>NC_044558.1:101961249-102561249 GCF_007565055.1 Rhinopithecus roxellana
CAGATTGCTTGAGTGCAGTAATTCGAGAGCAGCCTGGGCAACATGGTGAAACCCTGTCACCATTAAAAGAAAAAAATACAAAAAAATTGGCCCGGTATGGTGGCGTGTGACTGTAGTCCCAGCTACTCAGGAGGCTGAGGAGGTAGAATTACCTGAGCCCGGGAGGTGGAGGCTGCAGTGGGCCAAGATTGTGTCACTGCACTCCAGTCTGGGAAACCGCAGTGTCTGTAGACCCTGTCTCAAAAATAAATAAATTAAGTAAATAAGTAAGTAAATATTGTACAGTAAGATGTCAATAGATGATGGACTAGAAAGCTACAGCCCCTTCTTTCCTCACAGAGACACCAAGTTAACAACAATATACCGACCAGAATACCTCTGTGAGAATCCTATAAACAAGCTGAGAAATTAGAGCACCTAGGCCATTGTAAAACCAAGAAGGTATTTCAGTGAAAAGGGAAGGACAATTCATAGCATTTGGTGTGTCCATTAGTGCTGCTCCCCTATGCCGTACAGTACAGAGCAATCAGGAGAAAATTCTTCACACTCAAGCTCTCCCTTTGGAACAGAAACAAAAGAGCTGATCTTTCACCAAATATTTTGACTCGTGTGGGGGCTGCCCAGGGGGCTGCTTTCTGTTTCACCTGACTCAAAGCACTGATGGGATTAGCGCTAGAATTTTGGAAGCCACTAAAAACAGAGGGAAGAAGCACACTACAGCTGCAGTTCTGCAGCCAGATGCCAGGAAGAGCAAGAGATCAAAACAGGTCCAAGAAGTTTTAGAACTCCAGCCAGGCGATTGGTGAAGGTCTTCCTCTGCATAAAGCCAGTAGGCAAAGACTGTAAGAGGTATTCGCTTTTTAGATATTCAAATCTTGGTTAAAGAAAAAGGTTACAAGGCACACAAACAAACAGAGAAACAAGGCCCAATAAAAGAACAAGATAAAACTCCAAAACTTGACCTCAGCCGGGCGTGGCGGCTCACACCTGTAATCCCAGCACTTTGGGAGGCCAAGGCGGGTAAATCACTTGAGGCCAGGAGTTTGAGGCCAGCCAGGCCAACATGGTGAAACCCCATCTCTACTAAAAATACAAAAGTTAGCTGGGGACTGCATAAAGAAAATGTGGCACATATACACCATGGAATACTATGGAGCCATGGAAAACAACGAGTTCATGTCCTTTGCAGGCACATGGATGAGGCTGGAAACCATCATCCTCAGCAAATCAACACAGGAACAGAAAACCAAATACCACACGTTCTCACTCATAAGTGGAAGTTGAACAATGAGAACAAATGGACACAGGGAGGGGAACATCACACACCAGGGCCTGTTGTGGGGTTGGGGGCTAGGGGAAGGATAGCATTAGGAGAAATACCTAATTTAGTTGATGGGTTGATGGGTGCAACAAACCACCATGGCACGTGTATACCTATGTAACAAACCTGCCCATTCTGCACGTGTATCCCAGAACTTAAAGTATTTTAAAATATACATATAAAAGTCACAGGATGTTTGTGATACTATCTATTACACTGATGTTGCCATCACATAGTTGACTATGTGGAGACTCCAAGTGAAATTTCTTGCTGTTGTTAGAGACATGGAAAATCTGTACATCCAGATAAAAACTCGAAAAATTTTAGAAAAACATTCAGGATTTACAGTCTAGAGCTGTAACACTGGAATCTTTTCCAACTTTAAAGTTTAATGATTTACTTAAATCTAAAAATAGTAGGTTGTAGATGTATTTAAACAGTGTACCTAGGTAGTATGTTTCTATATTAAGATTAAAATGGTCTTCTAAAGTTTACTAATTCTAATATAAACTTTATTGTTTCATGTAGACATATCTTTCAGATTCCCAGGATAATTTAAACAATTCAAAGCAACTATTGACTTAGTTCTAGATTGGGATAGCTATTTATGCATTCAAAGCTTTAGATATGTATTTCAAATTAGAAATGTGTGCTGGTTGTGGAAAGTTGACTTAGAGCCTCAGGTAAGTTTCGTTTTTGTTTTTGTTTTTTTGAGATGGAGTTTCACTCTTGCTGCCCAGGCTGGAGTGCAGTGGCACAATCTCGGCTCACTGCAACCTCCTCCACTCAAGTTCAAGCGATTCTCCTGCCTCAGCCTCCTGAGTAGCTGGGATTACAGGCACACACCACCACGCCCAGCTAATTTTGTATTTTTAGTAGAGATGGAGTTTCTCCATGTTGGTCAGGCTGGTCTCAAACTCCCAATCTCAGGTGATCCACCCGCCTCAGCCTCCCAAAGTGCTGGGATTACAGGCATGAGCCACTGCGCCCAGCCACCAAAGGTAAGGTTTTTTTTCCATGTGAACACTTTGCTTTCGATTGATGTTATGCCCAGAGCAGACGATTAATAAATACCCTTTGAATTAAATGAGTGATTAACTGTAAACATCACAATACATCTTACTGGGCATAATTAGATATATCTAGTCCTTGCTGTGACCTAAGAAAGGAATTCTTTTCATTAAATGTTTAATGTCTCACCCTGTTCATACAGCTGGAGTTACTGATTCAGTTTGATGTGAATTCAGTCTTACAAAAGACCCATCATTATAACCTGCTCTTATGCTTCCTGTAGTATTGGAACTTCCAACTTGTAGGAAAAATAGATATGCTTCATATTCTTAAAAACCACAAGAGGCCGGGCTCAGTGGCTCACGCCTGTAATCCCAGCACTTTGGGAGGCCAAGGTGGGCGGATCATGATGTCAGGAGATCGAGACCATCTTGGCTAACACGGTGAAACCCATCTCTACTAAAAATACAAAAAAGCCAGGCATGGTGGCGGCGCCTGTAGTCCCAGCTACTCGGGAGGCTGAGGCAGGAGAATGGCATGAACCCGGGAGGCGGAGCTTGCAGTGAGTGAGATCGCACCACTGTACTCCAGCCTGGGCAACACAGCAAGACTCTGTCTCCAAAAAAAAAAAGCACAAGAAAGCTCCCTTTATTCATAACAAGCATAGAATTAGGTATTCTATTAAACTGAACAACAGAACTAACTGGGAGTGACCACATACGCTCTATCACAAATTGCCTGAATGTCTGAAAAGGTCAGTGGGCCATTTCGCTCTGTGCTGTGACACAGGCCAACCACGAGGGCTGTCAGTGACTCACTGCGTGGGTCACCCAGGGCATGTGGTGCTGAGGCTGTCAAAGAGCAAGACGGGGCTGCATCTAAACTCAGGCCTCTTCTAAGTGTCCGAACTCAGGCAAGATGCTAAAGACTTTAGAGACGTTTCCTTTTCTATAGATGGGGTTATAACACTCACCCTGTCAGGTTCTCATGTGTGTTGACAAGGCCAGCACGTGACACACCAGGGGCAGAGTTGGATGGGAACTGTCTTCCTCAGACAACATGGTCCTCAAAAGCATCAACAAAATAAGGAGAGCTGGAGAGCAGGGTGTCTCCAGCTGTGTCAGGACTGCAGCAGGGACTCAGCAACAGTCAGTCTCGTTCTCTTGTTTCATCCAAATCATACATTTAAAAAAAAAGGTGGGGTTATCATGGATGTTTATATTGATTCCTGGGATCTGGCAAATACACCTTTCCTTGTCATTCCTTCAAGAGTTATGTCGACACAGAAACTTGCACACAAATGTTCAGAGCTTTATTCAGGATTACCAGAAACTGGAGGCAACCAACATGTCCTTCAGTAGGAGAAGGGATAAATTCTGGTACCTACAGACAATGGAATATCATTCAGTGAGAAAACAAATGAGCTATCTAATCATGAAAAGGCACACAGGGACCCAAAATGCATACCACCAAGTGAAAGAAGCCAAAAAGGCTGCATGCTGTATGATTCCAATTACATGACATTTTGGAAAAGGGAAAATTACATAGGTAGTAAAACAATCCATGGTTGACAGGGGTTGGGGAGAGGAAAGGATGGATGGGCAGACAGCCCTGGCTGTTCAGGGCAGTGACATCACTGTGTGCAATTTCACCACAACGGTGGACCCACGACAGCGTAGGGCAGTGAGACCACTGTGTGCAATTTCACCACAACAGTGGACCCACTGACAGCGTAGGGCAGTGAGACCACTGTGTGCAACTTCACCACAACGGTGGACCCACGACAGCGTAGGGCAGTGAGACCACTGTGTGCAATTTCACCACAACGGTGGACCCACGACAGTGTGCAGATGCCCACACCCATTGAATTAAGACCACAAAAAGGTATTAGTTACATCAACTATGAACTTTCATAATGAAATAAATCATGTTTTTTAAAAGTGGACAGTTTTGTTCAGTTACTGTCTACTTTCTGAAATGGAGACAGTGGAGTGCTTCCATGGTTGTGAGGATAAAAATAGCTTAGAGAATGTAATAACTAAAACAGGTGCGTTAACATTGTTAAACTATTTTATTCTCATTAAAAAGCATTGCATAAGTATATTTATATTTAAAAATTGAGCAAGGAGTGCAAACACATTAACATAATTCTCCTCTAGCTCCACTCAGAAGTCAGGACTGCACGGCTCCACTTGCACCTGCGAAACACAACAACCTTTTTCAGCGTCATTAAAATATTTCAGTGGGAGGATTGACTTTAGACTCAACCTGTGTTTTCTCCCCTAGAAAACAAAGGTTTTATGAAACAAACAAAGCCTTTACCATCCTCAATCGAAACACTCAGACATCTGTGATGTCTGCTGTAAGTGCCACCAGGCTCTCCTCTGAAATCTCGTAATGGGAAAATGGAGACTGTAGATTCTTTGAGAAAGGGGAGAATCAGAACTAGTGTCGAAAGGCCACGTTCTCATTCATAAACACCTTCCTTTATAAATTCCACAGCGTTTGTTACTTTGGGATTACTATGGGCCTATTTTAAAGTGCATTTGTTAATTTAGCATGAATTGTTCAAATTCATTCTGGATCCTGAGCCGATATCCAGCAATGCTGGGTGTGCGCCTGTGTGGGTCACCAGCCCTGATGAGCCTCAGGTTATTGTATTCATAAAATGAAGGTTAGGCTTGCTCCAACTTTTTTAAAACCATTTTTAATAGTAAAAACTTTTTTGTTGTTACATAAAAATGTACAAGAAAAACTCAAACATTACCAATGATAATCATTTTATTAATATAAATATTTTTGTGAGCTCAATGTATGACTTAATTATGAAAGAAATAAGCAACATGAGGTGCCATTATAAAATATGGTAACCATACTTTCCTACTTTGTTTATATACTATGGATAAATCTTGATGTATATAGAAAAGTAGTTTCAAAGAATAATAATTTAAAATAGTATCTTGACTTGTAATTTCAGGGACTTTAAAAAAATTCCTACAACTGCTTTTTAAAGGTTCTAGAACAGTTTTCTATGTCTTACAGCTAAATAACTACAAAGAGCTAACTCTTCTCACATTCTGTATTATAAATATGTAAGTCAAAAAAGGAACAGAAAAAATCATAAAAACACATGCATGAACAAAGGGGCCTTGGCTCACATTTAATTGCATCTGCCAGTGCACATAGGTTACAGCAAAATTTTTGTGTGTAATTTTATGAGTGGATTGTTGTCAGAATAAAAAGTGTCTACTATCTCTATTCAGTGGTATATTTGCACAAATGGTAAACATATTCGTAGAGATAGTGGGAGAAATTTATTTCATGGCTTACAAGAAGACAGGTTAAGTTGGGACACTTAATTGTTTCATTACTGCTACATTTTATAATGCGCTTGTATGGGCGTGGTATTTAAATGTATTATAACAACTTTTAAATATTCCATGTTACAGATGGAATCACTGGAGAAAGTACTAACTGATATTTCCTGTGTGTGCTTTGAAGGCACAAGGAAATAATAAAGCCGCCCGTTTCCCTTTTCCCACCTATTTCCTGAAGGCCAAGCTGTGCTTTTGCAGATTAGGCCTCTCTGTAACACACACACACACACACACACGCACGCATATGGCCTTTATGGTTTCAAAGGAGGAAAAGGGAATTTGCCTGGATAACTCTCACCTAGGTATTTTCGGGGGAGATCTGGAATCATCTGAGGGGTTAAGCTGGACTAGCCAATGGAAAAACAAAATGAAGATACCGGGGAGATATTCCCAGAACAGTAGCATTCCTAATGGGCCAGGCCCTAGTCACATGCAATTCCCCAGATGTGGATGGTGTGGCCAAGGTTCCGGCATGTGACGGCTGCCTTCCTGGCACTTCTTGTGCTGTGAGGAGCATCCCCTCCCCAGTGCCAGGGGCAGTGGTCCTCTCACCCCCTTCAGAGTAAAGGGCCAGCAGTCGGCAGTCACAGGAAAAGTAGTGAGACAGGAAGGTGAGGAGCATGAAGTGCCACCATACCCACCTCCAGTGTCTGGCACAGAATATGATGAGGAACCTCCGTGAACTGGAATCTTCCATATCTTCACACATGTGAGTTTCTGCTAGATGTAATTTGACTTATAAAAAGAAAGAAATATGATCTTCTTGTATCTAAATATTGTAGAAGAGTTAATGATTGTAACCTGGATGTTTTAAATTCTAAGATGCTATTAAATCAATATTCATCACAAATGTATTGACAATTTTTAGAAGAACAGAAGAGATCTCATCATATTTAATGCAGTGTATCTATTGTAAGATGCATGCTAATTCCAGAAAAAGTAAAGCATAAAAAAAATCTGTCTTAGAATGGAAAAATACAGTAAACTATTTTTAACTAGAATTTAAATGCAACATTTTAGGATATGAAGCCATCAACTGATTTTGAAAACTAATGGCTCAGATGACCTCAGTGACAGGAAACCTCTAACAGATCACGAATCTAATAATGAGATAATTTTCTGTGTCTTTGCCTGAGAGTCTGTCTGTAAGTTGTGCAGTTTTTACAGAAGAGGAATAACGTGTCCCAGACTGAGAATGCTTCCCGGGCCACCATTCTGGGCAGTGCTTCAGTGTGGAGTTTTAGCAGTGAGTATTCAGAAACAGTGGAATCATTTGCACTTTTTATAAAAAAGATTATCTTGTCTATTTTCCTTTAAATATGCAGCAGAAGTTTACTATTATACAACTAAATTATGTGGGTTCTCTAATTGCCCTCTTATTCTACCTGGATTAACATGTGGTTTATTTCACCTTGATGTTTTTAAAGACAAGCATGTGCTGTGTGAGGGTTAGAACATGAGCCATAAACAAGGAGGCTTGAGAGGGCAGTGCCTCCCCAAAAACGCAGTACCCCAGGGCCTGCGCAGGGAACACTGCTTTGAACCTTAACACTTCTGAAATGGCTGGACATTCTCTGCATGAGCTGTGCTTACCCAGTGGTTCCATTTATGCTTATATTTTACAAGTATTTAGTAAATTCTTGAGCTAGGCCATGTGGTCTACCAAAGGAATAAGATATCTGTTGTTATTATTTTATTTTATTTTATTTCAATAGTTTTGGGGAACAAGTGGTTTTGGTTAAATGCTAAAGTTCTTTATTGATGGTTTCTGAGATTTTGGTCCACCCATAGCCCAAGCAGAGTAAAATGTACCCAATGTGTAGGGTAATATCCCTCACCTCCCTCTCACCTTTCCCCCTAAGTCCCCAAAGCCCACTTACCGTTCTTAGGCCTTGGAATCATCATCACAGCTTATGTCCCACTTATAAGTAAGAACATACAGCGTGGAGTTTAGGTCAGCAGAGGGCTCCAGGGGATGGGTGGGGCAGGCCAGGACATAAAAGAGGGTCTAGAGCCAGGGTTACCCGGGAGAGGGTGGACCCATTTTGCCAAGCACCCTAACCCTAAAAGCTGTAACTTTTACCTTAACCCCAACCCTAACCCTTAACCCTAACCTTTAACACCTTACCATAACCCCAACCCTAACCCCTAACCATAACCCTAAAACGCTAATGCTAAAACCCTAACCCCTAATACCAAACCCTAATCATAACCCTAAACACAACCCCAACCCTAACCACAATCCCAACCCCAGCCCCAAGCCTAACCTTAACCCTAACCCCTACCCCCAGCCTTTCTTACCTTTTACATCTGTCCAGATACTCCAGTAGAAGCAGGGACCCTTGGTTCCCAGGTGTGCACCACTGCATCTGGCACAGGACTCCATATCAGTCCCCAAATAAGCACCTGAATGCTCACAGTGCAGCCATGCAGTAGAAGCCCAGGGTGTATTCTCACCTCCAGAACCAGGGCCCAGCGCCTGCATCAGGCTGATCAGGGCTGAAGTGAGCTGTGGCACCCAAGGTCTTCGTAAGACCAAGGCCACATTGTGCCTCCTATCACAGAGCGAGACGCAGCAGCCTTCAAAGTCAGGGGCCTTTCCCTGATGACACTCCAAGCACAAAGTACTGGACTTTCACACAATGAGGCTGCACACATTATTCTGTTTAAATCCCCACCTAGGCCACTGGGAGAAATGGTGATAGAGGGACCCTCATGTCGCCCTGTGGTATACATGCTCTGGTTCATACAACGGCAAGCCATTTACAAGAAACTCAAGCTGAAACGCTACTTGTTTCCAACTTCTTGTTTGCAGAGGATTTACAATTTACATTCCAAAACAGATAGCCACAGAGCACACTACTTCTCCTCTGAAGTCGCTCTGAGGGCCTCCGCATCAGTCCTAGAACTGGAAGACTGGTGGACAAGAACTGGGATGTTGATGGGGCACTGGATACTTGCTGGACACCAACCTCCTCTCACCTAACCTTACAGAAGGCCCAGATCTCACCTGCCCAAATCAGACATGTTAACACACACAGCTCTCAAAAGCAGGACTTACAGACACAAAACTCCAAGGTAAAGGATTGTTTCAACTCCTTGGTGTCTCAACAAACTAAAACACTGCCTAGCACAGGTGCACCATCAAACTTATTCACTAAATAAACCTCTGCATATTTTATTCATCTTTGATTGTGGAAATGATATAATGAACAAAAAGATGTTTTATAAATTGGACTACAGACCTTTGAGGTGTCTTCACAGGATCCTATCTGGTGGACCCCCAAATCTGCCAACACAGAAAAGTCATTTGTAAACACATGCAGGGCAGAGGCCAGACAAAACCATCTCTCTCAGCCTCAAAGTGGCCTGGCAGTCACAGGAACGGCCATGTGGGGTCTGGCCTGTATGAGGAAGTCAGGCTTTTGGTTTGAGGCACCCTACTGTACCACAAAACCAAGTTCTGCCTAACAAAGTAAAAACAGCCCACTCACTCTCCCTAATATCCCAGGTGGTAATCTAAGAGCAATATCTGCTTGACACCCCTCCTGCTCCACCCTCCACATCCAAGCTATCACCAAGGCCCTGCCAATCCTACCTCCTAAATGTCTCTCAAATCCGCTTCTCTCCCTTCGGAGTCCAGGCCACCAGCATGACTTCTGCATGTGTGTAGCAGCCTCCTCGCAGGATCTAAAAATGCAAATCTAGTCATAGGCTCTGTGAAAAGAAAATCTTGGGGCCCCAAAATTACTAAGCTAAAGGGAAAAGTCAAGCTGGGAACGGCTCAAGGCCACCTGCCTCCCATTGTATTCCAAATCACCTATCTCCACACTAAGATAGGTGCACATCCAATCACCTCCTTTGGAGAGGCTAACCAGAAACTCAAAACAATGCAACATTTGTCTGTCACCTACCTGTGACCTTGGAAGCCCCCTCCCTGCTTCCAGTTGTCCCCACCTTTCTGGATGGAAGCAAGGTACTTCTGACATGTATTGACTGATGTCTCATGTCTCCCTAAAACCAAGCTGTGCCCTGACCACCTTGGGCACTTGTCACCAGGATCTCCTGAGGCTGTCACGGGTGCACGTCCTCAACCTCGGCAAAATGAACTTTCTAAATCACCTGAAACCATCTCCGATAGTCGGGGTTCACAGCTCTCTTTCCCGAACCCTCCCAGGAGCCCCTCGTGGGTGCCCAGGTCCTGCATGCTGCTGTGGCCGAGGCTCACCTGGAGCAACGCGGCTCTTCCTTACAGCCTCATGAACCTCTCAGTTCCTAAAGCTATTTAGCCTGTGAAAGGAAAATGAATCTGAGGGCCCAAAAATCACTAATCTAAAGGGAAAAAAGCTGGGAACTGCTTAGGGCAAACCTGCCTCCCCTTCTATTCAAAGTCACCCCTCTGCTCACTGAGATAAGTGCATATCTGATGGCCTCCTTTGGGGAGGCTATTCAGAAACCCAAAAGAATACAACAGTTTGTCTCTCACCTACTTGTGACCTGGAAGCCCCCTCCCTGCTTTGAGTTGTCCCGCCTTTCCCGACGGAACCAAGGTTCATCTTACATATATTGATGTCTCCTGTCTCCCTAAAATGTATAAAACCAAGCTGTGTCCCGACCACCTTGGGGACATGTCATCAAGACCTCCTGAGGCTATGTCCCGGGCGTGCATCCTCAACTTTGGCAAAATAAACTTTCTAAATTGACTGAGACCATCTCAGATATTTGGGGTTCACAAGTCCATGTATGTGGACGTCCCCTGGGGTAGTGCCCCTCCTCCACAGAACTCACTCGCCTTCTACTGCGTTTTCTTCAGAAGAAATTTCACAGCTACTTGGTCCACACCTGTTGGCCCAACAGGAACCGCTGTTCTCCACAGGGACATCGGCGGTATACCTGCTGGGCTGTGTGGAGAGTACAAGGCTCCTCTCCTACTTCCCGCTCAGTTAAAAACAAAGGTCGGGCCGGGCGCGGTGGCTCAAGCCTGTAATCCCAGCACTTTGGGAGGCCGAGACGGGCGGATCACGAGGTCAGGAGATCGAGACCATCCTGGCTAACACGGTGAAACCCCGTCTCTACTAAAAATACAAAAACTAGCTGGGCGAGGTGGTGGGCGCCTGTAGTCCCAGCTACTCGGGAGGCTGAGGCAGGAGAATGGCATAAACCCGGGAGGCGGAGCTTGCAGTGAGCTGAGATCTGGCCACTGCACTCCAGTCCGGGCAACAGAGCGAGACTCCGCCTCAAAAAAAAAAACAAAAAAAAACAAAAAACAAAAAAAAAAAAAAAAAAAAAACAAAGGTCGAAAAGTGGAGAACTTTGCTAACCCTCACCCTAATGTTAACCCCAAACCCAATCCCAACCCCAACCCCAAACTTAAACATAACCCAATGCTAACCCCAACCCCAACCCTAAACCCAACCCAAAACCCAACCCTAACCCTAACCCCAACCCTACCCCTAACTGTACCCTAACCCTACCCTAACCTAACCTTAACCCTAACCCTAACCCTACCCCAACCCCTGACTCTGACCCCGACCCCTAACCCCAACACTACCCCAACACTAACCCTAACCACTAACTCTAGCACTAATGTTAGCCCTAAGCTTAACCCTAACCCTAAACCCTAACCCTAAACTCAAAGGCAACCCGAACCCTATCCCTATCCCAAATTCTAACGCTAACCCCTAAACTTTAACCTGTAATTCTTTTTTTGTTTTGTTTTGTTTTTGAGGCACAGTCTTGCTCCTTCTCCCAGGCTGAAGTGCAGTGGTGCAATGTCGGGTCACTTCATGCTTCACTATTTTTAGTGGAGACGGGGTTTCACCATGTTAGCCAGGATGGTCTCGATCTCTGAACCTCGTGATCCAACCACCTTGGCCTCCCAAAGTGCTGGGATTACAGGCGTGAGCCACCGCACCTGGCCTAATCTGTAATTCTTAACCATAACACCTAACTCCTAAACCATAACCTCTAATTCTTCTCTGTAACACCTCTAACACTAACCCTTTTTAGAAATAGTGACTATAGAAACATGTACATTTTTAAGAATCAGTTGTTTCGACTAATATCTATTTCCATAGAGAAAATACAGATTTAAAAATCTTTATCATTCTGTCCTTTCACGATGTACTTTTATTTTCTTTGGCTTTTACCTCTAAACCACTGTTCACTGGAAATATTCTGGTAACTTAAAATGCTTTGGTTTAATCAAACCACCCCTGTGCCATTTCTGTGACTGCAGACCCATGACTTACCTCAGGTGGGCATTTTGTCACGTGGCAGTGATGGCAGTTGTCCACCTCAGAGTCACAGGAGCATTTGATGACCTGGCACATATGCTCCAAAAATACTTCTGAACTCTCCAACCCCACTCCCCATCCTGTACCTGACTTACGAGGGAAAGAAGCAACTATTGCTTCTTTGAAGCTTCAGGTAAAGGAAAACTCAATAATATACATTGTCTTATCCAAAATTTTGATATTCTGTTCATCATAGATTCTTTAACATATATTTTGGTTTTTTAAAAACACTGCATTGGTCAGGCGATGTGGCTCATGCCTGTAATCCCAGCGCTTTGGGAAGCCGAGGTGGGCGGATCACAAGGTCAGGAGATCGAGACCATCCTGACTAACACAGTGAAACCCCGTTTCTACTAAAAAATACAAAAAAAAAGCCAGGCGTGGTGGTGGGTGCCTGTAGTCCCAGTTACTTAGGAGGCTGAGGCAGGAGAATGGCGTGAACCTGGGAGGCAGAGCTTGCAGTGATCCAAGATCGAGCCACTGCACTCCAGCCTGGGTGACAGAGCAAGAATCCATCTCAAAAAAATTAAATTAAATTAAATTAAAACACTGCATTGCAATATTATTTATCTTGATTACTGAGTTTTTTGATACTTCACTTGCTTTCATCCCATTCTCAGCCTTATTTGGAAGAAAAATCATCTGGGACACCTGGGTGGTGCTTAAAGATCCAGAATCCAGGGGGTGTCATGTTCCCCACCTGCTGGGTTATTATGCTGAGGGGCGAGATTACAACTCAGGTGATTGGAGCAGCCTTGACCATGACCCAGAGGAAGGAACTGCAGGGCTGCAACCAGCCCCTTCTGAGCTTGTGAAAGAACAGCTTCTGGCCCTCTGAGCAGGGCTGTCACACCAAAGAAGGGGTCATTCCTAATCTTCTCTGAGTCATATGTTAGGGGGTGCTTTAAATGGATGATCCTGTTTTCCTGTTCTCTGGCCCTGTCCACATCTGCTTTATAAGGGCTCAAATTCCAAGAAGAAAGGAAGGGCTGATGAATCACTCTCCAAAGCCCTAGGCTCCCTCTGTCCTTCTACAAATTTCTACCCAGGATACAAGACACGCCCTCTCTTTTCCTGCCCGCATATCTCCCTTGGTGTTCCCCAGAAGACTGGCTCTCTATAATTCTGTGAGCCCACATAAAGGGCCTGAAGACTGATCCCCAACAGCTATGAGCCCCCTAATTAGCAGGCAGACATTGGACAGTTCTCCTAAGAGGCACTCAACCCAGGGCCATCCAGCAACTTCAAGATACGGATAGGGCAGGGCTCCCTCAGTGGAGCACCGGTGATGGTGGGCATTCCTGGGATGGAAGACAGCAGCTCAGGACGAAACAGAGGTTCTTATGAGGTTGACCTAAATCATCTTCCAGTCTTTTGTGGTTCAGCTAATTACGATGGAAGAAATGCAGGAGTTCCCAGGAAATTTGTTAGAAAGACACATAATGATAGAAAACTTACCAGATTTTGAATGTGCTAAAGATAGTGTATACAGAAAAAAAAAATGATGACAAAAATAGCACTTATTGAATATTGACTCTAGTTATCTCAGTCCCACCAAGGAAGAGGCCCTATTGTTATCCCCATTATGCCAAAGAGGAGAAAAGGTACAGAGAGGATCACTAACTTGCTCAAGGTCACACAGCTATTAAGTAACTGAACTGACAATCTGCCCCAGGAAGCATGGGTCCAGGAAGGAAGAGAAAATCTAGAAGTAGTGGGTAAGTATGCCTTAGAATGTATGATGTGTTCCCAATTGCATTTCACATTAGAGAGCATGGAGGGAAAGGGGAGACAGTATATATTTACAATAGGCATTGGTAACTCAAATTTTTGCACTACCCTTTATTAAAAGTAATGCTTAAAAAGGGTTCATCGGCCGGGTGCAGTGGCTCATGCCTGTAATCCCAGCACTTTGAGAGGCCGAGGCGGATGGATCACAAGATCAGGAGATTGAGACCATCTTGGCTAACACGGTGAAACCCCATCTCTACTAAAAATACAAAAAGTTGACCGGGCACGGTGGCTCACTCCTGTAATTCCAGCACTTTGGGAAGCCGAGGCGGGCGGATCACGAGGTCAGGAAATCAAGACCATCCTGGCTAACATGATGAAACCTCGTCTCTACTAAAAATACAAAAAATTAGCCGGGCGTGGTGGCGAGCCCCTGTAATCCCAGCCACTGGGCGGCTGAGGCAGAAGAATGGCATGAACCCAGGAGGCGGAGCTTACAGTGAGCCCAGATCGCAACACTGCACTCCTGCCTGGGCAACAGGGCGAGACTCCGTCTCAAAAAAAAAAAAAAAAAAAAAAAAAAATTCAAAAAGTTAGCCAGGTGTGGTGGTGGGCACCTTTAGTCCCAGCTACTCGGGAGGCTGAGGCAGGAGAATGGCGTGAAACCGGGAGGCGGAGCTTGCAGTGAGCCAAGATCATGCCACTGCACTCCAGCCTCGGCAACAGAGACTGAGACTCTGTCTCAAAAAATAAATAAATAAATTTAAAAGATAAATAAATAAATAAATAAATAAGGGTTCATTCTCGGCCAGGTGCAGTGACTCACGTCTGTAATCCCATCACTTTGGGAGGCTGAGGCAGGCAGATCACATGACGTCGGGAGTTCAAGACCAGCCTAACCAACTTTGTAAAACCCCATCTCTACTAAAACTACAAAATTAGCTGGGCATGGTGGCACATGCCTGTAATCCCAGATACTCGGGAGGCTGAGGCAGGAGAATCACATGAACCCAGGAGGCGGAGGTTGCGGTGAACTGAGATCGTGTCCAACCTGGTCAACCAGTGTGACGCTCCATCAAAAAAAAATATTAGGTGGTGGGTAGGTTTGTCCTCATTTAGAACACTTGCAATTTAAACACTGAAGTTCTGAGGTTAAGAATGCAGACTTTTTTGGCTAGTCAAGTGAAGCAGTGGAAGTAGAGAAAAATCTTTACATGGTTGTGATCAGTCAGTTGTAAACACCACCACACTTGAAGTACCCAAGGATGTGGACTTTTGTGCTCACTTTGGCAGCACATGTACTGAAAGTGGAATGACACAGAGATGAGCATGGTCCCTGTGCAAGGATGACACACAAATTCATGAAGCTCCATATTGTTTTAAAAAAGAAGGTAGAGGCAGCATGCAGTGGCTCACGTCTGTAATCCCAGCACTTTGAGAAGCCGAGGTGGGTGGATCACTTGAGGTCAGGAGTTCGAGACCAGCCTGGCCAACAAGGTGGAACCCCATCTCTACTAAAAATACAAAAATGAGCTGGACATGGTGGTGCGCACCTGTAATCCCAGCTACTCGGGAGGCTGAGGCTGGAGAATCACTTAAACCTGGGAGGCAGAGGTTGCAGTGAGCAGAGATCGTGCCACTGCACTCCAGCCCGGGTGCAGAGCAAGACTCCATCTCAAAAAATAATAAAATAAATAAAAAAGAAGGTAGACTTTCGAGTCTGACAATTAAGAGAAGCCAGCCTGGGCAACACAGCAAGGTCATGTGCCTAAAAAAATAAAAATACATTAAAAATGTGTTGAATTCATTTAAATCGAACAATGTAGATACTTCAACATTTTCGGCCCCATTGTTTTACATTTGTTGGTGCTTCACGGTAGCGAGCAATCGGGACTATTGCTCTCCTCTGTTTTGCACCTCAGACAGCTGCAGTCTGTTCTCCACCCCCTCAGGGGTCTCCAGTCCAAAGAGACTCAGTCAGTCAGTGCTGCTTCTCCACAACCTTGTTGTCCTGTTCTTTCCACTCCTTAAAAAGAAATTTAAAAATAGAAAACCACAGAAGTATTTTATAAAAATTAGAAAATGTGAGGCCGGGCGCGGTGGCTCAAGCCTGTAATCCCAGCACTTTGGGAGGCCGAGACGGGCGGATCACAAGGTCAGGAGATCGAGACCATCCTGGCTAATACGGTGAAACCCTGTCTCTACTTAAAAATACAAAAAACTAGCCGGGCGACGAGGCGGGCGCCTGTAGTCCCAGCTACTCGGAAGGCTGAGGCAGGAGAATGGCGTAAACCCGGGAGGCGGAGCTTGCAGTGAGCTGAGATCCGGCCACTGCACTCCAGCCTGGGTGGCAGAGCAAGACTCCGTCTCAAAAAAAAAAAAAAAAAAAAAAAAAAAAAAAAATTAGAAAATGTGGATAAGCAAAAAGAAGAAAATTAAAATGCCTAAAAATGATACTAAAACAAAGTAGTAATTGAATCACCCCAGAGCCACCAGGGTTTAGGATGTGGCCTGCATCATTTTATCCCCGCTTTCCACGTGGACTCTTACATCTGTCTTAGAACACAGCATTCTGCTGTACAATGTATCACGATCATCAGCTGGGCCCAAGCAACCTCAGCATCACTACTAATAACCTTCCAGGAATCC
Source organism: Rhinopithecus roxellana (assembly GCF_007565055.1). NCBI lineage: Eukaryota > Metazoa > Chordata > Mammalia > Primates > Cercopithecidae > Rhinopithecus > Rhinopithecus roxellana. The sequence continues at coordinate 101,977,635 of NC_044558.1, forward strand.
ATCCCGTCTGAACCTGGTTTATTTCTCAAATCTTCCGCCAGAGACTTGGATTGTTTTCACATCTTCACTGGAACAAACACTGAAATGTTTATCCTGCGTGTCTTCAATTACTGACTTTTTTCCCTCCAGTTAGACCTTGACTACCTTTGAAAACCAACTCAAGGCCGGGCACAGTGGCGCGCACCTGTGGTTTGGGAGGCTGAGGCGGGAGGATCACTTGACCCCAAGAGGTTGAGGCTGAAGTGAGCTCTGATTGCACCGGGGTACTCCAGCCTGGGCCACACAGCGAGACCCCGCCTCTAAACAAACAACTCAAGGTCTTTGGTCTTGCATTGCCGGGTATCTTCCGAACTTACTGTATAAAACACCAAACCCCCCCCCCCCAAAATACCACAAAAAAACCCCACAAACCCACACACACAAAACTATAAAGTCCACAAGGGCAGAGGCTGGACTGTGCCCGTGCCAGGACTTGGGGTGTTCGGTCATCTCCCAGCCACCTTTGACCAGGTCTGCGAGGACCCCACCCCCGCCCCCGGATCGCCCAGTTGTGCCCGGAGCGCCGGGGGTCACGGAGGTCAGCCGTGGTCAGACTGCTCTAGGCTTCCCCTGAGGGAACCGCCCGCAGGGCCCACCTGGGTGGAGGCCCCGCCGAGGCTGAGGTCGGAACTCCGCTTGGACCCGGGCGCGTCCCCTGGGGGTCTGTTCCAGCGGCGCCCTCCTCCCCGGCGCCGGGAAAGCGCTGCGCCCCACAGCCGCGACCCCAGCTTGACTCGGCTGCGCCTGCGGCGCCAGCACCAGGGCGGGCAGCGCAGGGTCACCCGTGGGTCACGACTCCCTCGGCTCCGCTGCAGGGCAGGGGTCACGGCGCCCTCCCCCACCCACCCCGCACCCCGCGATCCGCAGGCCTGCTCCTTCCGGCGCTCGAGAACGCAAAGCTCCAGGCCTTTCTGACCCCGCACTGCGCACCCCAGAAACCCCAGGTCCTCCGGGACGCCCGGGACTCCTCGGACCCGCAGATGCCACGTACACCGGATCCCCCACAGACCCCTCAGCTCCCCCGGGTTCCGCGGTCGCCCCGGAGGCTGAGGGGCGCGGGTCCCTGGGACGGCTTGTGGGCGGGGCCTCGCGGGGATTGGCCGCGGCCTGGATACTTTGTAGCACCCGCACCTTCTGCGCTGCCCCGCGCCTCCTGGACAGCCCCGGGTGCGCGCCAAGCACGTGCGCCAGGGCTGAAGCGGTCCCGGAGGGTGAGGGGCGCGCGGCCAGGGGAGGCTCCGGGAGGGTGAGGGACACCCGGGCAGAGGGGTCCTGGAGGGTGAGGGGCATGAGGGCAGGAGTCCCTGAGGGTAACGGGTGCCCTCGGAGGGTGAGGGGGGCGCGGGGGCCGGGGTGAGGCTGAGGGCGGAGCCTCCCGGGCTGGAGCCCCAGGCAGCAGTTTCGGCCTCAGGGAGCAGCGCGCCAGAAAGGTAGGGAGGCGGGGCCATGGGGTGGGGTCCCGCCACAGTCGGGAAGTCACGCAGAGCCACCTCCCGCGACCCTTCCCCTCCATTCAGCCGGAGCCGGGTGCCCCTTAGGGCACTGGGCGGACAGGCCAAGGTACCCCACGGGAACCTTTTTCCTTCCTGAAATGGCAGGAACCCCGCCCCTCCCAGAGCCGGTGGGGGTTGGCGTTGCAGGAAACCCAGGCCTGGGAGCCTCCTCTGCCCTCCTCCAAGGCCTCTGCAGCCTCTGTTCCCACAAGGGACGCCGGGTCCAGGGCCTCCTGCCCACTGTGGCAGCTGGAAACGCAGAGCCCTGACTTGGGACCCGGGTGAGATGGCGCTAGAGCCCGGGAAGGGGTGGAGTAGACGAGGTCGTGTCCCTTGGCGGGGCACGGGAGATGATGCAGGCAGAAAGAGCCCCTCGCCAGGGAGCGCACAGCCTAGCTGGTTCTTTGAGGCCGTGAGGGTTTACAAACTTTTTGGAATAACAGTGTATTCCGCAGAAGTAAGATCGATTGGGAGAGGTTTTATGTTGGGAAAAGCAGTCACTGGCAGCTGCCTAAATGTCCTCAGGTGAGGCCCCGTTAGAACAAGTCAAGGTCCCTCCTGTGTGGATGCAGGACCAAGCGTGTGATTGCAAAGTGTCTTTGACACTGTTTGGATTAAGTATTGGCATAAGCAGTTTCTGCTGTTAAAACAAGTGCATGTATGTGGATTCAGATGGAAGGCCTTGGCATCCACTGGTGACTCCTGCACACAAAGTCCCTACCCTACTGAGCCCAGAGAAGGAGTGAGATGAAACATAATCACGACGTGTATGACAGCGTAGAGGAAAGGAAGGACAAGCAGAGCTGAGAGGAACAGGGTGGGCTGTGGACCAGGGTGCCAGGTGGAAGGTTCAGAGAAGTGGAGGAGCTGTTGCAGACAGTACCCAGCCCAGTGCTTGGTGCACAGCCGTGTTTGTTAAGGACTAAAGTATTTTGGGGATTAGAAGGAAATTCTAGAGGATGTCTGCTATGGTGCTGCCCTCTCTCGGAATATGTGAGGTCTTACTCCTACTCTACAAGTGTCCATGGCTCACGAGCCGTGGCATCACCTGCTTTGCAGAGTGGGTTGGGCGACTGATGGAAAGGACGTGGTCAGTGTTGGCCATTCTTGTGACTGTTCTCTGTGTTGGCAGAGTGGCCACAACCCAGCACAGGATGCAGAGCTTCCTGACTCTGCTGAAGGAGCATGAGGACACCCGCGCACCCCCAGCAGAGCTGGTGACCCTTGCAGGCAGACTGTGCCGGGATTTCCAGGATGACCTTGCCCAAGTTCAGCCTTTGGTCGCAGCCATTCTGGACAGCCCGCTCCGCCTGCACCTGCTGGACAATGCAGATGTGGCCCTGGCGTGTGCTCGTGTCCTGGACCAGCAGGAGCAGCAGCAGGCAGCTTGCAGGCTCCTGGAGGTAGGCCTGGGCTACAGGCGTGGGGTACAGAGAGAGGTAGCAACTTCTCCAGGCAGCCTCCACCCATGCCAGGCACTGCAGCAATACCGGGGAGTTAGTAGGAACCCGTTGGCTGGAGGTCCAACCCCAGGCCTTGGAAAAACGTGGGGGGCGGCTTTTATATAAGCTTAGTCCACTCTCATGTTACTACACTCTAACTAGTTTGGTAATCTGTCTTTCGTCAAATCCCTATTGAGTGGTGATCTGTGACAGGCATGATGCCAACTAAGTGAGTGAATAAAATGCAGTCCTGCCTTTGGAGAGCCAACATCTTAGCGAGGCATTCAGACAGACCCCCTCTCATTCTCTGGCTGCAAGTCTGCAATGGAGAACTCTGAAAAACAAAAGTATCTTTGTCACTCACCTGCTGGTACCTTCAACCTCAACGCATTAGGCATTGAACCTGACCTGTGCTGATCTGAAGCTATTTACAGTGTTTATTATTCCAACTAATGTGACCTCTGAACGTTTTGTATGCTTGATGACAGGACACTGCCCCAGGTGGTGCTGAGTGGTGCGTGTCGTGTGCCAGAGGCCTGTGTTACTTGCTGAAATCTGAAAAATTCTGAATTGCAGAACACATGTGGCCCAAAGGGCTTCCAAAAAGGAATTCAAATGCCTATTTTTCCTTTCTTTGACCCTGTAATACAGTCCATGCATAATTCATTGTGAGTTTACCTTCAAGATACTCAGTTCCTTCCAACCCCACCCCCCCCCCAACCAAGCTAGTGTGGTGTCCTCCTGCTCCTCCACCTGTTCACACAGCAGCCAGAGGGAGTTTTTACAATACAGATGGTGTCATGGTGTGCCCCTGAGCAGTGGCTCCCAGAGCCGGGGCCTGAGCCTGCTGCCATCCTGTCACCTCTGGCTCCTCCCAGCCTCCTCTGCAGTGGCCACACCAGTCTCCTTGCCATTCCGACTCCCGAGATATTTCCCTGTCCCGAGGCCTTTGCAGGTGTCTTTCCCTCTGTTAGAGGCTGGCGCCTGGCTCTCTGTGTGGCTGGTGCCTTCCTACCCTTCTAGTTTCTACTTTAAATGTCAACCCATGGAGGTGGTGTCTCCCTCACGCTCCAGTATTGCCCCCTCATTATCCCTTTTCTGTCCCTTCCTGTGTTTGTAACTAGAAGGGTTTGTCAATGTGCCTTCCATCTGCCTCCCTTACTGCACTGAAGGCCCACAAGGCAGGGCCGCCACAGCCTTTCTCACTGCAAGATTGGCTATACAGCATGACACCTAGAACCTAGCAGGGCTCAAGGTCTTTCAAATCTGTCAAAATAAATGAAGTAAACAAATGAGGGAGTGCAGAGTTAGAGTTGTAACGACTGCCGTGAAGGCAACCGCTGGCGTCAGTGATGAAAACTCCCTGGAGAGGAATTAGAAGCTCAGTCAGGGTGACCCATGAGTATGTCTGAGGAGGTGACTTGTGACTGAGACCTGGGAGGCATGAAGGGACCACCACGTCAAGAACGGGCAGCAACCCCAGCCTGTGCAGGGTGTTCCTGCCCAGTCCTGCCCCCAAGTCAGGGCAGGGGGAGGTTCCCATGCAGGTTCCCTGAAGGCTGTGTGCTGAGAGGAGACAGGGGCACAGAGCCATTGGCTCTGAGGGGTCACTGCTGAGCAAGACTGGGCCTCTCTGATGCCTCAGAGAGAAAGCTGAATGATTCTCAGCACCTCCCTTGCCAGGATGGTCCAGGCAACACTGTAGTTAAAGGCCAGTGTGGGGCCACAGGGATCACTCCTGTGGCAGATGATTGGAATTAAGGAAATGATGGGAGCCACACAGGAATCATGGGAGACCAGCACCAGGCATCCTCCATCATCAGCAAAGTCCGGTTAAGTGGACGGGACCCCTTTATCCCCCTCACCTTAGAATGTGCCGAGTACCCGAGGGGCCAGTACTACTGTTGGGAGACAAAGGTCTTTCACGTAAGACCTGATTCACACATCAGGCCCTCAAATCACACCATGTGGTTATAACCACTGCTCCACCTCTCCTTTGCTATTGGCCAAAAGAGAATTATTGGACTTCCCTTGCCACATGTGCCTTACCTTTGAGGTACAGCTGGGAGCTGTGCTCATCTTGTATTTTGGGGAGGGTTGAAGGTTTAAAGGCAGACTGATGTGAGTGCATCTGCCCAAGGTCTGTGAGGTGACCTGGCAGGCCTAGGGTCATACCGCTGAGCCTGCTGAGAATGGAGCAAGGGCTGTCTGACTCACGCCTGCATTGCGTGGCCACACTGGCACTTTGTAAAATCAGTGGATTTGAACCCAGAACCCTGCTCTTCCCATCACTGCCTTCCCCAAGGCTGAGTCGGTTTGGGATGGCAGACGCAGGTCCCAAAAGTGTTCCAGGATGGGCAGGTGGCCAGCGCTCAGTACACTCTTCTTGGCAGGGGTGCCAGGTGCCAGGAGGCAGCCAGGAGCTGGTGCAGCTCTGGAACGACATCCACTACCGTCTGGTCATGAGGAGGCTGGGTGTGGCTGCGCTCACCCCGGTGCAGAAGTTCCGCTGCAGGAAGAGGTAACCCAGAAGCCTTTACTTGTGCATATTTCATGGGGATCCCGAGGGATTAGATGGACCATGCAAACCCCAGAGGGGATGAAGCAAAGTAGAGGTGAGGAGATGTGGACAGGAAGTGTCCGCCAGAGCAGTAATAGTCACAGTGTAGTCAGCATAACATGGCTTCAGTGTGGGTCACACCTGTGCTGGATGCTGGTCACTGAGCTACACTCTCCACCAGCCACTTCAGTCAGCTGATGGCTGGAAAGGGATGACTGACTGCAGGGTGACTGAGGCTAAGGCCAGGAGGTGGGCCTTCTGATCATCTCCGCCCAGCATCCACCCAGGGACTGGCCAGAAAGGGGGCCCTCGGGCCAGGAACAGTGGAGGTGGAGGGCAGGTGGGAGTGGCACAGCATGTGTCCCCAGGTCATCTAATCCCCACATCTGGGCTCTGGGTGGCCACTGAGGGGCTGCAAGGCCTTTCAAAGAAGTGAGAGTGAGAATGTTGCCAGTGTTAGCATGAGTTACACGCCAGGTGCTCAGAACAGTGCCAGGCACATGATAGGCACTCAGTAAGTGGTAGTCCTTGTCATCGCCACCATTATCAGCACTAAATCTATGTTACTACTAGTAATTATTATTATCACCATCATCACCACTTATGGATGAGGAAACGGAGGCACAGAAAGGGTAACCTGAGGTTCCACACAGGAGAGAGGTGCAAAGCCAGGACTCTAGCCCAGACACTGAGAAATTGGAGCCTTTAAAAAAAATTGAGACAGGGTCTTGCTCCATTGCCCAGACGAGCATGCAGTGGCACTGTCATGACTCACTGCAGCCTCAACTTCCCGGGCTCAAGCGATCTTCCCACCTCAGCCCCCCAAGTAGCTGTGACCACCATGACCGGCTAATTTTTAATTTTTTGTGGAGACAGGGTCTTGCTGTATTTCCCAGGCTGGTCTCAAACTCCTGGGAGCCTTTACTCTTCATCTCAGGTGCTCTCCACTGGTCAGGAAAGGGCTATAGATCTTGCTGTGAACTCCTGACAGCCCAAGTCATGAAAGATTCCTGAGCCACAGGGCCTGGTCGATAAGAATACTGGTCGCTGGAGGAAGAAGACGTGGATACCTTTTTGGCCCAGAGAATGTTCTTGTGTGGTACCCATCAGAGTGACGGAGTAAGACAAGTCATCAGAAGCCCTGCAGTAAATCAGCTGTGGGGTCTTCAGGGGATGTGACTGTAGCCCTCCATGGGCATGCTGGCAGCCCGCCAGAGTGCAGTGGTGTCATCTTGTCATCTTGTCGACATGTTTGCTAAGTGTCCCCTGCCTGCTGGGTTCTGGGAGGTGCTGGGGATGAAGGCCAGGCTCTGCCTCCATGGAACTGACAGTGGGATGTGGACAATGGCCGACAGACGAGGAAATAGAGTAGATCACATAATTCAGAGAGTGAGAAGTGCTATGCAGAGAATAGGTTCAGAAGAGGGCTGTGCGAGGTTGGCTGTTGGGGTGGTCAGTGCAGGCTGGTCCTAGTCTTGGAAAGTCTTGAGTGTGGGGACATGCCAGCCATGTGAGCAGAAGTTTCCAGGAAGGGGCAGCACATTCAAAGACTTGGGGTCAGAGAAGCTTGGTGTTCAGGGGCAGATGGGAAATATTTCGGGGTGTATGTGTTCACAGCCCTTGAAAAATGTGAAAACAATTCTTAGCCTGTGACTGTAGAAGCAGGTGGTGGAGCGGATTCACCCACCCTGCCTTAGAGGCTGATGAGCAGCAGGAGGACATTGGGCCTGCAGCCATGGTAGCTGCTGGTTTGGGTTATGACCATGTTGATGGTCCCCGGGGGATGTCAGGAAGGGATGGCATCTGAGTCACACCAGATGCAGACACAGGGATCAGGAGTAGATGCTGGAGTTTCTAAGAGGTTCCAGGCATGGCCCAGGGCTGGGATAGTGGCTGGAGAAAGTGGACAGGATTGTGTCAGGGTAGATTTTGGAGGTGGAGCTGGGGGGTTTGCTGGTGGGCTGAACACATTAAAGGAGGTAAAGAGAGGACTGAAGTAGACTCCAGGGCTCCTGGCCTGTGTGGGAACCACCAGGAGCATGAAGGTCCCTTCACTGAAGTGCACAGGGTCTGGGGAAAAGTTTGGAGAAGGGGGATGGAGTTCTTTTGGGATTCGTGATGTGTGAGATGCATTTTAGATGTCCCAAGTAGGCACTGGGATGACACGTCTTCTATAGACAAGTAATATTGGTGCATATATCATCTTTTTCTTATGAAATATTCAAATCAGCTCAGCACTAGAGAGGAGCATAACCAGCTGGAACGCCCCCGGTGTCCAGCTCCAGCACTTCTCAGACGTGTCCCTTTGTCATCTCTGTGAGTGACACTGAAACCCTGGTAGGGCACAGAGAAAGGAGGGGTCCTCTATGCTCAGGGGACAGACCTCTGGGACTTTGCAGCCCAGAGGAGGATGAGGAAGATTCAGCTGAGACGTGGCCAGTGAGAGGAAGAGGAAATCCAGCAGTGTGCAGAGTTCAGAAACCGGTGAGGCTGAGGAGGTGCCAGTTAAGAGGAGAGCTGAGAAATGAACTTTGGATTTTGTGAACTGGGCAAGTGCTTTTAGTGACAAGGTGCAGGGATCCAGGTGTGTCACAGACACAGGGAGACAGTGGCAGTGATCCAAGATCATTGTTTGAGAAGTTCAGCTGGCACGGGAGCAGAGGCATGGGGTAACCACTGGAGGTGAGAAATTTACAGAGCTTAGCAGCTCATGAGAATGACTTACTAGAAGAAATACTGATGGTGGGAAGCAGGGAGTTAGTTCAGGGGAGCGTTCTTAGTGATGTGGGGGATGAGCAGGTGCCACGGCTGGAGCCTCCCCTCACCAGGGGCCCCACAGGCATTTGAGGAGTGCAGAAGAGCTGGCAGGTTTGGTGGGGGCACAGGTGATGCTTCTCTTCTGAGAACATCTTGGTGAAATGACAGCCAGATCACCCAAGGACAATGAGTCTTGGGAGGAGGTGTTAGGGGTGAGAGAAGAAGGGAGAAAGCTGACGTGACCATGCAGAGTGGCAGGGGTGTGAGTGCTGCAAGCCTCAGAGGACTCATGCAAGAATGGGGCTGATGCCTGGAAACCAGCGATGAACAGAAGGCACTGCATAGAAAAGCACACAGGGGTCAGCCAAGTCCTGAGGACAACAGTGTGTGTGTGTGTCCAGGAGGGCCATCCACGGGAGCTCCGTGGGCTGAGGACACCTGTGTGTGAGTACATCCAGGAAGGCCGTGCACGGGGCCTCCATAGGTGAGGATGCCTGTGTGTGTGTGTGTCCAGGAGGGCCATCCACGGGAGCTCCGTGGGCTGAGATGCACCCAGGAGCACTGCAGGGGCCCACAGAGGGTACTCCTCACAGCCGCCTATAGATGTTCTGGAATAGTATATGTCAGGGTTTGTGCATGTCTGTGGGAGAGACTGTAGTTTTCACTAACTGGAGGCAGAGAGAGGCATCCCCCAGGAGGAGGCACAGGGAAGGAAGTGTCACCTTCTGCAAAGGGCCAGGCCTGGAGAAGGGAACAGATTTGGAGAGGTCCTGTCTGTTACCACCTCCTCACTGTCCTCACTCAGGAACCCTCCGCCCCCCTCCCTCTGCCCAGAGGGGCTGAAGAGCCGGAACTTCCCCAGAGAGGTTCGTGAGAAGCTGCACAATTTCGCTGTGAGGGTGAACACCAACCCCAGCAAGACTGAGAGGGTAAGAATAGAAGACACCAGGACCCAGGGGGTCCCCGCCTGGTGCCTCCCCCTCCCCCAAGGGGATACCCCCACCCCAGGCTCCTCAGTGGCCCCATCCCCCAGGGTGCTGTTGGCTTCAGCCTCTCCTCTGGACAGGGACCTTGTTGATGGGCAGCCCCTACAGACTGTCCTGTCTGCCACATGGAAGGTTTCATTTTCTCACGTGGAGTCATAGCATCGTGTCTGTGGCCCCACGGCTGCTCACTCAGCACCCACTATGTGCCAGGCACCAGGACGATGGGTCGAGGCATCCGCCGGCCGACACGCTCTCCACTGCACCGTGGGTTTGTGCCAGGCACAGGCTGTGTGGTTCCCTCCAGTGGCTTCGGGTGGCCCTGGGCATGTTTTCTGGGTGGACCTAGCAAGGGCCCCACTCAGGGGGACATGCACGTGTGGCTGTGCAGACAGCCTGACCTGGCCTCACTGCTCAGGGCATGGGGATCAGCCCAGGGAGGCGAGGCCTGCATGTTCTGCTCATGCTCGCAGCTCCCTGCTGTCCTTGGAGAGGTTAGGCTGGAGAGGTCTCAGCCCCTTTTTTGGTGTAAATGAGCTGTCAGAGCCACTTCTACACACTCCCTGTCCTCAGGGAATGGAAGCAGGGCTAGAAGTGTTGTTGTTTGGGGGCAGGAGAACTTGGCATTGGAGACAAGCTTGACCCCTGAGCAGGTGTACAACTGGTTTGCCAATTACCGGCGCCGCCAAAGAGCCCTTCCCCAGCACATGGAGCCAGCCCAGCAGGCCACAGCTGAAGACCCTGGTGCAAGGGAGAGGGGTCCTGACCTCCTGCAGCCCTCAGGCAACCCCCATGTTGACTCTGGGTTTGTGGACAGGCCTCAGTGGTCAGGTGAGTGGCCCGAGGGCCCCAGTCTCCTGGTAGTTGGGGAGCTGATTTCTTATGGGCCGGGCCTAGGTAGCCACGCTGGTTACAGGGGTAGCCCTCCCCCAATCAGTAGGTTCCAGGTGTCCCTCTGTGGGGGCAAGATCACAGGGTCTGAGGGTCTGAGGCTCCAGACTGGCCCAGGCTGGGCTGTGGCTGCCCCTCTGCATTTCAAGGTCACTGTGTGGCCGGGCCAGGAGCTGGGCTGGGGAGGAGGGCATCATGTGGCCAGAGGAGGAGTTGGTGAGTCAGTTTGAGAAGTGAACCAAGCACCAGGATTTGGGGTGTCCTGGGTTGGCGGTTATGGATTGTTGGTTCACACCAAAGATAGGACAAGAAGCAAAAATACTGGGATGGCCCCATGGCAACAACCTTTTCCAGCCAGCAGGGCTGCTCATACCTGCTGGGAAGGAGGCTGGGAACCAGAGCCTCACTAAGCCTCCCCTCCCATCTCATTCCTTTCAGAGGAACGTGAGGAAAAGGGGCCTCCACAGTCCCCACAGACCACCCAAGGACCATGGGAGCCACTGGCCTTAGCCCCAGCCTTTCCTGCAGATGAGACAGTCTCAAAGCCACTGGATGTCAGGTACTATCATCTCCTGGCCATGGAATCATCTCACTTATTCAGTTCCCTTTCCTCAGATGGAGACTGGGGCATGGAGTAGGCATAGGGGTGACAGGACCCCCACACTGGGATCAGGTCAGACCCCAGGGAGAGGGAAGCCACCAGCAAGGGGCCCCTGTCAGGGACTGGGGTCGGGGACAGTTTCTTCTGACCCCACACGTGCTCCTGCCGCCTGACTCATCTCCTGAGTTCATGTCTGTCTTGGAGAATGTGGGGACAGACTTAGAAAGAAACACATGCAGGCCTGCCACCTAAAGACAAACCCAGCTATCCCTGTAGTTTGTTTCTAGTACTTTGTCTGTTTTGATTTTCATTGAGTTAATACCAGCCAGTATCTCTTGAGTTCCTACTGCACACCAGTGCTGTTTGAGCACATTGTGCACCCTAGGCTCCCTCCTGCCCTGCCCTGAGGGAAGCTCTGCCCACCAAGAGACAGTGTTCTCCATGTCCCCCAGGTCTCTGCCGGGTGGCGAGATGTACCAGGAGGGGCCTGGCCATGATCCTGCCACCCTCCCCCTCTTCTGCCCTGGCCCTGGCCTCTGCCCTCGGGCTGCTGGCAATGACATGCTGGACCCCTCTCTGGCTGCCCCTGAATCTTGGCTGATGTCTCTTGCACTGGCGTCCTCCAAGGAAGTTTCCTTCCAGACTGGGCAGCTGGTCCACAGCCATGGGCTGGACTTCATGATGGGCCCTGCAGACACCGCTGTGGCTGTGTCCATTGCCACCCTTGGAGATCCCAGCCCTACAGGTGGGTCCACTTCAGACAGACCATGAGTTTCAGCACCAGACACTGTGACTACTCAGGTCTTGTTTGAGGGGATAGAAGTGTGGGTAGGGCCACATGGCTTGAACCCATGGTATTTGATTTGACCTGGAACCAATGTAGCCAGAACAAAGACTCTTCCCACAAACATCCCAGATTATTTCTCATCTATTTTAGTGTGTGTGTGTGTGTGTGTATGTGTGTGTGTGTGGCTGTGTATGTGTGTATGCATATCACTGAAGAGGAAGAGTTAAGTTGAAAGGAAGGAGCTGCCATCCTGTGCTCTCCACTGCAGTCCACTTGATTTATCTGTTAACACCGGGTGCAGCAGAGGAGGCTGAGCTCCTTAGACTCCCCACTTGTCCACCCCCCTTACCTGTAGTAGAGATCCCACGATTTTAGTTTCTAAGTTACTGAAGCTGTAAAATCATTTAAAGAATATGTATTTAGATGTATATTTTGTCTAGAATCGTGTGATTTCTCACTTTGTAAGGAGGAAATTGGCGCTATGAAATTTCTTTTTTTTTTTCTGAGAAGGAGTCTTGTTCTGTCACCCAGGCTGGAGTGCAGTGGCACAATCTCGGCTCACTGCAACCTCTGCCTCCAAGGTTCAAGCGATTCTCCTGCCTCAGCCTCCCGAGTAGGTAGAACTACAGGCACCTGCCACCACGCCCGGCTAATTTTTCGTAATTTCAGTAGAGACGAGGTTTCACCATGTTACCCAGGCTGGTCTCAAACTCCTGACCTCAAGTGATCCACCCACCTCGGCCTCCCAAAATGCTGGGATTATAGGTGTGAGCCACTGTGCCCAGCCAAATTCACCTATATTTAATATTCTATGGGTATATACATCTTTTCTCTTCAGCTTTTTTTTCTTCTTGGAGCTTTTCCATGCCTTTCCTTTTTCTTTTTACATTGTCTGTTTTTATCACATTTTTAACATCTTCCAGCATTTGAAGCATCCCATCTGAAAACTCACTGCTGGGGGCCCTCTACTTTCCCTTTCCCATCCAAGTGACAGCTCCCTAGGCCTGGAGTGAAGCCACAGTCTGCAGTGCTCCCATGCTGCTTCCCTGGGTTTACTCCAGGGTGTCCTGAATTTCAGGTCTGGTTCTTTCTTTATTGGACTCCCTTGTTTTGTTAACCAACGGTTTCAGTTAACTTTGAGAGAAAGAGTGCCTGCAAGATAAGTTATCCGAGTCCTCATTTGTTTGAAAAATGTCTTTAGTCTGTTCTCAAGTTTGCTTAACAATTTTGCAAGGATGGAATTCTGAGTCGAAATACTTTTTACCCCTCATAATTTCCTGGAGATTTTAGATTCTTTTTTCTTTTCTTTTTTTCTTTTTTGGTCTTAAAGTTCTGGAATTTCACACTGAGGGTCCGAGGTGTGGGTCTTTTTACTTCATCTTGCTGTTAAGACTTTAATCTTAAAGAATAAAGTCTCCTGACTGGGCGCAGTGGCTCACACCTGTAATCCCAGCACTTTGGGAGTCCGAGGCAGGCGGATCATGAGGTCAAGAGATCGAGACCAACCTGGCCGATATGCTGAAACCCCATCTGTACTCAAAAATATAAAAAAATTAGCTGGGCATGGTGGTGTGCGCCTGTAGTCCCAGCTACGTGGGAGGCTGAGGCAGGATAATCACTTGAACCCGGGAGGTGGAGGTTGCAGTGAGCCAAGATTGCACTGCTGCACTCCAGCCTGGGTGACAGACTGAGGCTCTGTCTCAAAAAATAATAATAATAAGGTCTCCTATAAGCTCTGAGCATTTTTTCCTAATATCCTTTGATAGTATCTTTGATAAGTTCCTGCTTCCATGTTTTCAGCTCTCTCTTTAAAGCACAAGTGTTATTTGTATGTTGGAACTCTGGGACCAATCTCCCAAAGAATTTACCTTTTATCTTGTATTTTTTTAATTGCATGTGTGTTTTGGGTATTTCTTAAATTCTGTTGTTTGGTTTTTTTGTTTCAACAGTTGTATATCTTTTTTTTTTTTTTTTTTTTTTGAGACGGAGTTTCGATCTTGTTGCCCAGGCTGGAATGCAATGGCACGATCTCGGCTCACTGAAACGTCTGCCTCCCAGGTTCAAGCGATTCTTTTGCCTCAGCCTCCCAAGTACCTGGGATTACAGGCATGCGCCACCACACTGGCTAATTTTGTATTTTTAGTTGAGATGGGGTTTCACCATGTTGGTCAGGCTGGTCTCGAACTCCTGACCTCAGGTGATCCACCCGTCTCAGCCTCCCAAAGTGTGGGATTATAGGCGTGAGCCTCCACGCCCGGCCAACAGTTGTATATCTTAAGAGAATTTCAATCCTTCTTTACAGATCTCTGAACTCTTCTTCCTTCATAGATTATGTTACTTTCTATGGATGCAATATCTTATACTTCTCTAAGGTTCCTAATAATAATTTTTTTAATGTGCTTCATTGACTGAACGCAGGACTGTTGGGACTGTGGGTTCTGGCCCTTCCTTGATGCAGGGCCAGAAAGAGGAAGGGATCTTAGGGCTCTCTCCTCTGGAGAGACTCGTCAGTTTGATCATACGGACCTTTCCTTTTTTGCTGTCCTTTTTATTTAACTGTTGGAGACTCACATGTGCCTGTCTATACTTAACGAGGCTGGAGTGGGGACGGTCACTGGATGTCTTCACACTGGGACAAGAGGAGCTGGTCTTCAAACCTGGGGCCTGCACAAGTGAGGGGGGATGTTCTGTGGGAATCAGCGAAGTCCTTTGTTCTGTCTGTTGAAATCTCTGCCTTCAGGTTCCCTGCTGCTGCCTGGGCACCTGGATGCTCTCCCTCTCTTGAGCTCCTTGTGAATCTCAGCCCCTGCCCCACACCCCAGCTCCCTGCCAGACACCCCATCCCCATGGGCTGCACTTGCGTCCTGACTGCACAATGTGGACATTGTGCTCATGGCTTTCCCTTTCTCTTGGAAAGAGAATGTGGGCTGGGCGCGGTGGTTCAAGCCTGTAATCCCAGCACTTTGGGAGGCCAAGACGGGCGGATCACGAGGTCAGGAGATCGAGACCATCCTGGCTAACCCGGTGAAACCCCGTCTCTACTAAAAAATACAAAAAAACTAGCCGGGTGAGGTGGCGGCGCCTGTAGTCCCAGCTGCTGGGGAGGCTGAGGCAGGAGAATGGCGTGAACCCGGGAGGCGGAGCTTGCAGTGAGCCAAGATCCGGCCACTGCACTCCAGCCTGGGCGACAGAGCGAGACTCCGTCTCAAAAAAAAAAAAGAAAAAAAAAAAAGGAAAGAGAATGTGTAATCTATTGCTGTACTATGATGGATGGAACCAGAATGTCCAAACTGGTGCTTGAACATTATTTCTTCTCTCCAGAGTGTCTGTAAGGTCTGCATGAAAGAAGAAATAGCAGAAAGCAGGCACATGGTCAGGAAGGTCCCTTTGACCTAAGAAGGCCCAGAGCAGCTGGGCACCAGGTTAGGTGGTCACTCTGCTGTACAGGAAGGAGGACCACGTGAGCCTCACGCCGAGGCCTGTTGTTCTTTGTCTTTAGATCAGGGCTATCTTAATGCTTGTTTTACAGCCTCATAGACTCAGGGCAGGAAAAAGTCCCGCCTTTTCAGGCCACAGCTCTCCTAAATGTCCACCCAGAATTGACCAAATCCACAGTAGCTTGTCTAAGAGCGAGAGATGTTCTGAGATACGCTCTGGAAAGTCACCGGGAGTGGAAACTAGTGACAGCTTATACCTCAGTGGCATCTTGGTAACCTTGGTAGGAGGTAACAGTGGAAACCACCAAGGGCTGGTGGCCCAGCACTCCGTGAACCAGCCACAAGAGGAGACTGAGGGCTCCTGGCACATTCCTCTGCACCAGCAGGACGGAGCAAGCTGCAGACTCTGACTCTGGCACTGAAGGCACATGGGGTCTGCGATGACAGCAGCATTTAAAGTCAGCAGAATGCAACCGCATCTTGGTCTCTGGAAGCCTGGAAAGGCTGTTGAGATCAATGGTTGCGACAGTTCCTTCCTCAGGGAGACTGAGGCCCAGGTACCGTGAGTCTGGTTCACGTGGCCCGGGCTGGTGGAGCCGCAGGCTGCATCTGCTTTGAGGTCTTGGTTGCATCACACGTGAGCTGTGCTCCTTTCTCCTGCCAGTGTGCTGTGGAATCTCATTACATGCAGGGTTTGCTGGCCCCCCCAGTGGCTATCCCCAGAGCGTGCAGTTGGAGGAGGGTCTGGGCACAAGCGGTGGACAGACAGAGCTACAGGTGGGCAGCTTCCTGGTGACACAGCCCCCACTGCAAGCTCCTGAATTCATCCTCACCCAGAGGTAAGTCCTGAAGAGCCACACAGGCCTGGACAATACTTACCATGGGCCACAAGGTACGGTAATGCTCAATTTATAGACTCACCATCCCAGACTGTGCAGATAGGGCCCTTTCCTTTGGATTGCTGAAAACTGTAACAGTCCCCCCGAGCCTACATCTACGAAGAAAAGGGTGGTTTTTCTCTCAAAAGAGCACCCCAAAACATCAGAGCAGATGTGGGCATCCCATTTATTGGTCATGATCAGGGTTCACCCTTCCCCTCAAATCACCCTGGACCCCAGCAGCCTCTTGCTGGAGTTTCCTTTTCCCTGAGCAAACACTGTCAGTTTTTGAGCAGAATCAAGATCCCGATTTTCTATTCTGAATTGTAGTTTTAAAGGGACTTGGGGGGTCTGGAACAGCCTCCCTGACACTTGCTGTTGATAGTGTTAGTGCTGTAGACTTTAGAAACAGAAGATGACCAGGGCCTTCGGGGCCAGCACAGCAGGTGGGATCCTGCAGAGACAGGAGGGATGGAGGAGTGTGGCAGGGTGGCCTGGGGTCCTCTGGTGGAGAGGCGATCACCCCCACCACTCCTGTTCTAGCAGACGCCCCATCTTCTCTACAGGAGGGCCACCAGGAACAGAGCAGGTCCCGAGGGTGTGGGGTCTCCCTCATCAGGGAGCTGAATCCAGGTTGACTCATGGCTCGTGCTAGTGAGGGCAGAATTACAGGGGGACAGAGGAGAAAAGGGGGAACGGCCCCTGAATCACATGGTCTGCTTGCTGAAACAGCCAGATTGTGAGAAAATGTACACCACACAGGTGGACTCACTTTTCCATTCATGGCTGAGAGCTGAGACCAGGCAGAGTCTGCCGTGGCCACGGTGTCCCCTGTGTCTCGCCTGACCTCTCCACATAGCCATCTCGACCCCTCCTCTTGCTCCCCCAACTCCCATGCCTCCCCACTCCGATCTGAAGGCCATGCTTCAACCTGAGAACATCAGTTCCTTCATTGAAAGTGGCTTCGTTGAGGTGTGATTGGCTGTACATGTGTAGATGGAGCACCTGAATTTTCTCAGTGTGACTTTCGCATCCACACGAGGCCACCACTGTGATGAAGGTCTTCAATGTACCCTTCTGTCCTTCGCCTCTCCCTGGCCACCCAGGACCATGGATCTGCTTCTGTCACTAAGGATTAGCTGCATTTTATAGAATTTCATGTAAATATGGTATACTTTCGGGTCTTTGTTTTGCTCTGGTCTGGCTTCCTTCACTCTGCATGACGACTTTGAGAGTCACCGTGTTGTGGATGCATGAACAGTTCATTCCTCTCTGCGGAGCGACGTGCCATGGCATGGATGTGCTACAGCTTCTTCACCCTCATCCTATGGATGGGGATTTGGGGGCATCACAGATAAGGCTGCTGTGAACATCCCGTATTGCTGTGAGCATCCCGTATTGCATGTGGACATCCCGTATGTGTATAGTCTGCACACCTGCCTTCATTTCTCATGGTGTATGCCCAGGAGAGCCGTGGCCATGTCACGTGCTAGGTATGCGTTGACCTTGCTGAGGAACCACCGACCCTTGCCCTGAGTGACTGTGCCGTGCGTCCCTGCTCTCCCTCCTGCTCCCCGAAATCTTTGTCTCCACAGCCCAGGCCTGTTCGTCCTTTGAGGTCTCTGTTTCCTCCACATTTTTGCTCACTGGCTCTTCCATGAGCCTGCTCTGAGCCCTCTGTGCAGTTGCCCCTATGACCCACCAGGTGACCCTGCTCTCCGTGTAACACATTCCCCTCCTAACACCCTACATACATTACAGCCCTGCAGGAAGAGGGTCTGTTCTGATAAGTCAAGTACTAGAATGGCTCCTGTTGAAGAAAGCACAGCTGGGTGGATTTTGTCACCCAGTGTCCCCTTGAGACAGGGCCTATCCTTACACTGTGTCTTTTCCAGCCCTCTGGAGCTGGCCCCAGCCCCATCTGCCTTCCCCGGCCCTGTGTCTGCCATGGAGCTGAGCCAGGCCCTGCACTCCAGCCAGGTGAGGCTTCCCTATGAGCACTAAAGGATTCCCTCTCTACTCCTGGATCTGCAGCTCATGGTGCTGAGGAGGGTTCAGCTCGTGCCACTGGAGGGAATACACCAGGCAAAGATGAACAAGGGACAAGGATGATTTGTGGCTAGACATTACTGGACTGGGAGCTGGGGTGAGGGATGCTGTGGGGCAACGTTCCCTCCTGAGCCCAGACTTGGGGGGGTCTTCCCAAGGTCAGGAGGTGCCCAGGTGGGAGGGCTGATCTTGAGCCTGGAAAGGAAGCCTCTGTGTTTAACATTGTGTTTTCTTCCAGGTGCAGTGTTCCAACAGCCAGGCCTCTGGTGATGCCTTCTGGGGAGCCAGGATGCTCCTTGAGTTTTCAGGGAGCAGCCTGGGCTGAGCTATCATCGGGAGCCAGGCGGCACCCCAGGAGGAGCAGGTGTGGATGGTCTGGCTGGTCAACACAAGGAGTTGCAGAGCTTTATCCTGAATACAAAATGAAGGTCCCTAGAGTTCCCCTGGGGGCTCTGCTGAAAAGCATTGAGAGATTCTTTCCCACTGCCATGTTTGAATAGTTTGGTTGGCAATTCCCTGTAGTTGAGAAATGTTCATGGGATCAGGAGTCAAAGGTGTCCCACTCAGGCAGCTCTGCATCAGTCAGGCTCCGGGGCACTCGTGTGCAGAGAAGGCCATTCTGGAGAGGGGAGTGTTCTGCTGCTGGCTGCCTTGCCATCTGCCCATGCACAAGGCCAGACTTTTCCACCAAGTTAACTGAGTGAGTTATGAGGTGTGTCCTGAGATTTCTGTGTGTAGGGACTTTGAGTACTGGGAGGCAAACCTATCTGCGAATGGCCCAGGCAGGGCAGAGTAGGCTGGGTTTTCCCTTCAGGTTGTAATTCACTGTGTCTATGACACAAATGTTGTCAATTAAAGTTTAATGTTTTGAACTCTCTTGTATTCACTTAACCATGTATCCTGGGCATCTGTCCATGCCAAAGTACAGAGATGAACATCAGCCTTTCCACCCGGGGCCAGCGTTTCATGATGTGGGTGTACATTAATCATGCAGCAGTGTCCGACAGATGGACATCTGGATGGTTTCTAGTGTCTGTTTTATATGCAGCATTTGGGTGGGCAACCCTGTCCTCTGCCCTTTGCCCTTCACCTGGTTATTATTAGGATAAATTCCTGGAAGCTGAATTTCTGGGTCGGTTATGGTAGCCCTAGGTGTGGACTGTGGGTTTTGGAGTGTCTGTGACTGACCTTGTGCTCACCTGGCCACGTGCCAATCTCAGCAGAGAGCCACAAGTGGTCTGGGTTGAGGTCAATAGCCCTTAACCCAGAGAATTCAGACTCTGGTCCTGCTCTCAGGAGCTCCCAGTCTGCTCCGTGAGAGACGGGAGCACAAATACCAACCTTCCTGTGGGGTCATGGGTGGAACCAGGAGGAGGAGCCAAGGCTGGGAGATCTGACAGTGGGGGTCGGGGGAACAGGAGAATCTTGACGGAGGTTGGAGAAGCGTATTGTGATAGGAAGGGAATGGGGTAGTGCGGCAAAGAGAACAGGAGCTTTGGTATCTGGTGACCATTGCATTGCTCACCTGTGGCCCCATGTATCCCTGGCAATCCCCAGGCCTGGAGAAGCAGGAGGGCACTGGGACCAGCTTCCTAGCGATCCTGAGTTTCAAGAATGTGCTGCCAGCCGGGTGGTGTGAAGTGGAGGGAACAGCTGCTCGCCTACCTGTCGCAGGAGAACCGGCCCCCATGTTCCCCACAGGCCGGCTCCCCCAGACTCAGAGGGCAGAAGCAGCAGCAGTGACTACTGTGCCTTGGGCTGCTATGGGAGGCACCACCCTTTGGCCCTCCCAGGAAACACACAGAGCCTGGGCCTAACCCAGCCCTGGGCTGGGGCCTTTCCTGCAACCAGCAGGGCCCAGAGACCCAGCAAAGAGGCACTGGGTGCTAGCTGGTCACAGCCAGAGGCCCAGGCTGCACAAGGATCTCCAGGGCATGTTGTTCCCTCCTGTCCTCAGCAGGTCTGTCCTGAATGTTCTAGAGTCCTGACTCAGACAGCTGTATCATGTCCATTCTAGAGAAAATGGACTAAAGTCTCTGGAGCCACCCCTTGGCTAGGACTGGACCTCCTGAAAGGGGATCCCTAGCCGTGGTTGCAGGTCCTACCAGGATGGAGGCTGGACGCTCCTCACTGTCTCTGTTCACCTGTGAGGAGGAGCTGCTACCCACAGACCCTTCCTTCCCGTCTCCTTTCTGGCTTTATCCCTGGCCTCTGTGACAATGGGATGTGGCCCCACAGCCTGTTCTGCCCTCACCCCATTAAAGGACCAGCCTGAGTCCAGTGGACACAGGTGAGGCACCATGACCAAGTGGTGTGACCCCTTTCTGTGCCTTCCTGAGGCACCTGTCTAGAGAATGAAGGGACATAATGGCTGTTCCAGTGGATGGAAGGCTGGGAGGAGGGGCCAAGAGAGGTATGAGGGGTGGGGTTTCACCAGCCCTGGGCTTTCTGGACTCCAGGGACAGCAAGGTGGGGGCTCAGGGCAGCTCCAATAACAGCAAGGTAGAGGCTCAGGTGCAGCCCCAGGGACAGCAAGGTAGAGGCTCAGGACAGTCCCAGGGACAGCAGGGTGGAGGCTTAGGTCAGTTCCAGTGACAGTAAGGTAGAGGCTCAGGACAGCCCCAGGGACAGCGAGGTGGAGGCTCAGGACAGCCCCAGGACAGCGGGGTGGAGGCTCAGGACAGCCCCAGGGACAGCGAGGTGGAGGCTCAGGACAGCCCCAGGACAGCGGGGTGGAGGCTCAGGACAGCCCCAGGGACAGCGAGGTGGAGGCTCAGGACAGCCCCAGGACAGCGGGGTGGAGGCTCAGGACAGCCCCAGGGACAGCGAGGTGGAGGCTCAGGACAGCCCCAGGACAGCGGGGTGGAGGCTCAGGTGCAGCCCCAGGGACAGCAGGGTGGAAGCTAAAACAGCTCCAGGAGACTAAGAACCGAGACCAGGACTTCCAGACAGAGTGGAAATGACCACCCAATAGCAGTGGTGGCCCATGAAGAGCCCTACTTCCCTGACTCGCCCTCTCGGGTGGGCTTGGGAGGCAGCTGTGGTGTGGAGAGAGTGGTGGATGGAGCATGCCTGTGTTCCTTTCCTATGGCTGCTGTAACAAAGCACCACAAACTGAGAGGCTTAGAGCAACAGAGATTTGTCATCTCCGAGTTGGGAAATCCAGGAGACCAAGTCATGCTTTCTGAAGAGTGGGAAGGATCGCCCCCAGGCCTCTCCCCAGTTCTGCTTGTTTCTTGGCTTGTGACATCGAAGCTTCAGTCTTCACAAGCCTTCCTCCTTGTATGCATGTCTGTGTCCCAATTCCCCCTTTTTTATAAGGACATAATCATAGTGGATTAAGGCTGGCTCTAATTACTTCATCTCACATTTATCATCTGCAAAGACCCTATTTCCATATAAGGCCACATTCACAGCTACCGGGGGTCAGTACTTGAACATATGCATTTGGGGGATATAATTCAACCCCAGCAGTGTCTCTGTCTCTGCTGGTGATCTCCACATCCCTGCTGGTGCCAGGTAACCATGGCCCCTCCCAGGGTGCCCCATCCTTGTACCTGGTGCTCCAGGCAGTTCACCAGAGGGCCTAACTGCTGGATTTGGGGCTGGCATTGGGATCCCTTGCCCAGTAAAGGCTGGATTCAGACTGTTCTGGGGTTGAGGTGCTGCTGTTTTGAAGGCAGGAAAAACCAGAGGCTGGTCCTTCTCTGGATGCTGAGCCACAGCAGGGGACCTCTCCTGGGGGCTCCCACGCTTCCTGTGGCCTAGGCAGAAAGTACAGTCCCAGGCCCCCAAAGGCAAAAGCCCCTTCTGACTCAGATAGCATCCCTCCCACTCTGCTTGCCTGCAGAGCCCCTGAGGTTTTCTGGGGGACCTCAGTGGAGCTGAATCATCAGGGTTCAGGCAGGCCCTAGAGTAGATCTTTAGCATACAGAGAGTGGAAGGGGTGTCGATGGCAGCGAGGTGCAGGTGGCCTCAGTTCTAACTAAATATTACAATACTAGCATGATTCCACTTCCTGGAGCTTACCTCTGGGGAGGTCAGGCTGGTGTATTTATGATAGGGTCTGTGTGGCTCATGAGGCTTCACGCAGAACCTGAGCCATCTCATGACCAGACAAGTGCCCCCACAGCTGGGTTACCTCTTCTGTGTGGCCTGGACACAGGTTCATATGACTCACAAACTTTGAGTGGCACCTGGAGACCAGGTTCTGGGCTGGAACCTGAATGTGAAGCCACTTGGAGGCTGTGTGATTGTGGGTGAATCATGCAGTCACCTGAGCCTGGCCCTCCCCTCTGCAAAAGGAACTAGCCATACCTAGCAGATTGCTGTGAGTCATCTGAGCAAGACACCTGCATGGTGGTGGTCAGAAAACACTGATTTCTCCTTTTTGAAATGGGACAACCCTGGGAGATCATGTGCTGAGGTATGAATTACAGCAAAGCAAGTTTCAGAAGACCCTGTGTGCCCTAAGGAGGCACTGCTGATCACTCGGTGTCTGTGACGGCATCAGAGAGAAGGTGACCTGGACCTGGAATGACGAAACGGCCACGAGTTTAGGAGCTGGCAGATGGTGTGGCTGGAGCACATGTCTGGAATGTGGTTGGCCAGGCCCAGGCAGCACTGGGCTGTGGAGGGGCTTAAACGTGAGGCTACGAGGGCTCACCCTGGTGAGGGAATGCCGCGGACCAGATTTTTTTATTGAGGTAAAATTTACACATAAAATTAACTTTTAAAAATGTACACTTCTGTGACATTTAGTTCATGTACAACATTGTGCAGCCACCACCTCTTCGTTCCAAGATAGCTTCATCACTCCAAAGGAAATCCTCTCTCCATTAAGCAGCTGTCACACACTCCATCCTCCCTCCGACCCCTGACAACCTGCTGTCTCTTTGGATTTACCCATTATGGGTATTTCATATAAGTGGTATCATACATTATGTGACCTTTTCGTGTCCAGCTTCTTTCTACATATTGTTTTTATCTTTGTAGAGATAGAGTCTTGCTATGCTGCCCAGACTGGACCTGAACTCTCAGGCTCAAGCGACCTCCCACCTCAACCTCCCAAGTAGCTGGGATTAAGGTGTGTGGCCCTGTGCTGGGTTCTCAGCACAATGTTTTTCCTCCATGTTGTAGCAAGGGTCAACCACAGCAGCTTTGCCATTTTACAGCGGTGTTCACGTTTCTCCACTTCTTTGTCAGCACTTGTTTCTGGTTTGCTTTTAAAATAATAGCCATTCTGATGGGTATGGAATGTTATCTCATTATATTTTTGATTTATATTTCCATGATGGCTAGTGATGTTGAGCATTGTTTCATATGCTATTTGCCTATCTTATTTACAGAAAAGTCTCTTCATTTTGATCTTGGGCTTTTTGTTGTTGGGTTGTAAGAGTTCTTTATATATTCTGGATACTAGACCCTCATCAGGTATATTATTTTACAGTGTCTTTTCTCCCATATTCACTTTTTCTTTTTTTTTTTGAGACAGAGTCTTGCTCTGTTGCCCAGGCTGGAGTGCAGTGGTGAGATCTGGCTCACTGCAAGCTCCGCCTCCCAGGTTCACACCATTCTCCTACCTCAGCCTCCCAAGTTCACACCATTCTCCTACCTCAGCCTCCCGAGTAGCTGGGACTACAGGTGCCCACCACCATGCCTGGCTAATTTTTTGTATTTTTCACTAGAGACAGGGTTTCACCATGTTAGCCAGGATGGTCTCAATCTCCTGACCTCATGATCTGCCCGCCTTGGCCTCCCAAAGTGCTGGGATTACAGGCATGAGCCACCGCACACCTGGCCTTTTTTTTTTTTTTTTTTTTTTTTTTGAGACAGAATCTTGCTTTCTTGCTCTGTCACCTGGGCTTCAGTGCAGTGGCGTGATCTTGGCTCACTGCAGCCTCCACTTGCAGCTTCAAATGATCTTCCTACCTCAGCTTCCGGAGTAGCTGGGATTACAGGTACATGCCACCACACCCAGCTAATTTTTATTTATTTATTTATTTATTTTTTGTATTTTTAGTATAGAGATGGGGTTTCGCCAAGTTGTCCAGGCTGGTCTTGCACTCCTGACCTCAAGTGATCCTCCCACCTTGGCCTCCCAAAGTGCTGGGATTACAGGCATGAGCCGCCACCACATCCAGCCTCTTTTCACTTTCTTGATAGTGTCCATTGATGTCGAAAGTTTTCAATTTTGATGAAGTCCAATTTATCTATTTTTAATTTTGTTTCCCATGCTTCTAGTGTCACATCCAAGAAATCATTGCCAAATCCAATGCCAACAAGCAGATGAAAAGATTTGCAACATCACTAGCGATTAGGTACATGAAAATCAAAGAGATTTTCTCTTTGAGAAAATCACAGTGAGATACCATTTCATACCCATTCGAGTGGATATTATGGGCCGGGCGTGGTGGCTCAAGCCTGTAATCCCAGCACTTTGGGAGGCCGAGACGGGTGGATCACGAGGTCAGGAGATCGAGACCATCCTGGCTAACACGGTGAAACCCCATCTCTACTAAAAAAATACAAAAAACTAGCCAGGCGAGGTGGCGGGCGCCTGTAGTCCCAGCTACTCGGGAGGCTGAGGCAGCAGAATGGCGTAAACCCGGGAGGCGGAGCTTGCAGTGAGCTGAGATGCGGCCACTGCACTCCAGCCTGGGCAACAGAGCGAGACTCCGTCTCAAAAAAAAAAAAAAAATATGGAGGCCAAGTGCAGTGGTTCAAGCCTGTAATCCCAGCACTTTGGGAGGCCAAGGTGAGTGGATCACTTGAGGACAGGAGTCTAAGACTAGCCTGGCCAACATGGTGAAACCCCGTCTCAACTAAAAATACGAAAAAAATAGCCGGACATGGTGGCACATGCCTGTAATCCCAGCTACTCAGGAGGCTGAGGAAGGAGAATCACTTGAACCTAGGAGGCGGAGGTTGCAGTGAGCTGAGATGGTGCCACTGCACTCCAGCCTGGGTGACAGAGTGAAACTCCATTTCAAAAAACAACAAATAACTATCTGGGTATAGTGGCATGCACCTGTAGTTCCAGCTACCCAGAAGGCTGAGGTGGAAGGATCCCTTGAGCCCAGGAGGCTGGGGCTGCAGTGAGCCATGATCATGCCTATGAAATGAGAGACAAATATAAACTAATTAATATTGGCAAGTATGTGGAGAAATTGTAAGCCTTGTGCACTGCTGGTGGAATGTCAAATGATAGTTGCACAGTAATGGGAATGTACTTCATGCCACTGAAGTGCACACTTAAAAATAGTTAAAATGGTAAATTTTCTTATTTTATATATATGTTTATATTTATTTTATTATATTATATTTATTATATAATCACACACAAAAGTCTTCCTTGGAACTGGTCCTGAAATAATTTCATGTGTGATGAAAGAAGAACCTTCTCTCCTGGAGTGATAAGTGGCCTTTTTGTTCATGCTGGCATTATACATCCCAGGCTCTTCCACACACACCCAGCATAATTTCACCAAGCACAGGGAGTACACTCTCCAAAGGCCCATTTGTGCCTGTTTCTTTCATTATATCCTATTCTATTTAACTCACTCCCTGCCCTCTACAAACCACCATCAATCACGGATATGTTTGCTATCTCTGTAGTTTCTGCTTTTCCATAACACCATAGAGATAGGATCATACAGCCTTTTCACACTGGCCTCTCTCACTTAGCAATATCCCTATCAGATTCATCCATGTCCTGCATGGCCTCACAGTTTGCTCTTGTGAACAGGATTCCATGGCATGGATGTACCCCCAGCCTAGTGATTCATTCAACTATTGAAGGTTATCCTGACTCCTTATTTTTCTGTTATGAAAAGAGCTGCTGTACGTAAGTACGTGCTGGGTTTTGTTTAGATCAGACTCCTACGTTTTCAAAGCAGTTATCTAAATATCTAGGAGTGTGATTGTTGGCTCATATTGTGAAGCTCTGTTTAGCTTTGGGGAAAAGTCTGTCTTCCAAAGTGGCTATACCATTATGCATTGCACCAGCAATGAATGACAGTTTCTATTGCAATTGCAAATCTACTTATTTTTAGATTGTAGTCACTTTAATAGATGTGCAGTGCTCTCACTGTTGTTTTATTTTGCTTTTCCATGACAAGTGTCACTGAGCATTATTTGGTATGCTTATTTGCCATCCGTATATCTTCTTTGGAAAGTATGTATTTGGATCAGTCCCCATTTTTAATTGGGTTGTCTTCTTGTTCTATTTTAGGTTTTTGGTACATTTGGCATACACTTGTTCAGATTTTTTTGAATGCTTGTTCATTACAAATTCCCATTATTCCTACACATTATTTCTAATACATACGAAATCAATGGACTTTTGTCTGTTGGCCTTTTATTATCTCTATCCAATTAAGGCATGGAATGGTGGGCTCCATTTCAGTTTCATTTTCCAAAATTACGGCATGGAAAATCATAAGATTGAATTTCAGGGGTTCACTGGGCACATGGCCATCATGAAACAGGAAGCACTGACCATCCGAGACTGTGCCTAGGTAGTAAGGAAGGGGTGCAAACACACACATTGTCTAGCCTGCTTGCAGCACCTGCATTCTGCTCACAGACCTCTGGGCTGAATCCAGAGGACCAGACCTTCCCTCTACTCAGGACCTGGGGATCCTTGGGGCTGCATCACAGCAAAGACCGGCGCTTCCTTCTCCTCAGGACTGACCTGGGGACCCTTGACAGGGGGGAATCCACAAACCTTCCTTCTCCTCAGCACCCAGAGACCCCCGAGGGGCACTTCACAGTGATGACCAGAATTTACCTCATCTCAGGACCAACCTGGGGGGTGCATCACACTGAGGACCAGAGCTTCCTTCTCCACTGGCCAACCTGGGGACCACTGTAGGGCACAACTACAATGAAGACCGGAGTTTGTTTCTCTTCAAGACTCACCTAGAGACCCTCGTGGGGCACATCCACAGTGAGGTTCTGAGCTTCCTTCTCCTCAGGTCCAACCTGGGGACCCCTGGGAGGTAGATCATAGCGATGACCAGAGTATCCTCCTCAGGACTGACCCGGGGACCCCTGGGGGGTGCGTCCACAGTGAGGAACAGAGCTTCCTTCTCCTCAGGGCCTGGGGACCTCTGGGTGGGGGTACATCACACTAAGCACCGGAACTTCCTTCTCAGGACCAACCTGAGGACCACTGGTGGGGGATGCAACCACAGTGAGGACTAAAGCTTCCTTTTCCTCCCAACCTGCAGAGCCCCCAGGGGGTACATCACAGTGAGATCCAGAGCTTACATATCTGAAGACTCTTGTGGGTACACCCACAGCATTTTCCAGGCCCATCTGGGGAGATGTCACCTCACCTTTGGGATACATGGAGGCCACAGGAGGAAAAGATGAGGAAAAGCGGGGCCTGCACCCTGAGTGCTGGGGAGGGAGCTTTGCTGTGTATTTTACTTTGCTCTGTAATATTTGAACAAGATTTATTTTAGGAAATCATACTTCTATTGAGGTTTCCACTAGTCATCTTTATAGTAAGCCAAACTACTTTTTATACATGTGGGTTTGTTTCTGGGGAGAAATCCCAGTACAAAAAAGGGAGAAACACTGAGACAAAACACTGGAACAGTCCAGGTCAGGGATGAACAAGCACCTGTGGGGCCACCCTGGATCCCAACAGGGAAGGGCAAATGTGCACCCTATGTACTTGCTTTTATTAATTTTTTCCTGATGGAGTCTCACTCTGCTGCCCAGGCTGGAGTGCAACGGCACAATCTCGGCTCACTGCAACCTCTGCCTCTCCAGTTCAAGCAGTTCTCCTGAGTAGCTGGGATTACAGGTGCATGCCACCACAGCTGGCTAATTTTTGTATTTTCAGTAGAGACAGGGTTAACCCTATTGCCCAGGCTGGTCTCGAACTCCTGACCTCAAGACATCCATCTGCCTCAGCCTCACAAAGTGTTGAAATTACAGGCATGAGCCACCATGCCCGGCCTTTTTATTATTATTTATTTTTTTATTTTTTTATTTTTTGAGATGGAGTCTCGCTCTGTCGCCCAGGCTGGAGTGCAGTGGTGCGATCTCGGCTCACTGCAACCTCCACCTTCCTGGGTTCATGCCATTCTCCTGTCTCAGCCTCCCGCCCAGCCTTTTTATTAATGTTTTAATGGTGTTTCTAACAAGCAGTTGAAACAATATTGAAAATTTAAAAATAGACATGTTAAAACTTGCAACTTTAAGTTTAAATATATCATTTATACCAAAATCAGAATTTATTTAAGATTTATAGCTGGGTGCAGTGCCTCACGCCTGTAGTCCTAGCACTTTGGGAGGCCAAGGCAGGTGGACTGCTTGAGCCCAGGAGTTTGAAACCAGACTGGAATACATGGCAAAACCCCATCTCTACAATCAACCAATTAATCAATAACTCTACCTGGCCCTTTAGCAAAGAATTAAGAAAAATAAGTACAGGCTGGTGGCTCACACCTGTAATCCCAGCACTTTGGGAGGCTAAGGAGGGCAGATCATGAGGTCAGGAGTTTGAGACCACCTGGCCAACATGGTGAAACCCCATCTCTACTAAAAATACAAAAAATTAGCCAGGCATGGTGACGGGTGCCTGTAATCCAGCTAGTTGGGAGGCTTAAGCAGGGGAATCACTTGAACCTGGGAGGAGGAGGTTGCAGTGAGCCAAGATTGCGCCACTGCACTCTAGCCCAAGCGACAGTACAAGCCTCCATCTCAAAAATAAATAAATACACAAAATTAGCCAGGTATGGTGGCACTTGCCTGTGGGTCCCAGATACTCCAGAGGCTGAGGTGGGAGGATTATCTCAGCCAGGGGAGGTTGAGGCTACAGTGCACCATGATCACACCACTGCATTCCAGCCTGGGCAACAGAGGGACTCTGTCTCAAAAAAAAAAAAAAAAAAAAAAAAGAGTTTGTGGCTTTAACAGATGTTAACTCATCATTTTTCCTTCTTTTCCTGAGAAAGTCACAGTTAATTGGTTCTATATCTATACTCGTGCATAAAAGATTGTTTCACAAACACTGACATCATACATTAGATGAAATATATTAGGCCAGGTGCAGTAGCTCATGCCTGTAATCCTCAGTTTGGGAGGCTGATGGGAGCAGATCACGAGGGTCGAGACCACCTGGCTAACACGGTGAAACCCCATCTCTACTACAAATACAAAACTTAGCTGGGCGTGGCGGTGCACGCCTGTAGTCCCGGCAACTCAGGAGGCTGAGGCCGGAGAGTCACTTGAGCCTGGGAGGTGGAGGTTGCAGTGAGCCAAGATTGTGCCACTGCACTCCAGCCTGGCAACAGAGTGAGACTCTGTCTCAGAAACATATATAAAATAAAATTGATATTATGCCATAAAATTAATTGAAGAAAGTCAACCCTTTTTTCCCCCCAGGGCTTGACCATTTTAAATAAAATCAATTTCTTAAAGGTTAGTTAACACTCAGCTGTGAACCTGTATGACCCTGGGGACTTTTCCAATGGCCGCTCTCGAAGCAGTATTCTAAGCTTTTCTATGCTAATTTTTTTATACTTTCCTCCAAGGTCCTAACATGTATATTTGTACTAGGAAATCAACCATTTCCTCTAGGTTTCCACTTTGATGCAATAGGTTTCTCTTATTTGACTTTTAATTTTTCCTCATTCTGGATTTCACACAATTCTTTTTTAGGGGAAGGGTCTCACTCTGTTCCCCAAGCTAGAGTGCAGTGCTGCAATCACAGCTCACTGCACCCTCAACCTCCCAGGCCCATGTGATCCTCCCACCTCAGCCTCTCGCATAGCTGGAACTACAGACACATGACACCACACCCAGCTAATTTTTTATTTTTTGTAGAGACAGGGTCTTGCAATGTTGCCCAGACGATCTCAAACTCCTAAGCTGAAACAATCTTCCCACTTCAGCCTCCCAAAGTGCTGGGATTACATAAAATTGTTAATCCTATGTACTTTTGCTAATTTTTGTCAACAATATTTTAAAAATATACTTACCTTGTTTTCAGTTGACGTAATTGTCATGTTTGACAAAATCTTTCATGACACAATGGCAATCTTAAATGATTTGACATTAATTTCTGCTTAGTAAGATGTCTTTTGCAGGACACGGTGTTATTATTTAAGACACACACATGCACACACACAGGGACCTCAAAATCCATGGGCTCTATATTCATGGATTCAACCAAACTTGGCTCAATGATATTTGAAAAACAAATAAATAATAACAACAATGAAAACATAAATACCAATACAGTATAAGAACTATTTACATATAGCATTTACATTGGATTAGGTACCATGGGTAGGGAAGATTTAAAGTATACAGAACAATATGCATAGAAAATATGCAAATACTGGCCAGGCCAGTGGCTCACACCTATAATCTCAGCACTTTGGAAGGCCGAGGTGGGTGGATCACGAGGTCAGGAGTTCAAGACCAGCCTGGCCAACATGGTGAAACCCCATCTCTATTAAAAATACAAAAATTAGCTGAGCATGGTGGCACATGCCTGTAATTCCAGCTACTTGGGAGGCTGAGGCAAGAGAATCGCTTGAACCCAGGAGGCGGAGGTTGCAGTGAGCTCAGACCACGCCACTGCACTCCAGCCTGGCAACAGAGTGAGACTCCATCTCAAAATAAAAAAAAAAAAAAAAAAAAAACAGGGCCGGGCACGGTGGCTCAAGCCTGTAATCCCAGCACTTTGGGAGGCCGAGATGGGCGGATCACGAGGTCAGGAGATTGAGACCATCCTGGCTAACCCGGTGAAACCCCGTCTCTACTAAAAAATACAAAAAATTAGCCGGGCGTGGTGGCAGACGCCTGTAGTCCCAGCTACTCGGGAGGCTGAGGCAGGAGAATGGCGAGAACCTGGGAGGCAGAGCTTGCAGTGAGCTGAGATCCAGCCACTGCACCCCAGCCTGGGCGACAGAGCAAGACTCCGTCTCAAAAAAAAAAAAAAAAAAAAAAAAAAAAAAAAAAAAAAAAAAAAAAAAACAATGCAAATACTATGCCATATAAAGAACTTGAGCATCCATGTGGTTAGTGGGTGGGTCCTGGAACTAATCCTCCATGGATGCTGAGTGACAACGGCATACTTGCCATTCTACTGGCAGTTCTAAACATTTGTTTGTGGTTTAGTTCGGGTTTCCTAATTACACAATCGCATCTCCAATTCATGGCAGTTTTGTTTCTGCACCCATCCCTCATTCCTTACATTCCTTGTTTTCACGCATTGGCTAGATGTTACTCATTTCATAAAAGTGATGCACATTCTTGGAACTTTGTTTTGTTTTTTACAGACAGGGTCTCACTTTGTTGCCCAGGATGGAGTACAAGGGGTATGCTCATAGCTCACTGTAGCCTTGAACTACTGGACTCAAGCTCACCTCCTGCCTCAGTCTCCTCAGTAGCTGGGACTACAGGCACATGTCACTACACCTGGCTAATCTTTCTTTTGAGATGGAATCTTGCTCTGTCGCCCAGGCTGGAGTGCAGTGGCACAATCTTGGCTCACTGCAACTTCCACCTCCTGGGTTCAAGCAATTCTCCTGCCTCAGCCTCCCGAGTTTATGGGATTACAGGCACATGCCACCACACCTGGCTGAGTTATTTTTAGTAGAGACGGGGTTTCACCATGTTAGCCAGGCTGGTCTTGAAATCCTGACCTAACGTGATCTGCCCACCTTGGCTTCCCAAAGTGCTGGGATTACAGGTGTGAGCCATGGTGCCTGGCCACACCTGGCTAATCTTCTTTAAAAGTTTTTGTACAGATAGGGTCTCCCTATGTTGGCCAGGCTGGTGTCGAACTCCTGGGCTCCAGCAATCCTCCAGCCTCAGCCTCCCCAAGTGCTGGGCTTACAGGGATGAGCAACTACACCTGGCTAATTTTACTTTAAATGAAATCTTTCTACTACTTTAAGTATGACTTGTGTTTTCAAAACGTATGTTCCAAACATAGGTTTTGGAACATATATTCCCTACCAAGTTACAGGAGTTAATTTTTATTCCCAATTTAATAGTATTTGAAAGTCATCTATGGGTATTAAATTCCACCAAGTGATTTATCAGCATATACTGAGACAATCCCTATGAGTTTTATGTGGTAATGAAGTTAATTAAAATATTTTCTAATATTAAATCTTCCAAACCTACTCTTTTATTTTTTGAGACAGGGTCTCTCTCTGTCACCCAGGGTGGAATAGTGGTATTATCTTGGCTCACTGCAACTTCCGCTTCCTGGATTCAAGTGATTCTCCTGCCCCAGCCTACCAAGTAGCTGGGATTATAGGCACCTGTTACCATCCTGCTAATTTTTTTTTGTATTTTTAGTAGACAGGGGTTTCATCATGTTGGCCAGGCTGGTCTCAAACTCCTGACCGCAAGTGATCCACTCACCTTGGCCTCCTAAAGTGTTGGGATTACAGCCGTGAGCCACCACGCCCAGCCCAAACATACTACTTTGTTTCCATTAAGATCAGGTTCAGCCCAATTGAACAGAACCAACTCCCCTCCAATCCCAAAGAGAAAAGGTATCTTAAGATAGTTCATTTCTCTTTCATGTAAAAGATAACAAGATGTAGGTAGTCTAAAGTTGGCAAAATAGCATCCTGTGAGTCACATCACTTTTTCTGCTATACATTCCAGCAGATGGCCTAAATCTTCAGGATGAGTTTAAGTGCTATGATAATTGCTGAATCTCCAAACACCATCGGAGATTAAATGATGCAGATAAAAAAGAAAAAAATGTTAAAAGGCACAAAGGGGCTTTCCCCAGTTGTCTGCTTACCTTTTTAAGGGACCTTCCCATTAGATCTTCTCAACAACTTCCATTATTCAAAACTTAGTAGCATGGCCACACTTAGCAGCAAAGACAGTAAAAAAAAAAAATATATATATATATATATATATATGCAGTATATATACACAAATATATGCAGTGTATATACACACACATATGCAGTATGTATATAACACATACATATGCAGTATATACACACACACACACACACACACACACACACACTGCCACCACACATGACTAATTTTTGTATTTTTAGTAGAGACAGTTTCACTGTGTTGGCCAGGCTGGTCTCAAACTTCTGACCTCAGGTGATCCACTCATTGCAGCCTCCCAAAGTGCTGGGATTACAGGTGTGAGCCACTGTGCCTGACCCTGTATCTCTCTTTCTAAGTGGGCACACTGCCATTATAAATAATAGTGATTCTGCTGGTAATGAACAAAGGAAGTTGGATCCACTAACAGTCTGTTAAACCTAGTAAGATCATGACTTTCTTGTTGTTAGCTATACATTGCTTTGCTATAATTCCACTTAGAATTTTTAAATCTATGTTTACAAATATGGTTTGCAAGTCATTTTTTCTCCTAAATTCCTATTTGATGGGGAAGTTGTAAAATACTGGGGTTATCTTTCCTTGGATTTTTCCTGTAACTAATAACTATTCCTGAAAAGTCTCTGGAATGTCTTTTTTTTTTTTTTTTCTGGGACTGGGGTGGAAGGACTAGGTAGATTTACACACCAGTGACTCAATTACTATTTTGTAAAATTTTCATTTCATTAAATAGTATTAAGTCCTAATCAAGGCCAGGCGCGGTGGCTCAAGCCTGTAATCCCAGCACTTTGGGAGGCCAAGATGGGTGGATCACGAGGTCAGGAGATCGACACCATCCTGCCTAATACAGTGAAACCCCGTGTCTACTAAAAAATACAAAAAACTAGCCGGGAGAGGTGGCGGGCGCCTGTAGTCCCAGCTACTCGGGAGGCTGAGGCAGGAGAATGACGTGAACCCGGGGGGCAGAGCTTGCAGTGAGCTGGGATCTGGCCACTGCACTCCAGCCTGGGCAACTGAGCGAGACTCCGTCTCAAAAAAAAAAAAAAAAAAAAAGTCCTAATCAAGTATTATTCTTTCCCACAGTATCTGAGTGCTGTCCTCAATACTGTCAACATTTCTGGCTTCTACTAGGCAAGGCTGCATGTAGACTCGCATCTGAAAAAACAACAAACTAAAATCTAACCCTAAGTAGTAGCAAGCTGAATATAAACTTTCTCTTATGAATATGTATTGTCTTCTTTGGTACATCAATAATAATATTTTTTTTTTTTTTTTTTTTTTCCTGAGACGGACTCTCGCTCTGTCACCCAGGCTGGAGTGCAGTGGCCGGATCTCAGCTCACTGCAAGCTCCACCTCCCGGGTTTACGCCATTCTCCTGCCTCAGCCTCCCGAGTAGCTGGGACTACAGGCGCCCGCCACCTCGCCCAGGCTAATTTTTGTATTTTTAGTAGAGACGGGGTTTCACCGTGTTAGCCAGGATGGTCTCGATCTCCTGACCTCATGATCCGCCCGTCTCGGCCTCCCAAAGTGCTGGGATTACAGGCTTGAGCCACCGCGCCCGGCCAATATACACCTTTACAGTATTTCCCAGATTGGGGGATACACTTCAGCAAATATCTGCAATTATTTGTTTATGTAAGATTTCTCTTCCCTTCTGTGAATCATCATTCTTCACCCAAGGTATCTTGAGGTTGGATTCTGTATAAGCAGAACACAACAACAGTTAGGTATTCAGAAACCATTAAATTCCTCACCTTCAAGGATGAAAATTTCTTTGGGCAAGAGACAGGGTTCCCTCCTCTAATAGAGTACAAAGCGGAAGGTGTTTCAGAAATATTTGCAGTGTTGAATCCTCATATTCCTCCAAGATAGCCCTAATCTAACTGCCAGGGTCCCACTCTTCCCAGATTAATGCCCACTCACCTAACAAACCTGATGAGGTAGTGAATAAAACTAATTTTGTGAGTAAGCAACTGGCAGAATTTTTCACCACTCTGACTCTATAGTTACACGTAACTAAGTAGTATCACTGATGACACATAATTTTAAATTGAATTTTTAAGATCATTATATACATGGGTATCAAAAACAGTCCCTCTTGATCACACTCCAGAATTGTTTAAATTTTTTCAGTGACAACTTATCCATTTCCCCAGAGCCTCAGTGAGCACATGATGCCAACAATTCATTTCATGACTTCATAGCATGGGCCAAGTTTCTGCTGTGGAATATAAATGGAGACTTGAAGGACTTCCATCCTGTCTTGGGAAACAGCCGTTTCCAAATATCCACATATCCTTGCAAGCTTCTGCCTACACCTCTCTACCACCCATTTCTGAAGCAGTCTGATTTAGTAAGCTGTATGCAACAGATACACAATGGCTAATGCAATCCAACAAGGAATGTATTAAAAGCACACCCAATAGCTCAAAATGAAAGACAAGTGAACAAGGTTAAGAAAATGACAGTAACAAAAGCTGTTCTAGGAACCTCTACTGAAATAGCTACTTATTAAATCAAGATGCCACCATAGAACAAAAGCTCATGTTGCGTTTTCTGAACCTGAAAAACCTGTTAACAATGTACAGTTTTGAGCCTCAGCTGACAACAGTGCTCATGCCAAGTCCCTGGCAGGGCATCTTGAATGGTGGTTCCATCATGACTGCATACACTGTGAGGGAATGTTTCTCTAAGAGGGAATCAAGATGTTCTAACCAGTGATGGTAGAATAGATTCCAGGCTACACAAACACATGAAGTGTGCCTTATATTGATTACTATAACTAAAGAGGTTGCTGCCAAGGCTGCTTCAAAAGGGCAGAAGATACCACAAGAAAATGTTTGCAGTGTGGAAATGCATTTTTACTAAATCATTCCAGTAACAAGTTGTATTTGGTAAGCCACAAAGAAACAATGTTGCTATGCAGAGTAG
This sequence comes from Rhinopithecus roxellana, assembly GCF_007565055.1. Lineage (NCBI taxonomy): Eukaryota > Metazoa > Chordata > Mammalia > Primates > Cercopithecidae > Rhinopithecus > Rhinopithecus roxellana. The sequence continues at coordinate 102,013,343 of NC_044558.1, forward strand.
AACTCTCTGGATATTTTTTCCTGAAAACGTGGAACATCTGGAATAAAATTTCTCTTAAAATGATTCCTAAAGGAAATCATTCTTCAAAATTAATATTAAAATATAATAATAGGTTGGGGGTTTTTTTTTAGAATGAAGCTTCTGATATAAGGTGAGGTTAACAGTCCAGCTGTGGCTTATTTGGTACATTCATAGATGTTCACTCCTATATATATATTTTTTTCCCTAGGGGTTTGTCATTTCCAGATTTAAACTTTCCCTTACAGCGTGGTTCCTCCAAGGTATATGCTTCCAATACATAAAATGTTTGTACTTTTGTTAATTCTATTCATTAGCTCAATAATTTCTCTCATTAAAATCCTGTAAACTATGAATTTCAAAGAAGTCTATTCTATATTCATCTGGTTCATGAAGTTTACTCTTTGTGAATCTTATGTTAATAAATGACTTTACAACATTTGTTTAACATAGTTCCTCACCCGTATGAACTTTTTAAAAAAGGTATGACTTGCTGCTGAGAATTTTCAGTGGTTACTAAATTCAGTTTTCTGTGTATTTTCTACTATTTCTTCTGCATGTAAAGAACAGCTTTCTGTAGATGCCTTTCCATATGCTGTGTATTCATGAAGTTTCTATTCAGTATGAGTTTTCTGGAAGACGACAAGATGATTCCACTTACACAGTTTCTCTTTATATATGATTTTGTGATTTCTTGTAAATTCACTTTCCGGAGTTTCATAAAATTATCAATGTTTGTCATCTACATGAGTTCTCTGATGCATAATGAGCTGTGACTTCCAACAAAAGGCTTTCCCACATTCAGTGCACTTACAAGGCTTCTCTCCTGTATGTGTTCTCCGATGTGCACTGAGAATTGATTTTTGAGAGAAGGTTTTCCCACATTCATTGCACCCATAGGGTTTCTCTCCTGAATGAGTTCTTTGATGTACAATGAGTTGAGAATTCCTAATGAAGGCTTTTCCACACTCACTGCATTCATATGGTTTCTCTCTTGTGTGCATCCTCTGGTGTACAAGAAGGCGTAGCTTCCCACTGAAGGATTTCTCACACTGACTGCATTTATAAGGGTTTACCCTTGCATGAGTTCGCTCATGTACAATGAGTAGTGACTTCCAAATGAAGGCTTTCCCACATTCATTACATTCATATGGTTTCTCACCTGAATGAGTTCTCATGTGTATAATTAGGTATGACTTGCTGCTAAAAGCTTTCCCACATTCACTGCACCCATAAGGCTTTTCCCCCGCATGAGTTCGCTGATGTGAAATGAGCTGGTCTTTCCTATTAAAGGCTTTTCCACATTCACTGCATTCATAGGGATTTTCTCCAGTGTGAATTCTCTGATGCACAATGAGTTGTGAATTGAAACTAAAGGATTTCCCGCATTCCCTGCACTCATGTGGTTTCTCTCCTGTATGAGTTCTCGTATGTATAATAAGGTATGACTTGCTCCTGAAGGCTTTCCCACACTCACTGCATCCATATGGTTTTACTCCTGTGTGACTTCTCTGATGTACAATGAGCTGGGACTTCAAACTAAAGGTTTTTTCACATTGACTGCATCCATAGGGCTTTATTCCAGTGTGCACTCCTTGATGTACAATGAGCTGCGATTTGAACGTAAAGGCTTTTCCACATTCATTGCAACCATAGGGTTTCTCTCCTGTATGAGTTCTCTGATGTACAATCAGGTTTGACTTTGTATTAAAGGCTTTCGGACACTCACTACATTCAAATGGTTTCTCCCCTGTATGAGTTCTGCGGTGTATAATAAGCTGTGACTTTAAACCAAAAGCTTTTCCACAGTTGGTGCATTCATAAGGCTTCTCCCCTGCATGAGTTCTCTGGTGTGAAATAAGCTGGTATTTCCGACTGAAGGCTTTCCCACATTCGTGGCATTCATAAGGGTTCTCTCCTGTATGAATCCTCTGATGTATAATGAGCTGTGATTTAAAACTGAAGGCTTTCCCACAATCGTTACATTCATGGAGTTTTTCTCCTGTATGAGTCCTTGTATGTATAATAAGGTAAGACTTGCTCCTGAAGGCTTTGCCGCATTCGTTGCATACATAAGGTTTCATTCCTGTGTGACTTCTCTGATGTACAATGAGCTGTGATTTCAAACTGAATGCTTTCCCACACTGAATACACCCATAGGGCTTTACTCCTGTGTGAATCCCCTGATGTACAATGAGCTGTGATTTGAATGTAAAGGCTTTTCCACAATCACTACAAACATAAGGTTTCTCCCCTGTATGGGTTCTCTGATGTACCATAAGGTTTGACTTTGTATTAAAGGCTTTCTGACATTCATTGCATTCATATGGTTTCTCTCCTGTATGAATTCTCTCATGTATAATGAGCTGTGATTTTAAACCAAAAGCTTTCCCACATTCATTACACACATATGGTTTCCGTCCTGAATGAGTTTTCTGGTGTGAAACAAGCTGGTCTTTCCTACTGAAGACTTTCCCACATTCACAGCACTCATAGGGATTCTCACCTGTGTGGATTCTCTGATGTATAACAAGTTGTGAATTGAAACTGAATGTTTTCCCACATTCACCACATTCATGCAGTTTCTCTTCTGTATGAATTCTCTGATGTACAATGAGGTATGATTTACTACTGAAGTCTTTCCCACATTCATTACACCCATAGGGTTTCTCTTCTGCATGAGTTCGCTGATGCACTACAAGGTATGACTTGCTGCTGAAGGCTTTCTCACAATAGCTACATCCAAAGGGTTTTTCGCCCATATACACTTGTTGGCACATAAATTGTGATTTCTTATTGACAGCTTTTCCAGATTCATTACTTTCACAGTATTTTATTCCTGTAACAGTTTGCTCCTGTTTAGAATGGAAGAATGATTTTCCATGTACCTGAAATCCATTAGGATTCTTTCGAGCATAATTACTAGTGAAATCTATATATTTCAAACTCTTTCCATGCGTGGCACATTTATGAGGTTTTTGTCTTAAAAGATAATTTGTACTAAGAAGACATAGTTTTCCAAATGTAGTGCATTCAAAGCTTTTTCCCGTACTTCGAAGCTTGTCTTTATTTTCCTGATGCCATTCCATAAGATCATCAATTTTCCAGACTGTGTCTAGAAATGAGAACAATTAGTCATATGTTATAAATAATAACATGATTGTAGTATACTAGAAAGTTGCCTATGAAATGCCATATCATGAGGTTTTTTTAGTTTCAGATATCAGATCTGAATATATATAAATTCTCAGGTGTAAAAACACTCAAACTACTGGGTACTGAAAAAAATAAAGAAAAACCAAACTGAAGACAGGCATAGTAAACTGATAAGAAGTTAAAAAGTTTTGCATATTGGATAAAGAAGACAAAATAGGCACAAGGAACAGTGAAGATAAAATTAAGATGTCATTAGGGATCTATGAACATTAGATTTATTCAAAAAATAATTATTAAATGCCTACTATGTGCCAAAAACTATGCTACCTTCTAGAGAAATTGCAGAGAACAATGCAGATTACTGCCCAGTCCTCCTGGGAATAACATCTCAATACCTAGCAAATGGATAAAAATAAACTGAGAGGGAACATCATTCCCTAACAGGACAAGAAGCAGTTCTTCAAACTATTCAGAGAAATCAAAACCGAAACAAAAAGCTTCCTACCATGTAACAAAAATTAGAATGCCATCAGACTTCTCATTAGGAAAACTAGAGGACAGAAAATAGAGCAATGAGGAATAAAGTCAAAACATTTTCAGATACAGAGGTCTCAATGTTTCTATCACCCTTTTCCAGGAAGCTACCCGAGTTGCTCCGAGAAAAGAAATGACAGAGGATACAGAAAATAAAACCAAAAAGGAGATCCTAGGATAAAAATTGCACAGACGGTCTTAAGAAAAACTAAGCTACTCTGAAGGAAGTCAGAAAAACTTAGCAGTCAGTATCACTAGGAAGAAAAAAGGAATACAATTAATAATTTGGCTGAAAGTATCAGCCAAGAATATTCAGATACTGAAAGGAGAGTCTGCAGTTACATATATGATGAATACCTTAATGATAACAAAATTAAACAATCAAAAAATTAACTACAGAAAAAATACAAATTTAGAAATAAAAATAAATCACTGTATACTTTCATGATTTACCTATAAACAGAAATCAGTCATACCAACATAAAAATTGAAGACAGAACTAACCAAAAATATGAAATAACTGTATCAGAATGATGGAGGTATGGGAACATGCAAAGAGATATGTCTCCATCATGAGTGTGCATACAGTGGGAAGGTATGGACAGGAGAAGAGTGAAAGAGAAGTAAATCACCTTTCTATACTGAGCAATCATTAGGGGAGAAAGCCAAAGTGTAGCAGAATAAGCCGGTTATTTAGAAATATGGAGGCAACCACCACAAGAGTTAAAAAGAGACTGAAGATGTTTTCTCTAGCAGTCACGGAAAAGAATGGGCACAGGGTAGGCAAACAGCTGTTTGATACTGAAGCCATCCTAACTATCAAATCCTATATTTTATCCTTCCATTCCTTCTGTTGCTGGTAACATACCCATCCTTATCTTCGCTTGGTTCCTATAGCTCTGCTTTCATCATTTGAAATCTAATGTATCTTCTCTACAGCATGCTCTTTGTAACAATAATGGCAAAAATAGGATTATACTTGACACCTCAAGGTGGAGTTCAAACAATTTAAAAAATCAGGGAATACCAAACCCAGTAACTAAAAGACAGGCTTTTTTTTTTCTTTAGATGGAATCTCACTCTGTCACCAGGCTGGAGGGCCGTGGTGTGATGTAGGCTCACTACAATCTCCACCTCCCAGGTTCAAGCAATTCTGATTCAGCCTCCCGAGTAGCTGGGATTACAGGCATGCATCACCACGTCCAGCTAATTTTTGTATTTTTAGTAGAAATGGGGTTTCACCATGTTGGCCAGGATGGTCTTGATCTCTTGACCTCACGATCCGCCTGCCTCAGCCTCCCAAAGTGCTGGGATTACAGGCATGAGCCAGAGTGTCTGGCCTTTTTTTTTTTTTTTTTTTTAAAGAGACAGGGTTTGCCAGGCACAGTGGCTCATGTCTGTAATCCCAACGCCTTGGGAGGCCGAGGTGGGCAGATCACCTGAGGTCAGGAGTTCAAGACCAGCCTGACCAACATGGTGAAACCCTGTCTAAAAACACAAAAATCAGCCAGGTGTGGTGGCGCGTACCTGTAATCCCAGCTACTCAGGTGAGGCAGGAGAATCACTGGCACCTGGGAGGTGGAGGATGCAGTGAGCCAAGATTGCACCACTGCACTCCAGCCTAGGCAACAGACAAGACTCCATCTCAAAACAAAACAAAACAAAACAAAAAAAGAGACGGGATCCCTCTCTGTCACCCAGATTCAAGTGCAGTGGTGCAATCATTGCTCACTGCATCTTCAACCTCCCAGACTCAATTGATCCTCCCACTTCAACATCCCAAGTAGCTGGGACTACTGGCAACAGCCATCACGACCAGCTAATTTTTAAAAACTTTTGGTAAAGCTGGGGTTTCACTATGTTGCCCAAGCTGGTCTTAAGCTCCTGGCCTCAAGTGATCCTCCTACCTTGGCCTCCCAAACTGCTCAGATCACAGACAAATGCCACTGCACCCGGCCCAGGCATTCTAAAGCTTGAAAATTACTTTAAACATGATTCAAGACCATATTAAATATGGTTCCTGGCTGTGGTCCAAAGGCAATCACTGGGATTCCAAATAAACACCAAGAGAATTGAGATTCTGAAGCTACAGAAAAGCAGTCTCCCCAGTGACCATCTCGAGTTTAATCACAGATGATGATGGAAAAGGAAATTATGCTTGGAGAGCAGAAACAAAGGTTCCTCAGGTAGCTTATTTCACTGCCACAGAAAGAAATCCTGACAAAGCCTACAGTGTAAACCAGTGGCTACCATGTGGTGTTCACTGCTGCTGCCCTCCTGGAACTGGGGGACTCTAGACTTGTCTCTATCCCTCTACATTTGGATGACTGGATGGTTCAATTTATCTTTAATTATAGGTCTATAGACCATAAAGAACTACTCCGAATGGGAGCAGGATCCTAGACTTGTATTAACGTAGTACAAGAATAAACATATGGGTTGCAGCAAATAGTTGAAGATGGATGGCTGGGAAGAAGGGTGTGACAAGCCAAGGAAGGTGAAGGCAGACAGTGCTGCTTACCCAGTGGTTCTTCCGCCCTTTTCCTGGCTGGCAGTAACCTGATTCTTTTCCACCCCCATCCTTATGGTGATGTGCTTCAGTCAGGGAAGTGAGGACCCATTTCTATCCCCAGCCCCACTTCCAAAAGGTAAAGCATAATTTATCTAAGCCAACAGAGATAGCCCCATTTGCCTTTCCAGAGCCTTCCTCACACAGGGGCATGTGACAAAAATTTAGCCTGTTGAACACCATCAGTCTGCTTGAGACCTCCTGGGATGAGTTTTCCTGTCTGACAGACTCATGGGTGAAGAAACAGCCCTTTTTATTTCACTGGCCACTGGTATATCCACAGGCATCAATTAGAACTGCAAGAGCCATCTGAGGACCATTAAAGAAGATAATCTAAGGAAAATGCCAACATACCTAGATGGGCCCTTGCTGACTGACTGAGTCAATCACTTAGTCGATCCTGGAGCTGCCCCACTTCAGCACTTTTTGTGATGTGTAATAATAAATCACTTCTGCTTATATTAGTTGGTCTGGGATTGACCAACAACTGCAGCTGAAGCAATCCTAGTAACACAAGGACTAACTGTTGATTTACGCTGTCAAGCTAGTGATAGAATAAATGGGGTGTTCAGGGAAACATATCTGACAGTAACACCAAAGATGAATTAGTATAAAAAGAGTAAAATGAATAAATTTAGCTAAGTACAACAATCCAGACATGACAATATTGGCCTCGTTTTGAGTGGAAGTTGAAACGATGAGGGTTTTAAAAGACGTCTTTTTAAAGGAACAAAATGCTAACAGACTGTACCAAAACCAGTAAGGGAGCCCTGCACAGAAAGGAAATTCAAGCGGACTTATCCAGTGTTAGGAAACAAAACCTTAAAACGGAAGAAACAGCAGGATGAACAAAAAGAAAGATGAAAAGAAGGTGGTATATACATGGCTATGCAGCAGTGGGAGAGACAATTTCAGTTTCTGAAAACGAGGCCAGGGAGTGGTACAAGGAAGATGCCAGTGACTCAATCTAAACCAGGACCAAAGGGCAGATAAAGGCCACTGTGGCTATCAATTACCAGCAGAGGAAAGAGCTGAAATCTTCCGAATGGAAGCTGTTATGGTCTGAATGTGTCCCCTCTAAAATTCATGTTGAAACTTAATCCCCATTGTGGTGGTATTAAGAGGAGAAGACAAAGTCCTGCCCTCATGAATGGATTAGTGGTTTCTAAAAGGGTTTGAGGGAACGATCTTAGGCCTGTTTTGCCCCTCTTTCTGTCCCACAGTGTTCCTCACCTCCAAAGGATGCAGCAACAAGGCGTCATCTTGGAAGCACAGAGCAGGCCCTCACCAGACACCAAACCTGCCAGCACCTTGGCTTTGGACTTTCCAGCCTTCAAAACTGTGAGAAATAAATTTCTGTGCTTTATAAAATTACCTAGTCTGTAGTACTTTATCATAGCAACACAAATGGACTCAGACAGAAGTCTTCTTTTTTTGAGATGAGATCTCGCTATCACCCAGGCCAGAGTCTAGTGGCACAATCATAGTTCACTGCAGCATCAACTTCCTGGGCTCAAGCAATCCTCCTACCTCAGCCTCCCAAGGAGCTGGGACAACAGGTGCACACCACCATGCTCAGCTAATATGTGAGCCTTTTAAAAGTTACACTATATGAGGGAAATGAAGAATAAAGACCCCTTGGATTCAGAAGAACAAGAGAAGCCCAGTAGAACATGAAGGGAAAAAGTGCTTGGTCATGCAGCACAAGAGCAGGATCAACAGGTGTCACTGCAGGATCATGGACACTATCAAATGACAAAGGAATGTGCTCAGAAGATACAGAGTGATAATGTTCAAGCCATTAGCAAGGCTGGGCGCGGTGGCTGACGCCGGTAATCCTAGCACTTTGAAAGGCTGAGGTGGGTGGATCATGAAGTTAGGAGATCGAGACCATCCTGGCTAACATGGTGAAACCCTGCCTCTACTAAAAAGACAAAAAATTAGCCAGGCTTGGTGGCGGGCACCTGTAGTTCCAGCTACTCGGAAGGCTGAGGCAGGAGAATGGCATGAACCCGGGAGGCAGAGCTTGCAGTGAGCCCAGATCGTGCCACTGCACTACAGCCTGGGCGACAGAGTGACACTCTGTCTCAAAAAAAAAAAAAAAAAAAAAAAAAAAAAAAAAAAGGCAATAGCATACAGAAGCATAAAAGGGGTAGAATCTACTAACAGGTTTCAAAAAGAAGGAAGATGGGACTGTGGCTGTTGAATTTATGTGTAAGGGATTTAAACGTAATTTTCAAAATATAGAAAAGAAAGAGAAGGAGTATGAGAGTCACATCACGTGAAGTAAAGAGGAAAGGCTTGCTAAAATGCATAATGAAGTGAGTCTATCACCAAGACAGAGTAAGGAGGGAAATAAGGACGCCAATCAGAAGATTAAGAATGGATGGTAAGGCTGGGCGTGGTGGCTCATGCCTGTAATCCCAGCATTTCAGGAGGCTGAGCCAGGCGGATCACTTGAGGTCAGGAGTTCGAGACCAGCCTGGCCAACATGGCGAAACCCCGTCTCAACTAAAAATACAAAAATTAGCTGGGCGTGGTGGCGCACAACTGTAATCCCAGCTACTCAGGAGGCTGACGCAGAAGAACTGCTTGAACCTAGGAGGCAGAGGATGCAGCGAGCCGAGATCATGCCACTGCACTCCAACCTGGGCAACAGAGTGAAACTCTGTCTCAAACAGAAAAAAAAAAAAAGAGCACATGGTAATACGTGAGGCAAAGTACAAACAAGAGGAGCACATCACATTAAAATTCATGCTAATTCTGAATAAAGAGGAAAAGATTTGTCTCCATCACTCACTTGGACAGGACTGATTCGGAATTTGGGCCTGCACCACACACAGCTCTTCTCCTTGTTCCAACTTGAAGATGATATCAGGTTTGGTGTGTTGATACCCTATAAACAGAAAATCACAGACAACCTGGAACAAACAGGTTGGGATTCAGAGATTCAGAAAAATGGGAAGATTTGGTTTGGAGGTAGCATGATGAAGCTGCCTTGTTGCAATTTGGCAAAGTAAAGACCATTCAACTGGCATACTCTGCTGCCAACAGGGAACTAAGAAAATCTGGCCTTAAAATCTAAGTCCAAAATCACTAAGTATTTCACAGAAGGCCTCCAGTTTTCAGCAACCAAGAAGAAGCCTGGAGATCAAGCACACACCTCCTCAGGGAAGCAGCACTTACCTAGGGACACCAGGTTGCTATAGTTCTCCAACATCACATTCCTGTACAGGCACTTCTGTGCTGAGTCTAGCAGCTGCCACTCCTCCCAGGTAAAATCCACAAACACATCCATGAATGATAATGGTCCCTGAAATACAATACTCTCATCCAATCTCAAGTTATTTTACTAGGTTTGTGGAAAACTAGCTGCTTAGGGTGTCTATTACTTATGTTCAACTTTGTGAGAACAAAAATTGTACTGAAAACATGCATCAATGTGCATTAAATCAGTCATCTTTCTTTCTTTTTTTTTTCGTTGAGACGGAGTCTTGCTCTGTCACTCAGCCTGGAGTGCAGTGGTGTGATCTTGGCTCACTGCAAGCTCCTCCTCCCAGGTTCACGCCATTCTCCTGCCTCAGCCTCCTTAGTAGCTGGGACTACAGGCGCCCACCACCACACCTGGCTAATTTTTTGTATTTGTAGTAGAGATGGGGTTTCACTGTGTTAGCCAGGATGGTCTCGATCTCCTGACCTCATGATCTGCCCGCCTGGGCCTCCCACAATGCTGGGATTACAGGTGTGAGCCACCGCGCCTGGCCGGAAATCAGTCATCTTTCATTTAACATTTGACAACTACGATAAACTCCCTTTAACAAATGCGATAAACTCTCTTTAAAGGTTTTTTTTTTTTTGAGACGGAGTCTCGCTCTGTCGCCCAGGCTGGAGTGCAGTGGCCGGATCTGGGCTCACTGCAAGCTCCGCCTCCCGGGTTTACGCCATTCTCCTGCCTCAGCCTCCGGAGTAGCTGGGACTACAGGCGCCCGCCACCTCGCCCAGCTAGTTTTTTTGCATTTTTTAGTAGAGACAGGGTTTCACCATGTTAGCCAGGATAGTCTCGATCTCCTGACCTCGTGATCCGCCCGTCTTGGCCTCCCAAAGTGCTGGGATTACAGGCTTGAGCCACCGCGCCCGGCCTAAAGTTTTAAGCTATCCTAGAAACCATCTATACAAGGGTTCTCAGACATGGGACATTCAGTACTAAAGGCAGGACAGTCAGACAAAGAAGTTCGAATGATCACTCCTACATCTGCAATACAGTTACCGACCTCTAGGTTCCGGGAATATAAAAATGAATGAAATAGAGTCCTGCCCCCAAGAAGCATTCAGCACTGCACAAGGAAGGAAAGCTACATATGCAAATGCAACTGGAAGTCAATGAAGTTAAAATAAAAGAACACAGATTACAACATGCGCACAAAGGAAGAAGTAAGCAGTGCTATTTGACAGGGTCAGGTGGAATCTGTGAAAGGGTACTATAGGTACCTAGAAGAAAAGACACATTAAAACTTTATGGACTAAAAAGGTAACTGCCGTAAATAGCAGCCACTCTGTGGGATAAAAGACCTAGACATGAAAATATACAGATGGTAAATGAGCATACAAAGCATGCTCAACTGCCATATGTCATTAGGGAATTGCAAATCCGGAAAAAGTAAGACACCACTACACATCTATTAGAATGGATAAAATCCAAAAAACTGACCACCAAATGCTGGAGAGGATGTGGAGCAACAGGAACTCTTATTCATTGCTGGTGGGAATGAAAAGTGGCAGAGTCTCTTTGGAAGCCAGTTTGGCAACTTCTCACAAATCTAAACAGTCTTACCATATAATCCAGCAACTACGCCCTAGGTATTTATACAAATGAAATGAAAACTTATGTCAAAACAAAAAGAGAAGACATACATGGCAAGTATCATATATGAAAAGAAGTTATCATCACTGAACCCACAGACATGAAAAGACAAACTACTCTATGCACATAAATTTGGTAAGTTAGATGAAAAGGACATATTCCTTGGAAGACACAAATTACCAAACTTACTCAAGAACAGATAAACGGGCCAGGACGGCTCACGCCTGTAATCCCAGCACTTTGGGAGGCCAAGGCAGGCAGATCACGAAGTCAGGAGAACAAGACCATCCTGGCTAACACAGTAAAACCCCGTCTCTACTAAAAATACAAAAAAGTAGCCGGGCATGGTGGCACACACCTGTAGTCCTAGCTACTCAGGAGGCTAAGGCAGGAGACTCACTTGAACCCGGGAAGCAGAGGTTACAGTCAGCCAAGATCGTGCCACTGTATTCCAGCCTAGGCGACAGAGTGAGACACCATCTCAAAACAAAAAACAAACAAATAGATAAGTTTAATTAATAATTATATAACTATTAAAAGAATAAAATTTGGGCCAGGCACGGTGGCTCACACCTGTAATCCCAGCACTTTGGGAGGCCGAGGTAGGTGCATCACGAGGTCAGGAGATTGAGACCATCCTGGCTAACACAGTGAAACCCCATCTCTACTAAAAATATAAAAAATTAGCCAGGCGTGGTGGTGGGCACCTGTAGTCCCAGCTACTCAGGAGGCTGAGGCAGGAGAATGGTGTGAATTTGGGAGGCGGAGCTTGCAGTGAGCCAAGATGGTGCCACTGCACTCCAGCCTGGGTGACAGAGTGAGACTCCATCTCAAAAAAAAGAAATAAAATTTGCAGTTAACATCATACAGATTGGAAAGAAACAAAACTGTCCTTTTTTACAGAGAAAGAAGGAAACTGACGATGTCAACAAAAAGATTAAGATGACATGACTGTTTACAAAGAAAATACCAAAAAATCTAAGAAAGTTCCTAGAACTAACTAGTGACTGTAGCAAGGCCACAGGATACATGGTCAATACATAAAAGTTGGCTATATGTCTATATAACAGCAATAAATCCTTTGATTTTGTAATTAAGAAACTGGCTGGTGCCATGGCTCACACCTGTAATCCCAGCATTTTAGGAGGCCGAGGGAGGTGGATCACTTGAGGTCAGGAGTTTGAAACCAGCCTGGCCAACATGGCGAAACCCTGTCTCTACTACAAATGGTGTGGTAGTGCACACCTGTAGTCCCAGCTACTCAGGAGGCTGAGGCGGGAGAACTGCTTGAACCCAGCAGGCGGAGGGTGCAGTGAGCCCAGATCGTGCCACTGCACTCCAGCCTGAGTGACGGAGCAAAACTCCTCAAAAAAAAAAAAAAAAATTAAGATACTGATACTGTTTACAACAGCAACAACGAAACAGAAAGAACTTACATATAAATCTAAAATATCTGTGTAGGATCTGTATGCTCAAAACTATAAACACTGACTTTTAAAAATCAAAGATCTAAATAACGGGGGGACCCTGTGTTCATGGATTTGAACTCAATCCCAAACGTACGGTAAATCTAAAAGTTAAAGGTAAGGTAATAAAGTAACAAAGAAAAAGATCTCTATGAGCTTAGGATAAGAAAAAAATAGGACACAAAAGTCACTAGCAATAAAAGACAAAAATGTGCAATACAGACTCAGTAAAAGTTAGAAATACCTGTTCATCAAAAGTAAGCATTAAGAGAGTAAAAAAGCAAGCCAATATTGGAAGTAAAACAAGCATCCCAGGTAAAAATTTGAATATAGGCTTCATATAAAGTTTGTTTTAAACTTTAATGTGCATGAATCACTGAATCTTGTTAAAATGAAGAGTCTTATATTAACAGCATTGAGATGAACTCTGATATTCTGCATTTCTAACAAGCTTCCAGAACAATACATATTTTGTAAACACACATTTTTTTGAAAACAGGATACAAATAAAACACAAAATAACTTTTTAGGGATGGGGAAGGAGATGGACATTGAGTATGAGAAAATAAGAGAATATATAAATAAAGGCAGAAAGGACCTTACATGAACCAATGATAAAAGGGCCACAGGCCAGGCACAGTGGCTGATGACTGTAATCCCAGCACCTCGGGAGACTGAGGCAGGGGGACCGCTTGAGCTCAGGAGTTGATGACCAGCCTGAGCAATATAGGGAGACCTTCTCTCTACTAAAAAAAAACATCAGCCAGGCATGGTGGCACCTGCCTGCTGTCCCAGCTACTCAAGAGGCTGAGGCTGGAGGATCACCCGAGCCTGGAGTTTGAGGCTGCAGCGAGTTATGATTGCACCACTGCGCTCCAGTCTGGGCGACAGAGCAGGACCCTGTCTCAAAAAAAAAAGTGGGGGGGGGGTCTTGACCTGAACTGAGGAGTGATTAACTTAACCCTTTGACCTAAGGATCTCCATCCCTCTCCACACCAAAAAAAAAAAAAAAAAGTAATAAAGAAAACACTAGGAATAAACAAATGAGAAGCTCACCCAGGACGTGGTGATTTTTGGCTGCTCTTGGGAAATAAATAGCCACTCTAGGACTTTCTCTGTTCTGCGACTCTTCCGCTTCCGCCTGGGTGCTCCAGGGAGGTGTTGCAGGCCAAGAGTCCCTTGGCCCAAGACAGATTCCTGACCTTGGAGCTTTCTCATCCTATCCCATGAACTGTTTCGTTCTTGGAGAGGTGGGACCTGTGGACTCAAGAGCAAATTTACTTTAGGGAGCATAATTTACTTCTGGGAAAAGGAAATAGGGGTCATATCACATAAATGTGAGAGAAACACATTAGAAAACAAGGCAGGTTTAACTTCAGGAAATGCAGGGTTAGAGGTAGAAAAGAAATGGCTTCCTGACGAGGCTTAGCACCAAGAGTTCAGGCCGTGTTTTGAGCCCTTCATGACAAAAACAGAGGCAGGGCCCTCAAACAGCAAAGCTACAGAAAGATCCTGGCTCATCCTAGCTCCAAACAGGGACGTCCTGCCACAAATTAAATGGCGTCTTAATAGGCCGGTTTGGGAGGGCAGCGGGAATAAAACATTATTATGAGAGAAAAAGGAAGCAAATGAGGCTCTGACAGACAATAAAAACATAACCAAAATATCTGACCACATAAAAACTGTTACACAACATTTCAAAATGAAGTAAAAGAAATCAGAAAAACAAAACTTTGAGAGGACAGATTTATAAAAAACAAAAGAGCCTAGAAGGTAGATGCTTAGACATCTGAGAAATGTGAAATGAGAAATATCAGAATAAATTAGGAAAATACATTCAGAAATGAAGATTGAATTAAGAGGAACACAAAAAAGTAGCAATGACCTAGAAGGCAGCACAGGTGAAAAGTGGGGAAAGCCTAAAAAAAGGGAATAAAAAATTAGAAAAAGAAACAATGAAATGACATGAAAAGGCTGTTCACCGAGGCATTTTTATAACCCAAATATCTACAACTACATAACTGGTTGAAAATGCTATGGCCACCTATACAGCAGTAAACGGCGACAGAGATAGGGAAGTGAAAACAACCTCTATGCACCAGTATTGGTATAATACAATGATCAATATATACTCTTAGTGATGATGACAAGGGGAAGAATAGTACATACAGAAAGCTGGCTTTCGTGTTAAAACAAGAAGGGGCATTGCTAGTATATGTATATGCTTGTGTTTGCCATATAAATGGGATAACATAGAATCTAGTCTTGTGTGTCTGGTTTCTTTCACTTCGCATAATGAGGTTTATACTTGTCCTAGCACATATCGATAGTTTGTTCCTTTTGTTGCTGAATAGTATTCCATCACATTTCATCATTCACCATTAATGGACATTAAGATTATTCCCTGGAGGCCGGGCGTGGTGGCTCATGCCTGTAATCCCAGAACTTTGGGAGGCTGAGGCGAGTGAGTTGCCTGAACTCAGGAGTTTAAGACCAGCCTGGGCAACACAGTAAAACCCCATCTCTACTAAAATACAAAAAAAAAAAAAAAAAATTAGCCAGGAGTGGCAGCATACACCTGTAGTCCCAGCTACTTGGGAGGCTAAGGCAGGAGAATTGCTTGAACCCTGGAAGCAGAGATTGCAGTGAGTGCCACTGCACTCCAGCCTAGGCAACACAGCGAGACTCCGTCTCCAAAAAAAAAAAAAAGATTATTCCCTGGAGACCAACAGCTTATCTCTCAGAGCCTTCTCTGGGTACACTGGGCACTATCCACCCACTCTACATTTTGCTCTACATTTCAAGATCAAGGATCCTAGAATCTCTGCCTCTTAAGAAATCCTCAACCTGCATCCAGAGACTAAATAGAGTACACAGGCCAGGAAAATGCACATAGAGCCAGACTATCTGGTTTCAAGTCCTGGCTCTACATTGACCAGGGGTGCCACCTGGTCTCCAATTAGCCCTTTCTGGGCCTCAGTATCCTTACCCATCAAAGGAGAATAACAGTATTCACCACCACCTGGGGCTAGGACTACTGTGAGGTTTTATTATTTATTTATTTATTTTTTTGGAGATGGAGTCTTGCTCTGTTGCCCAGGCTGGAGCGCAGTGCCACGATCTCAGCTCACTGCAAGCTCCGCCTCCCAGGTTCACGCCATTCTCCTGCCTCAGCCTCCCAAGTAGCTGGGACTACAGGCGCCCACCACCACGCCCAGCTGATTTTTTTGTATTTTTAGTAGAGATGGGGTTTCACTGTGTTAGCCAGGATGATCTTGATCTCCTGACCTGGTGATCCACCCGCCTCAGCCTCCCAAAGTGCTAGGATTACAGGCGTGAGCCACCACGCCTGGCCACCGTGAGGTTTTAACATGGTAATACCTAATAAAAGATTTAGCACAGAACCTCATACATAGTAGACACTGAGCATTAACATTTGGTTGAAATGGCAAAAGAAAACAAAACAAAAAACCAGGCATACTTAATGAAAATAAACCACACTACAAAATGACAATCACCAAGATGAAAAGCATATGCTAGTTCTTAGAAAAGAGGACTCCACCTTCAAACATCCCCCAACTCTAACTAGTGTCTCCATTTCTACCACACTACACAAAATCCCTGCTACCTCTTGTCTGAACCACTGTAGTCACCTAATCAGTCTCGTTTCCCCCTTTCTGTGTCTACTCTTGTCCACCTACAACCTGTTCTCTACTCAGCACTCAGAAGGGTCTTTGGAAATACTAAGCAGATCATGTTGCTCCCTTTCTTAGCACCACACCCTCTCCTGGACCCCATGGTTTCCTAGCCTGATCTGGCCTCTGGCCACCTGTGTTCATCTGCTCTCCTCTCTCTCACTCCCTACCCCCAGCCACAAAGACCTTCCTTCCAGCTTACAAAGGCATCAAACTTCTCCTGCCTTACAGCCTTGGCCCTGGCTGTTCCCATCCTGGATGATCTTCCACCTGCTCTTAACAAGGCTGGCTTGCTATTGTAACTCAGAGTTAGATGTCACTTCCTTAGTGGGGGCCTTCCCTGAGCACCCAAGCTAAAGTAGCCACCAGTCATTGCTTTTTTTGTTGTTTTTGAGACGTAGTCTCACTCTGACACCAGGCTGGAGTGCAGTGGCGCAATCTCGGCTCACTGCAACCTCCGATTCCCGAGGTTCAAGTGACTTTTCTGCCTCAGCCTCCCATGCAACTGGGATTACAGGTGCCCAACACCACACCCAGCTAATTTTCATATTTTTAGTAGAGACAGGGTTTCGCCATGTTGGTCAGGCTGGTCTCGAACTCCTGACCTCAGGTGATCTGCTCACCTCGGCCTCCTAAAGTGCTGGGATTACAGGCGTGACCCACCACACACAGCCCATCACCACTAAATTCAATTTAGGTTTTTATGACTGCTATGGTTTGAATGATTGCATCCCACCAAAATTCATGTTGAAACTTAAGCCCCATCGTGATGGTATTAAGAGGTGGGGCCAATTAGCTGGGTGTGGTGGCATATGCCTGTAATCCCAGCTCCTCAGGAGGCTGAAGCAAGAGAATCACTTGAACTCGGGAAGCAGAGGTTGTGGTGAGCAGAGATTGCCATTGCACTCCAGCCTGGGCGACAGAGTGACTCAGCCTCAAAAAAAAAAAAAAAAAAGAGGTGGGGACTTTTAACAGTGATTAAATCATGAGGGCTCTCCTTCGGGAATGGGATTAATACCCTCTTAAAAGAGGTTTCAGAGAGCCGTCTGGCCCTTCCATCTCTTTGGCCATGTGAGGACACAGCAGTCTTCTCTTTTTGCCCCCTGCCATCATGTAAGGATGTAGCAAGAAAGTGCCATCTTGAAAGAAGAGAGCAGAGCCAGGTGCGGTGGCTCACGCTTGTAATCCCAGCACTTTGGGAGGCCAAGACGGGTGGATCACAAGGTCAGGAGATCGAGGCCATTGTGGCCAACATGGTGAAACTCCGTCTCTACTAAAAATTAAAAAAATAGGCCGGGCGCGGTGGCTCAAGCCTGTAATCCCAGCACTTTGGGAGGCCGAGACGGGCGGATCACGAGGTCAGGAGATGGAGACCATCCTGGCTAACACCCTGAAACCCCGTCTCTACTAAAAAATACAAAAAAAAACTAGCTGGGCGAGGTGGCGGGCGCCTGTAGTCCCAGCTACTCGGGAGGCTGAGGCAGGAGAATGGCGTAAACCCGGGAGGCAGAGCTTGCAGTGAGCTGAGATCCGGCCACTGCACTCCAGCCTGGGCGATAGAGCGAGACTCCGTCTCAAAAAAAATAAATAAATAAAAATAAATAAATAAATAAAAATAAATAAATAAATAAAAAATTAGCTGGGTGGTGGCGCACGTCTGTAGTCCTAGCTATTTGGGAGGCTGAGGCAGGAGAATCACTTGAACCTAGGAGGCGGAGGTTGCAGTGAGCCAAGATTGGGCCACTGCACTCCAGCCTGGGGACAGAGAGATACTCTGTCTCAAAAAAAGAAAAAAGAAAGCAGGTAGCAGACCTCATCAGATACCATATTTACCAGCACCTTGATCTTCAACTTCTCAGCCTCCAGAATCGTGAGAAAGTAGTATCTAAGTTGCCAAGTCTGTGATATTTTGTTACAGCAGCACAAACAGACTAAAACAATGATCTATTATTACTTGATCTCCCTCATACATGTCACTTGACAAGCATTTTTGAGGTTTCCTTTTAAGTGTGAATTACATGTCTCCATTTTGTCTCACTTTTCTTGGATTCCATCTCAGTCTCCAACACCTCTTCCCCTGCTTTCTCTTGTCATTTCCCTGACCACTGTCCTCAGTTATCTTCTTATGGTACACATTCTCCCTGAGCTACTTTGGCCACACCTCATTGGTGCAACCTCATCCAGACCTTTCTCTTGAAACACACGCCTGCCCACTTGCCCACTAGCAACCTCTACCTAGAGGAGCCAATCCATATAAAACTGAAATCTCCCCCCTCTATCAATCACAATTCTGATAGTCTTCCCTTACTCAGCAAATGGTGACATTCCCAACCAGGCCCACAGAGTAGAACTCTAGTTGTCATCCCTGGCTTTTCTGCCTCTCTTACCACTGCACCCAACTAGTTATGAAATCTAATTTCTTCTGCCTCTTTACCAGCTCTTTTTTTTATTTTATTTTTTATTTTTTGAGACGGAGTCTTGTTCTGTCGCCCAGGCTGGAGTGCAGTGGCACGATCTCGGCTGACTGCAACCTCTGCCTCCTGGGTTCAAGTGATTCTCCTGTCTCAGCCTCCCGAGTAACTGGGATTACAGGTGTGAGTCACTGCACCCAGCTACCTCCTCTCTATTCTCAAAACCACTAATTTACTTAAACCCTTATATTCTCTTACCTGCTGACTAGACTGTTCTACCCTCAAACTCTTTGTGAAAACACTTAAATAAGTAAACTCCTTCCCCTATACCATCAGTCCCCAACCAGGGACCGGTTTTGTAGAGGACAATTTTTCCATGGACAGGGAGTAGGGGGTGGCAATGGCTTCTGGATGAAACTGTTACACTTCAGATCAGGCATTAGTTGAGAGTCCCATGAGGAGTGCACAACCTAGAACTTTCGCATGCGTAGTTCACAATAAGAGTTTGTGCTATGAGAAGTTAATGCAGCCTCTGATAGGAGGCGGGGCTCCGGCAGTCATGCTCACTAACCCACTATTCACCTCTGATAGGAGGCGGGGCTCCGGCAGTCATGCTAACCCGCCACTCGCCTCCTGACATGCACCCCAGTTCCTAACAGGCCACAGACTGGTACTAGTCTGAAGCCTGAGGGTTAGGGACTGCCTGCCCTATATGATAAAATCCAAGTTTTTAATGGGGTCCTCAAAGCCCTCTATGATCTTAGGCCTACGGCTCTAGCCTCATTTTTTAATATACACTTCTACTATCACCATTAAACTCTACATTTCAGCAACCCTTAAGTGCCCAAAGTTCACCATATGAGGTCATTTCAAGCCTAAGTTGCACGTTACTTCTTTTTCCCAGGCTGGTTTTAATCCTTTGTCAACTTTAGGTATGTCATCTTTCACAACCAAGTTTAAGACTCTATGAATCATTGAAGCATTTGGGAGTAAGGGGTTAGGGGGTGTCCTTACTTCCAAAATTGATCCATTCCTGCATGCCCCCGTGTATTTCCACAGCCTGCTCCCAGAGCACTCATTAACTTGTCATTGTGTCTTTCTTATCCACCATTCCTAGACCACTGTTCTTCAAGACAGGGATAATGAGCAACCCATCTTTACATTTTTAGCACCTGCCCCAGGGTCCAGCACACAAAATAAAATAAAAATGTTGAACAAGTGAATAAAAAAGTCTGTAATTTCCAAAATAACGTTCAAAGATCCCAGATACAGAAGACCCTTAGTAAATGCAGGCTGAAAAAACTGAAAGATAGGTTAATATCTGCCTGGACGGAGGGAGAGGGAAACAAAGAACAAAGGTGACTAAGATAGCCTACTTCCAGATTCTTCATCACCAACTTCCCCGCGCCGGGAAAGGCACAGGTCAACTGCGCAGGCGCAGCATGACGTCCGACCGAGGAAACCGAAACCTACCTGGCCGCGCCCACGCACGGCCCTCCGCCCGCCCGCATCCCGCCTACCACCCTCCCACTCCCAGGCCCAAGACATAAAAGCCGCTGGGCAGGCGCACGGCGCGAACTTCCTCGGCCCCTCCTCATACGTGGACCTAGGAACCTCGCCTGAGAACGCCGGAGCCACTTCCTGGGCCTCCGCCGCCAGAGACCGGTGAACCCCGCCTCCTCTTTCTATACATTGGCTACGTAATAAAGTTTCCTTTGTTATCTTGCCTACTTGCCTTTTCCTCTGGCCGGCTCTGGTGGTCGCATAAAACAAATCAGTATCCCTTGTTTAACTCAAACGTTCAACGTACAAAGTTGTCAGAAAAGAGACTGATGAAAGGAGGAAAAAAGGAAATCGGATGACAAGAAGCATTTCTGGAAAGTCTAACATGCTCTAAAGGACAATCCAGTTGCCTAAAAGAGCGGTGGGGTGAGAAAGCTCCCGGCACATTCAGACTTTGGAGTAGATGGGGTGCGCACACGGCATTCAGGGAGAGCTTTTCAAAAATGAAAGAAAACCTCTACTCACCCAAATAGAAGCTGTTCGGACCCTGGTGGCCATCCCTACGGTCAGTTTTGTGTGCCTCGCTGGAGGTGACAGGACGCAAGGGATGCTAGAAGAGAGAGCACAGCGAAGAAAGCGTTCTCCCAGCAGTCCCCAAACCCAGAGGGGGCGGGTCCGAGGCACCAGGGCTGCCTGCCATTCTCGGAGCTGACGCTCCTTCCCTCCCACAGCCACGGGATTCACCATCTCCACCCCCTCACCAACACACAGGTTAGGGTCAGGCAACCGCCCCGGGTCTGCAGCAGGAGAGAGTTAAGGCAGATTAGTTCTGTCCCGTCCCGCCGCCTTGGAACTGGAGGAATTCCGCACCTCCGGCTCCTCCAAACCCTGAAGGGGCGGCAGGATAGAGTCCGGGATACTGCCTCCACCTCCGAATCTGCAGCCAAAAGGGTTCGCAACCACTCCAGACTCGGGTGGCCCGGTGACCACGACGGGTGACGAACGCTGTCTGCGGAACAAGGCTCTCACCGTCGGCGCAGAGCAATGGCGGCCGTTACGTGTGTCGCACAGGAATTGCGTCATTGAGAGTCGAAGGCGAAAAACTACAACTTCCAGAGGCCTCTGCGAGGAGTTACTCCCGCGCCGGAGGGCCCCGGCCAAGGGCCACCGGGAGGGGGCGTGCTAAAGTGATCCGAAAGCTCAGACCCTCCTGGCCCAGTCCCTGAGCTCCCGCACTTGGGGGTTTTAAATTATAAAGAGAATCAAAATACTTGACACCAATTGCTCAACGGTTAGAGGGATGTAAATTAGGTTACAAGTATTCTAGTCCATGCTTTACTGAAATGGTAAAAGTCTTATTTTGCTTCACACTTTAATAACAAAGATTCATAAAATTCCCATTACATGTTAACATAAATAATATTTTAATGAAAATTACATATATTTTACAAAAGAAAAAATTTAGCAAGTAGTGGCTTCGTTTTTTGTTAAAGTATTTTCTGACTTAATAGAAAGCTGGATTCTCATATCTGCTTCTATGTTTAATCTGTTGCATATGTTGTTTTTGTTAAAGTATATAAAGATACAGGTCGAACAAGGGATAGGTTTGTTAGTGTACAATCTGAAACCATGTAGATGAATTTTTTCTACTCTATTACATAAAATCCATTGGTCTACATTGCACTTTGAATGGATTCTTTTATCATGCATGATTTCATAACATCATGCATTGCCCAGTTGGAAAATATCAGTTTAGTGAGCTTTGCAGATCTTCCAAATGTCAACACATTTCATTATACAAAAAGAATTATTAGGCTGGTACAAAAGCAATTGTGGCTTTAATGGCAAAAGCCACAATTACTTACTTTTGCACCAACCAAAAATATCTACTAACATTATTATTGATCTTAAGTATTGGGAAGGGGTGACATTCACAAAGGCAGATACAAGTTTTCTAAAATTCTTTCGTTTCTGGCTTTAAAAAACTTTTATAAATTTATGGGGTACAAGTGTAATTTTGTTACATGCATCAATTGTGTAGTGGTGATGTCAGGCTTTTAAGATATCCATGCCCTATTGTACGTTATATGCATTGTACCAGTTAGGTAATTTATCATTGTCCCTGAAACCCCCCAACACCTTTTGAGTCTTCATTGTCTATCATCCCACACTCTACATTCATGTGTACATATCCTTTAGCTCATACTTAAAGTGAAAACATGTATTTTTCTTTCTGTGCCTGAGTTGTTTCACTGAAGATAGTGGCCACTAGTTCCATCCGTGATGCTGCAAAAGACAATTTCATTCTTTCTTATGGCTGAATAGTATTCCATTGTGTATATATAACACTGCAAGCTCTGCCTCCCAGGTTCACGCCATTCTCCTGCCTCAGCCTCCCAAGTAGCTGTGACTACAGGCACCCACCACCGCCCCCGGCTAATTTCTTTTTTTGTATTTTTTTAGTACAGACAGGGTTTCACCGTGTTAGCCAGGGTGGTCTTGATCTCCTGACCTTGTGATCAGCCCACTTCAGGCTCCCAAAGTGCTGGGATTACAGGCATGAGCCGCTACGCCCGGCCCAGCCTGTCTTTTTAATGGTAGCCACTGTGACTGATGTAAGATGGTATCTTTTTTTTTTTTTTCCCCCGAGACGAAGTCTCACTGTGTCGCCCAGGCTGGAGTGCAGTGGCGTGATCTCAGCTCACTGCAACTTCCACCTCCTGGGTTCAAGCAATTCTTCCTGCCTCAGCCTCCCGAGTAGCTGGGATTACAGGTGCCGGCTACCACGCCTGGCTAATTTTTGTATTTTTTATTAGAGACAGAGTTTCGCCGTGTTGGTCAGACTGGTCTTGAACTCCTGATCTCAGATGATCCGCCAGCCTCGGCCTCTCAAACTGCTGGGATTACAGGCGTGAGCCACAGTGCCCGGCCTCATTGTGGTTTAAATTTGCATTTCTCTGATGTTTAGTGATGATGTTGAGCATATTTGCATATACCTGTTGGCCATTTGTATGTCTTCTTTTGAAAAGTGTTGTGTTCTTTGTCTGCTTCTTAATGGGATTATTTGGGTTTTGTTGTTGTTGATCTGTTTGAGTTCCCTGTAAACTCTAGATATTAGTCCCCTGTTGTATGCAAAGCTTGCAAAAAATTTCTCCCATTCTGCAAGTGTCTCTTCACTCTGCTTATTGTTTATTTTACTATGAAGAAGCTTTTTAGTTTAAGTCCCATTTCTCTTTTTCTCTTTGTTGCATATGCTTTTGAGGTCTTAGTCATGAATTATTTACCTAGACCGATGTTCAGAGGAGTTTTCCCTAGGTTTACTTCTAGTATTTTCATAGTTTCAGGTATTGCATTTACCTGTCTTTAATACAACTTAAGTTGATTTTTGTATACGGTAAGAGATAAGGGTCAAGTTTCATTCCTCTGCATATGGCAATCCAATTTTCCCAGCAACATTTATTGGAGACATTGTATTTTCCCCAGTGCTTGTTCTTGTTGATTTTGCCAAAGATCACTTGACTGTAGATATGTGGCTTTATTTCTGGGATCTATCTGTTCCGTTGACCTATGTGTCTGTTTTTACACCAATACTATGCTGTTTTGGTTATTATAGCCTTATAGTGTAATTTGAAGTCAGGTAAAGTTCTGCCTCCAGCTTTGTTCTTTCTGTTCAGGATTGCTTTGCTATTTGAGTTTTTTCTGGGTTGCATATGAAATTTAGGATTTCTTTCTTTTTTTTTTTTTTTTTTTAAATGGAGTCTCACTCTGTCACCCAGGCTGGAGTGCAATGGCATGATCTCGGCTCACTGCAAACTCTGCCTCCCACATTCAAGCAATTCTGCCTCAGCCTCCTGAGTAGCTGGGATTACGCGTGTGCACCACCACGCCCAGCTAATTTTTGTATTTTTAGTAGAGATGGGTTTTCACCGTGTTGGCCAGGCTGGTCTTGAACTCCTGACCTCATGATCTGCTCACCTCGGCCTCCCAAAGTGCTGGGATTACAGGTGTGAGCCACTGCACCCGGGCTAGGATTGTTTTTTTTCCTAAATCTGTGGAGAATGACATTGATATTTTGATAGGGAGTGTATTGAATATGATAATTGTAACAGTATTAATTCCTCTGAACAACATGGGATGTTTTTCCATTTGTTTATGTTATCTACAATTTCTATCATCAGTGTTTTGTAACTTTCCTTGTAGAGATCTTTCACCTCTTTGGTTAAATGTATTCTGAGGTGAGCTTTTGGTAGCTATTATAAGTAGAATTGCCTTCCTGATTTTGTTCTTAGCTAGATGTTGTTAGGGTATAAAGATGCTACTGATTTATTATTTTGATTTTGAATACTGAAGCTTTCCTGAATTCATTTATCAAATCTAATACTTTTTCAGTAACATCTTTAGGTTTTTCTAGATATAAGATCATATCATTAGCAAACAGGGACAATTTGACTTCCTGTTTTTCAATTTGGATGCGTTTTATTTCTCTTGCCTGACTTCCGTGGCTAGAACTTGCAGTACTATGTTGAATAGCAGTAGTGTAAGTGGGCATTCTTATCTTGTTCCAGTTCTTGGAATGTTTTCAACTTTTCTCTCATCAGTATGATGTTGGCAGTGAGTTTGTCATATGTGGCCTTTATTATTTTTTAGTATGTTCCTTCTATGCCTGGTTTGTTGAAGATTTTTATCATGAAGGAATGCTGAATTTTATTAAATGTTTTCTCTGCATCTATTGAGATGATCATGTGGTTTTTGTCCTTGATTATGTTTATGCAATGCATCACATTTGCTGATTTGTGTATGTTGAACCATCCCTGCATCCCTAGTATAACACTCAGTTGATCATGTGTATTATCATTTTCATGTGCTGTTAGATTCAGCTTGCTAGTATATTGTTAAGGATTTTTGCATCTGTGTTCATGAGGGATATTGGTCTATAGTTTTCTCTTTTTTGTTGTGTCCTTGGTTTAGGAATCAGGGTAACATAGGCCTTGTAGAATGGGGTAGGGAGAATTCCCTCCTTCTCAATTTTTTGAAACAGCTTTAGGGGGATTGGTATTAGTTCTTCTTTGTACATTTCGTAGAATTCTGCTGTGAATCCATTTCATTCTAGGCTTTTTTGGTGGGGGAGATATTTTGTGATTGATTCTATCTTGCTCCTTATTCTTGGTCTGTTCAGGGTTTTTCTTTCTTCATGTTTCAATCTTGGGAGGTTGTATTTTCCAGGAATTTATCCTTATAATCTAGGTTTTATAGTTGGTTAGTATATAATTGTTCATAATAGTCTCTAATGATCTTTCATATGTTTGTGGTATCAGTTGTAATGTCTTCTTTTTCATTTCTGATTTTGCATATTTGGATCTTCTATCCTTTTCTTGGTTAGTCTACCTAGTAGTTGTCAATTTTGGGTTTTTTCCTTTCGAAGAACCAATTTTTGGTTTTATTGGTCCATTGTATTGTATCCATTCTTGGTCTCTATTTCATTTAGTTTTACTTTGACCTTTGTTCTTTATTTTCTTCTGATAACTTTGGGTTTGGTTTGTTCTTACTTTTCTAGTTCCTTCAGATGTAATGTGAGGTTAATTTGTAATCTTTCTGCTTTTTTGATATGGGCATTTAATGCTATCCATTTTCCTCTTAGCGCTACTTTTGCTGAATCCTACAGGTTTTGATATGTTGTATTTCCATTTTCATTTGTTTCAAAAAACTTTTAAATTATAATCTTAATTTTTTCATTGACCCAATGATCATTCAGGAGCATATGGTTCAATTCCACATATTTGTATGGTTTCCAAAGTTCCTCTTGTTATTGATTTCTACTTTATTGCCCTGCAGTCTGAGAAGATAATTGATATGATTTTGATTTTTAAAAATTTGTTGAGACTTGCCTTGTGGCCTAACATATGGTCTATCTTGGAGAATGTTCCATGTGCTGATGGGAAAAGTGTATATTCTGCAGTTGTTGAGTAGAATGTTCTATAAATGTTGTTAGATTTGTTTGGTTTGAAGTCCAATTTAAGTCCAAGGTTTCTTTGTTGATTTTCTGTCTTGATGATGTGTCTACTGCTCTGAGTGGGTGTTGAGGTCCCCCACTACTATTGTATTGCTGTCTATCTCTTTTCTTAGAGCTAGAAATATTTGTTTTAGGAATAAGGGTGCTCTGGTGTTGGGTGCATATACATTTAGAATTATTATATCCTCTTGATGATTTGATCCTGTTTTCATATATTGATTTTCTTTTTCTTTTTCTTTAGTGTTGATTTAAAGTTGGTTTTATCTGATGTATATCTATTTCTGCTTGCTTTTGGTCTCCATTTGTGTGGAACATCTTTATCCACCCCTTTTCTTTAAGTCCATATGTGTCTTTACAGGTAAAGTGAGTTTCTTGTAAGCAGTGTATGGTTTTATTATCTTTTAAAATTCATTCTGCAAATCTATAGCTTTTAGGTGGAGTATTTAATCCATTTACATGCAAGGCTAGTACTGACATGTGAGGTTTTGTTCTTATCATATTGTTGTTTTCTAGTTATGTTATAAGGTTTTTATTTCTTTCTCTTTCTCTGTCTCTTTGCCTTTGTGCTTTGGTGGAATTCTGTGGTGTTGCCATTTGATTTCTTTGTCTTCCTCCTCTGTGTAATTGTTTTATAAGACCTGTGCATTTTATACATTCATGTAAATTTTATGATGGTGAATATTGAACTTTTATTCCCATAGTTAGGACTCTTGAGCATTTCTTGTAGAACCAGTGTAGTGGTGACAAATTCCTTCAGTGTTTGGTTGTCTGGAAGGGGCTTTATTTCTACTTCATTTATGAAGCTTAAATGTTGCTGGATATAAAATTCTTGGCTAAGTTTTTTTTCTTTTAGCACTTTGAAAATGCTATCCCATTCTGTTCTGTCCTGTAAGGTTTCTGCTGAGAAGTTCACTGTTAGTCTGATGGGGTTTTACTTGTAAGTGACTAGGTGCTTTTCTCTTGCTGATTTTAAAATTAGTTCCTTCTACTTTGAATTTAAGCAGTTTGAAATTGTATGTTGTGTTGAAATCTTTTTTGCAATAAATTTTCTGAGGATTGCTGGACCTCCAGTATCTGAATGTCCAAATCTCTTCTTAAACTTGTAAGTTATTGTCGATTATTTATTTCAACAGATTTTCTACACTTTTTAAATTTTTCTTTCCCCTCAGAATGACAATAATTCATGAGTTCAGTCACTTTATGTAGTCCTAAATGTCTTGAGGGCTTTGTTCATTCTTTTATTTATTTTTAAATTTTTATCTGACTGGATTATTTCAAAAGAATTGTATCCTTCTTTCTTCTGCTTAATCTAGTCTATTGTTGAAGCTTTCAAATGTATTTTGTAATTCCTTCAGTGAAATTTTCAGATCAATAATTTGTTAGGTTTTTTTCCAAAGGTATCTTACCTTCTTGGTAAATTTCACATTTATATCCCAAACTGATGTTCTGATTTCTTTGTATATGTTTTCAGATTTCTCTTGCATCTTATTGACCACCTTTAAAATCAATATTTTGAACACTATATCTGGCATTTCAAGACTTTTTCTTTTTGGTCAAGATGTATTGCTGGAGAATTATTATGTTCATTTCAGGGTATCATAATATCTTGCTTTTTCATGTCTCCTATACCTTTACACTGATTTCTGCACATAGGAAGCAATAGTTGCTTCCTTTTACTTTTGAATTTACTTTTGTTGGGGGTACACCTTTTTCTTAATGATGTGACTATGATGTTGGTTGGGTAGGACCATTTTGTTTTGCTTCTGGGTATGTACAGTGGCAAAGTCTGTATTATTTCATTGGCTATAAATACCCTCAATGTGGTGCCTTTCTTAAATGATGGTTGCAGTTGCAACACACTAGGCAGGTGAATGGGCTCACAATCTCCTGGGAAACTGGGGTGGTGTGGGCAATGGGAGTAAGACTGCTCTGACAAGTTATTGTATTAGTCTGTTCTCACATTGCTATAAAGAAATACCTGGCCGGGTGCGGTGGCTCACACCTGTAATCCCAGCACTTTGGGAGGCCAAGGCGGGCAGATCACGAGGTCAGGAGATTGAGACTATCCTGGCTAACACAGTGAAACCCTGTCTCTACGAAAGCTACAAAATATTAACTGGGCGTAGTGCCACATGCCTGTAGTCCCAGCTACTTGGGAGGTTGAGGCAGAAGAATTGCTTGAACCTGGGAGGCAGAGGTTGCAGTGAGCTGAGATCATGCCACTGCACTCCAGCCTGGGTGACACAATGAGAATCCATCTCTAAATAAATAAATTAATAAATAAACACCTGCGCCTGGGCGACAGAGTAAGACTCTGTCTGAAAAAAAAAAAGAAGAAGAAGAAGGAAATTACCACAATGACCAAATCATAACATAAGAAGAATAGCCGGCAGGTGCCCAAGATAGTCGCATAGGAACAGCTGAAGCCTCCAGCTCCCAGCGTGAGTGACACAGAAGATGGGTGATTTCTGCATTTTCAACTGAAGTACCGGGTTCATCTCACTGGGGTGTGTCAGGCAGTCGGTGCTGGTCAGTGGGTGCAGCCCAATCAGCAAGAGCTGAATCAGGACGAGGCATCACCTCACCTGGGAAGCACAAAGGGGAGGGGAATTCCTTTTCTTAGCCAAAGGAAACTAAGACACACAGCACCTGGAAAATTGGGTAACTCCCACCCTAATACTGCTCCTTACCAAGGGTCTTAGCAAATGGCACACCAGGAGATTATATCCCACACCTGACCCAGAGGGTCCCATGCCCATAGAGCCTCCCTCATTGCTTGCACAGCAGTCTGAGATCTAACTGCAAGGCTGGGGGAGCGGCGCCCACCATTGCTGAGGCTTAAGTAGGTAAACAAAGCTGCCCGGAAGCTCAAATTGGATGGAGCCCACCGCAGCTCAAGGAGGCCTGCCTGCCTCTGTAGACTCCACCTCTGGGGACAGGGCATAGCTAAACAAAAAGCAGCAGAAATCTCTGCAGATGTAAATCCCTGTCTGACAGCTTTGAAGAGGGCAGTGGTTCTCCCAGCATGGAGGTTGAGATCTGAGAATGGACAGACTGCCTGCTCAAGTGGGTCCCTGACCCATGAGTAGCCTAACTGGGAGACATCCCCCTCTAGGTGCAGACAAACACCTCACATGGCTGGGTACATCTCTGAGATGAAGCTTCCAGAACAAGGATCAGACTACAACACTTGGTGTTCAGCAATATTCTATCTTCTGCAGCCTCCACTGCTGATACCCAGGCAAACAGGGTCTGAAGTGGACCTCAAGCAAACTCCAACAGACCTGCGGCTGAGGGTC
Source organism: Rhinopithecus roxellana (assembly GCF_007565055.1). Taxonomy (NCBI): domain Eukaryota; kingdom Metazoa; phylum Chordata; class Mammalia; order Primates; family Cercopithecidae; genus Rhinopithecus; species Rhinopithecus roxellana. Next base: position 102,042,865 of record NC_044558.1, read on the forward strand.
CTGACTGTGACAAATAGAAAGGACACCCACACCAAAACCCCATCAGGACGTCACCATCATCAAAGACCAAAGGCAGATAAAACCACAAAGATGGGGAAGAAGCAGGGCAGAAAAGCTGAAAATTCAAAAAATCAGAGCACATCTCCCCCTCCAAAGGAACTCAGCTCATCGCCAGCAATGGAACAAAGCTGGATGGAGAATGACTTTGATGAGTTGAGAGAAGAAGGCTTCAGTCGATCAACCTTCTCAGAGCTAAAGGAGGAACTATATACCCAGTGCAAAGAAATTAAAAACCTTGAAAAAAGAATGGATGAATGGATAACTAGAATAATCAATGCAGAGAAGACCTTAAAAGAATTGGTAGAGATGAAATCCATGACATGAAAACTACGTGACAAATGCACAAGCTTCACTAACCGACTTGATCAACTGGAAGAAAGAGTATCAGTGATTGAAGATCAAATGAATGAAATGAAGTGAGAAGAGAAGTGTAGAGAAAAAAGAGTAAAAAGAAGTGAACAAAACCTCCAAGAAATATGGGATTATGTGAAAAGACCAAATCTACGTCTGATTGGTGTGCCTGAAAGTGACAGGGAAAATGGAACCAAGTTGGAAAACACTCTGCAGGATATCATCCAGGAGAACTTCCCAAACCTAGTAAGGCAGGCCAACATTCAAATTCAGGAAATACAGAGAATGCCACAAAGATGCTCCTCGAGAAGAGCAACTCCAAGACACAAAATTGTCAGATTCACCAAAGTTGAAATGAAGGAAAAAATGTTAAGGGCAGCCAGAGAGAAAGGTTGCATTATGCACAAAGGGAAGCCCATCAGACTAACAGAAGATCTCTCGGCTGAAACTCTACAAGCCAGAAGAGAGTGTGGGCCAATACTCAACATTCTTAAAGAAAAGAATTTTCAACCCAGAATTTCATATCCAGACAAACTAAGTTTTACAAGTGAAGGAGAAATAAAATCCTTTACAGACAAGCAAATGCTTAGAGATTTTGTCACCACCAGGTCTGCCCTACAAGAGATCCTGAAGGAAGCACTAAACATGGAAAGGAACAACTGGTACCAGCCATTGCAAAAACACGCCAAAATGTAAAGACCATTGATGCTAGGAAGAAACTGCATCAACTAACGAGCAAAACAACCAGCCAATATCATAATGACAGGATCAAGTTCACACATAACAATGTTAACCTTAAATGTAAATGGGCTAAATGCTCCAATTAAGGGACACAGACTGGCAAATTGAATAAAGAGTCAAGACCTATCAGTTTGCTGTATTCAGGAGACCCATCTCACATGCAGAGACACACATAGGCTCAAAATAAAGGGATGGAGGAAGATCTACCAAGGAAATGGAAAAAAAAAAAAAAAAAAGCAGGGATTGCAATCCTAGTCGCTGATAAAACAGACTTTAAACCATCAAAGATCAAAAGAGACAAAGAAGGCTATTACATAATGGTAAAGGGATCAATTCATCAGGAAGAGCTAACTATCCTAAATATATATGCACCCAATACAGGAACACCCAGATTCATAAAGCAAGTCCTTAGAGACTTACAAAGAGATGTAGACTCCCATACAATAATAATGGGAGACTTTAACATCCGACTGTCAACATTAGACAGATCAATAAGACAGAAAGTTAACAAGAATATCCAGGAATTGAACTCAACTCTGCACCAAGTGGACCTAATAGACATCTACAGAATTCTCCACCCCAAATCAACAGAATATACATTCTTCTCAGCACCACATTGCACTTATTCCAAAATTGACCACATAGTTGGAAGTAAAACACTCCTCAGCAAATGTAAAAGAATAGAAATTATAACAAACTGTCTCTCAGACCACAGTGCAATCAAACTAGAACTCAGGACTAAGAAACTCAATCAAAACCGCTCAACTACATGGAAACTGAATAACCTGCTCCGAAATGACTAATGGGTACATAACGAAATGAAGGCAGAAATAAAGATGTTCTTTGAAACCAATGAGAACAAAGATACAACATACCAGAATCTCTGGGACACACTTAAAGCAGTGTGTAGAGGGAAATTTATAGCACTAAATGCCCACAAGTGAAAGCAGAAAATATCTAAAATTGACACCCTAACATCACAATTAAAAGAACTAGAGAAGCAAGAGCAAGCACATTCAAAAGCTAGCAGAAGGCAAGAAATAACAAAGATCAGAGCAGAACAGAAGGATATAGAGACACAAAAAACCCTCCAAAAAATCAATGAATCCACGAGCTGGTTTTTTGAAAAGATCAACAAAATTGATAGACTGCTAGCAAGACTAATAAACAAGAAAAGAGAGAAGAATCAAACAGATGCAATAAAAATTGATAAAGGGGGTATCACCACTGACCCCACAGAAATACAAACTACCATCAGAGAATACTATAAACACCTCTATGCAAATAAACTAGAAAACCTAGAAGAAATGGATACTGTCCTGGACACTTACACTCTCCCAAGACTAAACCAGGAAGAAGTTGAATCCCTGAATAGACCAATAGCAGGCTCTGAAATTGAGGCCATAATCAATAGCCTACCAACCAAAAAAAGTGCAGGACCAGACGGATTCACAGCTGAATTCTACCAGAGGTACAAGGAGGAGCTGGTACCATTCCTTCTGAAACTATTCCAATCAATAGAAAAAGAGGGAATCCTCCCTAACTCATTTTATGAGGCCAACATCATCCTGATACCAAAGCCTGACAGAGACACAACAAAAAAAGAGAATTTTAGACCAATATTCCTGATGAACACCAATGCAAAAATCCTCAATAAAATACTGGCAAACCTAATCCAGCAGCACATCAAAAAGCTTATCCACCATGATCAAGTGGGCTTCATCCCTGGGATGCAAGGCTGGTTCAACATACGCAAATCAATAAACGTAATCCACCATGTAAATAGAACCAAAGACAAAAGCCACATGATTATCTCAATAGATGCAGAAAAGGCCTTTGACAAAATTCAACAGCCCTTCGTGCTAAAAACTCTCAATAAATTCGGTATTGATGGAACGTATCTCAAAATAATAAGAGCTATTTATGACAAACACACAGCCAATATCATACTGAATGGGCAAAAACTGGAAGCATTCCCTTTGAAAATTGGCACAAGACAGGGATGCCCTCTCTCACCACTCCTATTCAACATAGTGTTAGAAGTTCTGGCTAGGGCAATCAGGCAAGAGAAAGAAATCAAGGGTATTCAGTTAGGAAAAGATGAAGTCAAATTGTCCCTGTTTGCAGATGACATGATTGTATATTTAGAAAACCCCATCGTCTCAGCCCCAAATCTCCTTAAGCTGATAAGCAACTCAACAAAGTTTCAGGATACAAAATCAATGTGCAAAAATCACAAGCATTCTTATACACCAGTAACAGACAAACAGAGAGCCAAATCATGAATGAACTCCTGTTCACAATAACTTGAAAGAGAATAAAATACCTTACAAGGGATGTAAAGGACCTCTTCAAGGAGAACTACAAACCACTACTCAGTGAAATAAAAGACACAAACAAATGGAAGAACATACCATGCTCATGGATAGGAAGAATCAATATTGTAAAAATGGCCATACTGCCCGAGGTAATTTATAGATTCAATGCCATCCCCATTAAACTACCAATGACTTTCTTCACAGAATTGAAAAAAGCTGCTTTGAAGTTCATATGAAACCAAAAAAGACCCCGCATTGCCAAGACAATCCTAAGCCAAAAGAACAAAGCTGGAGGCATCACGCTACCTGACTTCAAACTATACTACAAGGCTACAAAAACCAAAACAGCATGGTACTAGTACCAAAACAGAGAGGTAGACCAATGGAACAGAACAGAGCCCTCAGAAATAATACCACACATCTACAGCCATCTGATCTTTGACAAATCTGACAAAAGCAAGAAATGGGGAAATGATTCCCTATTTAATAAATGGTTCTTGGAAAATTGGCTAGCCATAAGTAGAAAGCTGAAACTGGATCCTTTCCTTACTCCTTATACGAAAATTAATTCAAGATGGATTAGAGACTTAAATATTAGACCTAAAACCATAAAAACCCTAGAAGAAAACCTAGGTAATACCATTCAGGACACAGGCACTTAGTCAAGGACTTCATGACTAAAACACCAAAAGCAATGGCAACAAAAGCCAAAATTGACAAATAGGATCTAATTAAACTAAAGAGCTTCTGCACAGCAAAAGAAACTACCATCAGAGTGAACAGGCAACCTACAGAATGGGAGAAAATTTTTGCAATCTACTCATCTGACAAAGGGCTAATATCCAGAACCTACAAAGAACTCAAACAAATTTACAAGAAAAAAACAACCCCATCAAAAAGTGGGCAAAGGATATGAACAGACGCTTCTTAAAAGAAGATATTCATACAGCCAACAGACACATGAAAAAGTGCTCATCATCACTCGTCATCAGAGAAATGCAAATCAAAACCACAATGAGATACCATCTCACACCAGTTAGAATGGCAATCATTAAAAAATCAGGAAACAACAGGCAGTGGAGAGGATGTAGAGAAATAGGAACACTTTTACACTGTTGGTGGGACTGTAAACTAGTTCAACCATTGTGGAAAACAGTGTGGCGATTCCTCAAGGATCTAGAAGTAGAAATAGCAATTGACCCAGCCATCCCATTACTGAGTATATACCCAAAGGATTATAAATCATGCTGCTATAAAGACACATGCACACATATGTTTACTGTGGCACTATTCACAATAGCAAAGACTTGGAATCAGCCCAAATGTCCATCAGTGACAGACTGGATTAAGAAAATGTGGCACATATACACCATGGAATACTATGCAGCCATAAAAAAGGATGAGTTTGTGTCCTTTGTAGGGACATGGATGCAGCTGGAAACCATCATTCTCAGCAAACTATCGCAAGAACAGAAAACCAAACACCACATGTTCTCACTCATAAGTGGGAATTGAACAATGAGATCACTTGGACACAGGAAGGGGAACATCACACACCGGGGCCTATTGTGGGGAGGGGGGAGGGGGTAGGGATAGCATTAGGAGATATACCTAATGTAAATGACGAGTTAATGGGTGCAGCACACCAACATGGCACATGTATACATATGTAACAAACCTGCATGTTGTGCACATGTACCCTAGAACTTAAAGCATAATAATAATTAAAAAATTAAAAAATTAAAAATAAACACCTGAGACTGGGTAATTTATGAGGAAAAGAGGTTTGATTGGCTCACAGTTCCACAGGCTGTACAGGAAGCATGATGCTAGCATCACTTAGCTTCTGAAGAAGCCTCAGGAAACTTACATTCATAGCAGAAAGTAAAGGGGTAGGTGGCATTTCACAAGGCCAGAACAAGAGCAAGGCAGAGTAAGAGGTGGGGGGGTGCTACACACTTCTAAGTAGCCAGATATCATGGGAAACCACTCACCACCTCAAGGACAGCACCAAGGGGATGATATCAAGCCATTCATGAGAAATCTTCCCCCATGATCCAGTCACCTCCCACCAAGCCCCATCTCCAACACTGGGGATTACAAAGTAACACAATATTTGGTGGGGACACAGATCTAAACCATACCACTTATTCTCATTCCTAAGTGCTGTGCTCTTGTAGTAGGAGTTGTTTCAGTGGGCTGTGTGGGCCAGCATCCAGGCCAGTAGGTGGTACTTCTAGGTATGAGCTAGCTGTAGTAGTAGCAGTGGGATTTCTGCCCAACCTTGGTTCCTTGGAAGAAGTACTTGGGTGTCCCAGGTGGTGGATTGGGCCATGAAACCCCCAGGGGCCAGGATCCCACATGCCCTCTCAGAGGGATGGCAAGGCTGGATAGAGCTGGAACAAGCAAGACTGCACTGAGATCACCAATGACAGGTGCATGCACTAACACTGACAAGGCTGGTGGGGCAGTCAGTCCTCAGGCCCACAGTGAAATGCCCAGCTTAGGGGCAAGTGGTCCTGTGTCAGCAGCTCAGCATGGAGAGAGTAGGGCAGTCTCAGCACTGCAGCCGTGGCAGGAAAGAGTGGGGCCTGCTTCCCTGTCACATCCCAGTCCCAGTAAGGCTCACTCCCCAACCCAGACTGTGTCAGCCAATCTGGATATTTATTCAGTCACTGCAGTTTCCTTCTACTCTGCAATGCAGCCCCAGGCAATAGGAGTCATTGCCTGGCTCAATACCATGCCTCCCCAGAAGTTCTCTCCCTGCTCCAGTCAGAAAGTGGGGACAGCCCAGTGCAAGTGCCAGCAGTTGGAGCCCACACCATACTTGATTCTCCATTCTGGCTGTAGGAGTCCCTCACCAACTTGAGTCCCAGTTCCCTGAGTCCCACCATGAATCTCTAGCACAATCGACTGATGCCACTGCTAGCTCCCTGGACTCAGCACAGCTTTGTAAGAGCTAGGATTGAGAATAACATCCTATTATTGTAGACCCCCAGGTCTTGGGGAGCGCATGGGATACTTCCCAAAGCAGCTCCTACTCACAGTCTACTGACTGCTCCCAAGTTAGATCCAGGGCATAGGAGGATCAGAGTGCTCTCCTGTGGCCTGGATTGCACAAATCCCTAGAGGGAAAGTGGATCACAGAAAGGCACTCAGTTACCCTCTCCCACATCAGGAATTCACTCCCGGTTTTTGGCCAGTTGAAACATGCAGGCTGCCTGCCCTCCTTCTCTTTTCCAGATTCTGGAGTTTCCCTTTGCTTTTCTTTTGAACTCCTATGTTCCCTCTTGGATAATATGTTCAAAGTGTGATTGCCCAGACACTATTTTGGTTCACAGAAGTGGATAAGGTGACCTGAAAAAGCCCTAGTCAGCCATCTTGGGGAAAAAAAACAAAATTGTATTTTTCTCTTGAAAATTTTACTTTCGACCATCCTGGCTAACATGATGAAACCCCATCTCTACTAAAAAATACAAAAAACTAGCCGGACGAGGTGGCGGGCGCCTGTAGTCCCAGCTACTTGGGAGGCTGAGGCAGGAGAATGGCGTGAACCTGGGAGGCTAAGGTTGCAGTGAGCTGAGATCCGGCCACTGCACTCCAGCCTGGGCGACAGAGTGCCAGACTCCGTCTCAAAAAAAAAAGAAAAAAAAAAAAAAGAAAAAAAAAAAAAGAAAATTCTACTTTTATATTGACAAATAAATACATACATAAATAAAACCCTGTCATTTGCCTTCCTTCAAGTGACAAGTTTAGTTGGTTAATTTTTGAGAGAATACCTGCCAAGGTTTCTCGGTCCTTCTTTAATGCAAAGTTCAGCTCCCAATTTAAAGTTCAGCTCCCAATGCAAATAATCACACAAATGCTGTTTCTTGAGACAACTACGCAACTTCAGTATACAGCACAGAACGTTCATTGCACAGATATTAAAAAGAGATGTATTTAGGCTGGGCGCGGTGGCTCACGCCTGTAATCCCAGCACTTTGGGAGGCCGATGCAGGCTGATCACAAAGTTAGGAGATTGAGACCATCCTGGCTAACATGGTGAAACCTTGTCTCTACTAAAAGTACAAAAAATTAGCCGGGCATGGTGGCGGGCACCTATAGTCCCAGCTACACAGGAAGCTGAGGCAGGAGAATGTAGTGAACCTGGGAGGCAGAGCTTGCAGTGAGCTGAGATTGAGCCACTGCACTCCAGCCTGGGAGACAGGGCCACACTCTGTCTCAAAAAAAAAGATGTATTTCAGAGTTGTTATTCAAAAAAATGACTCTTTACTGCTTTATCAAAGACATCCTGAAGTTAAATTGACTTCCTTTAAAAAATACAAATCTGGGCCGGGCGCGGTGGCTCAAGCCTGTAATCCCAGCACTTTGGGAGGCCGAGATGGGCGGATCACGAGGTCAGGAGATCGAGACCATCCTGGCTAACACGGTGAAACCCCGTCTCTACTAAAAAATACAAAAAAAAAAAAAAACTAGCCGGGCGAGGTGGCGGGCGCTTGTAGTCCCAGCTACTTGGGAGGCTGAGGCAGGAGAATGGCGTAAACCCGGGAGGCGGAGCTTGCAGTGAGCTGAGATCCGGCCACTGCACTCCAGCCTGGGCCACAGAGCGAGACTCCGTCTCAAAAAAAAAAAAAAAGAAAAAAATACAAATCTGGGTGGAATGGTTCATTTCTGTAATCCCAGCTACTTGGGAGGCTGAGGTGGGAGGATCACTTGAGGCCAGCATTATGAGACCAGCCTGGATAACATAGTGAGACCCCATCCATGATAAAATAAAATTAGCTGGGTATGGTGGTGAGCACCTGTAGTTCTAGCTACTCAGGAGACTGAGGCAAGAGGACTGCTTGAGCCCAGGAGTTTGAGGCGGTAGTGAGCTAAGACCATGCTACTGCACTCCAACCTAAGCAACACCGCTAGACCTTGTCTCAAGCAAATGAACAAAACTATGAATGTGTAGTGATGAAGAATACAATGGCTACTAACAAATATCTTTTTTTGCTATTACCTTGATTCATACTGAAGTGCCAGCAGTTTTACCTACCATCGTTTCGTACCATCAGAGCAAACTTCAACACAGTAGATAACCACTTAAAATTGGGAATATCAGTGTTTACTGTAAAATTATTTAAACTCTTCTCTAAGTTTGAAATTTTTCATAAGAAAATATTAGGGGAAAAGTCATTATGGAAAAGATAAACTTTTCAATAAATTGTATCGGAACAACAAAGTAGCTATATAATAATATAATAAAGATGACTGTCTCACAATATATTTAAAATAAATCTCAGGTAGATTAAGTATGTCAACTAGGCTGGGTGTGGTGGCTAATGCCACCACAGTACTTTGAGCAATTTAAGAAGAGCTCATCTCTAAAAAAATTTGTTTAAATTAGCTGGGGTGGGAGTGCACACCTGTAGTCCCAGTTACTCAGGAGGCTGAGGCAGGAGGATCCTTTGAGCCAGGTGTTTGAGGCTGCAGTGAGCTATGATCATGCTACAATACTCCAGCCTGTGTGTCTCTTTAAAAAAAAAAGGAAATATGTCAGGCTTTTAAAAATCAGACTTTAAAACATTTTATATGTTTTGTTTTATTTTTATTTTTAGGGGCATGATCTTGCTCTGTTGCCCTGATGAAGTGTAGTAGTATAATCACAGCTCAATGTAACCTCAAACTCCTGGGTTCAAGTGATCCTCTCAATTCAGCCTCCCAAGTAACTAAGACTACAGGTATGCACCACCATGCCAGACTTTTTTTTTTTTTTTTTTTTTTTGGAGGGATACAGTCTCACTGTGCTGCCAAGGATGATCTCAAACTCCTGGCCTCAAGTGATCCTCCAGCCTCAGTCTCCCAAAGTGCTCTTTAGCAAAGCTCATTACCCAAGATAAATGAAATGATATCCAGGTATGGTGACATGGCTGTAGTCCCAGCTACTTGGGTGGCTGAGGTGGGAGGATTGCTTGAGCCCAGGAGTTTAAGGCTTCAGTGAGCTATGATTACACCATTGCACTCCAGCATGGGTGACAGAGTGAGACCTCCAACTCTTAAAAAAAAAAAAAGAAGAAAGACAAAGAAATGTTCACACAAAGACATGTACGTAAATGTTCCCAGAAGCATTATTCATAATAGCCAAAAAGTGGAAACAACCCAAATGTCCAACAACTGATGTTTGAAAAACAAAATGAGACAAATCTATACAATGTAACACTATTAGGCAAAAAAGGACTTAAGTAGTGGTACATGCCTGAGCAAATAAACCTCAAAACATTATACTGAATGGAAGAAGCACGTCTTATAAGACCACATATTGTATGATACTATTTACATGAAATGTTCTCAGAAGGCAGATCTATAGAAACAGTAGATTATTGGTTGCCTAGGTCTGATAACTAGTGGATATGAAGCTTTGGGGAGGGGGTATATGAAAATGTACTAAACATTAATATTTTTTTGAGACAGAGTCTCACTGTCACTCAGGCTGGAGTACAGTGGTGCCATCTCAGCTCACTGCAACTACTGGCTCCCAGGTTCAAGCAATTCTCCTACCTCAGCCTCCTGAGCAACTGGGATTGTAGGTGTGTGCCACCATGCCCAACTATTTGTGTGTGTGTGTGTGTGTGTGTGTGTGTGTGTGTATTTTTTTAGTGGAGATGGGGTTTCACCATGTTGGCCAGGCTGGTCTCGAACTCCTGACCCCAGGTGATCCACCCACCTCGGCCTCTCAAAGTGCTGGGATTACAGGTGTGAGCCACCACGGCCGGCCCTAAAATTAAATTATAGAGATGGTTGCACAATTCTGTAAAAATAGTTTTAAAATGAAATTATATACATTAAATGGTTACATTTTATGATATGTAATTTATACCTTATGTTTTCACTTATATCATAGTGCAATGAGGGTCAGGGGAGTCTTTGCTAAACTGAATCATTCAGAGACCCATGTTTACAGAGTCTACTATTTTCTTTTCTTTTTTTTTTTTTTTTTTTGAGACGGAGTCTGGCTCTGTCGCCCAGGCTGGAGTGCGGTGGCCGGATCTCAGCTCACTGCAAGCTCCGCTTCCCAGGTTCAGGCCATTCTCCTGCCTCCACCTCCCAAGTAGCTGGGACTACAGGCGCCCGCCTCGTCGCCCGGCTAGTTTTTTGTATTCTTTAGTAGAGACGGGGTTTCACCGTATTAGCCAGGATGGTCTCGATCTCCTGACCTTGTGATCCGCCCGTCTCGGCCTCCCAAAGTGCTGGGATTACAGGCTTGAGCCACCGCGCCCGGCCTACTATTTTCAATATGTGATTCTGAAAGATTTCTTAGGTTGAAATCCAGCTTGCAAGTGGTGGATGGGAGAGATAGTGGAACTTATACAGGGTGTTTAATAAACTATCACAAGATTTTAAAAAATATAAAATCAGCTGGGCACGGTGTCTCATGCCTGTAATACTAGAACTTTGAGAGGCCAAGATGGTGGGATTGCTTGAATCCAGGAGTTTGAGACCAGCCTGGGCGACATAGCATGATCCCGTCTCTACAAAAAAAATACCAAAAAAAAAAAAAATTAGATGGGCATGATGGTGTGCCACCCATAGTCCCAGCTACTCAGGAGGCTGAGGTAAGAGGATCACCTGAACCTGGGAGGTCAACACTGCAGTGAACCATGATCACGACACTGCAACTCCAGCCTGGGTGACAAAGCGAGACCCTGTTTCAAAAAACAAGATAAAGTCACGACTCTCATACAAACATAAACATGTGCCAAATATATATATATATATTTTTTTTTTTTTTTTTTTTTTTTGAGACGGAGTCTTGCTCTGTCGCCCGGGCTGGAGTGCAGTGGCCGGATCTCAGCTCACTGCAAGCTCCGCCTCCCGGGTTTATGCCATTCTCCTGCCTCAGCCTCCGGAGTAGCTGGGACTACAGGCGCCCGCCACCTCGCCCGGCTAGGTTTTTATATTTTTAGTAGAGACGAGGTTTCACCGTGTTAGCCAGGATGGTCTTGATCTCCTGACCTCGTGATCCGCCCGTCTCGGCCTCCCAAAGTGCTGGGATTACAGGCTTGAGCCACCGTGCCCGGCCTATGCCAAATATTTTAATTACCTTCTTAATTAATGAGTATACCAGTAAGCTGTTGTAAATAGTCCAAAGAAAAATTCAAAGAACCACAGATATATAGGTAAGAAATACTAGGATGAATTTACAAAAAGATGCAAAACTAAAGAATTGCATTCAACTAGACATAATATATTTGTATTTCTATAGAGAATAATAACTTGTATTAAGAGTTTTTGATAAAGTACAGGGTTGTAAAATCTCTCAAAGACAATGAAAAGCAGATATAATATGGAAGACTGCTTTAAATAATGCCTAGACTTACACTGAAAATACAAAGTAATATTTTTATTTGTGTCTAATTATGTTTCAAGTTTCCCTGACAGTCTTTCGCACTTTGTGTAATAATTTAAAGAATGTTTATTCTTCATCACATGGGACAGGACTGAAAGCAGTATATCCCATTTTAGCCCATATTCCATGGCCAGAACTTGGTCACTTGACTCCATGTAACTCAAGGTGTGTTTGGAAAGAGTTGCTAATGAGGAAAAAGCAAAGAGTTTTGATGAACACTGGCAGATCCTCTACTACAGAAAACTGTCACAGTAATCAGTGTGGAATATGCTTATGTCTCAAGCTATCTATTTAAGACATTTAGATTTTCCTGTTGAGTTTGCCATTTATTATTATAAAATTTTCCTCTTTATCTCTCATGATATTTCTTGCCATAGTCTGATGTTACTATAGACATGCAAGCTTTTTTTTTTTTTTTTTTTTTTTTGGTTACTGTATGCATGGTATATATTTTTTCTTCTCCTTACATTTCACCTCTATTTATCCTTATATTTAGAAAGTCTTTCTTACATTTATTCTTTTAAAAAAATTTTTTTAAGAGACAGGGTCTCACTCTATCACTCAGGATGGAGTTCAGTGGCACGATCATAGCTCACTGCAACCTCAAATTCCTGGGCTCAAGTGATCCTCCTATCTCAGCCTCCCAAGTAGCTAGGAATACAGGGTGCAACTGTATAATGTATATTATATTACATCATGTATATTACATTATATAATATATATAACATATATACCTGGCTAATTTTTAAATTTTTTTTGTAGAAATGGTGTCTCCCTATGTTGCCCAGGCTGGTCTCGAACTCCTGGCTTCAAGCAATCCTCCCATCTTAGCCTCCCAAATCACTAGGATTACAGGCATGAGCCACCACAACCAGTTCTTTTTAAAAATGTTTTTTCATAAATCACATTAGCATAAAAATTTCTTGTCATCTATCATTATCAATAAATATATACTAAAGACTTGAAAACACCCCCCGAAACACACATGCACAATAATTGTGAGGGGAAATTAGCCTGTGCTTGAAATGCAAAATTCAAGATGATGTTAAAATTGGCTATCCAATTCTAACATTTTAAAATTGCTCTCTTTAAATTTTTAAAATTTCTTTTTATCTCATTGTGGATATATATACACAATATAAAAACTTCCATTTTAACCATTGCTAAGCATACAATTCAATGGCATTAGTTAGATTCACAATGTTGTGTAACCATCACCCATTCCAAAACTTTTCCATCACTCCAAACAGAAACTCTGGTACTCATTTAGCAAAACTCCCCATTCCCCTTATTTGCCTGGAAACCTCTGATCTACTTTCTGTCTCCATGAATTTGCCTATTCTACCTAGGTCATATAAGTGGAATCATACAATATTTGGCCTTTTGTGTCTGGCTCATCTCACTGGCATAATGTTTTTCAGGTTCACCTATGTTGTAGCATGTGCCAGAGCTTTGGTTCTGTTTTATGACTAATGTCCTGTTGTATACTCCATTTTGTTAACCCATTTATCTGTTGATGGACGTTTGGATTGATCCACCTTTGGGCTATTATGAATACTTCTGCAAGGAATATTGGCATAAAAGTATCTGTTTGACTCCCTATTTTCTTTTCTTTGTTTGTTTGTTTGTTTTTTTTTGAGACGGAGTCTCGCTCTGTGGCCCAGGCTGGAGTACAGTGGCCGGATCTCAGCTCACTGCAAGCTCCGCCTCCCGGGTTCCCGCCATTCTCCTGCCTCAACCTCCGAGTAGCTGGGACTACAAGCGCCCGCCACCTCGCCCGGCTAGTTTCTTTTTTTGTATTTTTAGTAGAGACGGGGTTTCACCGTGTTAGCCAGGATGGTCTCGATCTCCTGCCCTCGTGATCCACCCGCCTCGGCCTCCCAAAGTGCTGAGATTACAGGCTTGAGCCACCGCGCCCGGCCGACTCCCTATTTTCAATGCATTGGGGTATATACACAGTAGCGGTATTATTGGGTCATAGGGCAATTCTATCCTTTACAAGAAGGCACCAAAACATTTCTCACAGTGGCTGAACCATTTTACATTCCCACCAGCAATGTACAAGGGCTCCAAGCTCCAATTTCTCCACATCCTTACCGAACACTTCTAGGAAAACAGTCTGTTGCCTATCAAGAGTAACCCATCTTGAAATGAAACTGACATAATGACTAATGTTTGAATCATGCATACCAAGACATTGCTACGGCAAGGTCAAGAACGATGCCTGTACCATAGACAATCCCTCATAGAGATGCTTGTCTATATTCCCATTGGTCATGAGCTTTGCAAGAGAGTCTGAAACATGGCTAGCTGAACATGTCTTAACAAAAAAGCTTGTGATATAAAGAATTATTTCTGACGGGTGAGTGCAGTAATCTGCTGTCTCATGGTTGCCCAAGACATCGCTTCTGTTTATAAGTCCCTATTAAATGTTTCTGAGAAACTGTATTTGTTAGCTTCTTTCTTTGGCTTCTCAGTTCCCTTGACCTGTAGGGGTAGGTTTGAATATACCTGTTCGCTGGGGAATAAGACTTAATACTTTTTGCTTTAAAAAAAATTTACACCTATCCTACAAGGTGTGGAGTGGTATCTCATTGTGGTTTTGGTTAGTGTTTCCCAAATGACTAATAACTTTGACCATCTTTTAACATGTTTAGTGGCCATTAGCACACCCTCTTTGGAGAAATGTCTATTCATGTCTCTACACATTTTTCAGTGGGGTTGTTTTTTGAGTTGTAGGAGTTCTTTAAATGTTCCTGATATTAAACTCTTATATGATTTGCAAATATTTTCTCTATTTCTGTAGGTTATCGTTTCACTTTCATGATAATGTCCTTTGATGCACAAAATTTCAAAATTTTGACAAAGTCCAATTTATCTATTCTTTTTTTGTTATTGCTTGTGCTTTTGGTGTCATAATTGAGAATCTATTGCCAAATCTAAGGTTGTGAATATTTTTTCTTTTTTTTTTTGAGATGGGATCTCACTAGGTTGCCCAGGTGGGTCTCCAACTCTCGAGCTCAAGTGAGCCTCCTGCCTCAGCCTCCCAAAGTTCTGGCATTACAGATATGAGTCACCATGACTGGCCCCATGGTCATGAGGATTTCCCTTTATTTATTATTCTAAGAGTTTTACAGTTTTAACTTTTAAGTCATTGGTCTAGTTTGAATTAATTTTTGTATGTATTGTGAGATGGAGGCCAACTTCATTCTTCTGCATGTGGAAATCCAGTCATTCAGTGACATTTGTTAAAGAGATTACTTTTCCTTACTTAATATACTTGGCACCCTTGTAAAAATCAATTGGACATAGATGTATAGATTTATTTTTGGACTCTAAATTCTATTCCATTGATCTAAATGTTTATAGTTATGCAAGTACCACATTGTTTTGATGACTGTAGCTTTGTGGTAAGTTTTGAAAGCAAAAATTGTGAGTCCTCCAACTTTATTCTTATTTTTCAAGATTGTTTTGGCTGTTCACAGCCCCCAGAATTCCAAATAAATTTGAGGCCAATATAGTCTGAATTGATACAAAGTTAACTTCAATAGTATGCAAAAACTCTGCTCTTATATAGCTCTGTTCCCTGCTTCCCTTTATATTATTGTCAAAAGTTACATCATTATATATTGTGTGTCTGATAACATAAATTTAGTTATTTGTATGTATTTTCTTTTACACTGACACTAGCTTCTATATGCGCCCATGTAGTCTTTTCTTACTGAAAATCTTTCTTACTCTCTATATACCATCAAGTTACTGTCTAGTATCCTTTCATTTCAACCTGAAGGATTCTCTTTAGAATTTCATGTAGTACAGTAACAAATTCCGACTCCTTTTGTTTGTCTCATTTACCGTTCTGAAAATCCTAGAGCCCTTAAGATTTATGCTAAACCTATTTTGCTGTGCTCTATAAATGGAATAACAAAGCCTGGGTGACAGCACATTTGTTTATATCATAGTTTACTGAATATTTTAAGCCCACTGTTGAGACCTACTACTCAGTAAGAAAAGATTTCTTTTCTTTTACTAAATAGTACTGCATATTGGCAATGCACCTAGTCATCCAAGAGCTCTGGTGGAAATAAATGCTATTTAACCACCTGCTAACACAATATCCATTCTGTAGCCCATGGATGAAGGAGTAATTTTAACTTTCAAGTCTTATTTCAAAAATATATTTTGTAAGGCTACAACTGCCATAGCTAGTGACTACACTGATGGATCTGGGCGATGTAAATGGAAAAACCTCTAGAAAGGATTCACCATTTTAGGTGCCATTAAGGACATTTGTGATTCATAGGAGGGAGTCAAAATATCAACAATAGGACTTTAAAATAAGTTAATCCCAATGCTCATAAATGATTTTGAGGAACTCAAAACTTCCATGGAGGAAGTAAATCCAGATGTGGTGGAAATAGCAAGGAAACTAGAAGTGGAGCCTGAAGATTTTAGTCCTTTCTCTTCCTTATTTTTGTGTTTGCTCTACCAGTGGTAGGCTTTGTATTTTCATATATTTTCATGATGGTAGATATTGTTCTTTTGCTTCCAGGTGTAGGACTCCCGTACAAATTTCTTGTATAGTCAGCCAGTCTACTGGTTTTTATTTGCCTGGGAAAGACTTTCTTTCTTCTTCATTTAAGACTTCATTTAACTTTTCTGGGTATAGCATCCTTGTTTACTGGAGAGTTACTGTGTTCCTTTGGAGGTGTCATTTTTTCCTCAGTTTTTTTTTTTTTTTTTTTTCTTTTTTCATGTTTCTTGTGTTCTCAACATTGATATATACACATCTGGTGAAAAAGTCACTTTTTCCACTTTTTTGAATTTGCTTTAGTAGGGGAGGACTTTTTCCTAAAGATGTATCTGTGGTGACTGCAACTATCTATCTATGACTGACTGCAACCTTTACCTCCCAGGCTCAAGCAATTCTTCTACCTCAGCCTCCTAAGTAGCTGCGACCACAGGCATACACCACCTGGCTAATTTTTATATTTTTTTGTAGAGACTGGGTTTCACCATGTTTCCCAGGCTGGTCTGGAACTCCAGAGCTCAAGTAATCTCTCTGCCTTGGCCTCCCAAAGTGCTAGGATTACAGGCATGAGCAACTGCACCTGGCCAGGCAGGACATTTTTAAATTTAATTTAATCTTTTAATTTTTTTGAGATGGAATCTCACTCTGTTACCCAGGGTGGAGTGCACTGGTGGGATCTGGGCTCACTGTGAGAGGTGACAACGTGCTAGTAGCCCTTGCTCTCCGTGCCTCCTCGGTCTCCGTGTCCACTCTGGTGGCGCCTCAGGAGCCCTTCAGCCCGCCACTGCACTGTGGGAGCCTCTCTCTGGGCTGGCCGAGGCCGGAGGCGGCTCCCGCTGCTTGCCCGGAGGTGCGGAGGGAGAGGCACGGGAGGGAACTGGGGCTTCACGCCCCACTCGTGGGCCAGCGGGAGTTCCGGGTGAGCCCGGGCTCGGGCGCTGCCGCCCCGGGCAGTGAGGGGCTTAGCACCAAGGCCAGCAGCTGGGGAGGATGCGCCGGGTCCCCCAGCAGTGCCAGCCCGCCGACCACCCAAGGGCTGATGAGTGCAGGCCTGTGGCGCCGTACTGGCGGGCAGCTCCGCCTGCACCTGCGGTGCGGGATCCACTGAGTGAAGCCAGCTGGGCTCCTGGGTCTAGTGGGGACTTGGAGAACCTTTATGTCTCGCTAAGGGTTTGTAAATACACCAATCAGCACTCTGTGTCTAACTCAAGGTTTGTAAATACACCAATCAGCACTCTGTGTCTAGCTCAGGGTTTGTAAATACACCAATCAGTACTCTGTATCCAGCCAACCTAGTGGGGACTTGTAAAACTTCTCTGTCTAGCACTCTGTGTCTAGCTAAAGGATTGTAAACACACCAATCAGCACTCTGTGTCTAGCTCAGGGATTGTAAATATACCAATCAGTACTCTGTCAAAATGGACCAATCGGCGCTCTGTAAAACGGACCACTCAGTAGGATGTGGGTGGGGCCAGATAAGGGAATAAAAGCAGGCTGCTCAAGCTAGCCAGTGGCGACCCGTTCCGGTCACTTTCCATAGCGTGGAACCTTGGTTCTTTTGCACTTTACAGTAAATCCTGCTGCTACTCTTTGGGTCCACGCTGCCATTGTGAGCTGTAATACCGCGAAGGTCTGCAGCTTCACTCCTGAAGCCAGCGAGACCACAAACCCACTAGGAAGAATGAACAACTCCAGACAGGCCACCTTTAAAAGCTGTAAGACTCACTGGGAAGGGCTGCAGCTTCCCTCCCGAAGTCAGCGAGACCATGAACCCACCAGAAGGAAGAAACTGTGGACACATCTGAACATCTGAAGGAACAAACTCCAGACACGCTATCTTTAAGAACTGTAGGCCGGGGGCGGTGGCTCAAGCCTGTAATGCCAGCACTTTGGGAGGCCGAGACGGGCGGATCACGAGGTCAGGAGATCGAGACCATCCTGGCTAACATGGTGAAACCCCGTCTCTATTAAAAAAAATACAAAAAAAAAAAAAAAACTAGCCAGGCGAGGTGGTGGGCGCCTGTAGTCCCAGCTACTCGGGAGGCTGAGGCAGGAGAATGGCGTGAACCCAGGAGGCAGAGCTTGCAGTGAGCAGAGATTGCCCCACTGCACTCCAGCCTGAGCGACAGAGCAAGACTCCATCTCAAAAATAAAAAAAAAATAAAGATTAATTTCGGGAGGACTGCCATCTTAACAATACTGAGTTTTCCCATCCTTGACCAAGGTATATTTCTCCATTTCTTTTGTGTTATTTATTATTATATGTTCCTTAACTTCTTCCAGCAATGTTTTAATAGTTTTCACTATGCAGGTCTTTCATGTTTCGTTAAATTTAAGTATTTCACATTTTTTCTATCATTGTAAATGGAATTCCATTCCTAATTTCATTTCCTAATTGGTCACTGTTAGTCAAAGCTGCATCATTTTGTAAATCCCCATTTCAGACCCTGGTCAAGGCGAAACATTCTACAGGGTCTTGGGCTATGAGAAACATTCTAACCACCTGACTACAGAAACACCTTTATCAAATCCTGCCGGGCAGCAAGCCATACCACCCAGACCCCTTCCACCCAGATCTATAATTACCCCAGCCTGAAAGCAGCAGTGGGCTCCGACACTAAGCTGGTCCCCTCTCTGCAGGTTTTTGCTGGCAATAAACCTGTGTTTCTGTTGAGCCACTAACTCTCTTTAACCCTCACCTTTCCTTCAAAACCTAACTTTTTTCTATCATTATAAATGGAACTGTATTTCCAATTTCATTTCCTAATTGGTCACTGCTAGTATATAGAAATAAAATTGATTTTTGTAACCTCATATCCTATGACCTTGCTAAATTCCTTTATTAAGGTTCTAGTTGTTTTTTTTTGTTTGTTTTGTTTTTAAATGGAAAAGGAAGTCTCACTCTGTCACCCAGGCTAGAGTGCAGTGGTGTGATCTCGGCTCACTGCAATCTCCGCCTCCCGGGTTCAAGCAATTCTCCTGCCTCAGCCTCCCAAGCAGCTGGGATTACAGACGTGCATCACCATGCCCAGCTAATTTTTGTATTTTTAGCAGAGATGGGGTTTCACCATGTTGGCCAGGCTGGTCTCAAACTCCCAACCTCAGGTGATCCACCCGCCTCAGCCTCCCAAAGTGCTGGGATTACGGGCGTAAGCCACCGTGCCCAGCCTCTAGTAGCTTATTTACATGTATGAGCCCTCACACCCCCTTTTTTGGAGACAGAGTCTCACCCTGTTGCCCAGGCTGCAGTGCAGTGCTGTGATCATAACTCACTGCAACCTCAAACTCTGGTCTCAAGTGATGCTCCTGCCTCAGAGCCTTTTAAGTAGCTAGGACTATAGGTATGCACCACCACACCTAATTTTTAAACTTTCTGTAGAGACAGGGTCTCGCTATGTTGCCCAGGCTGGTCTTGAACTCAATCAATCCTCCTCCCTCAGCCTCCCAAGTTGTTGGGATTATAAGCATGAGCCAACACATTGGACCTTGGTATGAGCTTTTGAAGAAAAAATAAATTCCATCACTGAGGAGATTGTTTTCCTAATTTTAAAAGTAAGATATATTATTTCAGGAGGCTTTAGAAAGAACTGAAAAGTGTAAAAATAGAAAAGGAAACACCAATTTTCCCAATATATAGGCTACTATTAATATTTTGACAAATTTCCTTAGTTTTTGGCCACACTCATTTTTTACAATACATTTATTTTGACATATTTGAGCTTATTCCATATTAACAAGTATTTATCATGCTTTTGTTGTAACACACAACAGCATTTTTCCTGTTACCAAACTTTTGTGTACATATTTTAATGCCTGCATAATATTCCATTACACAGTTATGCCACAAATATTATGTTAGTGTACATTTTTTCATTTTGCAAATTATGCAGTCATAAATATTTCAGTGATCCTCATACATATTTCTGTCATTACAAGTTAGATCCTTAAGGTGTTAACAATAGTAATATTATTAATAGCACCTATGTGCCAGGCACTCTTTTATGTGATTCATACATACCATCTCAATCCACATGACAACGCTTTGAGGTAGATACTAGTAGTATCCTCATTATACAGTTGAGGAAATTGAGCCACAGGTTATTAGAAATGTTGAGAGTCCCAGTTAAGTGACTATTCTCCCTTAATGAAAACCATTTCTGATAGGCATGTTATATGTTGGCACGGTATGTACACAGTGAGAAGAGCAGCAGGAAACATGGAACCCAGGACCTAGTTCTGAGTCTGACTTCACTGAAAATGTGAGACCTGGGCCAACGCACTTGATCTCAATGACAAGTACGAGCTAGAGGCTGTCATGTTCCTTGTAGTTCTCAAGTCTCCTGATTCTAACCATCATTTCTAGGTTTTTCTTCAGAGAGAGATCAAGATCTCTGGTTGGCTTCAGCAATACTTTATCTATCATTCAACAATCAATCATTAAGCATCTAATATTTATGCTAGAAAATGCAGAATCATGGTCAGTCCCTATACACAACAGATTGATTTATAGAATGAAACAGAAAATTAAAACAGATCCTCTTCCTGAATCTTTTGTGGGTTATTAACTTACCAGAGAATCTGAAGACTGGGATCCTCTCCCTAGAATGGAAAACCTTTGTGCAAACAGAATAAATGTGTATACAACATTACAAGTTGTTTATTGATCCTCAGGAATGAAACCTATATCAACTATTTGTCAGTGATTTTCCCAGGTTGTTGAGTTCTGATTTAGGCAAGAGAGAAAAACCATGTATGACTGTAAGGAAAGTGAGAACTCAGTGAATTCTTATAAGCACACAAGCAGATTTCAATTAAATAACAGACATTAGGGTGGGGCAATAATATTAATAATCACAGCCAGTAACTACAGAGAACATAATATATGTCAGGCACTATTCTAAGCTGTTTCTGTTTACTCATTTAATACTCACCATAATCACTAGGTAAGTACTATTATTATCACTAATTTACAGAGGAGGATATCAATAAGTTTGGCACAGAGAAGCTAAGCAGCATGTTCAAGATCACCCAGCTAGTGGGGTTTCAACCTGGGTAGTCTAGTTCAAGTCTATGCTCTTAACACTAATCTTTCTTTATTAAGATAAAAGACTACCTTCAGACGGAGGGCATCTTTAGGCCGTGCTCTGTTTATCACAGGAGGACACTTGCTCTAAATATTGTTTAAATACTTATTCCCACTAAAATGGGGACCCCTCCCTGATATGTCCAAATGCCCAGTGTTCCCCTAAGTCCTAACATCCAGAGAATTACTGTGTTTTTAAATTATCAGGAGCGTTTGCAATGCTAAAGAGTGGAAAAAGTGGAACTCTGTGACCCAAAACAATTTAGAATAGGAAAGCTCATTAACAGGTGGTACTCAAAAGCTTCTTTGATGGTAGAATAGAGAAACTAGGTATCCTCTTACAATATTTAAAAGTTTCTTTAATTATTACAGCAACATTAAACAGACTATAAAACTCAAAGTCCCATTATCTAACAAATCAATTCTGTTCAATTATCTATATACTTTCAATTCTTGCCCACATGCAAATATACTTAAAAATGGGTTAGTACTGGTAGTGGAGATGTGTTGTTTTTAATCGTACTACATTATAAGCATTTTCCTTGCTGTTAACCAAAATACGGTTTCTACCAGACACATAAAACATACCAAACACTACTAAATGTCCCAGAAGAGAGACAAAGTCAAGTAAACAATGACATATTGACTGAAATATTCTTTTCCATCTTTTGTTGCATTAACTGTATCATTTCTTAATTCTCAGCAACAACTCTCCCTACAGTAGCATACTCATTTCTTTTCAAATGAAGGGGTTCTTGCTCAACAACTCACCTATTTAATAATTCCTTCTCAGATTCTAGCATTTAAGACTTGGTCAAGAATGCTCCCAGGCCAATTACTTCTGTAGGAATTCATGAAAAGAAAATCTGATGGATTTCTGTACTGAAATAAAATCTGTGGTTTCTTTCCCTTCCAGGACCAATTCTCTAATGTGCAATATGATAGTAACAAGACTGAAAGCATTTCCACATAGATTCAATTTGTACACCATATCTCCAGGAGTTCTCCAATGCAAAATAAAGTTATTGCTTTGTGAAAAATTCCCGCATTTATGAGTAAGCATTTTCTCTCATATGATTTGCCTGGTATCCAATAAGGTTAGGGGTATTAACAAGCACAGTCCCACATTGATTGCATGTTAAGAACTGCTCTCCAGTGTGAGCTATTTGATGAACTATAAATGGAGAGTTCTGGCTGAAGATAATGCCACACTGATTACATTTATAGGTCTCTTCTCCAATATGAATTCTCTGATGCTTAATGAGGTCATTCTTCCGGATGAAGGCCTTCCCACACTGACAGCATTCATATGGTTTCTCTCCAGTGTGTATCCTCTGATGCACAATAAGGGCAGAACTCTGGCTGAAAGATTTTCCACAATCATGACACTCATATGGTTTCTCTCCAGTGTGGGTTCTTTGATGTGAATAAAGGTGAGAGCTTCGACTAAAACATTTTCCACAATCCTTACACTCAAAAGGTTTTAGTCCAGTGTGAATTCTATGATGCACAACAAGGTGAGATCTCTGGCTATAAGACTTTCCACATTCATTGCATTCATAGGGCCTCACTCTAACGTGGGTTCTCTGATGCAGAATGAGATGTGTGCTCTGTCTGAAGGATTTCCCACATTCAGGACATTCATAGGGTTTCTCTCCAGTATGTGTCCTCTGGTGTCTAATAAGCCGAGAGCTATGAACAAAAGATTTCCCACACTGATTACATGTGTACAGTTTGTCTCCTGTATGAGTTCTCTGATGGGTAACAAGGTGAGAGAACCAGCTGAAGGATTTACCACATTCTTTACATTCATAGGGTTCCTCACCAGTATGGGTCTTTTGATGTCCAATGAGGTGAGAACTCCGGCTGAAAGACTTCCCACATTCTTTACACTCATAGGGTTTTTCTCCAGTATGAATAAGCTGATGCCTAGTTAGATTAGAGCGCCAGCTGAAGAATTTTCCACACTCCTTACATTCATAGGGTTTCTCTCTATGTATGCCCTTTGATATACCAAGAGATGAACCATGAGTAAGAGAGTTATCATTATCAGGGCATTTGTAGGATTTATCACCTGTGTGAGTTCTTGCAAACTGAATAAGGTGAATGTTTTGACAGAAGGTTTGACCACATTCATTACTGTTACTTGCACAGCTTTCCTGATGACCATTAAGAACTAAATCATGTTTTAAACTTCTAGTATGTGAGTCACGTTTATGGAAATACTCTCTCAGTACCAGCTGAGCAGGAAGAAGACAGTTTCCCCCATATTTACCACTTTCAGAGGCTCTCTTCTGAGTAAGTACTTTCTTTTGGGTGAATGCCACTTGCCTCAAATGTCTCTCTGGGTTTTCCTGATACTTGTCTAACTGGTCTTTACATTTCCATACTTCTTCTAATGACAAATACCAGAGATCATTCCTTGCCATACCTTCCATTTTAATGTCACACGATTGCTTATCTTTAAAAATGCTCCTGCTGGAAACTGGTGATTTGATTTCAAATGCAGTCTCTGAATCTGAAAGAAATGAAAATCTTTATGTAACTAAAGACAGTATTAAAGTGAGAATGGTAGGAAGTACGTGGAGACAAAGTATGCAAGATGTACACAGTTGCTTTCAAATATGGCTTTGTAACTTCGATAGAGAATGAGAAAAGGAAGAATGGAGCAGTAAACAGTAAATGCATTGGGGTATACAGTACTCAAAAGGGGCAAAAGGAGTAAGGAGAAACCACAGGACTCAGGATATCAATGGTGAGGGTAGAAATAAGGAAAATTACATAAAAAGGACTGCACTCCCATTTCCTAATCCAGATGTTAACAATGCAAGTTCCTCACCTATCTACTTGTTGTCAGGACTTTCCCCTGACACACATTCTTCACATTACTATCAATTTAGTATTCTTTTTTTTTTTTTTTTTGAGACAGAGTTTCGTTCTTGTTGTCCAGGCTGGAGTGCAATGGCGTGATCTCGGCTCAATGCAACCTCCGCCTCCCAGGTTCAAATGATTCTCCTGCCTCAGCCTCCCAAGTAGCTGGGATTACAGGTGCCTGCCACCATGCCTGGCTAATTTTTTATCTTTTTAGTAGAGACAGGACTTCACCATGTTGGCCAGGCTGGTCGTGAACTCCTGACTTCAGGTGATCCACCCACCTTGGCCTCCCAAAGTGCTGGGATTATAGGCGTGAGCCACTGCATCCGGCCCCATTTAGTATTCTTAAACCATGAATGCAGCCATACGTCAGGCAATGCTTTTTATCCAAATCACAGAAGCACTACAGAATACCCAGATGACTGACACAACAGACCTGTCAGAGCGGCTGCATGACAAGGTGGAAGAGTAACTGCACAAAAGTTACCAAGATACAGGTTCCTAATCTAAGTTTTATACTATTACTAGTGGTGAATTTAGACAAGTTGCTAAACTTTTAAGAATTCATTTTGCTTATCTGTAATCTAAGGATGACAGTATTTGCTATTTCAGATTATCATATTATATAAAGCATGAGCCTATTACAGTCTCTGGCACATTTATGGTCACAGCAGTAAGATTTACAATAATCATTATCATTCTTCTCATTTTCTGTTTTGATTTCTTTGTTCTGAAACATAAGGACTTAACAGCCGATAGGACTACTACCACAAGATGTGAACTTAGAATCTGAGGCCTGATCCATACTCTCTTAGAATTTCTGCCATCTGCTACCTGTGTATATTACTGCAAATTATTTCCCTTGAATAAGAGCTTTATCTGTTTCTCGGTGTCTTTCAGGTAAAATGTATAATCCCAAACCTAAAAAATACACTGATAATACCACTTCATCTTACATGAGTGGGGTGACACTGATAATACCACTTCATCTTACATGATGGGGTGACATTCCACTCTTACCTGGTATTATGGGTTAAACTGTATCCCCCCCAAAAAGGTATGTTGAAGTTTTAATCCTCAGATTCTCAGAATACGACTATATTTGGAAATACAGTCTTTCCAGATGTAATAAGTTATGAGGTAGTACCAGAAATAGGATGGGCCCCTAATCCAATATGATGGTGGTCCTCATTAAAAGAGACACAGAGACACAGGGGAAGAGACCGTGTGAATATGGAGACCAAGACTGGAATGATATATCCGCAAGCCAAGGAATACCTGGGGCTAGCACAAACTGGAAGAGACAAGGAAAGACACTCTCCTAGAAGCGTAACAGAGCCCCACTGACATCTTCGTTTTAGACTTATAGCCTCCAGCTGTGACATGATACATTTTGGTTGTTCTGAGCCACCTAACTTCTGGTTCTTTGCTACCACAGCCCCAGGAAACTAATACACCTGGTAAATGATCCCTGTGCCAGGCCTCGTCCCTAAATGACTTCCTTATACAATCCCACCCCCACCAGTCCTCACTGTCACTTACCACTTTGTTAGTTCCTAGTTTCTTTCCCATCCTGATGATTTTTAATAGGAAATACACCACCCCTATCCAGAACATCATAAAATCTTATGGAGAAGTTTTTTTTTTTTTTTTTTTTTTTTTTTTTTGAGACGGAGTCTCGCTCTGTCGCCCGGGCTGGAGTGCTGTGGCCGGATCTCAGCTCACTGCAAACTCCGCCTCCCGGGTTTACCGCCATTCTCCTGCCTCAGCCTCCCGAGTAGCTGGGACTACAGGCGCCCGCCACCTCGCCCGGCTAGTTTTTTCTATTTTTTAGTAGAGACGGGGTTTCACAGTGTTAGCCAGGATGGTCTCGATCTCCTGACCTCGTGATCCACCCGTCTCGGCCTCCCAAAGTGCTGGGATTACAGGCTTGAGCCACCGCGCCCGGCCCTGGAGAAGTTTTTCAAACTACAAATGCCAACTGGAAGATTTTATGAAGAATATGTATAAGGGGGGTGCTGAGCACTAATAGGAGGACAATTCTGAGTGTAGAATTTGATCATAAGAATGAGGTGCTTTATTAATATCCTAAAATCTTCCACATATTATGTAACATAGCCATGCCAGTAAGTTATTGTCGAAGTCTATTGGACCCATTAATCAACTAATCATCTATTTTTAAAAATTATCACACATTATATTTTTTGTTTTGATAATGAATTTCACAGCCTTGTAGATTCTGTAAAACTCCATGCATTTAAGCCCATGAGGTCTGAGTCTTTTTATTTTTTTTTTTTGAGGTGGAGTCTCTCTCTGTCGCCCAGGCTGGAGTGTAGTGGTGCAATCTCGGCTCACTGCAAGCTCTGCCTCCTGGGTTCATGCCATTCTCCTGCCTCTGCCTCCCGAGTAGCTGGCACTACAGGCGCCCATCACTACACCCAGCTAATTTTTTTTTTGTATATTTAGTAGAGACGGGGTTTCACAGTATTAGCCACGATGGTCTCGATCTCCTGACCTCGTAATCTGCCCGCCTTTTCTCAATAAAAATATAAACTGCTGGATCCAGTTAATAATTGTTATTTTTGGATACTTGTCAATAGACATTCAGGAAAGCTTACTAGATGAACAAATAGAAAAGAAAGAAAGAAGGTAAGTAATAAAGAAAAGAAAATATAACAATATTTCTTCCCATGGTCCCAAGGCAGTTGAAAGACTTGCTTTGACACAGCATTTTGATACAATTAGCTACAAGGCAAATACTAAAAAGTAAAAAAGAGCTTATGATAATATTTTAAAGTAGAGATTTAAACTAAGTGGAAGTTCAGAAGAGGAAGAGGCCTGTACTTAACGAGGAATCATAAAAGGCTTCATGGGAAAGAACTTGAGGCTAAATTACAGGACAAGTAAGACTCAGATTTAATTTACATCACATCCAAAATCTGAGATGCAGGGAAATGCCTAGAAATAGATTTTTAAAACATTAAATATAGAACTAGATAGAGGCCAGGCATGGTGGCTCACGCCTGTAATCCCAGCACTTTGGAAGGCCGAGGTGGGCGGCCACTTGAGGTCAGGAGTTCGAGACCAGCCTGGCCAACATGGTGAAACCCCACCTCTATTAAAAACATAAAAACTAGCTGGGTATGGTGGTGCATGCCCGTAATCCCAGCTACTTGGGAGGCTGAGGCGGGAGAATCACTTGAACCTGGGAGGCGGAGGTTGCAGTGAGCTGAGATCACGTCACTGCACTCCAGTCTAGGAGACTGAGAGAAACTCCATCTCAAAAAAAAAACACAAAAGATCTAAAGTACAGTAAGAAAAACCGGTGTTTCTGTGAGCAGCCATCCTGGAAAGGAAGGAGAGTTGAGGCAACAGGAATTATGAGCTCTCTGCAGCAGTTTTCTACCTGACAGAAAACAAACTCTCAGAAAAGGTGATAAGAGTCCTACTCCAGAGCTTGCACAGATAGTTAACTGAGTTGTGGGAAGGGGTCACGTGAAAGAAAGAGAGGCAAAAATGCAAGAAGTGATTCTATGACAAATGAGAGCACAAGATGCTAGGTTAGTGGTAATAACGGTAATAATCAGGAAAGCGACATGTGCAGCGCTGAAACCAACCACGTCAACAGACAGAGAAACCTTTGCTTCTGAATGCAAATGGAATATAAAGATTGGCAGTGGGGAAATAGGGGCCAGATAAACTCAATCTTCCCACGAAGAAGGACCTGTGAGGAGGGCCAGTGACCACTATCTCTAGAAGTGCTAGCATCTCACAGCTCATCTGGGCTACTGCCTATGACAACTCTTGTCTGGTCCTCACCAGGATGCGCCTCTTGGTGAATCCCTCTCTCCACCAGCCAGGGCTCTTCTCCCTTCTCCAACCGGAGGATCACATCTGGCTTAGTAAGCTGATAACCTGTTCACAGTAAAAGACAACGGGGTAAGAGTCAGGGGAGCTCTGGGGCAGGCACAAAGAAACATCTCAGATTCAGCCTGACCCTCCAACCCTCTGCAGGACTGGCAGGGACTCTAAAGTTGACAGAGGCAGGAAAACCTTTTTTATTTTATTTATTTATTTATTTTGAGATGGAATCTCACTCTGTTGCCAGGCTGGAGTGCAGTGGTACAATCTTGGCTCACTGCAACCTCCGCTTCCCGGGTTCAAGTGATTCTCCTGCCTCAGCCTGCCAAGTAGCTGGGACTACAGGCGCACGCCACCATGCCCAGCTAATTTTTGTATTTTTAGTAGAGACGGGGTTTCACCACGTTGGTCAGGATGGTCTCAATCTCTCGACCTTGTGATCCACTCACCTCGGCCTCCCAAAGTGCTGGGATTATAGGCGTGAACCACCACGCCCAGATGGAAAACTTTTTAAAGAGGCATTTAAAAAACTTCAATACATTAAAACAAGTTTTCCACAAAAGCTGGAGTAAAAAAAACCTGTTCTATGCCTCAAAGAAATGAGGTCTCTTGAACGCCAAGCCCGTACTCTGATAGGATATATGCTTCAGGGTCTTGTACCTTTTGATCAAAGGAGAACCAAAATCGTCAAAAACAGAGCTAGTCTTACCCAAGGAAACCAGGTTCTTATAGTTCTCCAGCATCACGTTTCTGTACACGCTCTGCTGAGCAGTGTCCAGCAGCTTCCACTCCTCCCTGGTGAAGTCCACAAATACATCCTTGAAGGTCACCAGTGTCTACAACATCAAACACATTTGCATTGCACCAGATATGTATCTTTGCTATCCCCCTTTCCTGATTGCTAACAGGAAGAGAAATTAAGCTGACAGCACTGGGGCAGGTAAAGTGGATGGACCCCAATTTATTCTAGGAGTGAGTACTATTTATTCTGGTCAAGTCGTAAAAGGAATGGCTATTAGGTACCTACTGTCTGAAAACAAGTTTTATATGATGCTTTAGGTTAAAAAAAACTGTCATAAGAATTTTTATTTAAAATAAATTTTAAACAGCTATGGCAGGGTGAATCATCTATTCTCCCAAAAAGTTAACCCACTTTTACACTATGTAAGATAAAGAACCTAATTCAAGTACACCTTAATGCTTAAAGAGATTTACCACCCTAGCCATATTTTATAACCTAAAATAATTATCCAAAACATTTTTCATGACCATTGGTAGGTACTAAAAAAACAACGGAAGAGTTGGAAGATTATATTTTAGCAGTAGCAAAACAATCAGACAAAGAAACAGGAGATAGATGCAAGGCCCTTATCAGCCACATCAAAAATAAGTGTTGATTATATTTAGAGAAAAATCTATTTGAGTGACTCAGGGTCTCCCATCAAAGACTATAAAGGTCAGAAGACAGTAGAATCATGTTTGTTTTTAAATGCTGAAAGAACAGACAAACCAGAATTTCTACATCAGTGAAAATATTTTTCAAAAATGATGCAAAATAAAGATATTCTCAAATGAACTAAAACTAACAGAATTTGTTGGCAGAAGATCTGCTCTAGAAGATGTGCTGAGGGAAGTTCTTCAGGCGGAAGGGAAATGATACCAGAGAAACCTGAAATCTCAGAAATGGAAGATAAATAACAAAAACAGTAGATATCTGGGTACATATAATAGATTTGTTTTTTTCTCTTAAATGTTTCAAAAATATATAGAACAGCTGAAAGACCTGTAACATTTTCTGGTGCAGTTTCTCAATACACACACAACTTTAACATAAAGGGAGAGACATAAAGGGACCCGTATGTTGTAAGGCTTCTAGATTTTGCTTGAAGTGGTAAAAATTAACTCTAAGTGGACTGTAAAAGATTAGGTATGTATATTCTAATCCCTACAGCAGCCATTAAAAAGTACAAAAATATAAAGCTAAAAAACCAAGACATTAAGTGAAATACTAAAATATATTCAAATAATCCAAATAAAGGTAGTAAATTAAGAACTGGGAAAAGATATACAGAGAACATATAATAAAACAACACACTGAAATTCAATTGTATCAATAATAACATAAACAAAAATGGTCTAAACATAACAAATAAAAAACAGGTCGCCAAAATGTATTAAGAAAAAAAAAAAGCAACCGGGTGCAGTGGCTCACACCTGTAATCCCAGCACCCTGGAAGGCTGAGGCAGGTGGATCACTTGAGTTCAGGAGCTCAAGACAAGCCTAGCAATATGACAAAACCCTGTCTGTACAAAAAATACAAAAATTAGCCAGGCAGGGTGGCATGTGCCTGTAGTCTCAGCTACTCAGGAGGCTAAGGTGAGAGGATCACTTGAATCCAGAAGGCAGAGGTTGCAGCGGGCTGTGATCATACCACTGTACTCTAGCTTGTGCAACAGAGTGAGAACCTGTCTCAAAAAAAAAAAAAAAAAAAAAGGCAACAGCAAAAACCACAAGCCTTGAGCCCAGGAGTTTCAGACCAGCCTGGACAAACAACATCGGGAGATCCTATGTCTACAAAAAATTTAAAAACTAGCCAGATGTGGTGGCTCATGCCTATAGTCCCAGCTACTAGGGAGACAGGTGGGAGGATCACTTGAGTCCAGGAGTTTGAGCCAGACTGCAGTGAGCTGTAGTAACACATCTGCACTCCAGCCTGGGCAACGAGACCCTGCCTCAAAACAAACAAACAAAAAAACCACAAGCCTCGACTATCTGCTACCTAAAAAAAAAAAACAACATTGGGCCGGGTGCTGTGGCTCACACCTGTAATCCCAGAACTTTGGGAGGCCGAGGTGGGCGGATCACCTGAGGTCAGGAGCTCGAGACTAGTCTGGCTAACATGGTGAAACACCATCTCTACTAAATATACAAAAATTAGCTGGGCATGGTGGTGCATGCAAGTAATCCCAGTTACTTGGGAGGCTGAGGCATGAGAATCGCTTGAACCCTGAAGGCAGAGGTTGCAGTGAGCCGAGATCGCGCCACTGCACTCCAACCTAAGGGGAGAGAATGAGACTCTGTCTCCAAAAAAAAAAAAAAGAATAAATTGAAAATTGACAAAGTGAGCGCTTCACCAAAACTAAAAATGATTTTTCTCTTCAAAAGACGTTACTAAGAGAATGAAAAGACAAGCCAGAGACCAGGAAATAATATTTGCAAATCACATTATCTGACAAAGAACTTGTACGTGTAAGATACAGAGAACCCTCAAAACTCAATAAGAGGCTAAGCACAATGGTTCATGCCTGTAATCCCAGCACTTCGGGAGGCCAAGACAGGTCTCGGGAATGCCTCAGGATGGCCCGAGTTCAGGAGTTCGAGACCAGCCTGGGCAACACAGTGAAACCCTGTCTCTACTAATATATAAAAAAAAAAAAAAAAAAAAAAAAAAAATTAGCCAGGTGTGGTGGTGTGCACCTGCAGTCCCAGCTACTCGGGAGGCTGAGGCAGGAGAATTGCTCGAACCTGGGAGGCGGAGGTTGCAGTGAGCCGAGATCGTGCCACTGCACTCCAGCCTGGGCTACAGAGCAAGACTCCATCTCCAAGAAAAAAACAACTCAGTAAGAAAACAGACTAGTTTGAAAACTGCGCAAAAGACTAAAATAAACATTTTACCAAAGAAGAATATAGGTAGTTGGTAATAAATAAGCACATGATGCTTAGTGTCATTACTTATTAGGGAAAAGAAAGTTAAAATGACAGCGAGATACCGTAAAGACACTTATTAGAAAGGGTAGGCTGTGCGCAGTGGCTCAAGCCTGTAATCCCAGCACTTTGGGAGGCCGAGACGGGCGGATCACGAGGTCAGGAGATCAAGACCATCCTGGCTAACATGGTGAAACCCCGTCTCTACTAAAAATACAAAAAACTAGCCGGGCGACCTGGCGGGCGCCTGTAGACCCAGCTACTCGGGAGGCTGAGGCAGGAGAATGGCGTGAACCCGGGAGGTGGAGCTTGCAGTGAGCTGAGATCCGGCCACTGCACTCCAGCCTGGGCGACAGAGCGAGACTCCGTCTCAAAAAAAAAAAAAAAAAAAAGAAAGGGTAAACTTTTAAAATGTGTGATACCAAGTGCCAGTGAGGATGCAGAATAACTGCCACTCCCACACATCACTGTGAGAATGCGAAAATGCTACAACCACTTTCGAAAATTTGCGTATTTTTCATAAAGTTAAATGTACACTCTTGGCACACACCTATCATTCTCTTGGCTAAATACCTGAGTATGAAAATTTATGTCCACACAAAAACCTGTATGCCAATGCATAAACCTGAGAAAGGGCTTTATCTAAAACTGGAAGAAACTCAAATGTCCCTTAACACGAAATGCATAAACAAAGCGTGGTACAGCCACACAATGTAAATCTACTCAGCAATAAAAAGGAATATCCTACTGACTCATGCAACAACAGATGAACCTCCGATACATTATGCTTTATGAAAGGAGCTAGAAGCTACATGCTATGTGATCCCATTTATATGACATTCTGGAAAAGGTAAAAATCAATAGATCAGTGGTCAAGGGGCTGGAGGGGGAGTAAGCACGGACTATATACAAAGGGGTTGCACATAGGGAATTCTAGGGTCATGGGTTTGCCCTGTAACTTGGTGGGGTTTTTTGTTGTTTGTCTTGTTTTTTTTGAGATGGAGTTTCACTCTCACCCAGGCTGGAGTGCAGTGGTGTAATCTCGGCTCACTGCAACTTCGGTTCCCCAGGTTCAAGCGATTCTCCTGCCTCAGCCTCCCAGGTAGCTGGGTTTATAGATGCCTGCCATCACGCCCAGCTAATTTTTGTATTTTTAGTAGAGACGGGGTTCCACCATGTTGGCCAGGCTGGTCTCGAACTCCTGACCTCAGGTGATCCACCCGCCTCAGCCTCCTGAAGTGTTGGGATTACAGGCGTGAGCCACTGCACCCAGCCTGCTCTGTATCTTGAATGAAGTGATGGCTACACAACTATATGCGTTTGTCGAAAATCACAGAACTGTAAATCCAAAGGGGAAAACGTTACTGTATGTAAACTGAAACATAAATAAAAATATTTAAAATGGAATGTTCTATGAGATCTGTATGCTGGGTATCTTCTCTCCTTCCCTCCAGGTTTCCTTTCCACCCTACTCTCTTCCCAGAGAGGGTGAGCTCTGTGGATTATACCAAAGATTTCTCTTGCCCTCTGTCTTTCTGATTTATTTCACCAATGGAGATCACCAGTTGGATATGGCAAGAAAGTTGCCCCAGTGCAGTGGTGGTGACGTGATGGAGGTACATTCCCTTGACAGACGGGAACAGCCTCTGTGAACCACAAGTCTGGTTTCCAGAACCTGTCCCTGTTCTCATCCCTTCAGGCCTAATGGTGATGACACTCTGCTCCCACCTCATTCTCGTATTACTGAAGTTAAGGTGCCTGCTACTTTCCACTAGTCCTTGACTCATTCATTGCTGTTCATGGTTTCTAAGAAGCCTGCCCAGTTTTAACTTAAGTGGCTATCTGATTTCTGGTCTGGTGGTTTTAGCATTCCCATAAGAAATACATTGCACTTTTACTGTAAACACAGAGACAAAGTATGTCATGGTGACACTACTGAAAGGAAAGGTGCATGAGATGTTAGTCAATAACTGGATTTGAAATCAGGCGAACCTGTGGTCAAATCTGTACATCTTAAATTTTTTTTTTTTTTTTTTGGCGGGGAACAGGGCGGGGGACAGAGTTTTGTTCTGACGTCTGGGCTGGAGTGCAGTGGCATGATTTTAGCTCACTGCAACCTCCGCCTCCTGGGTTCAAGCAATTCTCCTGCCTCAGACTCCTGAGTAGCTGGGACTATGCCACCACACACCTGACTTATTTTTGTATTTTTAGTAAAGTCGGGGTTTTACTATGTTGGCCGTGCTGGTCTCAAACTCCTGACTCAGGTGATCTGCACACCTCGGCCTCCCAAAGTGCTGGGATTACAGGTATGAGCCACCTCACCTGGTCTGTATACCTTAAATTTTGGATTGGATAATGCTTATCTAACTTCACCACGAATCAGTTCTCTTAGCTGTAAAATACTGTCTCATAGTATTATACACACTAACACACAGTACAATACAGTGTTAAAGAAGACAGAGATGAGAAGTGCCATCCGCTGCAGTCCCGCACATACAGTCACGCCAAGAAGGTATATAGACTAAGTATGCTTTCATTCCTCCTAACACTTCTTGTTCTTTGCTGGAAGTAAGCATTATCCTGAATTGTGTTGTTTATTGTTTTTTAAATGCCTTTATCTCAATTGTAAATGAATAACTGTTTGGCCAGGCGGGGTAGCTCACACCTTTAATCCCAGCGCTTTGGAAGGCCAAGGCAGGCGGATCACCTGAGTTCAGGAGATTGACACTGGCTAACACAGAAACCCTGTCTACTAAAAATACAAAAAATTAGCCAGGCATGGTGGCACACACCTGCAGTCCCAGCTACTTGGGAGGCTGAGGCAGGAGAATCCCTTGAACCTGGGAGGTGGAGGTTGCAGTGAGCTGAGATCGCGCCACTGGACTCCAGCCTGGGTGACAGAGCGAGACTCTGTCTTAAAAAAAAAAAAAAAAAAAAGAACTGTTTGCAAATACCTGTTTTTGAATTTTTGATCAGCACGAATTGCTGATCTTTTTCTTGTGTTAGCCTTAGACTCCAGTCCATTTCAAATATAACACTTATCTCATTCCATTCTGCCATATTTTCTACTACTATTGTACTATTTTTATTTTGTATATACTTGAAAAGTTTTATAATGAAAGAAGAGAGGGAAAGACCAACGACCACAGTGATCTGTCTTCTTCCTAACTCACCTTTTAGTCAATAGAGCAGCATGTTACAGTTGAGTCATGTTCTCCTTCCTGCAAAACCATCTTTCCCTAGACTGCACACGTCGGTTTTCATTTTAACTCGCAGAAGACTCTGGCTCAGCCTCCTTCACAAGCTCATCAGCCCAACCAGCCTCATCAGTTATCCCTCGGTATTTGTTTCAGTTCTTGTTGGCCTTGTTATCACTGTGTATCCTTCTGTGAGGAGTCTCATTAGTCCCACGCAAACATGTCTGTGCTGCAGTCAGTGCCAAACAGGCCTAGAAGGCCCACACTGCCCATATTCCCTTCTTGGTTCTGTGTTTGGGCTGCACTAAACTGCTTTTAGCTCTTCAAACAGGCCATGCTCTCTCAAAGTCTGGGCCTTCACAAATGCAGCTCTCTCATATTTCTTTGGACAATCACAAGTCATCCTTAATATGTTGGCATAAATGTCATTTCAGCAAGTTTTCTTCTGAACCTTTAAACTATTTAAATATCCTCATGTTGGGGCCGGGCGCGGTGGCTCCAGCCTGTAATCCCAGCACTTTGGGAGGCCGAGACGGGCGGATCACGAGGTCAGGAGATCAAGACCATCCTGGCTAATACGGTGAAACCCCGTCTCTACTTAAAAATACAAAAAACTAGCCGGGCGACGAGGCGGGCACCTGTAGTCCCAGCTACTCGGGAGGCTGAGGCAGGAGAATGGCGTAAACCCGGGAGGCGGAGCTTGCAGTGAGCTGAGATCCGGCCACTGCACTCCAGCCTGGGTGGCAGAGCAAGACTCCATCTCAAAAGAAAAAATAAATAAATACATAAATATCCTCATGTTAAATGCATACGCCAAACACCTGCCCAGAGCACTCCAATGTGGAGCTGAGCCCTCCAGACAGGCCAGGGAACCTCAGCTCCAGTCTCACCTTCCTTCCCGAGATTACCTGTCAAGGTCTACATGAAGGACCCTCCAGAGGAAGAAGCTGAATAGGCACCAGAACCAGTCTCTCAGCCTGGATGTCCCCAGGCCACACTGCTCACTGAGGTTCTGTTCTCCTCAGAGTTCTTTGCACCTTGTTTGCAGTTATCCTTTGATAACTATGTAACTTGTCCCTGAGTTCCTCCAAATGGGTTCCCCGTGGAGGAATTCACACAGTAAGCACTACACCCAGGACAGTCAGGCCTGAGAGAAATCACAGAGAGGCATCAACATTCCCAGTTCTCTCTTCTTTTTCGGAAGAAGTCTGATGTCACCTCACTTGATTCCCACCGATGTTACTGTTAAACTTGTGCTTCTTTTGTATTAAAAGGAAATAAAACTACAACTATAAATAAAGTAAACAAAAACCTAATCCTAGTCTGCTGGAGAAAAAGATATAATTTCTGAAGTTCTCTGGCAAATGGACTAAAATAAAAAGGAATTCCCAGCTGGAAACTGGGAAGAAAGCACAGCTTACCTGAGACCAGGCGGTTAGTGACTTAGCATCCATGTCCTCCTTGTTCTTGATGATACTTCCTTGAGTGATAGCAGAGTGCTAAAACGACAAAGCTAGGAAAAAGAAAGAAACATAAGTTAAGTGTGCTATGACTGGGAGGCTCCCTAAATTGTCAGCCTAAACTTCCTCATACCAGCTGGGTATGAGGAACACCATACAGAGGAACATCAGAGACATTCTATAAGCAAATCTATAGTGCCCGAAGCTCCCTAAGATTAGGAAGAGCTACATAAATTGCATTTTTACCAACCCTTAATCTCTGGAGTTCCATACCACATTTGAAGATTTAAAACTGAATGATTCTACCTACCATTACAAATCTTTTTTTTGGAGGGAAAAAACCCCAAACCTGACCTAATCTAATAGTCTCACTTTACAGATTAAAAAAACAAGGTTGTCTCCAGCTGGTCACAGAACGGAAGTCAGAGATTGAAGCCCAAGAAAAATGTGACGGACCATTACCAGCTTTAAGATGGAAGGCGCAGTGTGAGGAACATGGCAGTCTCCAGCAGCAAAGAGCAGCACCAGCTGAAAGCCAGCTAGGAAGCAGGGACCTCAGTCCTGCAGCCACAAGGAACTGAATTCCGCCAAGAAGAGTGAGCTTGAAAGTGAATTTCCCCCCACAGCCTCCAGATGAGAACTCAGTCTAGGTGACACACCCTGATTTCAGCCTTTGGACACCCTGAGCAGAGAACCCAGCCATGCTGTGCTTGCACCGCTTCTGGCCAACAGAGCTGATAATAAGGAAGTGCTGTTTGAAGCTGCCAAGTTTGTGGTAATATGCTACACAGCAACATAAAACTAATATAGCCAATTACATTTTAAAAATAATTTAAATATTAAGGAAAAATATTGTATATTTACCTATGTAGTTACCATTTGTCAGTGCTGTTTACTCGTGTGTGCAGATCCAGATTTCCATTTGGTTTCATTTCCTTTCTCTCTGAAGCACATTCTTTAACGTTTCTTGTAACAAGGGTCTTCTGGTGATAAATTCTTTCAGCTTTTTTATAGCTAGCAATGTCTTTTTTGTGCCTTTTTTTTTTTTTTAACAGCCATATGGTACAGTTCAACCATTTAAACTGTGTATTCAGTGGGTTTTGGTATATTACATAATTCTTAAAATTGTAGAGCTATATATATATATATATTTTTTTTCTTTTTTTGGCCATTTTAACTGTTTTTTTTTTTTTTTTTGAGACGGAGTCTCACTCTGCCGCCCGGGCTGGAGTGCAGTGGCCGGATCTCAGCTCACTGCAAGCTCCGCCTCCCGGGTTCACGCCATTCTCCTGCCTCAGCCTCCCGAGTAGCTGGGACTACAGGCGCCCGCCACCACGCCCGGCTAGTTTTTTTGTATTTTTTTTAGTAGAGACAGGGTTTCACCATGTTAGCCAGGATGGTCTCGATCTCCTGACCTCGTGATCCGCCCGTCTCAGCCGCCCAAAGTGCTGGGATTACAGGCTTGAGCCACCGTGCCCGGCCTTAACTGTTTTTAAGTATCCAATTCAGTGTCATTAATTAATATTCGCAGTGTGGTGCGACAATCACCATTACGTAATTCCAAAACTTTTCCATCACTCCAAACAGAAACTCTGGTATCCACTGATAACTCCATATTTTCCCTTATTCCCCTGGAAGCCCCTAATCTACGTTCTGTCTCTACGAATTTGCCTACTCTACTTAGGTCACGTAAGTGGAATTATACAATATTTGCCCTTTTGAGTCTGGCTTATTTCACTGAGTATACATGTTTCAAGGTTCATCTATGTTTTAACACATATCAGAACCTCACTCTTTTTTAATGACCAAATATTCCATTGGTTAGAGACTACATTTTGTTACCCACTCATCTGTTGATGAACACTTGCGTTGTTTCCATCTTTTGGTTATTATGAATAATACTGCCATGAACACTGGCATACAAGTATCTGTTTGAGTTCCTACATTCAATTCCTTTGGGTATATACCTAGGACTGAAACAGCTGGGTCATATGGTTTTATGTTTAACTCTTTGAGGAATCACCAAACTGTTTTCCATAGTGGCTGCATCATTTTTACATTCACACCAGGAAGATATACGTATATTCTAATTTCTCTACATCCTTGCCAAATACTTGCTATTCTATTTTTTTAAATTACAGCCATCATAGTTGGGATGAAGTGACATCTCACTGTAGCTTTTACATTTCCCTAATGACTAATGGTGTTGAGCATATTTTCATGTGCTTACTAGCCATTTGTGTATCTTCTTTACAGAAATGTCAAGTCCTTTGCCAACGTTTACAATTGGGTTGTGTGTATTGTTGAGTTGTAGGTGTTCTTTGTATATTCTAGATATTAAACCCTTATCAGAGACCTGATTTGCAAATAGTTTCTCCCACTGCTTTTTTTTTTTTTTTTTTTTTTTTTGAGATGGAGTCTCACTCTTTCACCCAGGCTGGAGTGCAGTGGCACACTCTTGGCTCACTGCAACCTCCACCTCCCGGGTTCAAGTAATTCTTGTGCCTCAGCCTATAGCTGCGATTACAGGCAAGCAAAGCTAATTTTTTGTATTTTTTAGTAGAGATGGGGGTTCATATTGGCCAAGCTGGTCTTGAATTCCTGACCTTAGGTGATTCGTCTGCCTCGGCCTCCCAAAGTGCTGGGATTACAGGTGTGAGCCACCGCACCTGGCCTGTTTCTCCCACTCTATAGGTTGAGTTACCTTTGTTGTTGAAAGACGTTCTTTCCTGAATGTGTAATTCTATTTAATAGGTAGACAGTTTTTTTTTCTTTCAGTACTTTATAGATATAGTTCCACTCTTCTTAGACGTCTTATTTCTGGTAAGAAATCCAACGTAATCCCTTATTCCTCTGTATTTTCCTTCTGGCTACTTTTGAGATTTTCTCTTTTACTGATTTGAGTAATCTGATTATTATTTTCCTTGGTATACTTTTCATGTTTCTGGTGTTTAGGGTTTCTTGAGCTTCTTGATTTTGCGGGTTTATAGTTTCATTAAGTTTTGACACTTTCAGTCATTATTTCTTCACATATTTCTCCATCTCTCCTTTACTCTCTTCTTCAGGGACTCCAATTACTCATACAGTAGGCTACCTGATGCTATCTACAGCTTATTCAAGTTCTTTTCATTTTTTTTTCTGGTTTCCTTTTTCTCTCTGCACTTCATTTTGGATAGTTTTACATTGCTATGCCTTCAAGTTCACCCAACTTTTCTTCTAGAAATGTAATCTGCTGTTACCCTGGTGTATTTTCATTTCAGATAATATGGGTCTTCTCCCTAGAATCTCAATTTTTTTTAGTTCTTTCTATTGCTGTATTTACCTTCTTAGCAATATGAAATACATTTATAACTATGTTTTACTGTCCTTCTCTGCTAATAGTAAGATCTATGTTAAGTCTGGACGAGTTTCAAATCATTATTATCGTCCTCACTATGGGCCATATTTTCATCTCTTTGCATGCTTGGTGAATTTGATTGGATGCCAGATACTGTGAATGTTATCGTACTGGATGCTGGGTATTTTTATATTACTATAAATTTCCTTAAGTTTTCTTTTAGGATGCAGTTAGGTTACTTAGAAACAGTTTGATACTTTTGGGTCTTTCCTTCACAATTTGCTAGATAGATTTAGCAGTGCCTAGTATAGGGCTAATTATCCCCCACACTGAAGCAAGACCTTCTTGATAGATACTGATCAGGTAGACACGACCTATCCAATGCTTCAGGAATTGGAAGAGTTTTCCAGTCTGGCTGGTGGGAATAGACACTCTTCTCAGCCCTATGTGAACAACAGATACTGCTCCCAATAATCCTTTAGAGGACTCTTTCCCTGGCTCAAGTAGTTTCCTCATATGTATAGTACTGATCTGTGCTCTGTTGAATACTTGAGGGAGAACCTTTGCAGATCTCCAGAATTCTCCTGCTGTAAGATGCTCTCTTACAGAAACCATATTGTTTTTACTTATGTGACAGTGCATAAAACTGAAAAGGAAACCCTTAAATCTTCAGAAGACAGAGCAAACAATATACAGGAACAAAGTACAAAAGAAATGTAAATGTAAACATGTGGGGAAAAGAGAGGTCAGCCTGTTACTGTGTCTATATAGAAAGAAGTAGATTTAAGAGACTCCATTTGGTTCTGTATTTGAGATGCTGTTAATCTGTGACCCTACCCCCAACTTTGTCCTTGCAAGAGACATGTGCTGTGGTGACTTAAGGTTTAATGGATTTTGGGCGGTGCAGAATGTGCTTTGTTAAACAAGTGCCTAAAGGCTGCTTGTGGTTAAAGGTCATCACCATTCTCTTAAATCTCAAGTAAGAGAAAAACATTTGTCTCCTGCCCGTCCCTGGGCAATGGAACATCTCCGTGTAAAACCCATTGTGTGCTTTGTTTACTGAGCAAAGAGAAAACCGCCTTTAGGAATAAGGTGGGACTTGCTGGAGCAATGCTGCTAAAAGGTTTATGGAGATGTTTGCATATGCATCTCAAGGCACAGCATTTTCCTTGAACTTCTTCAGGTCACAAAGATCTTTATCTATATGTCTTACTGCTGATTTACTCCCTTAACTTTTTGATGGTAAAGATAATTATCAATAAATACTAAGGGAACTCAGAGACCAGTGCCGGCGTGGGTCCTCTGTAAGCTGAGCGCCGGTCCCCTGGGGCCCGCTTTTCTTTCTCTATACTTTGTCTACGCGTCTTATTTCTTTTTTTTTTTTTTTTTTTTTTTTTGAGACGGAGTCTGGCTCTGTCGCCCAGGCTGGAGTGCAGTGGCCGGATCTCAGCTCACTGCAAGCTCCGCCTCCCAGGTTCACGCCATTCTCCTGCCTCCGCCTCCCAAGTAGCTGGGACTACAGGTGCCCGCCTTGTCACCCGGCTAGTTTTTTGTATTCTTTAGTAGAGACGGGGTTTCACCGTATTAGCCAGGATGGTCTCGATCTCCTGACCTTGTGATCCGCCCGTCTCGGCCTCCCAAAGTACTGGGATTACAGGCTTGAGCCACCGCGCCCGGCCTACGCGTCTTATTTCTTTTCTCAAGTCTCTCGTTCCACCTAACGAGAAACACCCACAGGTGTGGAGGGGCAGGCCACCCCTTCATAAACATATAGGAAATAGTCAAATTTAGTAGTCAAAAAAATGGAAATCTAAAAAATCTAAATTTAAAATAAATTTAAAATGCAATGTTTATAAACTTCTGCTTCCAGCCAAGATGGAATGCCCTGACAGCAAAACAGACAAAATACATTAAACAGTGGTTTTCAAGACCAAGAGGGATAAAATAGTATTGACTTCATACGGTTACTGTGGGAATTAAATGAGTTAGTATTTGTAAAACATAGAATGGTGCCTGACACGTGGTAAGATTTAAAAAAAAAAAAAAAAAAAGACGTCTAGTGACCCAGTAACACAAGTGTCTTTCTTTTCTTTTTTTCAAAGTCGAGGCCTCATTCTTGTCACCCAGGCCGCAGTGCGGTGGCATGATCATAGCTTACCACAGCCTCAAACTCTTGGGTTCAAGTGATCCTCCCTCCTCAGCCTCCCAAGTACACAGAACTATAGTTGTGAGCCACTGCACCTGGCTAATTTTTTTTTTTTGGAGACAGGGTCCTTACTCTGTCATCCAATCTGGAGTACAGTGGCACAAACACAGCTCACTGCAGTCTTGACCTCCTGGGCTCAAGTGATCCTCCTGCCTCAGCCTCCTGAGTATCTGGGACCACAGGCACATGCCATCACGCCCAGCTAATCTTTAAATTTTTGTAGAGACAGGATCTCACTATGCTGCCCAGGCTGCTTTCAAAGTCTTGGGCTCAAGCAATCCTCCTGCCTTGGCCTCCCAAAGTGCTGGGATTACAGGTGTGAGTCACCATGCCCTGCCTGGCTAATTAAAAAAATTTCTTTTGCAGAGATAGGGGTCTCATTATGTTGCCCAGGCTAGTCTAGAACTCCTAGCCTCAACTAGTCCTCGTGCCTTGGCCTCCTAAACTGCTGGGCCTCTCAAGGTGCTCAAAGTACAGATGTAAGCCACTGTGCCCAACCAGCAAGTGTCTTTCTAGAGTTTCTTTTTAACATCCAATCAGTCACCACAATGTGTAAATTCCCCCTCTTAAGTGTTTTCCATCCATCTCTTCCAACTCCTACTGCCATGATGCTTCAGGCCCTCATAATTCTTGAGCTAGAAACCTCCTACTTGACTTGTTTGCCTTGGGTCTCTCTCACTCCAGTGAGTGTCTGCAGCAACATCATCTCTGTAAAACACAGGAGTTTCACTCCCTGTTTAAAATTCCCTTTTGGTCTCCCAGTAACATATAGAAAAATGGACTAAGTCCTTGGCATGGATTTAGGATGCTCTGTGATTGTGGCTTTTCTACCTCCCTAAGCCCTAAATGTTTCATCAAA
Organism: Rhinopithecus roxellana; assembly: GCF_007565055.1. Taxonomy (NCBI): domain Eukaryota; kingdom Metazoa; phylum Chordata; class Mammalia; order Primates; family Cercopithecidae; genus Rhinopithecus; species Rhinopithecus roxellana. Next base: position 102,085,844 of record NC_044558.1, read on the forward strand.
CTACCATACATTTCCCTATAACCATGCTGAACCACTTGAGTTGCCTAAACATCTTTATCTATGCTATTCCTATGCCAGATACGTTCTTCCTTTTCTTGTCTCTTGGTAAAACCTTATCCATGTTGCAAGATCAAACATTATCCCTTCTTACGTCATTACCTAATTTCTCCAGGAAGTTTTAGTGTTTCTTACTCTTTGCTCCTACAGCCACCAAAAGAAGCAGCAACAATGACTGAATTACAGTACAGCAAGAGAGATCCACAATTAGCTGACCAAAGGGTCATATCCTTATGAAGAGAGGTCTCTGACATCAGCTACAGGTCTCTGTCCTTACCCTGTTTTTAATCCTTTCACCAGCAATACAAGTAAAGATCAGTTACAAATTTTAGCTGACAATGAAGGCAATGACATACTATTTAAGGAAATTAAGATATACAAGTGGATGCTATATGTACTTTGTATGGATGTTATCATAAGAGTACAAGTTTCCTTTTAAGGAGTCAGATAAAGAGGTGAATGAACCCAGATGGTTCCTTTATTCATCCCTTTTTACACCAGACATTAACTGAGTACTTACAACATGCCAAGTACTATTCTAGGGGCTAAGAATAGAGTAGTAGCCATTCAGACATGGGTCCTTCCCTCATAGAGCTTACTTTTCAAGATAAGCAAAGGCTGAAGTAACTGGAAATATTCAGCCTGAAAAAAAATCACTTACAGGAAGCAAAAAAATAGTTTTCACACATTTGCACATCCTCTCCTCGGAATAATATTCTGAGTTGTTGCACAGGGCAGGATTAGGACATATGTGTGGAATCACAAAGAAGTCAATCACAAGTCAATATAATGAGATACTGTTAATCTAATGACATATCTGGAAATAGTACTGGCATCCTAGGGAGGTTACTGTGGTCTCAAACTCCTGGGCTCAAGTGATTCTCCCAAGGAGCAAGAACTACAGGTATGAGCCACTGCACCTGGCTAATTTTTTTTTTTTAGGCAGGGTCTCAACATTTCTGGTCACTAATAAATTTTCAATAGGATCTCATTTTAAAAAAAACAAAACTACACTAAGGTTGCTGGTTTAGACAGGCATATAAGGTCCATTCTGATAACTACCATAATTATGAATAGCTTAGGTTAGGTCTCACTCAATTCTAATTTCCCTTAGCAACTACTTCTAGATAACTCACTCAAACCTTTATCTAACCCAGTGGTTTTAAACTCCGGTTGCACAGTGGAATTGCTAAGTGTGTTTGGCATTTATTGATACCTGAGTCCCACACCAAGAGATTCTGATTTAATTATCTGAGAAGAGGTTAAGGATTTTTTTTTTTTAAGAGCTCCACCTGGTACAAACGAATGTATAGCCAAGGTTGAGAAACACAGATGTAAACCATTATTTATTTAATTCCAGCTTTCTACCATTCTCGAGGTAATCAGATCCATCACAAAGGATCCTTTTATGTGACTGGCCAATACTGACTTCTCTAAAATGTCACAGTCATTCTCAGAGCACGGATACTGGGAGAAGTTTTGTTTATTTTTGAGGAAACACCTGGTAAGTTAATAACTATCTTAGTGGTATAGATTTGGAACTTCTGCCATTTTAATAAATCATTACCGAACAGTTATGTTCCTAGCTCTGTATCAGGGCCTGAGGAGAAATATGAACAAGGCATTTTAATTCCTTACCTCAAGCAGCTGAGGCTAGTTGAAGAAACTGAAAACACACATTTACAGTAGAGTTTGATTACTGCTATAATAATGGCAATGGACAAGGGCTCATGGGAGCATAGAAGGTGGTTTCTAATACAGCCTAATGGTTTCAGGGAGGAATGGACTGAGTGTCAGAGCTGGTTTGGTAGGTAAGGGAGGATGGGGAACATCGTGAGCAAAGGCAGTGCCTGAGAAGATTATGTGTAAGGGGAAGAAGTTCAATACTTCTAGTGCATATAGTTTAGGCCAGGGAACAAAAAGAAACAGGGCCAGAGGTGTGCAAGGCCAGATCTAGGTCACAGCCAGCCAAGAATGCCATTCGCAGAAATGTGGACTCTTTCCTAAATGTTGTAAGGCAGGAAACAATATTAGTGTCTTCCAAGTGCTCTTCTGGGGTAGCTGTGTAATAGACTAGAGGAAGATATAATAGTAGCAAAAAAAAAAAAAAAAAAAAAAAAAAAAAAAAAAAAACAGGTAGGAGGCTAATACTTTAATCTAGAAGATTTGGGAACACAAATTAAGGCCATGATGGTAGAAATGGAGAGCAGGTAGATTTGGGTATGATCAGTATGTCCTGGATTTTGACTGAATGTGGGTGTGAGAAAGGGCTAGTGGCTTCACATGACTCTCAGGTTTCTGTGTGACTAAATGGAGAACAGTATCAGAAGGGTTAGGTATCAGAGAAGTGATGTGATTGGTTTTGAACATAGTGAGTAGGCCACATGAACACAGTGAAGTGGCATCTACGAGGCTGTATTTACATGTGACGGTTATCCAGATGTACGTCATCTGCCTTCCACATCTGTATTCTATCTGAATCCTTTCAGGCTGCCTGGCTATATACTCAAACAGGACAAGCTTTTTGGGAGGAGGATGGTCTTTTGTCACATATTTAAGAGTAACTATATTCTCCTGCTATGAGATATAGGTTAAGTAAACACATGAATAAAGGAGTCTAAGGGGGACCATATGTTACTATCAACAACTCTGTGATATATTTCATATAAAGCTTACCAAGAAACAGTAATATTCAATAGTGCCACGTAATGATGTTACCAGATGAAACCACGGCATAAAACCAACCAAAGAGAACTTGAAGAGTAAAATAAATGGTAGGACCAGGATTATAGAGAAAAATCAACATTTAGGAAGCAAATGAAAGAGAAGCCCAAAAAGGAGGCAGAGAACCACCAAATAGAGAGATCTAAGATATGTAAAATTTCAAGGACAGGTAGATCAAAATAGCGTTAGATAAATTAAGGATTGAAAGGTATTGGATTGGTTAGATAAGCCTTCACTAATAATTTGAGGAGATCAGTTTCAATATGCTGGTGGAAACAGCAGACAAATTCCACAATAGGAATGAAAAGTCTGGAAGTGGAGAAGGAAGAGAAAGGGCAGGTAGAAGAGGTGGTGGGGTCAGAGTGGAGACTAAAAACAGAGGAAGCAATTAAGACAAGGGAGTTGGAGCTAGAGCAGAGAGAAGGGGGAAAGGATGGGGTCAAATCTCTGATGAAGTATCAGATTTGTAAAGGAAGAAGGATGCTTCATTCTCTCCTACCTCCTGGAAGTCAGGATAGGTGGGATGTTGACAACTAGCAGGCAGTTCAATAAAAATGTGAGTCAAAAAAGAAAGCAAGGCTATATGCTAACAATGAGAGGAACAACAGGAGGCCATGATCATTGAGGACAGTGATAAAGGTTTGGGCCATGCAGTGACAAACTAGCAAAAGCTGCTGACAAAAGATAAGCTGAGGTTATGGAGAGTATGTCTGTCACACTTGTCTGCCTAGCTGTGATTTCCTCAAGCGGCATTCGCTGCCTGGACAGAAGAAAAGGCACACTGTGCAGCGGTTCTGGGCTGGGATTTCTATATGTGCAGGTAATGCAGAGCAAGGGAAGGAAGAATGCCTAATGTGAGAAATGTGTGCAATCAACAACAGGATGTAGTTTTGGTATAGACATGAGTCAAGGAAGGAGGTGACAAATTTGAGGAGAACCTCCAAGAACAGTAGTGAGAATAAGGACATAAAAGAGCCAGGAGAACAAGGGGTAAGAGTCACAAAGAGCGATACTGAAGTTTGCAGAGGCTGTGCTGTTTGGGTCATGAGCGGAAGTCTGAGACACACAGGAGTGATGACATGAGTAGTGAAGTGAAGAGCCTCCAGAGATGAGAAGGCAAGGTAGGCTCAGTTCATATAATGAAGTCCTGGAACACTGCAACGCCACAGAGGAAAGCTGTTTCAAATCCTCTGCTTGATGATGTCCAGCATTATTTATTTCCTGTTTTGGCTGCAGCAGCATAATGGATCTTGGTATTCAGGGAGCAATAAGTGCCCTTTCCCAGCTCACAGTGCAGAGTTTGGAGCCCAATTTACTATTTGGTCACTGCTGTGTAAGAGCAAAAGATGAGAGGTAGTCTGGAGGCTCTGAGATCCAATAATCTTCCCGGTAAGACAAGGCAGACCCATGAAAGGCAAAAGACAATTCAATATGCACACACTAAGATCAAAAGGCATTCAGGTAGCTATCAAGAGTGACTGAGTGTCCCCTACCTGAGAAGCTCTTTTTAAGATGTTAGGAACGCAACTATGAGAATAATTTCCCTCCCTCAAGCAGACTGTTAACCATGGAAAGATGTTAAAAGTCTAGTACCACGGACATGAAAAGAATCGAAAAAAGAATGTGGTTGCAGAAATCTGTAAAACTTCCTGGGGAAGAGGAAACTGGAACAACGATGAGAAAAGGTCCAATGTTAAGAGTTAGAAAGCACAACAGCCGTTCCACAATGTGAGCTTTACATTTGCAAAGAGGATATTTTTCTTCTCACCTCCAAATGGTAAAATCTCCTAGGAGACAAAGACTGCAATTCAGTTTGTGAACATGAATGTTACAATGAAGTCCGTATATTCTACCAGATGTGGTCACGAAAAATATTTATAATCACACCATTTTTATTCTGAGGAAAAGTCAAAATATAGTGCCAAAGAAGAGTAAGGGAGATCATTTTTGCTTTGGTAAACTCTTCAAGGACAGAGGGCTGTATTAGTTTTCCACCACTGCCAATTATCAAAACTTCATGGTTTTCAACAACACACATTTATTATATAACAGTTCTGGAGGTCAGAAGTCTGATACAGGTCTCGGAGGGCTAAAATTAAGGTGTTGGCAGAGCTGTGTTCCTTCTGGAAGATCTAGAGAAGAATCTGTTTCCTTGCCCCGTCCAGTGTCTGGGCCATCTACACTCCTTGGCTCCTGACCCTTCCTCCACCTGCAAAGCCAGCAATGATACATTTCTCTGTGCCTTTCTTTCACGGTTATATTTCCCTGAATGCTCACCTTCTTCTCCCCCTCTGTTACTTTTCTTTTGTTTTTGAGATGGAGTCTTGCTCTGTTGCCCAGGCTGGAGTGCAATGGCGCGATCTTGGCTCATTGCAACCTCTGCCTCTCGGGTTCAAGTGATTCTCCTGCCTCAGCCTCCCATGTAGCTGGGATTACAGGCACCCGCCACCACACCCGGCTAATTTTTTTTTTTCGTATTTTCAGTAGTGACGAGGTTTCACCATGTAGGCCAGGCTGGTCTCAAACTCCTGATCTCAGGTGATCTCCCCGCCTTGGCCTCCCAAAGTGCTGGGATTACAGGCGTGAGCCACCGTGCCCAGCCACCCACCTCTTTTACTTTTAAGGACCCCTGTTATTACACTAAGCCCATCGAAATAATCCAGGGTAATCTCTCCCCATCTTGAAGTCCTTCATTGAATCACATCTGCAAATTCTATTTTGCAATATAAGGTAAAATATTCCCAGGTGCTGGTGATATCTCTGGGGAGCCATTATTTTGCCTGCCACAAGGGCAGAGATGGGCTGAAAAGAAGCTTCAAGTATCAGCAAGAAGGCTATGAAAGTTACTATTTGAGGCACAAGCAGTTCCAAAGCACAGCTCCAATCACTTAGCGTACAAGTTTCACAACTATTGACCCTTTTCAACTTAACTCCCACAACATTTGCCCCATATTCTCTAAGGATCACTTTAATGCCATCTTTGCTGTGAGGCCTTCCCACTGTCTCAGAGAGAATCAGTGGTTCTATCGTCAGTAAACACGAAGGACTCTGCCCATGCCCTGTCCTAGCACTTCAACACTGCCTTACGGTACCAAAATTTGTCTGTCTCCCTTATGAGATAGTGAACCACTTGAGAATTAGGACAATCTCATTCTAAATCCTGGGAAGAGGCTAGCAAAGTGCTTAGCACTTCACATTCATTCACTCTGATATCTGACTATACTTAACCAGCACTCACAATGACAGGCACAACCTGGTCAGGCACAGCATTTCATTTGGGGACATAGAGTTCATTAATAAAGACAACAGAGTCTCTTCAAGTTCTGAAAAGGTTTACCAGTATATGCTTCAGCAAAAAGGACCCAGCAAAGGTATGATGAGCAAAAAGGATCCAGCAGCCACAAAGTTAAAACTCAGTAGCCAATAGACATGCCAAAGATAATATGTAAATATACAAAACGCAAAGACGCTGCATCTGTCAAAACTCAGCAAATGTACACTTAAGATTTGCACTTTTCATGTTTTGTACATTTCACATCTAAAGAAAAACCTAAACGAATATAGAATTCTAGTTAATACACAGGCATTCTGAAATTTTTAGGGAATATGTACCCATGTCAATTTACTTTGAAAAAAATAAAAAAATACAATGGACTGATGGATAAAAATAGGGACAGACAGGTATTTGTTAAAATTAGGGATAGTGAAATTTTAATGGTAGAGTCTAGATGGGAAGGTTTATAAGTATCCACTGTAAACTTCTTATAATTTAGCCGTATGCTCAAAATTTTTCACAATAAAATATTGAACAGGAAATGTTAGGATCAGGCAGCAAGGAGATATTGTGTGGAAAGAGGAAAAAATAACGTTCTTGGATGTTCATTACGAGACAAAGAGGCACATATACAGACAAAGATGGCCTATATCATAGTCCCAACCTTGCTTCATAGCCAGAAGAATTAAAAGTCCTGGCTGACATGAGACATGCCAGAAAGAGTATTGCTGATGAAAGTAAAAGAGTCTCTTATAGGCACAACAGAGATATTAACAATAAGAAATTTGTTTCCTTAAAATAATGTTTTTTTTTTTTTGAGACGGAGTTTCGCTCTTGTCGCTCGTTAACTTATGATGTGTATCTCAAATCTCTGCCCTTGTGACTGGCATATGCTAAGAGCTAAAATTAGCTGGGCGTTGTGGCAGGAGCCTGTAATCCCAGCTATCAGGGAGGCTGAGGCAGGAGAATTGCTTGAACCCTGGAGGCGGAGGTTGCAGGGAGCCAAGATCGCGCCATTGCACTCCAGCCTGGGCAACAAGAGCAAAATTCTATCTCAAAAAAAAAATATATATATATATCAGATTTTCTTGACAATTTAATGTAATCTATAAACAAATGTTTTTATTCTTACTCATCCTTTATTCTTCTACATTGCCTAGTAAGGTTTTGAAGTTTTTCTCATATAGTTCACACATATTTCTAGCTAAAATTAATTATTTTATTCCTATTGTGTAGACTTTTTAAAAATAAAAGTATGTGCTAACTTGTTGAGGACAGCAAGTCAATCTATTAGCTTATATATTCCATTTTCAGTCACTTTACTACAAATTATTGATAGTAATTGAATCTCTTCTCATTTTGGGGACTTAGTTAATTAATAAGGATAATTTTGTAATCCCTTTTCCAGAAGGTAAGCCTCATATCTACTTAAATATTGTCCGAAGTAGAATTTCCAGACGGTGCTTATATAAAATACTGATAAGCACATATTTTCATTTAATTTACGATGTGTATCTCAAATCTCTGCCCTTGTGACTGGCATATGCTAAGAACTAAAGAAATGTATGGTGAGAGAAGTAATGAAAAAACAAATGTAATTTTCAAAAAGAGGCAGGGGCGTGTGCAACTTACCATCCAGGAGACTTTGGAAGGTGGGGAACAATTTTAACAAAAACAGAAGAGATTAGTTGTGTCACAGGAGAAAAGTTAATGTGGAGGTGATTTTCAAAGCGGTAGGGAGGAGGTGAGCTATCCAGTTCTCGAAGAGGTAACTGCAATCATCTCTAACCTAATAATATTTGTTGGCTGGCATTCTGGGTGACATCCTGCCTTCCCTTTTACTTTTTTTTTTTTTTAATTAAGTCTCTTTCTGCAATTAATGTATAGCTAGAATTGAAATTCTTCAACTTCTGCATACACTTTGGGTGGGATCTACGTACCAAATCTTGATGTTAACCTTATCTTTGACACTCATATTGTGTTAGATGGCCTACATACAATTTTAATAAATCTAGTGTCAAGGGAAAATAAAAATATAGTAATTAAACTTATGATCTGTCTCTGAAAATAAAAAAAGTAGATTAAACAAACACACCTCTAGTTAATCTATTTGATTAAAAAACAAAACAAAATTGAAGATGAGGAAGCTAGGAGCTAGAGACGCAGGATTTGTTTTTAAAAGACCACACACAAATCGGCGTCACTATTTCAACAGATGCTAGAAAGGCCATTGGTAATATTTTAAACATCTATCCCAGCTGGGGGAAAAATGGAAGTTAGACTAGAAGAAACCTTATTTTGTATTACTCAAAATATCTGGTTCAAACTTACTACCACCGCCGCCCACTCTGCGTCAATCTCCAGTCGCAGCCGTTATTCTCCACAGAACAAGAACGTCCGCCGTGAACGCCTGGGCCGCGCGAGGGAGAGTGACTCAGGCAAGGGGTGACTATCACCGTTAAAATTTTTCATTGACAAAATTACCGTCTACCTAGAAATACGAAGCTAATACACTGCTACATTACTAAAGGGTTCAACACGCGTCTCGTTACGATGCAAACACAAAATTCAGCACTTTCGTGTATACCTGCAATAAGCAACTAGAAGGTTCGATGGGAGAAGGCGATCCCGTCACAAAGGCAGCAGCAACGGCAAAACAGAGAACGCGACTCCATTCCCAGCGCAGGGCGAAGAGCGGCGTCAGAGCGGTGTCTGAGGCCGCCCCGGCACTACGGAGCCACCTCCCCGTGGTCTGACGTCACGCACGCTCACGCGCCCCGCCCCACCCCGCCTCCATTAGTCCTGCGCCCGCCCCTGCCGCGCACGCACGCACACACACGCACTCCCTACACACACCGTTACGCACGCGCCCCCCCAGCCTGGCGTTCAGGCCGCACCCCGCCCCAGCCCGTCGGCCGCGCGCCCCGGGATCCTAGAATCGGCGTTTCCCCGCCGGCACTCCAGCCGGCACTCCGTGACAGACATTGGGAGCCTTCCGCCGAGAGCGCGCTCGTGACGCACGGAACACGCTCCATCCGCGGGGCGGCGCACAAGCTTCTGGGAAACGTAGTTCGGCCTTCCGTCCCCCTCGAGCGGGACCGCGAACGCCTGGAAGCGGGCGCCGAGGACGGGTGAGCGTGCAGGGCGGTGGCTTGTTCAACCGGGACGAGTCCCTCATGGGCTCAGCCTCGGCCGCTGAGTTCTCCTGCGTGCAGGCGTCGCCTCACGGAAGTTTGGGCCTCGGGGAGCCTGCCCGGGAGGCGGCGGTGGGAGAGGCCCTTGAGGGAGGAGGGGCCCCTTACCGGGTGCGAGTGGGGCGCGGGGACCAGGGGCGCGAGGGGCAGAGGGGTCCCGGCCTGGCTGTGCGTGCCACGCAGGGAGCGCCGGGGGGCCGGGGGCGCGCGTTTGCCTCCTCTAAGCAACACGGGAGGGCTGAGGGTGCACGCCTCACTGTCCAGCAGCCTCTTGAATCTCCAAATCTAATAATAGGTTGAATCACGGCCAGTTTTTTTCACCTATTGCATTATACTGTGGTTGAATGAGATATGGTTTTATTTCCTTAGTACTCTGGTGTATTCAATTCGCTATGTCCCTCTGACTTCACTTATGCTCACAAGATTGCATTTTAATCTTTCTGTGTACCATCCTTGCCCGTTATACTAACAAGATTTTATAAACTTCATGATTTGGACAGCACAGTCTCTTCTATTCTGTAAAACAGGTCACCGCCCCCCCCCCCGCCCCGCCTCCAAAAGTTTGGTACAATTTGCATGCAGAACCTTTGGTCTTAAAATATTTAGTACGCATTTAACTTCTTTTTTTTTTTTTTTTTTTGAGGCGGAGTCTCGCTCTGTCGCCCGGACTGGAGCGCAGTGGCCGGATCTCAGCTCACTGCAAGCTCCGCCTCCCGGGTTTACGCCATTCTCCTGCCTCAGCCTCCGGAGTAGCTGGGACTACAGGCGCCCGCCACCTCGCCCGGCTAGTTTTTGTATTTTTAGTAGAGACGGGGTTTCACCGTGTTAGCCAGGATGGTCTCGATCTCCTGACCTCATGATCCACCCGTCTCGGCCTCCCAAAGTGCTGGGATTACAGGCTTGAGCCACCGCGCCCGGCCGCATTTAACTTCTGACTCAGTTTTTGTTTGTTTGTTTTGAGACGGAGTTTCGCTCTTTGTTGCCCAGGCTGAAGTGCAATGGCGCGATCTCGGCTCACCGCAAGCTCCGCCTCCTGGGTTCAAGTGAATCTCCCGCCTCAGCCTCCGGAGTCGCTGGGATTACAGGCATGAGCCACCACGCCGGGCTAATTCTGTATTTTTAGTGGAGACGGGGTTTCTCCGTGTTGGTCAGGCTGGTCTTGAACTCCCGATCTCAGGTGATCTGCCAGCCTCCCAAAGCGCTGAGATTACAAGAGTGAGCCACCGCGCCCGGTCCTGACACAATTTTTTAAAAGTCTCATTGATTAGGTATTTTAGTTTGTATTCTGTTTTAGATACCTTCTCCTAGATAATTGTTTTTAATCTAATGTTTCAAATTTATGGCATAAAATTGCCCATGCTATTTTATCACTATAAGTAATTTCTATGGTGATTTTTTAAATCACTACTTTTTAATATTTTAAAATAACTGCTATAATTGTTATTTTTTTTCTTTTTTGAACCTAATTATCTAGGTGTTCTTTTTTTCTTGATTACTTCTATAAGGTATATGTGTACATTAGTCTTTTCAAAAATGTAGATTTGGTTTTGGTTTTTTTGTTGTTTTGGTCTTTTTTTGGGGGGGGGGTCCTGTTACAGTAAGTTTTGCTCTTAATTTTAAAATTTTCTTTTACTTTGTTGCTGCTTTTCTACTTTTTTTTTTTTTGAGACAGAGTTTTACTCTGTCTCCAGGCTGGAGGGCAGTGGCGTGATCTCGGCTCACTGTAGCCTCCGCCACCCGGATTCAAGCAATTCTTCTGCCTCACGCCCCATCAAGCCCGGCTAATCCGGCCAATTTTTGTTTTCGTTTGTTTGTTTTTGAGACAGCGTCTCTCTCTGTTGCCCAGGCTGGAATGCAATGGCAGGATCTCGGCTCACTGCAACTTCCGCATCCCAGGTTCAAGCCATTCTCCTGCCTCAGCCTTGGCAATAGCTGGGGTCACAGGCGCACGCTGCCATGCCCGGTTAATTTTTTGTATTTTTCAGTAGAGACGGGGTTTCACCGTGTTGCCCAGGCTGGTTTCAAACTCTTGAGCTCAGGCAGTCCGTCTGCCTTGGCCTCCCAAAGTGCTAGGATTACAGGCGTGAGCCACCGCACCTGGCCATCTGCTTCTTGATTTGACTGGGTAATTATTTCTATTTGTGCTCCAAGAAATGTGTGTGTACATTTTTAAAAGCTGAATATGTTGAAAGACTCATAATAAAAACAAGAAACACCTTAACCCCGTCTCTTCCCAGTGGCAACCACTTGGAAATATTTAAGCAATTCTGGCTTCGAACTCCTCTCAGTATTTTTTTATTCAACGATTTCAGACATTATTTTTAAATACGAACTTTGGCTGCCTTCTTTCCACATCCTTAAATCACAATGTAATTATTTCACAAATATTATGATGTAGTTCTCCCACAAATTTTGGATAAATATGTTCAGTGTTTTCATTTGATGACTAGTCTTTTTTTTTTTTTTGAGACGGAGTCTTGCTCTGCCACCAAGGCTGGAGTGCAGTGGCCGGCTCTCAGCTCACTGCAAGCTCCGCCTCCCGGGTTCACGCCATTCTCCTGTCTCAGCCTCCCGAGTAGTTGGGACTACAGGCGCCCGCCTCGTCGCCCGGCTAGTTTTTTGTATTTTTTAGTAGAGACGGGGTTTCACCGTGTTAGCCAGGATGGTCTCGATCTCCTGACCTCGTGATCCGCCCGTCTCGGCCTCCCAAAGTGCTGGGATTACAGGCTTGAGCCACCGCGCCCGGCCGCTTTTTTTTTTTTTTTTTTGAGACGGAGTCTCGCTGTCACCCAGGCTGGAGTGCAGTGGCCGGATCTCAGCTCACTGCAAGCTCTGCCTCCCGGGTTTACGCCATTCTCCTGCGTCAGCCTCCCGAGTAGCTGGGACTACAGGCGCCCGCCACGTTGCCCGGCTAGTTTTTTTTGTATTTTTTAGTAGAGACGGGGTTTCACCGTGTTAGCCAGGATAGTCTCGATCTCCTGAGCTCGTGATCCGCCGGTCTCGGCCTCCCACAGTGCTGGGATTAAAGGCTTGAGCCACCGCGCCCGGCCGATGACTAGTCTTTAGTACTGAACCATAATATGTTTCTTTCTTATACAAGGTTTACCTTTCTTGTTTATAATGACTGCCTTTTTTATTCATTTGCTTAGTTTTTCTTAAATCTATGTAAAATGTCTTTTGGTTCCATTTTCCTCAAGGGCTAATCTGTCATACAGTCTTACCACTTTTCTCCTTTTCTGGACATCCCCCTACAATGTAGATTGATCAGTTACTCTGTAGGCATGCAGCACACTGGCATACCACTGGGCTTCCCTTTTACCCTCATCAGTTTCCTCATCTCACCTATGTGTTACATCTCCTGTTTCCTATAAAGCACTTCTATTCCTGTTTGCTGGATTGTAATCTTACTGCCTTGAAAAAGGGTCCATATGATCTACATATGTTAAAGTTGTAGAAATGAATAGAAATTATTTTGTCCTCACATTTGTGTGGTGTTTTCACCTAGTATACAAATCTCAATAGGAAATTACTTTCCATTAGAATTTTGAAAGCCAGTGAAGCTGGATAGGAAATGGAGCAGTGTTATTGTTACTGTTGAGAAGTCCTATTTCATACCTGCTAATGTTGCTTTATGTGTAATCTGTTTATCATCTCTTGGAGCTCTTTGGTATTCAAAGATTTCATGATGATGTGTGTTCTAATATTTAAAGGAATTACTTGCTTTGATGGATAAATTCTTAGATACTGTGTTTTTTTAAGGAATAAGAAGGTTCTGGCTGGGCACCGTGGCTCACGCCTGTAATCCCAGCACTGTGGGAGGCCGAGGTGGGTGGATCATGAAGTCAGAAGTTCAAGACCAGGCTGGCCGAGATGGTGAAACCCCGTCTCTACTACTAAAAATACAAAAATTAGCCAGGCGTGGTGGCCGGCACCTGTAATCCCAGCTACTTGGGAGGTTGAGGCAGAGAATTGCTTAAACCTGGGAGGCGAAGGTTTCAGTAAGCTGAGATTGCGCCACTGCACTCCCGCTTGAGTGACTCCGTCTCAAAAAAAAAAAGTTTTCCCGTATTTGTTTTTTCCTCCCTTTTTTTCTTTCTGGAACTCTGAGTAATCTGGGGTTGGACCTTAAAATTGCTCATATAGTTGTCTTTTTTTCACTTACTCTTGTTCTTTTAGATCAGCTTTATTCATTTATTTATTGAGACAGAGTCTCACTGTGTTGCCCAGGCTGGAGTGCAGTGGCACATCTCGGCTTGCTGCAGCCTCTACCTCTTGGGTCCAAGTAATTCTCCTGCTTCAGCCTCTCGAGTAGCTGGGATTACAGGTGTGCACCAACAAATCCAGCTTTTTTTGTTGTTGTATTTTTAGTTGGGACAGAGTTTCACCATGTTGGCCAGGCTGGTCTTGGACCTCTGACCTCAAGTGATTCACCCACCTCGGCTCCCAAAGTGCTGGGATTATAGGAGTGAGCCACTGTGTTCAGCCAAGATCACCTTTCTAGAAAAGTTCCTTAAGTTTATCTTTTTTTCTTTTTTTTTTTTTTTTGTTTGTTTGTTTGTTTGAGACAGAGTCTCACTTTGTCGCCCAGGCTGGAGTGCAGTGGCATGATCTCAGCTCACTACAAGCTCCACCTCCTGGGTTCACGCCATTCTCCTGCCTCACACTCCCACGTAGCTGGGACTACAGGCACCCACCACCACGCCCGGCTAATTTTTTTGTTTGTTTGTTTGAGACAGAGTCTCGCTCAGTGGCCCAGGCTGGAGTGCAGTGGCCGGATCTCAGCTCACTGCAAGCTCCGCCTCCCGGGTTTACGCCATTCTCCTGCCTCAGCCTCCCGAGTAGCTGGGACTACAGGCACCTGCTACCTCGCCCGGCTGTTTTTTTTTTGTATTTTTTAGTAGAGACAGGGTTTCACTGTGTTAGCCAGGATGGTCTTGATCTCCTGACCTGGTGATCCGCCCGTCTTGGCCTCCCAAAGTGCTGGGATTACAGGCTTGAGCCACCTCGCCCGGCCCTAATTTTTTATATTTTTAGTAGAGACAGGCTTTCACAGTAGCCAGGATGGTCTTGATCTCCTGACCTTGTGATCCGCCTGCCTCGGCCTCCCAAAGTACTGGGATTACAGGCGTGAGCCACTGCGCCCAGCCCTAAGTTTATCTTTTTTTTTTTTTTTTTTTTTGAGACGGAGTCTGGCTCTGTCACCCAGGCTGGAGTGCTGTGGCCAGATCTCAGCTCACTGCAAGCTCTGCCTCCCGGGTTCATGCCATTCTCCTGGCTCAGCCTCCCGAGTAGCTGGGACTACAGGCGCCCGCCACCTCACCCGGGTAGTTTTTTGTATTTTTCTTAGTAGAGACGGGGTTTCCCGTGTTAGCCAGGATGGTCTCAATCTCCTGACCTCGTGATCCACCCGTCTCGGCCTCCCAAAGTGCTGGGATTACAGGCTTGAGCCACTGCGCCCAGCCCCTAAGTTTATCTTTTAACCCTTGTACCTTTTGGGGGAGTTTTTAAATTATTATTTTTTAATTTCTCTGGGAAATTAAAAAAAAATCTATGGAGTTCTATTCTTATTTCATAGAGGAAATATCTCTGATTATTTTTCAAATTACGAAATTTTCAAACACATACACAACTATAATAGTATAGTGTACCAATCATCCTATTTTGTTGTTTCCTGATGAGAAGACATACGTATTTAGAATTAGCCAGCTGGACTCAGTTTAGATTATTCAATTTTGTTGGCAACATCCAGAGCATGGTAACCAGGAGCCAGTCAAACATATGCCTTCTTCTCTCCATCAGGCCTGATCAGGGTGTTGGCCTTGGCCACATCAGTGTCATAGAGCTTCTTCACAAGCCTGTGAGGAAGGCTTGTTGACTTGGTGCTTGTTGGCTTTAAGATCCACAATGAGCACAAGTGTGTTACCTTCTGTCTTCTTCATGGCAGACTCAGTAGGAATTTGATGATAGCATGGTGGTCAATCTTGTTTCTCCTGAGGGTGCTCTTCTAAAGATACGTGGGCTGCCTCCAGAGTCTCAGTTCTTGGGCTGCTAGAAGGTGAGTGACATGTGGATCTTTTTTTGTTGTTGTTGCTGTGGATGCCTTTCACCACTGCCTTTTTGGCCTTCAAAGCCTTTGCTTTGGCTTTAGCCTTAGGAGAGGCAGGAGTTTCCTTCTTCGCCATCAGCACCATCTTGTGAAAAAGGCCCCATCGTTCTATTTTGAAGCAAATCTTGGACATTATATATTATTTGTAAATAGCTCAAAATGTATCTCTGAATGATAAGTACTCCTTCTTAAGTAGGATATTCTCACACCTGCAAAATTTGTAATTCCTTTATATCAAATTTATAGGCAAAAGCCAGGGGGTGGGGTGGGAAAGGTATGCCTGTAGTCCCAGCCATTCAGGAGGCTAAGAGGCTAAGGTGGAGGATCACTTAAGCCAGGATTTCAAGGTTAGCCTGGCCAATATAGTGAGACCCTGTCTCTAAAAAATAAGTAAATAATAAATATATAGGCAGTATTCAGATTTTTCTGTTTTCTCATGAATTTTTAAAATTTATTTCTTTGACTCATGGTCCAGATAACGTTTATACAATTTGAAGTCTCTATGGTTCTTCCATAGAAAAATTATGTCTCCATGTTTTTTTTTGTTTGTTTGTTTTTGTTTTTGTTTTTGTTTTGAGACGGAGTCTCGCTGTGTCACTCAGGCTGGAGTGCAGTGGCCAGATCTCAGCTCACTGCAAGCTCCGTGTCCCGGGTTTACGCCATTCTCCTGCCTCAGCCTCCCGAGTAGCTGGGATTACAGGTGCCCGCCACTTCGCCCGGCTAGTTTTTTGTATTTTTTAGTAGAGACGGGGTTTCACCGGGTTAGCCAGGATGGTCTCGATCTCCTGACCTCGTGATCCGCCCGTCTCGGCCTCCCAAAGTGCTGGGATTACAGGCTTGAGCCACCCCGCCCGGCCTCCATGTTGTTTTAGTTCCAGTTTCTCTTGCTGTCTGCTCTTTTGAATATGCTATTGTTGCTTTGAAGTTTGTTGTTTTCTGTTTCTTACATTGTCTCCTCTGAATTCCTCCTTTGCTTTTGTTTTCCTCCTCCACCCCACTGCTTTCTTCTGAGTTCAGCTTACATCCTTTTAGTAGTTCCTTCAGGAACTATCTTGAGTGGTAAACACACACACCCATATAGATGCCTTTTATATTGCTGTCAGTCTTTAGCATACAATTGAATTCTAGGTTGTTGTTGTTTTCCTTTAGTACTTTGAAGATACTATTTTATTGCCTTCTTGGCCTCTTATCTTTGCAACTGAGAATTCTGTAGTCAGTATCATGGATATTCCCTTGTATATAATTGGCCTTTTTTCTTCAGTAACTTTAAAGTTTTACACATTATTCTTGATATTGTAGTTTACCTTCATTGTAGCTGGTAGCTGGTATATTTTTTAAATGTATTCTACATGGCACGTGGTGTATAGGCTTTCAGATCAAGGACTTATGTATCCTTTCAGCTTGGAGTAAAAACAATCATTATATCTCATATTGCTTCTTTTCTTTTTTTTTTTCCCCCTCTTCTGGAATTCCTGTTCAACACATATGCACATCTTTAATCCATCTGGAATTTGTGAATGTGAGGGGTGTGTTTTTTTCCAAACAGAAAGCCATTTGTCTTGATATCATTTATTAAATAGTTCATCCTTCCCCCCACCAATTTAAAGTGCCATCTTTGTTATGTACTAAATGTCTAGCTACACATGAATCCATTTCTGAAGATACTGTTTTGTTTTCTGTTATTGCCCTAATACCATTCTGTTTTACTTACTAGAGATTTATAATGTATTTTGAAATGTAATAGGGTAAGGCATTTTAAAGTATTTGCCTTTTTTATATATCTTTAATTTTCTTTTTCTTTTTTTTTTTTTTGAGACGGAGTCATGCTCTTTCGCCCAGGCTGGAGTGCAGTGGCCGGATCTCAGCTCACTGCAAGCTCCACCTCCCGGGTTTACGCCATTCTCCTGCCTCAGCCTCCCGAGTAGCTGGGACTATAGGCGCCCGCCAACTCGCCCGGCTAGTTTTTTTGTATTTTTTAGCAGAGACGGGGTTTCACTGTGTTCGCCAGGATGGTCTCTGTCTCCTGACCTCGTGATCCGCCCGTCTTGGCCTCCCAAAGTGCTGGGATTACAGGCTTGAGCCACCATGCCCGGCCTAATTTTCTTTTTTTTTTTTTTTTTTTTTTTTGAGACGGAGTCTCGCTCTGTCACCCGGACTGGAGTGCAGTGGCCGGATCTCAGCTCACTGCAAGCTCCGCCTCCCGGGTTCACGCCATTCTCCTGCCTCAGCCTCCCGAGTAGCTGGGACTACAGGCGCCAGCCACCTCGCCCGGCTAGCTTTTTGTGTTTTTTAGTAGAGACGGGGTTTCACCGTGTTAGCCAGGATGGTCTCGAACTCCTGACCTCGTGATCCGCCCGTCTCGGCCTCCCAAAGTGCTGGGATTACAGGCTTGAGCCACCGCGCCCGGCCTAATTTTCTATAAAACTTTAAAAACTACATTTCACGTCGGGTGCGGTGGCTCAAGCCTGTAATCCCAGCACTTTGGGAGGCCGAGACGGGCGGATCACGAGGTCAGGAGTTCGAGACCATCCTGGCTAACACGGTGAAACCCCGTCTCTACTAAAAAACACAAAAAGCTAGCCGGGCGAGGTGGCTGGCGCCTGTAGTCCCAGCTACTCGGGAGGCTGAGGCAGGAGAATGGCGTAAACCCGAGAGGCGGAGCTTGCAGTGAGCTGAGATCGGGCCACTGCACTCCAGCCTGGGCAACAGAGCGAGACTCCGTCTCAAAAAAAAACAAAAATCAAAAAACAAAACTACATTTCAGGAAATCCCTGTTAAATACATAGATTAATCGAAATCCCACGGTGATTCACCTAGTGAATCTCAACATTTATTCAAATATTTTTTCCTGTTGTTTAGTAAAGTTGTTTAGTGTTTGTAATTAGTCCTATAACTAGAAAAGAAATAAAACTATGAGGAATGAAGGATTAAACCTGCAATACAATTGTTAACATCTTTTACTACAAGGCAAACATTTTCTTTCTTGAAGAGGAAGCCTAACTTTCTTTGTTGTTATTGTTGTTGTTGTTTGTGTGTGTTTTGGTTTTTGTTTTCAAGCAGAGGATTTCACCCTGTTGCCCAGGCTGGAGTGTGGTAGCATGAACATGGTTTACTACAGTCTCAACCTGCTGGGCTCAAGTGATCCTCCCACCTCAGCCTCCGGAGTAGCTGCGGCTTCAGGCACATGCCACCATGGTTGGCTAATATTTAAATTTTTTGTAGAGACCTAGAGTCCCACCATGTTACCCAGTCTGGTCTCAAATCCCAGGACTCAAGCAATCATCTGCGGTGGCCTCCCAAAGTGCTGGGATTACAGGCATTAGCCCCTGTACCCAACCCAGAAGCCTGACGATTTCCTTTTCCTTCTTGAAAGAAGGGTGTGGGTGTGGAAAAAATACCCCCATGCACATAACCTTAATTATCATAGGTTCATTTGGTTTATTCAAATTGTTGAGTTCTGCCATGGACTGAGGACTCTTCTAGGTACTAGGAATACAGTAAACAAATCAGACAAAATCTATTTCTAAATGAGTTTCCCTAAAGTGACAGACCTATATACACTTCTGGTTTAGGGACATAGCATCTACCTGTCAAAGATCTTTGTCTAAATAAAAATGTCAGTTCTATAATTTTGTCCCTTAAAACTGAGTTCTATTGATGTACAGTATTGACAGAGAAGACTTGCATTTGACGGTTAACTACCTAGTCTTCAAAAAGTGAGAACTTTAAAAATATTAGTGTAATAAATTGTTTAATGATTTGTTGTGATTCTTAAAGTCCCCAAGCATGTATGTTTTGTATTTACACTATATGTTGTTTTGTTATTTACATTAAATTCATTATAAAAATTATCCAGGAGAGTATAGTATCTAATATTAATACATATTAATAATCTTGGGAATGCAGTTCATGGTTCTTCCTTTGTCACTTGACCCCATTCAAGTGTTAGATAGAATAAATTATCATAGATGACAATATGGACTTTGGGGAGGGAGGTTAAACTGGAAGTAATAATCAAATGAACATCTGTTTCTTTTAAGTTCCAGGGTACATGTGCAGGATGTGCAGGTTTGTTACATAGGTAACATATGCTGTACCTAGCAACCCATCACCTAGGTATTAAGCCCGGCATGCATTAGCTCTTTCTCCTAATGCTCTTCTTGCTCTCCTTGCTGCCCTCCCCCGACAGGTCCCAGTGTGTGTTCCCCACTCTGTGTCCATATGTTCTCATTGAAATGAGCATGTGTTTCAAAGTCACATACATACCTTTAACTTCAATAAAATTCCCTGGTAGGGTAGCAGCCAAATTGTCAGTCCTGTAAGGTTATTCTTGTAAACAAGTTACAGAAGAAATTTATATATAACAGGTGTGTTTCACAGGGATACTATTTTTCTGTCCCAAAAGTTAACTTTAAAAAGTAGCAAGTAGTACATTAAATTTATTTTGACAGCCATGTGTTTTTACTGGTTGGTTCTCTTTAGTTTTAATTTTTTAAAATAACTCATGCCCCATCCACCCAGAGCCCAAAGTGGTCTGAAGGAGAAGCCAGTACAAAGAATCAGGATGGTATTTCTTGAAGTGGGTAAGGATCATTATATTGCATGTCAGTACAAATCCCAGTAAAGATTTTAAGCTCATTAGACCTTGCTGGGATGTAATGGGGAGGGTCTACAATTTTGTATTCACCTTTCCCCAAATGGGGCCCTGTTTCCAGCTCTCTTAACTGAACCTGCTTCTTTGGCTACAGGGAGGACTTTGGGTGAAATGCATCCCTCCTGTGACTGGACTGGAGAAACAAGAACAGAAACATCCTGATCTCTCCATTCTACTATGCAGGCTTATGTACTCATAAAAATGGCAGTTATGGACCTGTCTTCCACATGGGCTTTGACTAAACAGGACTCTGCCCATTTCCATCTGAGAAATGCTGAAGAGGAAAGGATGATTGCTGTATTTCTGACAACCTGGTTACAGGAACCAATGACTTTCAAAGATGTAGCTGTGGAGTTCACTCAGGACGAGTGGATGATGCTGGATTCTGCTCAAAGAAGTCTGTACAGAGATGTGATGTTGGAAAACTATAGAAATCTCACCTCCGTGGAATATCAATTGTGCAGGCTTACTGTTATCTCCCCATTGGATCAAGAAGAGATAAGGAATATGGAAAAGAGAATTCCCCGAGGCATCTGTCCAGACCAGAAGATTCAACCTAAAACCAAAGAATCAACTGTGCAGAAAATTTTATGGGAGGAGCCATCCAGTGCAGTGAAAATGATAAAATTCACAATGCATAATTGGTCCTCCACATTAAAAGAAGACTGGGAATTACATAAGATCAAAAAACAGTGTAAGATTCCAGGGGAACATTGGAGGCAAGTGACATACGCCCCAAAGAAAATAGTATCAGAGGAGCTATTCCATGACGATCATGAATTAGAGGAAACCTCTAAACTTAGATCAAAACTTATTTTTTCACAGAGCATTTTCACCCGTAAACATTGCAAAAAATGTTACTCAGAGATTGGATGTTTGAAACACAATTCAATCATAAACAATTATGTGAAAAACTCTGTAAGTGAGAAGCTGTATGAAAGTCATGAATGTGATACAACTCTATGGCATCTTCAGAGAAATCAAACAGTACAAAAAGAGTACCCATATTCTGAACATGGAATGCACTTCACACATAATATGTTTCACATACCTAACAATTTGTATATGGCACAGAATTCCTGTGAATGTAATAAAAATGAAACCCTGTGTCATCAATCATCCCTTAAGAAACAAGGCCAGACTCATACTGAAAAGAAACATGAATGTAATCAATGTGGAAAAGCCTTCAAAAGGATTTCTAATCTTACTTTACACAAGAAAAGTCACATGGGTGAGAAACAATATGAATGTAAAGAATGTGGTAAAGTGTTCAATGATTCCTCAACCTTAAGGAGACATATAAGAACTCACACTGGCGAGAAACCCTATGAATGTAATCAGTGTGGAAAAGCTTTCAGTCAAAAAACATCCCTTAAGGCTCACATGAGAACTCACACTGGAGAGAAACCTTATGAATGTAATCAGTGTGGAAAATCCTTTGGCACAAGCTCTTACCTTATAGTGCACAAGAGAATACACACTGGAGAAAAACTCTATGAATGCAGTGAGTGTGAAAAAGCCTTCAACACGAGCTCTCACCTTAAAGTTCATAAGAAAATTCACACCGGAGAGAATCTTTATGAATGCAGTGACTGTGGGAAAGTTTTCAGTGGGCTCTCCTCCCTTAGAATGCATGTAAGAACTCACACTGGAGAGAAACCCTATGAATGTAAGGAATGTAGGAAAGCCTTCAGTGTTTCCTCCTCCCTTAGGAGGCATGTGAGAATTCACACTGGAGAGAAACCCTATGAATGCATTCACTGTGGAAAAGCCTTCAGTCAGAGCTCTTCACTTATTATACACAAGAGAATTCATACTGAGAGAGAAACTCTGTAAGTGTTCACGAATGTAGAATTGCTATTTTCATTGTCTTAAGGTGGATTGCAAGCTCCTTGTCTCAGTCTTTGTTCTCTAAAATAACCATTTAAGGTTATAAATGGCTCTTTCATAATATAACATTTTGTTCTGTAAATACTAATTACAACTTTTTTTGATCCATGGCTGTTTGGAATTAGGTATTTTTAATATGTGAGGTATGTATATTTTCAGTTATCTTTTTATTGTTGGTTTCTGGGTTAATTCCATTGTGTTCAAAGAATCTGGACTATATTTTACTGCTTTGTTGGTGTTTTTGTGAAAGTTGTTTTCTGGCCCAGTGAGGCTGCTATTGCTAGCAGCCAACCAAACATTGAGCTCATCTTTCCTTACTAATGAATTCAATCTTGGCCAAGAACAATAAGGTATGTGGTTTTAGAACTCTTTGACTTCTTGTAGCTAAGGGTAGCCATATCATTCATTCCGGCTGATTCAAAAATAGACATATCACTGGGAACAAAACTATCTATCTTGTCCTCTACTTTTTATACTTCATCTTTGTCCCTATGAATTGGCCATTCCTGAAGCTGCTGAAAGAGCTATCTTGGGACCATGAAAATGACAACCGTGGCCGAGGGATGAAGTAGAAGAAAGAGATCCCTGTTCCTCAAAGAAATCTTTAAATAGTTGTACCAGCCCTGCACTGCTTGTATTTGGACATGTTTCTCTGTGAGAAAAATAAAGTTTTTTGTTTGTTTGTTTGAGATGGAGTCTTGCTCTGTTGCCCAGGCTGGAGTGCAGTGGCACAATCTCAGCTCACTGCAACCCCCACCTCACAGATTCAAGTGATTCTCCTCCCTCAGCCTCCTGAGTAGCTGGGATTACAGGTGCCCACCACCACGCCTGGCTAATTTTAGCATTTTTAATAGAGACGGGGTTTAACCATGTTGGCCAGGATGGTCTCAAACTCCTGACCTCAGGTGATCCACCCACCTCAGCCTCCCGATGTGTTGGCGTTACAGGCGTGAGCCACCTTGCCCAGCTGAGAAAAATATGTTCATTAATTTTTTTTTTTTTTTTTTCAGTTTTTCAGACAGAGTCTCTGTCTCTCAGGCTAGAGTGCAGTGGTGTAGTCATGGCTCATTGCAGCCTCGACCTCCTGGGCTCAGGTGATCCACCACAGTCTCCTCAGTAGTTGGGATCACAAATGCATGCCACCATGCCTGGATAATTTTAAAAATATATATTTTGTAGAGACAGGCTCTTCCTACATTGCTCAGGCTGTTCTCAAACTCCTGGGCTGAAGCAGTCCTCCTGCCTTTGCCTCCCAAAGTGCTAGGATTACAGGCATGAGTCACCATGCCTGGCTTTTACTGATTTTTTTTAAAGCACTACATAAATACAGTCAATGCAGTCACGATATTGTAGAAAAACAGAGGTATATAGAGTTAAATGTTTTATGTTGGATATACACATTTGAAGAGGAACATAGAAAAAAAATACGGAAAAGGAATGTTGACAGAACTTTTATGCTTAAGCAGCAGATGAAGATAGAGCCAAGATCACTGAAAGCAAGTGTTCAGAGCAGCAAAAAGAGTATCCCAACATTTCAGCGTTGGAACTACAGAAAGTTTTCAGATCGAGGGGAAGTTACCAATTTTAAATGCTAAATAAAGCATGAGATTTTGTTGCTTGGTCTTGCAGATACCAGATTAGTTCTAACAAAATACAGAAGGAGCGGCATACGGTGGAAGAAAGAAGGCAGTGACTGCTGTTGTAGCTATTCATGTTAGCCTAAGGATGGTGAGACTTCCAGATGAAGAGGTTGGTATGCAATTCTAGAACTGAGGAGGTGTCTAGATAGAGATACAAATTTTAGTGACATCAGTAAAGACACTGTAACAGGCTTTGTGAAGGTGAATAAGAATGAAAAGAGAATGTCTGCCACCTACTCTGAAGACGTACATTTAAAGAAACCATAGTAGAGACATAAGAAGAAAACAAGAAGAGTGGAGTTTCACTGAACCAAGACAAACGAGTTTCAAAAAGGAAAGTGAAGTTGGCCAGTTGTGGTGGTTCACGCATGTAATCTTGGCACTTTGAGAGGCTGAGGCTGGCAGATCACAAGATCAGGAGATCAAGACCATCCTGGCCAACATGGTGAAACCCTGTTTCTACTAAAATACAAAAATTGGCCGGGTGGGGTGGCACACACCTGTAGTCCCAGCTACTCAGGAGGCTGAGAGGCAGGAGAATCACTTGAACCTGGGAGGCTGAGGTTGCAGTGAGATGAGATCTCACCACTGTACTCCAGCATGGTGACAGAGCAGGACTTCGTCTCAAAAAAAAAAAAAAGGTGAAGGTAACTGTTTTTAGTGTTAGGGATCTAATTAGAGGAAGTCTAAAAAGGTAAACACATACAATCATGTGAAGATCATTTGTGATTGCAGTTCAAAATAACAGTGATACATTGAAGATGGTTGCTAGATTGGGCTGACTTTAGGAATCAATGAAGGGCAAAGTAGTAAAGACTGGATGTAGACAAGTTTGAATAATAGGGTAGTAGCTGGAGAGATTTGGAGTAAAGATAATATGTTTAAAATATGAAAAACTAGAACATGTTTGAATTCTAATGTGATGAATGTAGTATGGTGAGGTTTAATATGCAGCTTAGTAAAGTTTAATATAAGCTTCTGAGAATGGGGTGTAGCTGTTTAGAGCACAAACAAAAGGACTGGTGTTTGCCATGAGGCAGAGGGATACTTCTACCATTCTGTCAGGACTGGAAAAATGGGTGGGTTGGTTTAAATTACCTGTTTGTTTCCTTACACCTAAGTTCACTGAGCAGTGGTCAGAATATGTGAACTATATAATGCTATTTTGTGTTTCCTAAGAACTACTGTGTGGCAGCCACTGCTAATTACTAACCAAATATATATTTTTTTATTCTTTATGAATAGATCTTCAGTTTTGCTAACAGTAGTATTGTGTTTAGCTACAAAACTACTTATCCCAACCCCTTTGTAGCCAAGAGATGCCATTTCTACTGTTCCTGGCCAATAAAATACAGATAGATGATTATAGGTTTCATGGTAAGATTATCTGCTAAGAGGAAGGTGGATGAAATACTGCAAGGAGGTTTTAGTGAAGAAGATCTCTATATATTTGAAAGTCCTTCCAAGTTATCAGTAGAGCCATCAGTGGAGAAGACAGCAAAGCAAGTAGCAAAGTCTATGTGAATGAGGAGAGGTCATTTAAATAAAAGATAGGACCAGGAGTGGTGGCTCACACCTGTAATCCTACCACTTTGGGAGGCCAAGGGGGAGACTGAGACCATCCTGGCTAACACGGTGAAACCCCATCTCTACTAAAAATACAAAAAATTAGCCAGGCATGGTGGCAGGCACCTGTAATCCCAGCTACTCGGGAGGCTGAGGCAGGAGAATGGCATGAACCCAGGAGGTGAAGCTTGCAGTGAGCCAAGATTGCGCCACTGCACTCCAGCCTGGGCGACAACGAGACTCTATCTCAAATAAATAAACAAATAAATAAATAAATAAATAAGATAGCCAGGAAGAGAGGGAGAATGTGGTATAATTAGATGGTATGAGCCTGAAAGGAAGGAGTGGTTTTTACCAGGCTGCAATGGTTAGAAGCAGTGTTAGGGAGCAAGGAAGATACTGGTCCCACTTCCGGCCTGTGGATATGTGGAATACATGGGAATAAGCCCGCTTGTGATGTGATTGTTGTCAGGTAGGGGTTTTTTGCTCCCCAGAGAACAGCCAAGTTTAAATTAACGAAAGGAAATGTTCAGGGAAATAGTTGAGGATATTAAGGGAGTTTATTAGGCAAACCTCAGAGGGTACCATGAAAGAGTCTCCAGAAGGGCAGGGGTTTAGGGTTTGTGGCTTTGGCCTGAGAAATACAGAAGATTGTTATGACAGTATTGATAGAGGAAAAAAGATCAGACCAGGGTCATAACCAGTGAAAACAAAATTCAGAGGGAGTATAGGTTAAATCCCAGCAGTCTATAAGAAGATGATGGGTACTTAGCTTGCAGTGAGCCAAGATCGCACCACTGCACTCCAGCCTGGGCGATAGAGCAAGACTCTGTCTCAAGAAAATGGTCCCAACTGCATGTGGTTCTTGAGTGAGATCATCTTGAGGAGTACTCAGCAAGGGATTGTACTTTGGTTGGTTGGGACTGGAATTTCACTCTAATTTTGGCCCAGTGATCTTGGAACAGACGGAGCATCTAAATCTGAACATGTGAAATTCAGAATGCTCCAAAACGTGAAACTATTTGTGCGCTGATGTGGCTTTCAAAAGAAATGCTCATTGGAGCATTTAAATTTTTGGATTTTTCTCGCCGGGCGCGGTGGCTCAAGCCTGTAATCCCAGCACTTTGGGAGGCCGAGACGGGCGGATCACGAGGTCAGGAGATTGAGACCATCCTGGCTAACACGGTGAAACCCCGTCTCTACTAAAAAATACAAAAAACTAGCCGGGCGAGGTGGCGGGCGCCTGTAGTCCCAGCTACTCGGGAGGCTGAGGCAGGAGAATGGCGTAAACCCGGGAGGCAGAGCTTGCAGTGAGCTGAGATCCAGCCACTGCACTCCAGCCTGGGCAACAGAGCGAGACTCTGTCTCAAAAAAAAAAAAAAAAAAAAAAAAATTTGTATTTTCAGATTTGTGATGCTCAACTGGTAGGTATAATGCAAATATTTCAAAATTCAAAACACTTCTGGTCCCAGCATTTTAGATAAGGAATACTCATCCTGTACACCAGCAGGTAGACTCAGGCATGGTCTTGCCTGGCATCTCACCTGGGTTTTATTGCAATAGCCTCCTAACTGGTTTCTCTGACTTGAATCGTACTTTGCTTTAGTATGTTTTTTATGCAGGTGCCATGGTATCCTATTAAAAAAAAAAAAACTTTGTGGTTTTTAATTATAAAACTAATACATGCGTAGAAGAAAACAACGTAAATAATTTCTGCCCTACACAGAAGGGAAACCCCAGATTCTACTGCCTTGAAAAAGTAATATTGTAGGCGAATGTGCATTCCGTCAGACTATGTACATACAAACATTTGTTTTCATTTTATAAAAATTGAGTTATACCTTTTATCCCACATCTTTTTTTTTTTTTTTTTTTTTGATAAGGAGTTTCACTCTTGTTTCCCTGCTGGAGTGCAATGGCACGGTCTCGGCTCAAGGCAACCTCTGCCTCCCGGGTTCAAGCGATTCTTCTGCCTCAGCCTCCCAAGTAGCTAGGATTAGAGGTATGTGCCATCACTCCTGGCTAATTTTGTATTTGTAGTAGAGACGGGGTTTCTTGATGTTGGTCAGGCTGGTCTCAAACTCCCGACCTCAGGTGATCCACCTACCTCACCCTCGCAAGTTGCTGGGATTACAAGCATGAGGCCATCATCCCCAGCCTATCTGACATCTTTTTAAACATCTTTCTGTGTCAGTGCATGTAGTTCTATTTCATTTGTAATAGCTGCTTAGTATTTGATTATATGCTTGTACCATAATATAATCCATTTGCCTCCAGAGCTTTTATAACAATACTGCAATCAATAATATTGTTTATATCAACTGTTCTCTACACTTCCCAGGGTGATCCATCTAATGTACTAACCTGATCATACAACATTTCACTTTTAATCATCTTCTGGTATTTTTCTCCAATTAAGATAAAATCTTCTTACAAGACCTTGCTCAAACTCTTACTTGCCTTTTCAGGCCTCATCTCTTATTATTCCCTTTATCTTCACTGTCTCCCTAACTTAACGTGTCCTGTTTATCCTTTAGGTATTGTATCCTTCATCTGCTTTAACAATACTTGTCACACTTTCACACTGTATTGCCTGTTTGTGTATTGTGCCCTCTACACTGTAAGTTTTGGTAAGGTGGGAACTTTGTCCCAATTTTTCATTGTTTTACTCTTATTACATGGCCCAGTGTAGGTGTTCAGTTAAACATTTACAGTTCTTCAACAAATTTTGTGCCTTTTCTTTTACTTAGCATTCTAGTGGAAGTTTAACTTAAAAGCTATTTAAGTGATTGTGAGGTAAAAGTTGCAAGGAGCTGGGTGCAGTGGGTTGTGCCTGTAGTCCTGTCTACTCTGGAGGCTGAGGTGGGAGGATTGTTTGAGCCCAGGAGTTTGAGACTAGCCTGAGTAACATGAGACTCCATTACAGTAAAAATGCATGGAATTAGTTTTTCTTCTAGGTATAGGAAAATGTTCCACCATAACAGGTGTGCAGAAACTAAGACTTAGGACAACAGCAGTTTAATGTTATTTATATTACGTCCCTCTCCTAGTCCCTCTCCTCTCTTCCCTCATCCCACTCACCACCACCCCATTCACTACACAAGCTTAGTTTATTTTTTGTAGAGCTAGTGTTCATATTTTGTTCCATTATATATTATAATATGAAAAGGGATGAGTTGACCAAGTATTGGTGTGTGGTATACTTGCTTTAGACTACCAATGGAAGCATAAATTAGTACAAACTTACTGGGTGGATATGGTGGCTCACATCTGTAATCCAAGAACTTTGGGAGGCTGAGATGAGTAGATTGCTTGAGCCCAGGAGTTTGAAACCAGCCTAGGCAACATGGCAAAACCCCATCTCTACCAAAAAAAAAAAATTGCCCATGGTAGCATGAATCTGTCCCAGCCACTAGGGATGCTGGGGTAGGAGGATCACTTGAGCTGCAGTGGGGTTGAGGCTGCAGTGAGCCGTGATTGCACCACTGCACTCCAGCCTGGGTGACAGAGTAAGACCCTGTCTAAAAACAAAAACCAAAAAAAAACTTGGGAAGGTTAAGCAATAAATGTCCAAAGCTGGAATATTTATAACCTTTAAATATTTAAAACCTAACAATTTTAAACTGAGGTATTATGAAAGGATTTTTCGTATAAGCATATATAAGTAACAGTACTCACCTCAGTTTCATGCCCTAGTGAAAAACTGGAAAATTCCTAAATTCCCAGTAACAGTCAATAAAATGGAATATAATTCAGTCATTAAAATGTAATTCTGTGTGGATTGACATGTGGAGATATATTTGATACATTATGAATTTTAAGTAGTCACAAAATATTATGGTATGACTTTTTAATGCATGTTATAAATATGTGCGTGTGCATTGAAAATATAGAAAGACATAACATCAAAGTTTTATCAATGGTTATTTATATCATAATTTTTTTTGTTTTTTTTTTTTTTTTTGAGATGGGAGTCTCGCTCTGTCGCCTGGGCTGGAGTGCAGTGGCCTGATCTCAGCTCACTGCAAGCTCCGCCTCCCGGGTTTACGCCATTCTCCTGCCTCAGCCTCCCGAGTAGCTGGGACTACAGGCGCCCGCCACCTCGCCCAGCTAGTTTTTTGTATTTTTTAGTAGAGACGGGGTTTCACCGGGTTAGCCAGGATGGTCTCGATCTCCTGACCTCGTGATCCGCCCGTCTCGGCCTCCCAAAGTGCTGGGATTACAGGCTTGAGCCACCGTGCCCGGCCTTATTTGTATTTTTTGTAGAGATGGGGTCTCACTACATTGCCTAGGCTGGTATCAAACTCCTGGGCTCAAGCAATCTTTCTGCCTTTTTTTTTTTTTTCTTAAAAGAATTGTTGGCCGGGCACGGTGGCTTAAGCCTGTAATCCCAGCACTTTGGGAGGCCGAGACGGGTGGATCACAAGGTCAGGAGATCGAGACCATCCTGGCTAACACAGTGAAACCCCGTCTCTACTAAAAAATACAAAAAACTAGCCGGGCGAGGTGGCAGGCGCCTGTAGTCCCAGCTACCCAGGAGGCTGAGGCAGAAGAATGGCGTGAACCCGGGAGGCGGAGCTTGCAGTGAGCTGAGATCCGGCCATTGCACTCCAGCCTGGGCGACAGAGCGAGACTCTGTCTCAAAAAAAAAAAAAAAAAAGAATTGTTAACATACCAGATAATTTTTTTACAGTTTTTGCCACTTTTTCTGTGTCCTGCCTTTTAAAGGCAGACTTTTTAAACATATTGCTAAGGACTTGGACTCTGTCTTCCAAATCACTGGTACCCAATATGCAGGTTTTGGTACCTCTCTTTGCTCTGAAGTTTCTTGGATGTCTTCAGAGGGATTTAACAACTTTCCTGTCCTTTTTCTCTTTTTCTTTTTCTTTTTTTGGTTTTGTTTTGTTGAGATGGAATATTGCTTTGTCGCCCAGGCTGGAGTACGGTGGCGCAATCTCGGCTCACTACAACCTCCACCTCCTGGGTTCAAGCAATTCTCCATGCCTCAGCCTCCACAAGTAGCTTGGATTACAGGCAGGCACCACCACACCCAACTAATTTTTTGTATTTTTAGTAGCAATAGGGTTTCACCATGTTGGCCAGGCTGATCTCAAACTCCTGACCTCAAGTGATCTGCCTGCCTCAGCCTTCCAAAGTACTGGGATTACAGGCATGAGTCACTTAGCCCCCCGTCTTTAGAAACATTGAGGTATCATAGAAAATTCTTTTGGGCACATCACAGCAACAACAGTTAACCCAGCTTTACCTATTTGTGAGTATCTTAAGTCTCCCAAAGCATTTGATTGTTGCTTTCCAAAAAAATACAGAATTGTGGTCATTCTCCCACGACTGTTCTTTACTAATATTGATTGCATCTGCTGCTCTATCCCCTTTCTGCATTCATAGTAACTTCTTTTTCCAGTGCTGAAGATTAATTTTAATAATCTTCTGGGAGATTTCTTTTAAAAAACTTTTTTTCTGAAGCATAATACATAAAGGCATGCAGCTTTATGAGTTTCCCCAAATAGAACACACTTAACCAGCCCCCAGATTGTGAGAGCCAAATTAATACTTTTACTACTTTCACAATGTTCCCAGACTCATCTTTTAACCATCTTCCTCCTTTCTTGTGCTATTGTCGTGCTATTTTATAATGCACCAGATACTGTTACGCAGTCAATATTTCTATCACAGTTGACAAACTTTGAAGGTCCGGAGAGTAAATATTCTAGGTTTTGCAGGCCATATATGGTCACTGTTGCATATTCTTATTTTTCTAAGCAGCTTTTTAAAGATGTTAAAATCATTCTTAGCTTAAAGGCCTTGATTTGGTCCATAGACCATAATTTCCCAACACCTGAGTTGTATTTATAAACATATTTACCCCTCCAGTGTTACTTCTTTATTTCTGCATTTCCAAGTTTCTAAGATCATTTCATACTGCCTGAAAAACTAGTATTTCTTTTAGCATAAGCATGCTACCATGTTTCCTCCATTGTTTTTATTCCAAAACATTTTTATTTCTGAAGGATATTTTAGCTCAGTATGAAAATAGAAGTTAGCAGTTTTTCACAGTGTGTATATGAGCCCCCTGCCCCCCACTGCAATAGTCTTTCTTAAAGGGACCTGCCTCTCCCTCAGTTGAGAATATTTAAGACTGTGAACTGGCTTCAACCATATGTCAGATAGTACATTTGTGGCCTATCCATTTATTTCTAGGAACCCCATGATCATTTAGCCATTGCCACCTATATGGTTAAAATTCTCATTACCAGTGCATCCCTTGGACTCTGGTGCGAATTTTACCCAACCCCTCCCATGCCAAGATCCCATGATCTCTACTGAAATTGGGATCTTACTTTCATTATAGAAGTTCTGCATCATCTACAGTCCAGAGAGGGTAGGTACCACACAGTCATCCAAGGATGGTGGTACAATGTATTTCTTAATACCCTGACGGGAGCGTCTTTTGGCCTTTCTCTGGCTAAGGGAAAAAAATGGACATAATAATTCATTCTAATATTTACATCTCCTTCTAAATCAGGGGTGTCCAATCTTTTGGCTTCCCTGGGCTACACCAGAAGAATTTTCTTGAGCCACAATAACTGATAGCTATCATTAGTGTTCATGTATTTTATATGTGGCCCAAGTCAGTTCTTCCAATGTGGCCCAGGGATGCCAAAAGATTGGACACTGGATTCCATCCAGTATGACTTTTCAGATACCTAAGAAGATTTTGCTACACTCATTATGGTAGTTTTCCCACAGTGTAATTCTCTGAAATAGGTTCAAAATGCTGCAGAAAGTCACTCTACATTCATTTATACAGTTGCTTTTTCTCCTACAAGAGTATTAAAATGTAAGCATTGCATTGTAAATGAAGGCATTCCAAAATCATTGTTTGTATCACTTTGCTTAATTGGAGATTGCTCCAAAATAAACGTTCTCAATGTTGGCTGCACTAAACAAAAACTAGAGGGCAAAGATTTGATGTAGTCAGGGGTTGGCCAGGTTTTTCTGTAAAGGGCTAGATAGTAAATGTTTAGCCTTTATGGCAGTATATTAAACCATTCCGTTGTAGAGGTAAGGAGCCATCGACTATGTAAATGAAACAACTGGCCCATGGGCTGTAGCTTGATGACCTCTGATATAGTTCATGAGGTGCATTGTCAGAAAGTAAACAGTAGGAAGGAGAGTAGATGTGGAGCAGATAATGGGAGAAACCCAGTACACCCTTAAATAAATAATGAGTTTTTCATATCCTAATATTGCTGACAGCATAACTTGATTTTTACCCTGATACAAACCATTGCTGCCTGAGAAAACCAAATCAGATATTACATACCCATACATAATAAGGCATGCTGCTTGTATTTGAATCAGACTGTACACTATTGTAAGATAAATCAGCCTCTCCTAAACAACTCTTATGGAAAGTTGAGAAGCTTCTAAATGTATGTACCAATATGGCATGCCAATGGCAGGTTTGAAGAAATATACTTCCAATAATGTATTTAGAACTCTAGTTCATGTAAATAAGGTGTTTTTGGGCTAAAACTTTTACAAATTTCAGATCTTACAAAACTACTTGTATTTAATAACACCTTCTACAAATGTGCCCTAAATGCAGCCATTAATGCTAAATTCATTCCTATTCATATTCTCTACTTCTTTCTACAAAATAAAATTGCTTACCTTCCTCATTAAAGCAAACTCACCCTAATAGTGTGAGCTTTGACAGCTGGGCAGCTGATAATGCCAGAACAGTTTTAAATACATGCTTACAAAAGAATGGTTTTACTGTACACGGAACAAAACAGGAAGAGTACCTTGGTAATTTTCTGTGATGTATCTTATTTATACTTATTTCACACTGAATAACAACTGTCTACAGTCAGATTCAAGGATAACTGTCAGTTAACATTACCTTAAATCTAAACTCTGAAAATTAAAACCATAAAATACCTAAAAACACTTCTAGTTATGTTTGTATGTTTCAACAAAAAAAAACTACTTTTTTTTTTTATGTCAATATTGTAGTTACACTTTTGGAATCACATGCTGTGGGAAAAAATCAGCAAGTAGAAGGTTTATAAGAAACCAAAAGATTTATTTGTAACATTTTCTGAATTCACTTAAAAAACAAAAAGCAATCCCCCTTCCCTCAAAATAGAACCCTTTCTCACAGATTCCATCCAGTATGATTTTTCAGATATCTAAGATTTTGCTACACTCATTACAATGGTAGTTTTCCCACAGTGTAGTTCTCTGATACAGCTTTGAAATATTGCAGAAAGTTACTCTACATTCATTTATACAGTTGCTTTTTCTCTTACAAGGGTATTAAAATTTAAGTATTGCATTGTAAATGAAGGCATTCCCGAATCACTGTGTTTGTATCACTTTACTTAAACATGAATATCCTGATCTCCAAAGTACATCTTTGTAAAGCTCATCCCTTGCCCATGCATTCCGTCCTGGTTGACAGTTGCAGAATGAGGGCTAATAATCTCTGGCTTTCTCCAGTCTGTTGGATATGTAGTCTTTCTTGGTAGGAATTTACAAACGTAGAGTAAGGGAATCCTACCAAATGAAGTCTTCTCAA
This sequence comes from Rhinopithecus roxellana, assembly GCF_007565055.1. Classification (NCBI taxonomy): domain Eukaryota; kingdom Metazoa; phylum Chordata; class Mammalia; order Primates; family Cercopithecidae; genus Rhinopithecus; species Rhinopithecus roxellana. The sequence goes on from NC_044558.1 coordinate 102,119,554, forward strand.
TATTTCCAGATGGAAGAAGAATCTTCTCAACAATATCGATTTCACCTTGTTATTGCAAAAAAAAAAAAAAAAGTGGTTATTAATGGCTTTTCCACATATTTCTGGGTTTTTTTCTCCAGGATGTTGAATAAATTGTGGGCTATATTACTTCACATTCATCACTTTCACATAAGGCTTCTTTCCAAGAGTTCTCTGAAGTAAAAGTAAGGCATTATACTTCTTTTAAAAAAATTTCATACATTCGTGGTTTTTCTTTGCAGTGTAAATTCACTGGTGTTCAGTAAGGAATGAGTGGTAATTAAATGAATTTTCATATTCATAGGGGTTGTCAAGAGTGTGTGTTCTCTGATGTTTAGCGAGATTTGAGCTCCAGCTGAAGGATTTGTTGCATACCTTACATACATAGGGTTTCTCTCCAGTATGAGTTCTCTGATGTAGAATGAGGGAAAAGCTCCGGCTGAAGGCTTTATCACATTCAGCACATGCATAGGGTTTCTCTCCAGTATGAATCTTCGTATGTTGAATAAGGGATGCATGCCAAGTGAAAACTTTACCACATTCGTCACATTCATAGAGCTTTTCTCCAGCATGAATTCTCTGATGTTTAGTAAGGAATGAGTGACAACGGAAAGCTTTCCTACATTCATTACATTCATATGGAGTTTTGGTTGTATGGATGCTTTGATGTCGAGTAAGGTGTGAGAAACGGCGAAATGCCTTCCCACATTCAATGCATTCATAAGGTTTCTCTCCAGTATGTGTAATCTGGTGGCGAATGAGTTCTGAGCCACTGCTAAATGCTTTCCCACATTTCCTGCATATATATTGTTTCTTTCCTATGTGAATTCTCTGATGTCGAGTGAGGTTGGAGGCACGGCTAAAGGCCTTTCCACACTCAGTACATTCATAAGGTTTCTCCCCAGTGTGCGTTCTCTGGTGTTCAATAAGAAATGAAAGGTAACTGAATGTTTTATTACAATCCTTACACTCATGGGGTTTCTTTCCAGTATGTATCATTTGATGTTTCACAAGGTTTGAAATCTGGCTAAAGGTTTTGCCACATTCCTTACATGCATATGGTTTCTCTCCAGTATGAGTCCTCTGGTGTAACACCAGGGAAAAGCGTCGACCAAAAGTTTTTCCACATTCATGGCATCCATAGGGCCTCTCCACAGTACTGACATTCATATGTTGAGCCAGGGCTTCTTGATGAGAGACTGTTACTTTCCTAATACATCCCTTATTTTCTTGCAGCATCTCTGTATGATCCTTGCATTTCCAGCCTCCTTTAAAACTGGAATACATAGGGCCTTGACTTAGAATTCTTTCCATGATCAAATACTGGGATGAGTCATCATAAATGACATTTTTTGGTGAAAAGTCTTTGATCTCACCACTTGACTCTGAAGCTGAAAGATACCAAAAAAAAAGTGAATGTTCATTTTTCCTATATTGAATAAAATAAGGCCATTTCTCCCTTCTTTAGCAACAGAATGAAGTTTTTAAAAATCATATCAGTAGCAGCTTTCACAGCTGTGACTGAAATCTTGAGTACTATGCCCAGAACTTAAGAAAAGATCAAATAGAGATAGAGATATAGGTAAATAAGAAAAAAGAGTAAATATAAGTAATTGAAAGCGGGGGCCGGGCGCGGTGGCTCAAGCCTGTAATCCCAGCACTTTGGGAGGCCGAGACGGGCGGATCACGAGGTCAGGAGTTCGAGACCATCCTGGCTAACATGGTGAAACCCCGTCTCTACTAAAAAATACAAAAAACTAGCCAGGCGAGGTGGCTGGCGCCTGTAGTCCCAGCTACTCGGGAGGCTGAGGCAGGAGAATGGCGTAAACCCGGGAGGCGGAACTTGCAGTGAGCTGAGATCCGGCCACTGCACTCCAGGCCGGGCGACAGAGTGAGACTCCGTCTCAAAAAAAAAAAAAAAAAAAGCGGGGAAAATAGAGCAATCAGAAAGATAAGTATTTGTGAAGAACAGGTTGCTAGTCTTCTTCACCACCATTTAAACAGTACTTACTGTCAGAATTATCTAAAAATGGCAGTTTCATAATGCTGCTACTAAACAATGCAAGTGTTCATCAGATTGCACAAAGACATTAGATTCTGTTCATTTAGTGCCTTTGAGGGAACATCTTACAATAACTTACTCTAAATGAAAAAAAAGCAGTTTCTCTGAAAACTAGCCTATGATCCTCCAACTCTACCCTCTGAACTATTATGAAGCTCATATTTGATATAATTATGTCTTTTCTGGGACTTATTTGAGGGTGGAAGGTGGGAGGAGGGTAAGGATTAAAAAACCTGACTATCGGGCATTATGCTGATTACTTGGGTGACAAAATTATCTGTACGCCAAACCCCCATGACACACAATTTACTCATGTAACATGAGTAACCTTTAACCTAAAATGAAAGTTGGAAAGAAAAATACGGTGTCTTAATATCAAATGTGCTTGGCAAACATAAGCCGTAATTTTCTCCATGCTAAATTTTAACAATGGACTTTATCATTTTTTAATGGGAACAGAATTTTGAAATGATATGAAATGTCTCCTTAAAAATACATTCATACTCTTGGCCAGGTGCAGTGGTTCACACCTGTAATCTCAGCACTTTGGGAGGCCAAGGCAGGCGGATCACGAGGTCAGGAGATTGAGACCAGCCTGGCTAACACGAGGAAACCCTGTCTCTACTAAGAATACAAAACATTGCTGGGCACGGTGACTCATGCCTGTAATCCCAGTACTTTGGGAGGCTGAGACAGGTGGATCACGAGGTTAGGAGATCAAGACCATCCTGGCTAACACAGTGAAACCCTGTCTCTATGAAAAATACAAAAAAATTAGCTGGGGGTAGTGGCAGGCACCTGTAGTCCCAACTACTCGGGAGGCTGAGGCAGGAGAATGGCATGAACCCAGAAGGCAGAGCTTGCAGTGAGCCAAGATCGCGCCACTGCACTCCAGCCTGGGCGACTGAGTGAGACTCTGTCTCAAAAAAAAAAAAAAACAAAAAAAATTAGCCAGGCATGGTGGCATGGACCTGTAGTCCCAGGTACTCAGGAGGCTGAGGCAGGAGAATCGCTTGAGCCTGGGAGGTAGAGGTTGCGGTGAGCCAAGACTGTGCCACTGCACTCCAGCCTGAGTGACAGAGCGAGACTCTGTCTCAAAAAAAAAAAATTCGTATCTTTAGGAAACCTACACTTAAGTGTATAGAGGTAAAAGGCCATAATATATAGAACTTATTCTCAAATGTTTCAGAAAAAAAATCATACGTCAAATGATAAGGCAAATGGGTATAAGCAAAGATGAATGTGGGCATTCTTTGTACTAACAACTTTTACATAAGTTTAAAATTCCCAGTAACATCTAAAAATGTATTTTTCATTTCAGTCAAATGTACATTGACACTTTGGGAAAAATGTTATGTTATCACTCTCACTGTAAGCTTTTAAGGAAAAATAGAATGTACATTTCTTTGATGAAGTATTTAATTCATATCTCAACAATGGATCAAGATCTGTATCTATACAGTAGGTACACAAGATACATGAAAGATTAAGATAGGGGAGGCAGTGAGACAGCTATTAAAATAATTATGTCAATACAGATTAAACTTTAAATTCCTTTCTTGCCTCTTCTTTAAACCAATTCTGTATCTGCTGAGTACCTAAAGAAGAGCCCTGTAGATGTAAACTGAGGAACTGAGGATAGAAACAGGGAAAGAGAACACAGAAGAAAATATTGATAGAAGACACAAGAACAAGTTCATTATACTCAGGGTAAAAATTGTATCAAAGACCAGAGATCAGATATAAAAATCCACTGCAGGCCGGGCGCGGTGGCTCATGCCTGTAATCCCAGCACTTGGGGAGTCCGAGACGGGTGGATCACGAGGTCAGGAGCTCGAGACCATCCTGGCTAACATGGTGAAACCCCGTCTCTACTAAAAAATACAAAAAAAACTAGCCGGGCGAGGTGGCGGGCGCCTGTAGTCCCAGCTACTCGGGAGGCTGAGGCAGGAGAATGGCGTGAACCCGGGAGGCGGAGCTTGCAGTGAGCTGAGATCCAGCCACTGCACTCCAGCCTGGGCGGCAGAGCGAGACTCTGTCTCAAAAAAAAAAAAAAAAATCCACTGCAGTAGATAAAGGCTTCATCTAGCAATGCTTCAAGGAAATTTGTTGGGAACTGAAATATACCAAGTGAACCTGGACATTTAATTGTGTCCTGGAGTTTGAGACCAGCCTAACACAATGACAAAGTGAGACCCCTGTCTTTACCAAAAAAAAAAAAAAAAAAAAAAAACTTTTAGGCATGGTAGTGTGCATCTGTACTTCTAGCTACTTGGCAGAGTAATGTGGAAGGACTGCTTGAACCCAGGAATTCAGGCAACAGAATGTCACCCTGTCTTTAAAAAAAGGTGGGGGGGTTGTTGGACAGGTATGATGTTATCATTACATATGAAGAATAAATAAGCTCAAGTGTTCTCTTGCATGGTAGGGTGATTAAATAATTATCTTTCAAAATAGAGAAGTTTTTAATGCTCTTGTTACATAGAAATGATACATGTTTGAGATAATGGATTTGCTAATTATATGATCATTATACAATGTATACATGTATTGAAACATCACATTGTACTTCATAAACATGTACAGTGATTGTGTCAATTAAAAAGAAAAAAGAAAAAATGGGGTTAATTCCACAGATTTAGTGTATTATTTGCCATATGATTTCTCACAACAATGAGAGTAAAAAAACACAATCAAGAAAACAATGTTGAAGATATAAAAGTAGAATGCTAATTACATATCCCTTCACCCGCTTCCCTTCCTCAATCACCTAACCTCTTCCCATCTCCTACTATACCTCCATACTCTTTTTAATAGATGCCAAATGGATTTGAGGAAACTCAGTGCTTATTAAAAGCCTATAGATACAAGGTTTGTTTTTATCATTTTCTTTAAGAAACGGAGTCTCAGCCGGGCGCAGTGGCTCACGCCTGTAATCCCAGCACTTTGGGAGTCCGAGGTGGGCAGATCACTGGCTAACAAGGTGAAAAATGTTTAGTAGAGACGGTGAAACCCCGTCTCTACTAAAAAATACAGAAAGTTAGCTGGGCGTGGTGGTGGGCGGAGCTTGCAGTGAGCCAAGATCACGCCACTGCCCTCCAGCCTGGGGGACAGAGCGAGACTCCGTCTCAGAAAAAAAAAAAAAAGAAACAGAGTCTCGCTCTGTCACCCATACTGGAGTCCAGTGACACAATCTTGGCTCACTGCAGCGACTGCCTCCCAGGTTCAAGCAATTCTCCTGACTCAGCCTCCCGAGTAGCTGGGACTACAGGCACACACTGCTACACCTGGCTAATGGTTTGATTGATTCATTGATTTTTGTATCTTAGCAGAGTCGGGGTTTCACTGTGTTGCCCAGGCTGGTCTCAAACTCCTAAGCTCAGGCAATCTGCCCGCCTTAGCCTCCCAAAGGGCTAGGATTACAGGCATGAGCCACCACGGTTTCATTCTTGATGTAATAAAGGATTCCTTTGATAAACCAGCAAGTAATATACTCAAAGGAAATTTTTTAGACGTATTCACCCTTTTCTTGGGAAAACGGCCTAATATCTTCTGTCGCCAATGTTATTTAAGATCAATACAGGAAGAAGGAAATTACGAAAATGATGACAGGGAGACTTGCAGTTTCCAGTCTGACTTACAAGGATCTTAGAAGTCACTACTCTGTCCTAACAACAAGTGAAAAGTTGAACAAACTAAACTCTTCTAAGATCCCTCAGAGAAGTGCAGTAACAGGGCAAACAACTGCCCCCAAAATGAGACAGGAAGATATGGTGAGTGACAACTCACCAAAAGAGAAACCCACAAGCAGAAACCTCTGCAGGAACCAGTGCTGGGATAGGAGAACTTGCACTGTAATTGATGAATAGCTGGAAGCTCAGTGTGGACAAGTCTGTGGTTCAAAACTCTAGTCTTGGGTGTCCCTGGGGTTCTGTGAGTTTTACCTTCAGGAGCTCTATCCAGTTTTCAGAGTGAATACTGGAGAAAAATTCCCCTGTGTTTTTGGAAGGGCTAAGGTAAAAATAGCCATTTTTTAAAATAGACCAGAGTATTCCATTATTAACAAGGCCTGCCCTCAGGAGAAAATATTTTACCAGAGCCTAACCTACCCTTGGGAAAGGAAATACCAAACTCTAGCCAGCTCTAGCCTTCCACCAAGGGAAAGGGAAATATCCTACTCCAGCCCCTTCTAGCCATCCTGTCCCACATAAGGTGGGGGGAAAAAAAAGAACTAATAAGTTCTTAGTCCAGAAGCACAGGCTTACCATAATTTTAAGATTACAAAATGCTTCTCTTCCCCCAACACTTTACCACTACATTACGAAAGGCAGTTTCTTTTACTCAGTATATCATGTCCACCCTTCAACATAAAATTATGAGGTATATTAAATGGCAAAAAAAAAAAAGTTTGAACAGACTGAATAAGCATCAGAATCTGAGACAAATATGGTAGGGATGTTGGAATTATCAGTCCAGGAATTTAAGAAACTATGATTAATACGCTAACAGTTTTATTGAGAAAAAGTACACAAGATGCAAGACAAGATGGATAATGTAAGAAATGAAAATTTAAAGAAAGAATCAAAAAAATACTAGAAATAAAAATTCCTGTAATGAAAATAAAGAATGCTTTCAATGGGCTCATGAGTATTGTGTGTGGATATCTCAATAGAAACGTCCAAAACTGAAAAAGAGATAAAATATTGAGGGAAAAAAAAGGAACAGATTATCCAAGAACTGTGGGACAACTACAAACGGTGTAACATATGCATAACAGAAACACTAAAAGAGAAGGAAGAATAGAAGCAGTATTTGAGGAAATAATGATGGAGAATTTCCCCAAATTAATGTCATAAACCAAACCACAGATCCAGGAAACACAGAGGACACCAAGCAAGATAAGTGCCCCCTCGCCCTCCACAAAAAAAAAAAAAAAAAACCCTGCAATTAGGTATATCATATTCCAATTTCAGAAAATCAAATATAAAGAAGAAAGAAGTAAAAGGAAAAAAAACCTTACCTATAAAGGAACAAGGCTGGGAATTATAGTAGTCCTCTCATCTGTAGTTTTTCATCATTTCAGTTACCTTTGTTCAATATTTAAAAGTATTAAATAGAAAATTCCAGAAATCATTCATGTTTAAACTACACCCTTCTGAGTAGTGTGATGTCTCGCACCATCCTGCTCCATCCCACCCCGGATGTGAATCATCCCTTTGCCTGGCATATCTACGCTGCGAATGCTACCCACCTGTTAGTCACTTAGTTGCTGTCAGATCCCCTGATGCAGTATCGTAGTGCTTGTGTTCAACTGACCCTTATTTTACTTAATCATGGCCCCAAAGCATGAGAGTAGTGATGCTGACAATTCAGATATGCCAAACAGAAGCTACAAAGTGCTTAATGTGAAAATGTGAAATTTCTTCTCCACTTAATAAGGAAAAACCCTCTCATATGCTGAGGTTGCTAAGATTACAGCAGAATGAGTCTTCTATTCATGTGAGGAAGAAAAAAAGCAATTCAGCTAGTTTTGCTGTTGCACCTCAAACTGCAAAAGTTACAACCACAGTGCAGAAGTGCTTAGTTAAGGTGTAAAAGGGCCAGGCAAGGTGGCTCATGCCTGTCGTCCCAGAACTTTGGGAGGCCAAGACAAGGGGATTGCCTAAGTGCTGGAGGCCAGAAGTTTGCAACCAGCTGGGCAAGATTTGAGTACCCATCTCTAAAAATATATTTTTTTAATTAGCCAAGTGTGGTGGCATGCACCTGTGGTCCCAGCTACTAAGGAGGTTGAGGCGAAAGGATCACTTGAGCCCAGGAGCTTGAGGTTGCAGTGAGCTATGATAACACCACTGCACTCCAGCCTGGGTGACAAAGTGAGACCCTGTCAAAAAGGAAAAAAAAAGGAAAACGGAAAAGGCATTAAATTTTTGGGTGGAAGACATGAACAGAACATATTCTAACCAATGGCAATGAGGTTCAATACTATCTGCAGTTTCAGGCATACATCGGAGGTTTCTGAAAATATCCCCTGAAGATAGGGGAGGACTACCGTACATCAGATCTTCTCAGAAACCATGAAAAATAACAGAGTGGCGTAAAATATTTAAAGTGCTGAGAGGAAAAAAAAAACTCTCCAGCCCACAATTCTGTAGCCTGTGAGATTGTCCTTCAAAAGTGGAGAAATTACTCTCTTACAAAAAATAAAAGTTTTTTTAAGGAATCTGTTGCCAGTAGACCTGCCCTGAAAGAAATGTTGAAAGAAGTTCTTCAGAGAGATGGAAAATGATACAGGTCAGAAACTCAGACCTACATAAAGAAAGGAATAGCATTTAAGAAGAAATAAGTAAAAGTAAAATAAATATTTTCTTTTTTTAAAAGACAGGGTCTTGAGTGTCTTGCTGTATTGCCCAGGCTAGAGAACAGTGTTGGGATTATATCTCACCACAGCCTCAAATTCCTGGGCTCAAGCACCTCCCACCTAAGCCTCCCGAAGTACTGAGATTACAAGTGTGAGCCACTGCACCCAGCCTTATTTTTCTTATTTTTAATTAACCTCACAGACAATAGTTTGTTCAAAATAATAACAATGTATTGGCCAGGCATGGTGGCTCACACCTGTAATCCTAGCACTTTGGGAGGCCAAGGTGGGTGGATTGCCTGACCTCAGGAGTTTGAGACCAGCCTGGAAAACATGGTGAAACCCCATCTGTACTAAAATACAAACAATTGGCCAGGCATGGTGGCTCATACCTGTAATCCCAGCACTTTGGGAGGCCCAGGCGGGCAGATCACCTGAGGTCAGGAGTTTGAGACCAGCCTGGCCAACATAATGAAACCCCACCTCTACTAAAAATACAAAAATTAGGCCGTGTGCAGTGGCTCAACGCCTATAATCCCAGCACTTTGGGAGGCCCAGGCGGGCAGATGATGAGGTCTAGGAGTTCGAGACCAACCTGGCCAATATGGTGACACCCTGTCTCCTACAAACACAAAAATTACCTGAGCGTAGTGGCTCGCACCTGTAGTCCCAGCTACTCAGGAGGCTGAGGCAGAAGAATCGCTTGAACCCAGGAGGTGGAGGCTGAGGTGAGCTGAGATGGTGCCACTGCACTCCAGCCTGGGTGACAGAGCGAGACTCTGTCTCAAAACTATATAAATAAATAAATAAAATAAAATAAAATAAAATAAAATAAAATAAAATACAAAAAATTAGCTGGGTGTGGTGGCACACACCTGTAGTCCCAGCTACTCAGGAGGCTGAGGCAGAAGAATGGCGTGAACCCAGAAGGCGGAGGTTGCAGTGAGCCGAGATGGTGCCACTGCACTCCAGCCTGGGTGACAGAGCGAGACTTCATCTCAAAAATAAATAAAAAAAGGCCGGGCGCGGTGGCTCAAGCCTGTAATCCCAGCACTTTGGGAGGCCGAGACGGGCGGATCACGAGGTCAGGAGATCGAGACCATCCTGGCTAACACGGTGAAACCCCGTCTCTACTAAAAACTACAAAAAACTAGCCGGGTGACGTGGCGGCGCCTGTAGTCCCAGCTACCCGGGAGGCTGAGACAGGAGAATGGCGTGAACCCGGGAGGTGGAGCTTGCAGTGAGCTGAGATCCAGCCACAGCACTCCAGCCTGGGTGACAGAGCGAGACTCCGTCTCAAAAAAAAATAAATAAATAAAAATAAATAAATAAATAAATAAATAAAATAAAATAAAATACAAAAAATTAACTGGGCGTGGTGGCACGCACCTGTAGTCCCAGCTACTCAGGAGGTGAAGACAGGAGAATCACTTGGACCCGGGAAGCAGAAGTTGCAGTGAGCCAAGACCGTGCCACTGCACTCCAGCCTGGGCAACACAGCGAGACTCTGTCTCCAAAATAATAATAATAATAATGTATTTTATGATTACAGCTTACATATAAGTGAAATGAATGACAACAGTGATACTAAGGACTGGAGGAAATAATGAGAAATATTTTATTATAAGGTACCTGCACTACACATGAGGTGGTATAGTATTATTTGAAAGTAGGGTTGGATTCTTTATAAATGTAGGCTGGGTGTGGTGGCTCATGGCTGTAATCCCAGCACTTTGAGAGGCCAAGGCAGGTGGATTACTTAAGGTCAGGAGTTTGAGACCACCCTGGCCAACATGGGAAAACCCTATCTCTACTAAAAATGCAAACCATTAGCCAGGCATGGTAGCACACGCGCCTGTAATCCCAGCTACTCTGGAGGCTGAGGCAGGAGGATCCTTTGAACTCGGGAGGTAGAGGTTGCAGTGAGGAGAGATCATGCCACTTCACTCCAGCCTAGGCGACAGAACAAGACTCCATCTCAAAAAATAAAAAAATGTATATTGCAAACTTTAGGACAACCACAAGAAAAAGAAGTATAATCAATATGCTAAGAGAAGAAGAGAAAATAAAATCATATAAAATGCTTAATAAAAAAACACAAAAGAGGGCCGGGCGCGGAGCCTCATGCCTGTAATCCCAGCACTTTGGGAGGCCAAGGTGGGCAGATCACCTGAGGTTAGGAGTTCGAGACCAGCCTATCCAACGTGGTGAAACCCCATCTCTACTAAAAATACAAAAATTAGCCAAGTGTGGTGGTGGGCACCTGTAATCTCAGCTACATGGGAAGCTGAAGCAGAAGAATTGCCTGAACCCAAGAGGTGGAGGTTGCAGTGAGCCAAGATTGCGCCACTGCACTCCAGTCTGGGCTACAGAGTGAGACTCCACCTCAAACACACACACACACGAGGTTAGATGTGGTGCCTCATGCCTATAATCCCAGCACACTGGGAGACTGAGGCAAAAGGATCTCTTGAGCCCAGGAATTTGAGACAGCAGTGAGCTATGATTGTATCATTGCAATCTATCCTGGGAAACGGGGAGACCCTGTCTCTAAAAAAAATAAATAACTTTTTTTTTTTTTGAGACAGAGTCTCGCTCTGTCGCCCAGGCTGGAGTGCAGTGGTGCAATCTCAGCTCACTGCAACCTCCACCTCCCGGGTTCACGCTATTCTCCTGCCTCAGCCTCCCAAGTAGATGGGACTATAGGCATCTGCCACCACGCCTGGCTAATTTTTTATACTTTTAGTATAGATGGGGTTTCACCATGTTAGAGAGCCAGGATGGTCTCGCTCTCCTGACCTCGTGATCCGCCCGCCTCACCCTCCCATAGTGCCAGGATGACAGGCATGAGCCACCAAACCCAGCCACAAAATAAATAAATTTTAAAAATAAATAAAGGTCAACAGTCTAAATACACTAACTTAAGACACTGTCAGAGTGCAGCACAAAACAAGACCCAACTATATGTTGTGTACAAGAAACCTAGTTTAAATACGAAGATGCATATAGGTTTAGAATAAGTGAGTAGAGAAAGGTAGACTATACTAACATCAAAAGAAAGCAGGAGTAGCTAAATTAATTTCAGACACAGCAGACTTCAGAGCAAGGAAAATATCAAGGTTAAAGAAGAGCATTGCATAATGATAAAGGGGTCAATACTCCAAGAAAGAATCATAAAAATCCTTACTGTGCATGTGCCTAACAACAGAGCATCAAAATACATTAGGCAAAGCCTGATAAAACAGTAAGGAGAAACAGATGAAAGTGCTACTATAGTTGGGGACTTCAACACCCCTCTTTCAGAACTGGACAGATCCAGCAGGCAGAAAATCAGCAAGAACATAGCTGAACTTAACGCCATCAATCAACTGGTATCAATAGACTACTACATGCAACAACAGATTACACATCCGTCTCCAATTCACAAGACATTCACCAAGATTCTTAGTCATAACACACATCTTAACAAATTTCAAAAAATAGAAATCATGTAATGTGTGCTGTCAGACCACAATGGAATGAAACCAGAAATCAATAACAGAAAGATTAAAAGGAAAATCTCAAAACACATGGATACTGAACACTGCATTTCTAAGTAACACGAACAAGAAATCTAAAAAGAAATTTTAAAATATTTTGAACTAAATGAAAATGAAAATACAATTTATTTCAGTGGGATAATCAGTGGGATGCAGTGAAAGCAGTGCTTAAAGAAAAATTTACAGCATTGAATTAATGTATTAGAAAAAAATGTAGATCAATCATCTACATTCTATGTTAGGAAATTTTAAAAAGAGCAAATTAAATTCAAAGGAAGAAGAAGAAGAGAAATGAAAATCAAAGGGCCCAGGTGCAATGGCTCACACCTGTAATCCCAGCACTTTGGGAGGCCGAGGTGGGAAGATCATTTGAGGACAGGAGTTCAAGACCAGACTGGATAACATAGCAAGACTCTGTCTTTACAAATAAAAAATAAAATATTTAGTCAGGAGTGTTGGCATGTGTCTGCACTCATAGCTATTTGGAAGCTAAGGGAGGAGGAAGGCTTGAGCCCAGGAAATTTAGGTTACAGTGAGCTATGATTGTGGCACTGCTTTCCAGCTTAGGTGACAGAGCAAGATCCTGTCTCAAAAAAAATAGGCTGGGTGCGGTGGCTCACATCTATAATCCCAACACTTTGGGAGGCTGAGGTGGGTGGATTATGGGAGGTCAGGAGTTCGAGACCAGCCTGGCCAACATGGTGAAACCCCATCTCTACCAAAAATACAAAATTAGCTGGGCGTGGTGGCATGCAACTGGAATCCCAGCTACTCGGGAGGCTGAGGCAGGAGAATCACTTGAACCCGGGAGGCAGAGGTTACAGTGAGCGAGATTGTGCCATTGAACTCCAGCCTGGGCAAAAAGAAACTCTGTCTCAAAAAAAAAAAAAAGCACAAATATTGATGAAATTAAAAATAGGGTATTAATAGAGAAAAGCAACCAAATCAAGCTAGTTCTCTGAAAAGATAATTAAAATCAAGCCTCTAGCTAGGCTAATTAAGAAAAAAAAGTCACACGTTATTAGTATCAGCAATGAAGGGGGGGGCCTCAGTACAAATTTCATGGATATAAAAAGGATAATAAAGGAATACCATGAATAACTCTATGCCCACAAATTTGATCACATAGATAAAATGGACCAATTCCTTGAAAGACATACATTGCCAAAGCTCACACAATAAGGAGAAAACTATCTGAATAGCAAAGAAATCAAACAAGACTGCGTGCGGTGGCTCACACTTATAATCCCAGCACTTTAGGAGGCCAAGGTGGGCAGAATTGCTTGAACCTAGGAATTCAAGACTAGCCTGGGCAACATGGTGAAACTCCGTTTCTGCAAAAAATGCACAATGAGCTGGGCATGGTGGAGTGTGCCTGTAGTCCCAGCTACTTGGGAGGCTGAGGTGGGAGGATCACCTGGGCCCAGGGAAGTTGAGGCTGCAGTGAGCCATGATTGCACCACTGCACTCCAGCCTGGACAACAGAGTATGAGACGCTGTCTCAAAAAAAAAAAAAAAAATTCAAATGAATAATTAATAACTTTCAAAAACAAAAGCATCAGGGTTCACTGGTAAGTTCTACCAAACATTTAAGGAAGAAATTATACCAATCCCCAGATGATAGAAGCAGAGGGAATAATCCTCACTCATTCTATAAGGCCAGCACTGCCCTAATATCAAAACCAAAGGAATTATAAGAAAATAAAAATGACAGACCAGTATCTCTCATGAACATAAATGTAAAAACTCTCAACAAAATATTAGTCAATTTAATCCAACAATGTATAAAGGGAATTATACTCCATGACCAAGTGGAATTTATCCCAGGTATACAGGGCTGGTTCAACATTTGAAAATCAATTAATGTAAAATGTAATCCATTACATCAACAAGCTAAAGAAGTAAAATTACATAATATCAATAGAAGCAATAAAAGCATCAGCAAAATCCAACAACCAACCATGATAAAAAAATAAAATCACATGATAATATCAATCATTCATTGCTGATGGGAATGCAAAATGGTACTATCACTTTGGAAGATATTTTGGCAGTTTCTTACAAAACTAAATATATTCTTACCATAGGACCCAGCAGTCACACTCCTTGGTATTTACCCAAATGAAATGAAAACTTATGCCTATACAAAAACCTGCACACAGAAGTGCTTTATTCAAAATTGTCAAAACTTTGGAAGCAACCACGATGTCCTTAAGTAGGTGAACAGATAAGTCAACTGCAGTACATGCAGACAGTGGAATATTATTCAGTGCTAAAAAGAAATGAGCTATCAAGCCATGAAAAGACACGCAAGTTACCAAAATGCATATTACTATGCATTATTATGTGAAATAAGCCATTTTGAAAAGGTTAATTCCAACTCTGCGACATTCTGGAAAAGGCAAAAACTATGGAGACAGTAACAAAAATCAGTGGATGCCAAGGGTTAGGAATGGATGATTAGGCAGAACACAGAGAATTTTTAGTGCAGTGAAACTATTCTATATACTACAATGGTATCTGCAGGAAAAAAATCTAGAAAGATTTAGAGCCTTCCTTCCTTCCTCCCTTCCTCCTTCCCTTCTTCCTTCCTTTTTCTTTTTCTTTTTTTCTTTTTTTTTTTTTAGACAGAGTCTTGCTGTCGCCCAGGCTGGAGTGCAATGGCATGATCTCGACTTACTGCAACCTCTGCCTCCCAGGTTCCAGCGATTCTTCCGCCTCAGCCTCCCGAGTAGCTGGGATTACAAGCGCACACCACCACACCCTGCTCATTTTTGTATTTTTAGTAGAGACGGGTTTCACCATGTTGGCCAAGCTGGTCTTGAACTCCTGACCTCAGGTGATCTGCCCACCTTGGCCTCCCAAAGTGCTGGGATTACAGGCGTGAGCCACCGCACCCAGCCGTATTTTTATTTCTATAATAAAGATAAAGAGATATAAATATACAAATTCACTAGCATTCTTATAGAAAAGCAATATAGAAAAGAAACAGGAAAGTTGCTTAAGAATAAACAACAACAGAATGCAACGATTTTACAAAGAAAATTCAAAATTTTAAGAAGCTGTGCAGGTAACTCCTAAATGTCTACCTCAGTTCAGCATCAGCATCATCTGGTCATTTGTTAGAAATGCAAATTCTGGCTGGTCGGAATGCAGTGGAGTTTACACGTCATTGGTCACAACTAGTTATAGATTTGTCTGTTTCTCCTCCACTCCCACTTTTTTTTTTTTTTTTTTTTTTTGACTAGCCAAGAAAAGAAAGAAATGCAAATTATTTGGTTCCACCCCAAACCTACCAATTTAGAATTTCCAGGGTGGGGCTTAGGGATATGCATTTGAAACCTCTTGAATATGATACTCAATTGCCTACTGGATTTATATATTCATATCCCACAGAGACCCAAAACTCAAGTCTCAATATCATCTCCTCCTCCCCTACAAACTTGCTGATCCTTATTTCACTAAGGAAACAATCATACCACCAAAAAGACTGATGCCAACCACAGCTTCTCAGTCCTCTTCACGTCTGCCATCTGCCAACTGCCAGGCCTTTTTGAGTCCTACTTCTTCACTGATTTCCAATCTGCCTGCCTCCCGCAGCTCCCTGGATACCTACATAGTTCAAGTAATGATTAGAGCTACACTAGGTTGCAGCAACAACTCTTAAATGGTAGCCCAGTTTACTTAAAATAATTCAGAGAAAAAAAGGGGCAGGAGTAAGACAAATACAATAAAATGTTAATCATTACATCTATAACTAGGGCTGTATAGGTTTGAGCAAAGAGAAAAATGAAAGAGAATTGAGAACCTAGAAACATACAAACACAAAAACTGACATTTAACTAATTTCAAAACAGTGAGGAAAAGGGTTGATGTATCAGTAAATGGTACTGTGATAACTGGATCTCCATACAGAAGATAGCAAAGTTGACTACTAACTCACATGACAAAATAAAGTGAACAATGGATCTAAATGTGAATGGCAAAACAAGTAGGCTTTTTAAAAAGAAAATATAGGAAGATGTCTTCATCATAATCCCTTAGTAGGGAAATATTTCTTAAACAGGCTAAAAAAATACTAAATATAAAGGAAAAGATTGATACATCTGACTACACTAAAATAAAGAATTTCTGTTCATCAAAATAAGCTATGAAGGTAAAACAAGCCACATGTGAAAGATTTTGAAGTACATATAATTAGCAAAGGATTTCTATCTAAAATATATAACTTCTACAAATCAATAAAAGAATCCAATAGATAAATAAGCAAAAATCTTCAAGATGTACTTCGCAGATGGGGATACCTACACGTTCAATAAACATGTGAAAAGGTGCTCAACTTCATTAACAGCCTAACAAATGCAAGTTTAAACCATGAGCTACCACTGCACACCCTTCTGATAGGTGAAAATTATGATGCCCAACAGGCATTCACTTATTGTATTTGTGGGAATATAAATCAGTCAAGGGTCTTTGGAAAACATTTTGGCATTATCTAATGACTTAAAGAGGTGCATTATCCTCCAACTTGGCAATTCCAGTCCTATATATAAACCACAGAGAAACGTGCCAATATGTATCAGGATACAAGAACAGTAACAACATTGCTTGCAGTATCTCTAAATGTGCAAAAAACTTAAGAAGCCCTCAATAGTAGAAAGAATAAATTGTGGTATACTTACTTGTACAATGAAAAAAACTATTAAGAGCAATTACGTTAAAATATTTTTTAACTTTTAAAAAAATAGGTTCTTGCTCTGTTGCCCAGGCTGGAGTGCAGTGGCACAATCACAGTTCACTGTAGCCTAAAACTCCTAGGCTCAAGTGGTTCTCTTGCCTCAGCCTCTCAAGTAGCTAGGACTATGGGCACATGCCACCATACCTAACTAGCTTT
Source organism: Rhinopithecus roxellana (assembly GCF_007565055.1). Taxonomy (NCBI): domain Eukaryota; kingdom Metazoa; phylum Chordata; class Mammalia; order Primates; family Cercopithecidae; genus Rhinopithecus; species Rhinopithecus roxellana. The sequence goes on from NC_044558.1 coordinate 102,136,425, forward strand.
TAAAATGTTTTTGTAGAGACAGGGTCTCTCTAGGTTGCTCAGGCTTGTCTTAAACTCCTGGCCTCAAGTGATTCTCCCAACCCAGTCTCCCAAAGTATTGGAATTATAGGCATGAGTCACCATGCACAGCTAAAAACATTTTTAAAATTTGGCGAAGCAAATCAATAAATACATTATAAATCTTTCTATATAAAGTTCACAAACACACAAACCTAAACTATAGTGAACACAAATGCCAACAGCTGATGAAACTATAAAGAAAACCAAGGAAGCTACTTTACCATAAAAGCAAAGAGATGATTAGCTTTATTGGAGGATGAGGATGAGCACACGGAAGGCTCGCAAGGAACCTAGCAGTGTTGTGTTTATTGACCTTGGTCACATGGGTGTTTGCCTTACAGTAATTTATTAAGTGTACATGTATGTTCATGCATTACTTCTGTCTGTGTGTGATATTTCACAATGAAAATTTTCAAAATAAGATACTGGAAGGCACATAAAAACTTCAAGAACTGTGTTAAAGTAGTAGAATCAAGCTGGGCGCAGTGGCTCACGCCTGTAATCCCAGCACTTTGGGAAGCCTAGGCGGGCGGATCACAAGGTCAGGAGTTTGAGACCAGCCTAGCCAACATGGTGAAACCCCATCTCTACTAAAAATACAAAAATTAGCCAGGCAAGGTGGCAGGCGCCTGCAATCCCAGTTACTCGGGAGGCTGAGGCAGGAGAATCGCTTGAACCTGGACAGCGGAGGTTGCAGTGAGCTGAGATCGTGCCATCACACTCCAGCATGGGGGACAAGAGCGAGACTTTGTCTCAAAAAAAAAAAAAAGTAGTATAATTAGAGGCAACTTCCGTGTTTTCCTTTTTCCTCACTTCCTTTGTACATACTTTTATCGGTTTTGTTATTTTTTAATTCAAAAAGGATATTTTTCCTCATTTGCTCCCACTAAACGAAGTTTCCCTGCACCTGTTCCACCTCACGGCTTCAGCCCACATTAGTACCTCCTTTGCAAATCCTTCTGGACATTCTCCTAAGGGACTCTGCAGCATTTCATATTAACAACCACTACTCTCCTTAAAGCTACAGCTCAGTTTTCATGGCACCTGTTTCATCAGTCCTAGGCTGCTGCCTCCTAAAATGTATGCATTCCTCCTTTTCTCTCTAAAAATCAGTGTACCTCCATTAAACATTTGCTGTAGAATCAACTATAGAACTTACAGAACTTACAAAATTCAGAACTTACAGAATTCATCACCTTTTCTCCAAAAATGACCCTTTTCTGTCTGTTTCTCTACTACAATCTGTATCCAAATTATCCAAGCCTAAAATGCCAATTGGAAATTCCTTTTTTTGCTGCTGAACTGCTAATTTGAGGATATCTAATGCAAGTTATTTAGACACATCACTAGGCCATGAATTCCTTGATAGTTACTACACTTTTGTACACCCTCTAGTCTCTGTAGCATTTAATAGAGAGTCTTGAAAAAGATTAACAAGATTAAAATTTCTGTAAATATTAAGAGTGTATGTGAAGGAATAAATATCAATTAATCAAAGAGTAATGAGCTAATCCTTTCAAGGTGATTAAATATAACAGCAATATATGTACTTTTTAATTTTTCTTTCTCAGGTTGGATTTAGGCAATAGAAATATATGTCCATTTGAAGAAGGAAAGGGAGGAAAAAACAAAAAGAAATGAAATTCAGAGACCAGATAGAACGAACAACGAAAACAAAAAAGATACCTGTGAGAAAGCAGAGGAAGTATAAAGTGAGAACTGGTTGAGTAGGTTAGCTGTTACGTAATATAGAAAAAACAAAGAGAACTGGGTATGAAGTAGTCCTTTACAGAGTTGTAAGTGAAACTTCAGTCTTTATATCTCTGGTATTTTTTTTTTTTTTTTTTTTGAGACGGAGTCTTGCTCTGTCACCCAGGCTGGAGTCAGTGGCACGATCTCAGCTCACTGCAAGCTCCGTCTCCCGGGTTCACACCGTTCTCCTGCCTCAGCCTCCCAAGTAGCTGGGACTACAGGAGCCCGCCACCACACCCGGCTAATTTTTTTGTATTTTTAGTAGAGACAGGGTTTCACCATGTTAGCCAGGATGGTCTCGATCTCCTGACCTCGTGATCCACCCTCCCTGGCCTCCCAAAGTGCTGGGATTACAGGCGTGAGCTACCGTGCCCAGCCTATCTCTGGTATCTTTAAGGGAAAATTTTCCAATCAACATACTAAAAAGTATTCCTTTCTCATTGACTAATTGAGTGGTTTTAAAAAATTTCCCCATCAGCTTCCAACTCACTCACCTGAAAACAGATCTCTTTTCACATTCCTTTTCCCCAGCCAGGGTTCTTTCCCTTGCTCCAATAAGGAAACCACATCTGGCTTAGAAATGGAAAGACCTGCTTGCAGAAAATGAAATAAATTCAAAATCAGTTGTTGAATCCTAAGAAGGGCCACAAAAGAAATGTCAGATGTAAGTTTTTAAAATGTCTAAAAATAAGGTCCACTTATGTCCCCATCTTAAAACTAATTTTAAGAAACCCCATACCTATCTTGGGAATATTCAGCCAGATAATTATAACAGCCACCCTAAAGGTCAAATTTTGACTTGAGGGAGATGAAGAGGAATACTTACCCAGTGAGACCAGATGGCCATAGTTCTCCAACATTACACGTCGGTACAAATCTCTTTGAGCAGGCTGAAGCCATTTCCACTCCTCCTGGGAGAAGTCTATGGCCACATCTCTGAATGTCACTGACCCCTGAAATGACATACAGATATCTGCATGACCAGCACCCATGCTCCCAAACTCCCTTATCAAAGTATAAAATGAGTCTCACTGTGGAGGTTAGGCAATGTATCTAAGTAGCAACAATGGGAGTTTTCAGAATTCTGAGTAATTATATAATGAAGAGCCTAGCTTTTGTGTTTTGTTGCATAACTCGAGAAAAGGAGAAAAAACATAAATTATCTGTCCTGAGATAATTTACAGTTTTGTTCAAAATAAAAGATTATACATATGAACAATGTGAATTTTTGGGATTGGTTGTAAAAATTCTTCAGATTTTACAGTATTCCTTTATGTTAATAATGTATACTTTCCTTAATACCAGCCTATTTTAATATAATTCAGCCAGAATTTCTTCAGGGTAATAATTGGCTATAGCAGACAATAGCAGCACCCTTCAAACGGGGCATACATTCTCAAGTTTGTTCCAGTCACCCCTAATCCTAAAGAAATACCTGTGAAACTTAGTGGTAATTTTGGCAATGTCACAGAACAAGGAGGACAGACAGTAAAGAATCTTGATTCTGCAAGAAGAGAATGTAACACCTCCCAGGGCAGAACCTAAAGCACTTTCCCTCGAAGTTAGGGAGAATAATATAGAAGCCCTTGCTTTGCAGCCTGGTTTTGCACCACTTGAGTGATCCACATAGATCTATAAGGCATGAACGGGAATTTAAAAGGTCTCAAACTAGTAGCGGCCCCAGATGGATGGCAGTTATATTTTACAGTTTTGAAGTTTAATAAAAAAGTGATTAAAGACTGTTGACTAATAAAGCAGCTGTTTACTACACAGCAAGATCTGCAGCAGAGGTAGAAATTGGATTCCCCAGCAAAACTCAGAAAACCTCTGAATTTGGAGAGAAGTATGACAAAAAGTAGGACAAAGAAGTGGAAATGAAAATGAGGGACTCATTTTGAATAGCTGACCCTGTTATCCCCACTGCTGTGAAGCACAATTACCATACAAACCCTTAGCCCCAATCAAAATAAAAATGTGTTCCTTATGTCATGTCAGAAAAATGGGCTCTATGGGTTCAGAGATTTTGTTTTGGTCACTTCTGCATCCTCAAGACATAGAATGAGTTGAGCATTAGAATCACTTGGAAGGACTGTTAGATTGCTGGGCCAAATTCCCAGTTTCTGATTCAGAAGGTCTGGGGTAGGACTCAAGAATATTCATTTCTAACAAGTTCTCAGATGATGCTGATACTGCTGGTCCAAGGATGGAACCACTGAAAGTAGAGGTTCAGTAAAAACATATTCAGTAAATGAATGACGGGGCGCTGGAGTAACGCAAAGCACTCCTCCTTCTAATACTGTGGGAAAGAAAAGGCAATGTAACAGCTGGCATCCTACCCTCTCACCCTAAAACATACCAGCCAGGTCAGAAATCCCGCCCACATCTGAATAGCTTCCTGTCACTCTCTTCATGTATACTTAAGTATAAGCACCTGAAAAGGAGGAACAGGGGACAGGGTCCTGGGGTTCCGCCAGGCAGGTGGTTGTAGGAGAAAGCCACGTCCCAAGTCCTGAAAAACACGGCTGCACTTCACAAAGAAAATAGGAGACAGGCTCAATGGGTTGGCTCACTTGAGGCCAAGAGTTTGAGGTTACAGGATGCTATCTATGATCGCCCCACTGCACTCCAGCCTGGGCGACAGGAGGAGACCTTGTCTCTGTCTCTCAAAAAAAAAAAAAAAATATATATATATATATATATATATATATATATCAATATATATCATCAGCTTACCTGAGACATAGCTCACAGAAGGGACCGAGGAGATCAGAAAAGTGTACAATGGCAGACCTGGCAGAGAAGGAGCCCTGAGCGAACGGGCCAGCTAGGCCGCGCCCAAGTCACTAGATCCCGCACTGGGGATTCCCGTGGCCCCCCGCTCCGCGCCTCCCACGTAGAGAGCGGGCCCCGACAGAAGGCGCTTGGACCACTGGCGCCGGCTTTCTCTTCCTGCCGGCGCGCCTCCCCAGAACCCGGTCACCTAACAGTGGCCACAGGACGGCGCGTTTCCGTTGTGCTTTCGGCCAGGTGGGTGTAGGGTTCCGGGGCTCCGGACCGAGTCACTGCCCGGGGCCATCCGGCGCAGACCCGGGGGCCTCCTTTCCTTGCCTACAGTCAACACAGGCCAGACGCTCGGCGCCGCCCCCGAGGGCCCCACCGCGGGCGTCACAGGAATGCGTCTTCAGAAGCCTCGCGGACGTCACCCCACCAGGCCGCCTGCCTCGAGAAACTACAATTCCCAGAAACCAATGCGGCCCTGCGCGCAAGGGCATAGGGTTTGCGTTCCTACTGGATCTCCCAGAGCGCCGCGCTCCCGCGCGAGGGGACAAAGAAGGAGGGCCTGGGACAACTACAATTCCCAGAAGGCACCGCGGCCCCGCGCACCAGAGCATAGGGCTCTCCTCCCACCCCAGAGCCTAGAAACAAAGAACTCGGGACCTAGCCAACCACACTTCCCAGAAACAACCGCGGCCCCCCCGCGGGAGACTACACAGGGCTTTCCGTTCCTATAACTCCCCGCGTGCCTCTCGGCCACACGCACAACCAGCCGAGAAACGAAGAACGCGGGACTCACGCAACCACACTTCCCAGAAACAACTGCGACTACGCGCGAGAGAGCAAACGACTTTCCCCGCCCCACTACAACTCCCAGGGTGCCTTGAGGCCACGCGCGCACATCCCCGAAAGACAAAGAACACGAGCTTCAAGCAACTACACTTCCCAGAACCTCCTGCGACCCTGCGCAAAAGAGCGGAGGACTGTCTTCCCCTACTACGACTCCCAGAGTGCATCGCGGCCACGCCCAAAGCCGGAAGACTATCTAGGGCTTTAGCGACTATATTCCCCCAAACTCCTGCGGCCCACCAGAGAGGGTCTAGGGTTTTCCTCCCGTACTACGACTCCCACAGTGCCTCGCTGACGTGCATACACCGCCCAGAGACAAGGAACTGGAGACTCAGGCGAACTACACTTCCCAGAACCCACCGCGGCCCAACAAGCGCCCAAGACGGCCACTGTTAAATAACTAGGATACTTAAAGACTGTGGAGTCAGTACTTCAGTCCAAGACCTTTTGTTACTGGAAAGGGGTCTGGATCTCAGACTCTAAGAGAGGGTTCTTGGATCTCGCACAAGAAAGAATTCGAGGCGAATCCATAAAGTAAAAGCAAGTTTATTAGGAAAGTAAAGGAATGAAGAATGGCTAATCCATAGGCAGGGCAGCCCCGAGGGTCCTGGTTGCGCATTTTTGTGGTTATTTCTTGATTATATGCTAAACAAGGGGTGGATTATTCCTGCCTCGTCTTTTTAGACCATATAGGGTAACTTCCTGATTTTGCCATGGCCACTGGTGGGCAGTGAGGACAATCAGAGGTTGCTCTCATCACACATCTTGGTTTTGGTAGGTTTAGTCGGCTTGTTTACTGCAAACTGTTTTATCAGCCAGGTCTTTATGACACGTATTTTGTGCCAACCTCATATCTCATCCTGTGACTAAGAATGCCTTAACCTCCAGGGAATGCAGCCCAGCAGGTCTCAGCCTTATTTCACCCAACTCTACCTACCCCTACTCAAGATAGAGTTGCCCTGGTTCAACCACCTCTGACAGTGGAAGTTGTAGCAGTGAGGACAGCCAGAAGTCACTCTCATTGCCATCTTGGTTTTGGTGAGTTTTAGCTGGCTTCCTTACTGTAAACTTTTATCAGCAAGGTCTTTATGACCTGTATCTCATGCTGACCTCCTGTCTCATCCTGTGACTTAGAATGCCTAACGGTCTTGGAACGCAGCCCAGTATGCCTCAGCCTTATTTTACCCAGCTCTTGTTTAAGATGGAGTTGCTGGGAGCAGTGGCTCATGCCTGTAATCCCAGCAATTTGAGAGGCCGAGGGGGGCAGATTATCCAAGGTCAGGAGTTTGAGATCAGCCTGGCCAACATGGTGAAACCTCGTCTCTACTAAAAATACAAAAATTAGCCGAGTGTGGTAGCGGGTGTCTGTAATCCCAGCTACTCGGGAGGCTGAGGCAGGAGAATCACTTGAACCCGGGAAGCGGAGGTTGCTGTGAGCCGAGATCTTGGCATTGCACTCCAGCCTGGGCAACATAGTGAAACTGTGTCTCAAAAAAACAAAACAAGGCCGAGCGTGGTGGCTCACGCCTGTAATCCCACCACTTTGGGAGGCTGTGGCTGGCGGATCATGAGGTCAGGAGTTTGAGACCAGCCTGACCAACATGATGAAACCCCATCACTAAAAATAGAAAAATTAGCCGGGCATGGTGGTGGGCATCTGTAATCCCAGCTACTCAGGAGGCTGAGAGAGGAAAATTGCTTGAACCTGGGAGGTGAAGGTTGCAGTGAGCTGAGATGGTGCCATTGCACTCCAGCCTGGGCGACAGAGCGAGACTCTGTCCAAAAAACAACAACAACAACAGCAAATAATAATAATAAAAACACAAGATGGAGTTGCTCTGGTTCAAACACCTCTGACACTTTGGCTTCGTATAACTGTAATAACCAGAATCGTTGCAACGCTCCCTGGACGCCTTGAAACAGTGGTCTCAGAGGATGCGACCCCGAGTCCCTCGTGGTCTTGTGGACGGCCCCAACTCTACCTGGTACCGGCACAGCCACAGCTTCTCCCTTTGGGAACCCCACCCACCCACCCTGGAGCAGTCTCATGTTACCTGAGAAGGAAGGCAGACGCTGGAGCGGCCCTGGTTTTTCATGTACTCCAGCTCGAGCCCTCCCCCAGAAGCCTTCTGGAAAGAGGCGCTGGATTGCATCTACAGGGGCTGGACTCCCAGTGACCTGGGAGTGCCTTTACTCCCAGCGTTGTGTGGGGCACTGTCCTGGGCCTGTAGGAGAGGTTTGGGGAAGCAAACCAGTCACATCCCTGTCCTTGAAGAGCACCAACTGTATGCTGAAATACGAGGTTAGGGAAGACTCAACCCACTGAATCAAAGGAGTATTGTTCCAGATCAAGGGAACAGTTTATGAAAAAGAGAGACAAAAAAGAAAAAGCCCATTATGCAAAATGGAAGAGGGCAAAAAAAGAGGAAATTCATTGACCTGGTGAAAAGACATGAGACTGAAAAAAAAAGTCCTTGTGAAGGAGCTTGGATGTCGCTCAGTAAGCTGGGAAGACCCATTAAAATTCTAAGGAGGATGTGTATAATCATATTTGCATTCTACTGCCTGTGTTCATGGTGAACTGAAGGGAAGAAGGCCACTAGGGGCAATAGTTAAATATTCTGGAAACTAATCTGAACTGGTGCAGAGAATGGATTGAGGGGTTTATTTAAGAAACAATTTAAAGGGAGAATCTAAAGGACTGGGTGATGAATTGGATATCATCCAATTAAATAGAAGGGAAGGAAGAGCTAAGTTTCTTGTTAGAGTGATATGCTCAAAGAATTTCCTTCTTTAAAGACTTATGCCACCGCCGTCCACTCTTACGGCTTCAGCTTCCAGTTACCCTACAGATGACGCACCCAGATCTCATAGCTATTTTGTTTCACTGAGATGATGAGCCCAGGAAAAGAAACAAGTTCAGAAGAGAAGAAAATTAACTTGGGGACATATAGGGAATGATGTGTGTGTGTTTAACTTTATTAATATTGTCCAAATTATCCTTTCTAACCTGGAATCTTGCCGAAGATTTCACTTCATCCATTTCCCCATATCTTTTCTTCACACCGAAGTCAGCCTGATTTTTACAAAGCAATTCTGCTCATATTCTTCTGCTTAACATAACTTGATGATTTTAATTGTTCTTAAGTAAAGGCAAAAGTCCTTAATGAGGTCCACAGGCTGCAGGATCTTACTCCCATCTTTTCAAGCTTTTCTTACATGACTTTCCTCCTCTCTAACTGCACTTTGTTTCCTCAAATGTCATGTGCCTAAGGATCTTTGAGCACGTTAATTCCGTCTGAAAAAAAAGGTGACTATCCCTTCACACCACAACCTCATTAGCTCATTTCAGGTCATCCTTTACATTTCAGCCCAGCAAGTCTTGCTCAGAGAAGTGCTCTTTGATCCCATTGTAATCAGTAAGGTCCCAATGATTATGCCCTAGACTTACTCTCTTTAGCATTTACTTAATTTGCAATTAGGTTTGTAATTATGTACTTATGTTTGTGTGATTATTTTGTTCGTGATTACATCCCTAGACTGTAAGCACTATGAGTCTAGACACCATTTTGTTCATCACTGTACCCATGATGACTGCTGTGCTACTTGGTGCTCAGTGAATATTTATTGACTGAAGGAATGGCACATATTATCAAATTTTAACTTTTGTCATATTGTGAGGTAAAGTGATATCATGTTTTAATTTACTTTTTATGATAATATGAAACTGATTATTGACTAGTGTCTATCTTCTGTGAAGATAGCAAAAGCTATGAACCATTATTTTGCTATGAATCAATTTTCTATTAGGAGCCTTATGTTTTTATTATTAATTTGTAGAAGCTCTTTGCATAGTGGGATTTTATGCCTTTTGTATATATGTTGCAAATACAGCATATTCTCACAAGTCGTTACTTATATTTTCCCTTGTATATAGTAAGGTTGTGTGCTATAAGCTTTTTTTTTTAATTTTATTTTTCTAGACAGAGTCTCATTCCATTACTCAGGCTGCAGTACAGTGGCGTGATCTCAGTTCACTGCAACCTCCACCTTCCTGGGTTCAAGTGATTCGCATGCCTCAGCCTCCCAAATAGCTGAGACTACCGGCACATGCCACCACGCCTGGCTAATTTTTTTTTCCTTTTTTTAGACGCAGTTTCACTCTTGTTGCCCAGGCTGGAGTGCAATGGCACAATCTCGGCTTACTGCAACCCCTCCTTCTGGGTTTCAGCTATTTTCCTGCCTCAGCCTCCCAAGTAGCTAAGATTACAGGCACCTGCCACCACGCCCAGCTGATTTTTTGTATTTACAGTAGAGATGGGCTTTTACCATGTTGGCCGGGCTGGTCTTGAACTCCTGACCTAAGCTGATCTGCCTGCCTTGACCTCCCAAAGTGCTGGGACTACAGGCATGAGCCACTGCCCCAACCTGTGCTGTAAGTATTTACGTAGTCAAATCTAAAAGTCTTTTCCTTTCTGGCTTTTGAATTTCTCTTGTTTAAAAAGGGTATCCATATACCGATTTTCAAAATATTTCCTACACTTTTCATTTTCCTTATATTTGGGTCTCTTTCTGGATCTTCTATTTTGTTACATGGATCTCATTGCCTGTTTCTGTGCCAATATTATATGGTCTTAATTACTGTAGCTTTCTGGTAAGGCACATCCTCTCTTACTCTTTCTTTTCTCATTTTCTAGACTATCTTATGTGTTTTACCCTGTAGATAAATTTTATTTTTTATTATTTATTTATTTATTTGAGATAGAGCCTCACTCTGTTGCCAGGCTGGAGTGCAGTGGCACGATCTTGGCTCACTGCAATCTCTGCCTCCTGGGTTCAAGCGATTCTCTTGCCTCAGCCTCCTGAGTAGCTGGGACTACAAGCGCCCACCACCACACCCAGCTAATGTTTGTATTTTTAGTAGAGACGGGGTTTTACTATGTTGGCCAGCATGGTCTCGATGTCCTGAAAATTTTATTTATTTATTTATTTTGAGACCAGGCCTCACACTATCACCTAGGCTGGAGTGCAGTGGTGCAATCATGGTTCACTGTAACCTCAACCTCTTGGGCTCAAGCAATCCTCCAGCCTCAGCCTCCCAAAGTGCTGGGATTACTGGCATGAGCTATCACACCTGGCTGCAGATAAATTTTAAAATAATCTTGCCAAACTCCTTTTGCAAAATTTATTAGAAATTCCATTGTGATTATACGCAGGGTTTTTTTTTGTTTTGTTTTGTGTTTTTGTTTTTGGTTCTTTGTTTGTTTTTTTGAGACTGAGTTTCGCTCTTGTTGCCCAGGCTGGAGTGCAATGGCACAATCTTGGCTCACTGCAACATCTGCCTCCCGGGTTCAAGTGATTCTCCTGCCTCAGCCTCCCAAGTAGCTGGGATTACAGGCATGCGCCACCACCCAGGCTAATTTTGTATTTTTAGTGGAGATGGAGTTTCTCCATGTTGGTCAGGCTGGTCTTGAACTCCCGACCTCAGGTGATCCACCTGCCTCAGCCTCCCAAAGTGCTGGGATTACAGGCGTGAGTCACCGCACCTGGCTATATTCAGTTTTTTTTTTTTTTTTTTTTTTTGAGGCGGAGTCTCGCTCTGTCGCCCGGACTGGAGTGCAGTGGCCAGATCTCAGCTCACTGCAAGCTCCGCCTCCCGGGTTTACGCCATTCTCCTACCTCAGCCTCCCGGGTAGCTGGGACTACAGGCGCCCGCCACCTCGCCCGGCTAGTTTTTGTATTTTTAGTAGAGACGGGGGTTCACCGTGTTAGCCAGGATGGTCTCGATCTCCTGACCTCGTGATCCGCCCGTCTCGGCCTCCCAAAGTGCTGGGATTACAGGCTTGAGCCACCGCGCCCGGCCGAAGCAAAAATTTTAACATCAGGCCGGGCGCGGTGGCTCAAGCCTGTAATCCCAGCACTTTGGGAGGCCGAGACGGGTGGATCACGAGGTCAGGAGATCGAGACCATCCTGGCTAACACGGTGAAACCCCGTCTCTACTAAAAAACACAAAAAACTAGCCGGGCGAGGTGGTGGTGCCTGTAGTCCCAGCTACTCGGGAGGCTGAGGCAGGAGAATGGCGTAAACCCGGGAGGCGGAGCTTGCAGTGAGCTGAGATCTGGCCACTGCACTCCAGCCTGGGCGACAGAGCGAGACTCCGTCTCAAAAAAAAAAAAAAAAAAAAATTAACATCATCTGATGTAAGACTTCACTGTATATAGAGGAAAGATTTAAGACAATTATAGTAAAGAGTGAAAGGGCCAGGTGCAGTGGCTCACACTGAGGTGGAAAGATTGCTTGGGGCCAGGAGTTTGAGACCAGCCTGGGCAACATAGTGAGACCCTGTCTCTAACAGCAAGAAGAAGAGTAAAGGGACCTGAATCTAAAATAAAATAAAATTTAAAATTTAAAAATTAAGGCCGGGCACGGTGGCTCACGCCTGTAATCCCAGCACTTTGGGAGGCTGAGATGGGTGGATCACTTGAAGTCAGGAGCTGGAGAGCAGTCTGGCCCAATGTGATGAAACCCCATCTCTACTAAAAATACAAAAATTGGCCAGGCGTGGTGGAGGAAATCTGTAGTCCCAGCTACTCAGGAAGCTGAGGTGGGAGAATTGCTTGAATGTGGGAGGTGAAGGTTGCAGTGAGCTAAGATCATGCCATTGCACTTCAGCCTGGATGACAGAGTGAGACTCCGTCTCAAATAAAAAATTAAAAATTAAATGGCCGGGCGCGGTGGCTCAAGCCTGTAATCCCAGCACTTTGGGAGGCCGAGACGGGCGGATCACGAGGTCAGGAGATCGAAACCATCCTGGCTAACACGGTGAAACCCCGTCTCTACTAAAAATACAAAAAACTAGCCGGGCGAGGTGGTGGCGCCTGTAGTCCCAGCTACTTGGGAGGCTGAGGCAGGAGAATGGCGCGAACCCGGGAGGTGGAGCTTGCAGTGAGCTGAGATCCGGCCACTGCACTCCAGCCTGGGTGACAGAGCGAGACTCCGTCTCAAAAAAAAAAAAAAAAAAAGAATTAAATAAGCTTGAATAAGATTAAAAAAAACTACCAATTGCAGTTTTCCTCACATTTAAATCAATCTGTATCATATTACCCTGTTTTGTTTTTATCATAACATTTATTCAAATATTAAAAAGTATATGTATATATAATTAAAGTGTATTTATATGTACATATACTTTTTATGTACATATATGTACATATATACATATATATATGATTGTCTCTTCTTGTTAAAATATAAACTCTGGTAGAGAAGAAATCTTGTCTTACTCAGACTTTTACACTTTGCCTGCAACAGTGGTATGTTATAGGTAGTACATGGTAGGTAAAGGTTCATAAAATATGTTTTGAATTAGTGTATTCAATTTTTTTTGTAAAGGTCTGTGCACAGTCTCATTGTATACATTTTTCATAAATTAGCCAATAAAGACTTACAGGAGACAGTTTTACTTTCTATAACCTTAAGTTTTATGTGGGTGAAATCTATGTTTTATAGTTGTTCTCCTTAGTGCATGTTTTAACATTTTTTAGTCCATTATAGATATTAATATAATTATATATAATGTTTTTACTTTTTTTGAGACAGGGTCTCACTCTGTCACCCAGGTTGGAGTACAGAGGTGCAGTCATGGCTGACCGCTGCCTCAACCTCCCAGACTCAAGTGATCCTCCTACCTCGGCCTCCCAAGTAGCTGGGACTACAGGCCTCTACCACCTTGCCCAACTAATTTTTATTTTTTGTAAAGACAGGGTCTCCCTATGTTGCCCAGGCTGATATCAACTCCTGGGCTCAAGCAATCCTCCCACCTTGGCCTCCTAAAGTGCTGGGACTGCAGGTGTGAGCTACTGTACTGTTTTTTACGTGCCAGTTGTAGAATTATCCTTTCTGGCATTTATCTTTTTGAGTGTGATGTAGGGATACAACATTATTATTTTGTACAAACTGCTTGGCTGTAGGTCCAAACAACATGTATTGGATAAAACATGCTTTGGGCTGGACATAGTGGCTCATTCCTGTAATCCCAGCAGTTTGAGAGGCCAAGGCAGGAGAATCACTTGAGGTAAGGAGTTCAAGACCAACCTGGGCAACATAGCGAGATCCCAATCTCTACAAGAAATAAAGTTAATTAGCCAGACACGGTAGTGTGCACCTGTAGTTCTAACCACTTGGGAGGCTGAGCCAGTAGGATCACTTCAACACAGGAGTTCAAGGCTGCAGTGAGCTATGATCGTACCACTGCATTCTAGCCTGGGTGACAGAGTGAGATCCTATCTCTAATAATTAAATTGGCCGGCAGTGGAACACTTTGGGAGGTTGAGGCGGGCGGATCACCAGAAGTTGGGAGTTTGAGACTAGCCTCGCTAACATGGAGAAACCCCGTCTCTACTAAAAATACAAAATTAGCTGGGTGTGGGTGGGACACGCCTGTAATCTCAGCTACTCGGGAGGCTGAGGCAGGAGAATCACTTGAATCCAGGAGGCGGAGGTTGCGGTGAGCCGAGATCTCGCCACTGCACTCCAGCCTGGGCAACGAGCAAAACTCCATCCCCCGCCGAAAAAAAATTAAATTAAATTAAATTTTTAAATCAAATTATTTTCAGTAGCCTAGAGAACACATAGAGGATGCTTCTGCTTGAAAGGGCTCTGCCACATGAAGTCATCTTCTGGATGTATTTTTAAGAATAAGGATATATATATGATCTCTCTATATATTATATATATATATATAAGATATGTATATATAGAGATATAGATATAAGTATACACACACACACACACACACACCCCTCAGGGTTCTTCTTTTAATGACTCATTTTTTCCTTTTCTCTGATCCTCAGTTTATAGCTTCAGCAGCAGAGATCAGAAGAGGTCAGCCTAAACATTTCTTAAAATGATATTGTGAACCCTAGTGTATAAGTGTTTGGGGACATTTTCATTTTCCTTGGTAAATACAGAAGAGTAGAATTGCTGAATCATATGGCCAGCATATATTCAACTTTTAAGAAACTGTCAAATTGTTTTCCAAAGTGGTTTTATTTTTTTAATTCCCACTAGCAACGTCTGAGAGTTCTGGTTCCTCCGCATTATTGCCAGCACATCGTATTGGCAGTGTTTCGTTTAGCCATTATGATGGGTGTAATGTAGTATCTCAGCTTTATTTTTCATAGCCAAAAATCTGAACCCAAATGTCCACCAGCAGGTGCACAGACAGACAACTGGGTATATTCATACAAAGGAATATTCAGCAATAAAAAGAAACAAACCACTGATGCCCACACAACACGCACAAATCCCAAAAACATCAAAGTGGAAGTAGCCAGACAAAAACAAATCCTTTTTGCATAATTTCCATTTATATAAAATTATAGAAAAGATAAAAATAATCTATAGTGTTAGAAGGGAGATTAGCAGTTACCTGGGGTCAGTGATGGAGTGAGATTTGACTGGGAAGAGAAACAAGGGAATATTTTGGAGTAATGGAAATGTCCTACATCTTGACAGGAGCTGTGGTTGCACAGCCACAGACATTTTTCAAAGCTCATAGAATTTGAATTATATATTAGAAATATGTACACTTAGCCAGATGTGGTGGTGTGCACCTTAGTTCCACCTACTAGGCAGGCTGAGGCAGGACAATCACGTCAGCATAGGAGTTCGAGTCCAACCTAGGAAACACAGTAAGACCCAATCTCTAAAGAAAAAAAAGAAAAGTAAGTACATTTATTTATACGCAATTTTTTTTGAGACAGAGTCTCACTCTGTCACCCAGGCTGGAGTGCAGTGGCACGATCTCAGCTCACTGCAACCTCTACTTCCTGGGTTCAAGTGATTCTCCTGCCTCAGCCTCTTGAGTAGCTGGGATTACAGGCACCTGCCACCATGCCTAGCTACTTTTTTGTATTTATAGTAGAGACGGGGTTTCACCATGTTGGCCAGGCTGGTCTTGAATTCCTGGCCTCAAGTGATCCATCTGCCTCAGCCTTGCAAAGTGCTGGGATTACAGGCATGAGCCACCATGCCTGGCTATATGCAAATTATATCAATAACAATTTTAGATGTTTTGAAGAAATAATAAGAATTGATAGCACTGGCTCAAGCCTGTAATGCCAGCACTTTGGGAAGCCAAGGCAGGCAGATTGCTTGCACCCAAGAGTTAGAGACCAGCCTGGAAAACATCGCGAAACTCATTTCTACTAAAAGTTATTCAGGCATGGTGGTGCGCACCTGTAACCCAGCTATTTGGGAGGCTCAGGTAGGAGGATCACCTCAGCCTGGGAGGTCAAGGCTGCAGTGAACCAGAGCACTACTGCACTCCAGCCTAGGTGACAGAGTGAGACCGGGTTTGAGAAAAAAAAAAAAAAAAAAAAGCAAAGCAAATAAATAGACTAAAATTTGTTAAAGGAATATTTAAAACATATCATGTCTGACCCCACAGAAAGCAACAGTTGAACCAGAGACCAGAGATGGTGGCCTGGGCCCTGTGGAGAACAGATCTGTAATTTTTGTTTTTTGTTTTTTTCTTGAGATGGAGTCTTGCTCTGTTGCCCAGGCTGGAGTGCAGTTTCGCCATCTCGGCTCACTGCAACCTCCACTTCCCAGGTTTAAGCGATTCTCCTGCCTCACTCTCCTGAGTAGCTGGGATTACAGGCCCCCACAACGCCTGGCTAATTTTTGGTGTTTTTAGTAGAGACGGGGTTTCACCGTGTTAGCCAGAATGGTCTCGATCTCCTGACCTCGTGATCCACCTGCTTCGGCCTCCTAAACTGCTGGGATTACAGGAGTGAGCCACCACACCCGGCTCAGATCTGTAATTTTTATGTAAGAAGTAGCAAGTACTGAAAGTGGCCTAATAATACATATATGTGCTAGAAGATTTAAGGGCCCGACATTTATGAAGTTTTTAGTTCAGTGAATGGAGGAATGCTAAGACATTCCTTTAAGGGAAAAGGCAAGTTATTGCAATTTGTACTCTACGCATGCAGAGGTAAAATGCTTGGTAGACCTCTTTGGATTTGGAAAGCAGCATAGAACACACTTGGAAACTCGATTCTAACAAATAGGCCACTTGATGGATCCCAAGTTGTATAGCGTATGCTTGTGATGCAATTGAAGCTCCATTTTCAAAGATACCTCATTTCTTCTGTATTTTTGGTTCTCAAAATAAGGTAAGACCTTGACAAGTTGTTCATCTATTTTTGCCTTTTTTTTTCTTTTTTTTCTTTTTTCTTTTAGGAGACAGAGTATCGCTCTGTCACCCAGGCTGGAGCGCAGTGGCTCAATCTCGGCTCACTGCAACCTCCACCTCCCAGATTCAAGCAATTCTGCCTCAGCCTCCTGAGTAGCTGGGACTACAGGCGCACGCCACCACGCCCGGCCTATTTTGGCCTTTAAGATCTCTGATCAGTTAACCGCTTCCAAAGGTTTATGTAGGTTTAACAATTCTCATTACCATTATGATCATGACCCTTTTGCACTAACCATGACTATCTTGCTGCTTGTGAGTAAATTCTGCTGTGAGAACTGTTCCATTCCAGAACCTATCATCCCCTTTGACATCAGGAATCTCATTTTACTGTCAGTATCTATAACACACAACTATACCCACATTTTTACATGAGGCTGGTTCTCCCTTTACCAAGTAATTTCTCATGGTGAAAGAACTGTCCTCTGGCCCCTGTTGGGGGTCAAAATCTGAGGAATTAGTGAGCATAGTACTTATGACAAATCTATATTAATAATATTTCCTTAAATCCCTATATTTATGCCAATAAATTTTTGACATCTCTACTTTACCTTAATATTGGCCTCTGTCAAGTTCAGCTTTCAGCTAATCAGCTAAGGAGAAACAAAGATACAAATAGATCAACAAACCAAAGTCTTGTTTATTGTAAAAGCTAATAAATACACAAATTTTGCCAAGATATAACAAGAATAAAAGTAAAAAATAAATATTATTAATAAAAAACAATATAACTACAAATACAGAAAAGATTCCAAATTTGGGGGTTTTTTGAGATGGGGTCTCACTCTGTCACCCAACTAAAGTTCAGTGGTGTGTTCATGGCTCACTGCAACCTCGAACTCTCAGGCTGAAGCAATCCTCCCACCTCAGCCTCCCAAGCAGCTGGGACTACAGGCAAGCACCACCACGCCCAGCTAATTTTTTAAAATTTTGTAGAGATGGAGTCTCACTTGTTATGTTGCCCAGGCTGGTCTCAAACTCCTGGACTCAAGCGATCCTCCCACCGTGGCCTCTCAAAGAGCTAGAATTATAGGCATGAGCCAGCACGCCCATCTGAGATTTTAAAATCAGTAGGAACATATCTGTAATTTCATGTCAATAAATATATAAACTTAGTAGGAAAAAATCGACAAAAACTTCCTCAAGAATTGATAAAGCAGTGTGGAAAAACTGAATTATATGCTATCTTTTGCGGTAACTTGCTAGATTTTTTTTTTTTTTTTGAGACGGAGTTTCGCTCTGTTGCCCGGGCTGGAGTGCAGTGGCCGGATCTCAGCTCACTGCAAGCTCCGTCTCCCGGGTTCGCGCCATTCTCCTGCCTCAGCCTCCCGAGTAGCTGGGACTACAGGCGCCCGCTATCTCGCCCGGCTAGTTTTTTGTATTTTTTAGTAGAGACGGGGTTTCACCGTGTTCGCCAGGATGGTCCCGATCTCCTGACCTTGTTGATCCACCCGTCTCGGCCTCCCAAAGTGCTGGGATTACAGGCTTGAGCCACCGCGCCCGGCCCTTGCTAGATTTTTAAACGGTTTGTCACCAATCCTCTAGCGTGCATGTGGTGTCTCCAACCTGCTGGCCACTTCCTACTTATCCTGCCTGACTGACGTGATTTTGCTGCCGTATTGTATTACTGTGATGTTCTATAAAATGTTCAGTCTACTTCTATTCAGATTATATTATGACAGGCCTGGGGTCAAACTGAATGCACAATATTGTCTGTCCCATGTTAATGCATACATTTTCTGATTCTTTTTCCTGAATGGAATAAAAAGAATTGATTTCCCGACCCAAGACCACTTAAATCTGCTTTAGAAAAAAGTCCTGTCTGCAAGCGGGACTTGGACCTGGCTGAGTTCCCTTGTAGTCATTCTCTAGGATTTGTCAGGTCACTACGAGGTCTGTGTTATCGAATTAAATAATAGTATCACAGGGCACTACTACCACATTCTTTAGGTCTTTATGAGTCGCACTCACCTCCGTCACCCCCTCCAGCTCTTCTCCCCAAAATGCAATATTGTTTTTAATTTACGATCTTACCTTTGGGGTGGGATTCAGAGGTTTTCACCTGGCCTTCCCCACTATCGTGGCTTTTAACCAAAGACCAAGAATCCAATGTAGAAAGTACTCCAACTGCCAAGAATGACAATCCCAATTATACATTCAAAGACCAAGCAAATGAGTAATGCATGGGTCACTGGCCCTACAGTAAGGCTAAATGTATGACCAGGCCCAAATATGCTCTCATGCTAATGGAGGCATGATAATGCTATGAAAGCCTGAGTATCAATATCAACTCAGATTTTGTGTATAATAGTCTTTAAAATTTCTGGATATTACCCTTTACCCAGTATATAGTCAACCAAATAAGTGCCCATCAGTCTTTGATGAAGGGCTGGAGGTATCATCACAGTATATATTTGCCCTGGTGGTGTAGGGCCCTTCCCCTTGGGGACCCACCTACTTCTTTAGTGTCTTTCTGATCTGAATGTTAGCTCAAGTTCCACCATCATGGCATTTCACTGAGGCAACTGCCCTTAGCCTCTTGCTCACCCATTCTCATCTTCTTGGATTATGTTTACTAACAAATTTCCTGGTTGTCTGTCTATCTAGTTTATCCTTAGGAAAGTTATGTTTTACTAACCATCTTCACAACTTCCTGTGTATCAAACCCTCCTGGCTGTCACACTGACCTTACTATTGATTATAATAAACGTGAATCCCTGGCTTCTGCTAATTAAGACCCACCACCCGGCCTTTCTTCCTTCAACTGTGGGATCCTTACAGGTGTGATGCCCCAAATACCTTTCAAGAAAATCCTCCCCATTCTCCTGGAGGGACTTGAAGCTTCTGGGAGTTACCACAGTATTTGAGACTGTGGCCTTTTCAGGCAGCTCCCAGACTGTGCGTGAGCAGCATAGGGGATAGGGTGGCCTGGCATCATTTCTGCTCAATGTGGAACTCCTCTGTGGTAAATATTTGTGCTTGCATTTTACTTTGAGCTGACAAGAAATATCCCATTCCATAGAGACTTCTGGCAAAGATGGCAGCCCAGCTGCTACATATTTCACTGGCAGTTACCTGGGAAAATGTCCAAATGGAGGAAAACACCCTGTTTGGTGTGATTACCCACGCATTTAAAAGGTATGGAAGGGGCCAGGCGCAGTGGCTCATGCCTGTAATCCCAGCACTTTGGGAGGCCAAGGCGGACGAATCAGGAGGTCAGGAGATCGAGACCATCCTGGCTAACACAGTGAAACTGCCTCTTTACTAAAAATACAAAAAAAAAATTAGCTGGGCTTGGTGGCGGGCTCCTGTAATCACAGCTACCCAGGAGGCTGAGGCAAGAGAATCGTTAGAACCCGGAAGGCAGAAGTTGCAGTGAGCCAAGATCGCACCACTGCACTCCAGCCTGGGTGACAGAGCGAGATTCCATCTCAAAAATAAATAAATAAATAGTATGGAAGGAAGAGGTTAGTAATATAGAGAAAGACAATGACATTGATCAGTTAATGCTAAGTTGCATTGATGCCACCATTTTAATTTCTTTTCCTTTGATTTTCCAAATTTAAATGACTTTTCTGGGTGTCATACTAACTCTTTCAGAGTTTTAATAATGGATGTGACAAGCCTGATTTTTCTAGTGGCCCAAGTTGCACAAAGTATCTTTCAAAACTCCAACTTTTACTGCTTGAAGTTTAGAAGCAGTTGTTTCTTCCAAACAACAATCCTCTGAGCTATGGGCTCTTACTATTTCCTTTCTTTTGGGCTGGCAAACTGTTAAATTCTAGCCTGAGGTGATTTCTTCCTAAAACCTTGCTAAACACAGTCAGTATCAACCAATACATGCTACTAACATTCTAACACTAGTTATTACTCAGAACAGCATGTCCTGTGTGCTTGCTGTGTGCTTGGCAGTCTAAGTATTCACTCCTTTCATCCTGACAACAATCTTAACAGGTAGATAAGGTTATTATTCAGTTTTCATATGAGCAAACACAGACATAACTTTCCCAATTTTTTGAAGGTAGTAAAAGGCAGTACCAAGATTCAAACCCAGATAGTCTTGCCCCAGAATATGTGGTCTTAATTATTACACTCTAATGTTTCTGTTACAGATAATCACAGTAGTCTAGAGATGAGGAATAACAGTAGTGGAAGTGAGAGTAAATGAGAAGTTTGTAGGTGAGAGACATTTGAAAGAAGAAAGATTGTGGCTTAGAGAGATTGTTGCCCGTGTGACATGTGAGACAAGGAGGTACAGGATGAGGAAAATAGTGTTGACTGAAATTTCTGCTTACGTGAATATTGGTTCCAGTCACAGAAATAGATGAGAAGGCAAGGAAATCTTATTTGTAGACTTTGGCATGGAACTAATGTCAGGATTGAATTCAGAACAATAGTGGCCTTAGGATTTATATGCTATTTATGTGTTTCTAATATGTTCATGTGTCTCATAATAACTCTGAAAACTAGACAGGTTTGGGTTTATCAGCTTTCTAGCCAGTATAATTATGATTGCAAAGGAAATAATGGAAAATTCAAAGGTTGCATGGCTGCAACTAGGCACTCAATTGATAATCAGTTAGGCTCCATTATTCATTTCTCTGTCAACTGCACTCTCTCTCCTTCATTTTGAGTCATCCCTGCAAGCAAAGGAGATGAACACAAATAGCTCCACTTAATACTGTTCTAACAGATTTTGGTCCCTGGGGAAGAGAACTCTCTCTTCCAACATCTATTTACACAATTTCAGAGGCCAGGCACAGTGACTCATGACTGTAATCCCGACACTTTGGGAGGCCAAGGCAGGTGGATCACTTGAACCCAGGAGTTTGAGACCAGCCTGGGCAACTTGACAAAAACCCACCTCTACCAAAAAAAAAAAAAAAAAAAAAAAAAAAGCCAGGTGTGGTGCATGCATCTGTAGTCTCAGCTAATTGAGGGGCTGAAGTGGGAGGATCACCTGGGCCTGGGGAGGTCAAGGCTACAGTGAGCCATGATCGTGCCACTGCACTCCAACCTGGGCAACAGAGTAGGACCTTGTCTTAAAAAAATACTCAGAGGGTACACAAATCCTGGGTGAGCATTATGGCCATAGGAGAGCATACTTATTGGACATCCTGGATCACATAACCATTTATGTAATGGGAAGTGCCATAATTTTCAGCCATTGGTGTCACATGGAATGGGGAAGACCTGTTTCCTTAACTAAAGAGGTGCTGGAGAGACATAATCCCAAAACCTCCATTCTGTCTAAATTGACTAAAAACCTGAAGAAATTTGCCCAAATCTGCATGGTAATTGTTATACAAATGGGGCAAATAAGATATGCCTTTCAAGTCTCTGTGAAGTTATCAGTTCTCATAATTTTTCTGGGTCTTGGGCTATGAAAAATTCTACTGTTCATTTGGAGCATCTTGAAGAAACTAGCCATTTTACATAAATGGTACAATTTAATCAGAAGCTTAGGTTCTGAAATCAGACAAAACTGGGATTCAAACTCCAGCTGTCTCGCCTCTGCACTTAAATTAATAAACATGATAGAAAATTATTAACATAATAAAATATAACATTTATGTTAAATAATTCATGTACACCATGCACAAAAATTAATGCAAGATGAATTTAAGACTTAAATGTAAAACCTAAAACTATAAAAAACCTGGAAGATAACTTAGGAAATAACATTCTGGACATAGGGAGAGGTGACAACATGCTGGCGGCCCGTGCTTGCTCTCAGCACCTCCTAGGCCTGAGCGTCTGCTCTGGCCACACTTGAGGAGCCCTTCAGCCCGCCATGGCACTGTGGGAGGCCCTCTCTGGGCTGGCCGAGGCCAGAGCCGGCTCCCTCTGCTTGCCAAGAGGTGTGGAGGGAGTGGCGCTGGTGGGCCAGCGTGAGTTCCCTGTGGGCGCGGACTCGGCGGGCCCCACACTCGGAGTGGCCAGCTGGTGCCGCCGGCCTGGGCAGAGAGGGGTTTAGCACCAGGGCCAGCAGCTGTGGAGGGTGGGCAGGGTGCCCCAGCACTACCAGTTTGCTTGTACACTCAAATTCTTGCTGGGCTTCAGCCGCCTCCCCGCGGGACAGAGCTCAGGACCTGCAGCCCGCCATGCCTGAGCCCCCCAGCGGTGGGCTCCTATGGGGCCGGAGCCTCCCCTATGGGCGCGGCCCCCTGCTCCGCGGCACCCGGTCCCATCGACCACCCAAGTGCTGAGTGCAGGCATGAGGTGGGGACTGGCAGGACAGCTCCCCCCGCTGCCTTGGCACGGGATCCACTAGGGCAAGCCAGCTGGGCTCCTGAGTGGGGTGGGGACTTGGAGAACTTGTATGTCTAGCTAGAGGATTGTAAATGCACCAATCAGCACTCTGTGTCTAGCTCAAGGTTTGTAAACGCACCAATCAGTGCTCTGTGTCTAGCTAATCTAGTGGGGACTTGGAGAACTTTTACGTTTAGCTAGAGGATTATAAATGCACCAATCAGCACCTGTCAAAACGGACCAATCAGCTCTCTGTAAAAATGGGCCAATCAGCAGGATGTGGGTGGGGCCAGATAAGGGAATAAAAGCAGACTGCCAGAGCCAGCAGTGGCAGCCCACTGTGGTTCCCTTCCGCATTGTGGAAGCATTGTTCTTTTGCTCTTTGTGATAAATCTTGCTGCTACTCACTCTTTGGGTCCACCCTGCCTTTATGAGCTATAACACTCACCACGAAGGTCTGCAGCTTCACTCCTGAGGCCGTCAAGACCAAGAACCCAGCGGGAGAAATGAACAACTCCAGACAGGAGGAACGAACAACTCCAGACACACTGCCTTAAGAGCTGTAACACTCACCGCAAAGGTCTGTAGCTTCACTACTGAAGCCAGCGAGACCACAAACCCACCAGAAGGAAGAAACTCTGCACACGTCCGAACATCAGAAGGAACAAACTCCGGACACAGCATCTTTAAGAACTGTACCACTCACTGCGAGGGTCTGCGGCTTCATTCTTGAAGTCAGTGAGACCAAGAACCCACCAATTCCAGACACAATAGGAACTGGCAATGATTTCATGACAAAGACACCAAAAGCAATTGCAACAAAAGCAAACATTGACAAATGGGATATAATTAAACTATAAGAGCTTGTTGGTACAACAAAAAAAACTATCAACAGAGTGAACAGACAATCTAAGGAATGGGAGAAAATATTTGCAAGTGATGCTTCAGACAAAGGTCTAATATTTAGAACCTATAAGGAACTTAAACAAATTTACATCCAAAAAACAAATAATGTCTCTTTAAAAATAGGCAAAGAACATGAACACTTTTCAAAAGAAGACACACATGTGGCCAAAAGCATATTTAAAAATGCTCGACATGGCTGGGCATGGTGGCTCACGCCTGTAATCCCAGCACTTTGGGAGGCTGAGGTGGGTGGATCATGAGGTCAGGAGATCAAGACCATCCTGGCTAACACAGTGAAACCCTGTCTCTACTAAAAATACAAAAAATTAACCGGGCATGGTGGCAGGCACCTTTAGTCCCAGCTACTCAGGAGGCTGAGGCAGGAGAATGGTGTGAACCCAGGAGGTGGAGCTTGCAATGAGCCGAGATCACACCACTGCACTCCAGCCTGGGCAACAGAGCAAGACTCCGTCTCAAAAGAAAGTTCGACATCACTGATCATTAAAGAAATGCAAATCAAAACCACAATAAGATACCATCTCATACCAGTCAGAATGGATATTATTAAAAATAAAAAAATAACAGATGCTGGCAAAGTTGCAGAGAAAAGGAAACACCTATACACTGCTGATGGGAATGTAAATTAGCTCAGCCATTGTGGAAAGCAGTGTGGTGATTCCTCAATAAACTAAAAATAGAATTACCATTTGACCCAGTAATCCCATTATTGGGCATACCCAAAGGAATAGAAAGTATTCTATCAAAAGACACGTGCACAAATGTGTTCACTGCAGCACTATTCACAATAGCAAAGAGACAGAATCAACTAAATGCCCACCAATGGTATACTTGGATAAAGAAAATGTGGTACATATACACCATACAGCCATAAAAAAGAATGAGATTATGTCCTTTGCAGCAACATGGATAGAGCTGGAGAACATTATCCTTAGCAAATTAACACAGGAACAGAAAACTAAATATTGTATGTTCTCACTTACAAATAGGAGGTATATAACAAGAATACATGGACACCAAGAGGGGAACAACAGACACTGCAGCCTATTTGATGGTGGAGTATGGGAGGAGGGAGAGGATGAGAAAAAATACCTTTCAGGTATTATGCTTAGTACCTGGGTGATGAAATGATCTGTAAACCAAACCCCCATGACAGAAGTTTACCTGTATAACAAATCTGCATATGTACCCGTGAAACTAAAATAAAAGTTAAAAAATAATAGGAAAATAAAAAATAATAACTTTGTGTGCTTTTCTTATCAGTCCGTCTACTGAGAGCTTATTTAAGCAGACTTGAGAGGGCAAACTTTCAGAGGGCAAAGATAATTTACAATTCCAACTCCATATTTCTAAAGTCCTTATCAGGTCCTTGCCTTCTTCAGAAGGCAAATGGTAGATGTAAATAACAATGGGGTCCAGGACATGTTGCTCCAAAATATGCCTTTTTGGCATATTTTGAGGTATTATTTGGAAAAACTGCAGACATATGAGATGCTCTGAGAAGTTATACTTTTGTAAGAGATATTATCTATAAAGGAAATCTTTATTTATTTATTTATTTTTGAGATGGAGCCTTGCTCTGTCTCCCAGGCTGGAGTGCAGTGGCGTGATCTCAGCTCACTGCAAGCTCCACCTCCTGGGTTCACGCCATTCTCCTACCCCAGCCTCCCGAGTAGCTGGGACTACAGGCACCCACCACCATGCCCGGCTAATTTTTTGTATTTTTAGTAGAGACGGGGTTTCACCATGTTGACCAGGATGGTCTCAATCTGACCTCGTGATCTGCTCGCTTCAGCCTCCCAAAGTGCTGGGACTACAGGCGTGAGCCACTGCGCCTGGCCTATTTATTGTTTTAAAATTTTATTGTAAGATATCATCAGGAAGGTAAATCTCCATTTATAACTGTTTCCTGCTCTGCACCAGATAGAAAGGGATGACTCAAAATCACTAGAGATTTAGTCAGTGCGGGAGGGCATCAATTTAAGTCTGCATACCAATCCTGACCCTTGTTTCATGGTTATCAGAGCCCTGACCCACAGCCGTCTTTATTTGTTTCAGAGAAGTATATTGGTTAAGCCTGAAGTCTAAGACAACTTTTTTTTTTTTTTGACGGAGGCTCACTCTGTCACCCAGGCTGGAGTGCAATGGCACGATCTTGGCTCACTGCAACTTCCACCTCCCAGGTTCAAGTGATTCTCCTGTCTCAGCCTCCCTAGTAGTTGGGATTATAGGCGTGTGCCATCATGCCTGGCTAATTTTTTGTATTTTAGTAGAGATTGGGTTTCACCACGTTGCCCAGGTTGGTCTTGAATTCCTGAGCTCAAGCAATCCACCCGCCTCGGGTTCCCAAAGTGCTAGGATTACAGGCGTGAGCTCCCATTCTCCATTCTTTGGCCACTGAATAAAACTTGATTGTCTCTTCAGTTGGGTGTTCTTTCTTTGTAGCCAATGTAAGGTAGGGAAAGAACACAGTTTAATGTGACAAAAGGACTCACTAAATGAATAAGCTCATTAAGATTCATATCAGTGCATTAGTTCATCAATGTTATGACAAGTTGCAACACATAGCTCAAAACTACACAAAACTGTTATCTTACAGTTCTTAAATTGGAATTTTGACATCAGTTTCACTAGGCAAAAACCATGGTGTAAGCAGGGGTGCATTCCTTCCGTAGGCTGTAGGGAGGAATCTGTTTCCTTGCCTTTTCCAGCTTCTACAGGCCACCCTGATTGCTTGGCTTGTGGTTTCTTCCTCCATCCTCAAAACCAGCAATGACCGGCCAAGTCTTTCTCATACTGAATCACTCTGACATCTCTGTAGCCAAATATTCCTTTGCCTTCCTCTTATAAAGACACTGGTGATTACATCTAGTCCACCCAGATTATCTAGGATAATCTCTCAATTTAATAATTATTAACTTAATCACATCTGCAAAGTCCCTTTTACTATGTAAGGTAACATATTTATAGGTTCCACGAATTCATATGCCAACACCTTGAGGGAGCCATTCAGCCTACTAATTAGTATAGAGATTCAGAAAAACCCAAACAGCAGAACTGAATATTCAGCTACTTGTGTGTTAAGACAGTGTCCCTGGTAACTCTCAAGCCAAAGGATATAAACTGGGCTATAAAAACGGATATCGCAGCTTACATGTTTCTCATCACATTGAGAAGGCTTATAAACCATCTCAGACACCAAATGCAGCCATCCTGGTTTGTGAAGCTCAGTTGATCCGAAAATTTTATACATCATCATTTGAAATATCCTCCTGCATGCAAGTCACATCAGTAACTTCAGAGAATGTCTTTATATTTTTTAAAAAACATACAATTTTATGCCATGTAATTTTGCCCTTATTCCCATAATGTGGCCATTCTTTTCACACAGACCTATCCTACACTGGATGGTTATTGTAGGAGTCCTTAGTTCAGTGATCTTTTCACCTGAATTTCCTCTAGAGAGAATTTGGAAGTTAGCCTTTACTTTTAAAACGTTGACTTAGTCAATGAAATAAGATTTTCTAGTGTAAGGGAAGGTTGTATTTGAGACCATCAAATTTGGGGCAGTGTGCCTTAGTAGGCATGAGGATGTGCTGTTTCTATCTCCCTTCAAGGAAAGGCTTGTAGTACAAGTGTGGGAAGTTCAGTTAGCAGACAGCCCTCACCTGTCAAGCCCTTCATGGTCAGCCTTTGCTGCAGAAGAGCTTCGTCCAAAGTCACCCCGCTTCCCAGGTCAGGCTGTATTCAGTGACTGAAAGAGGTATGAACACAGACTAGACCATGCTTGCCTGACACCTGAACCCTGTCAGGCAACACTCACCACAGAGATCCATTCTGAGTTGGGAGCAGTTTTGTAGGATCTGCATTGCAGTTTAACTTTTTCTTTTGCTTAATCCTACTTCCTTCTCTTTCCTTTCACAGATACTGATCTACAGTGAATACCTCCAAAGTATATCTCAGAGTCGACTTTCAGAAAACCCAATGGATTGCAGCTTGTACCATTATTGAGGTGCTCCAAAATAGCAAAGGATGGGCCAAAGTTTTGGAACTGGATTACTCATTATCCAGCTTACATACAAACCCCACCACTGTGGCAGGTGGAGCACAAAGAGGCCCTGGCATAAGGAGGTGGTTCAATCATTAAATAGTTCACCAATAAGGCCGGGCGCGGTGGCTCAAGCCTGTAATCCCAGCACTTTGGGAGGCCGAGACGGGCGGATCACGAGGTCAGGAGATCGAGACCATCCTGGCTAACACGGTGAAACCCCGTCTCTACTAAAAAACACAAAAAACTAGCCGGGCGAGGTGGTGGGCGCCTGTAGTCCCAGCTACTCGGAGGCTGAGGCAGGAGAATGGCATAAACCCGGGAGGCGGAGCTTGCAGTGAGCTGAGAACCGGCCACTGCACTCCAGCCCGGGCAACAGAGTGAGACTCCGTCTCAAAAAAAAAAAAAACAAAACAAATAGTTCACCAATAGTAAATTAAGAGGCAGCACCTCTGTTATGTAACAGATGTTTGAACTTAGGAGATTATTATTAAATAACAGGTTTGAGTGGCTGATATGGTTTGGCTGTGTCCCCATCCAAACCTCATATTGAGTTGTAGCCCCCATCATCTCCTTGTGTCACAGGAGGGACCCAGGGAAGGTAACTGAATCATGGAGATGGGTTTTTCCCATGCTGTTCTTGTGATAGTGAATCTCATGAGGTCTGATGGTTTTATAAAGGGCAGTTCCTCTGTACATGCTCTCCTTCCTGTCACCATGTAAGATGTGTCTTTGCTCCTCCTTCACCTTGCGTCATGATTGTCAGGCGTTCCCAGTCACGTGACACTGTGAGTTCATTAAACCTCTTTTTCTTTATAAATTACCCAATCTGGGGTATTTCTTTATAGCAATATGAGAATGGACTAATACAGTGGCTACTGCTAAAAGCCACTGATGCTCTACATAAAGGTAACAAACAGTTGAGGCCAAATAATAGACAATTGATTGCAGCTGTGAAAGAGGGCATTTGGCTGCACAAAAAGAAGCTCACACCTGCTGTATCACAAGTGGCATTAGGTCCTTGGCTTGCAGAAAAAAAAACTATCCTGGCAGGAAAGGCCATGTGGGAGCCTCAAACTACAATCCACCCAAGATAGTAAATAAGAACAATCTCTGTGGGAATAGTAGAGATTAGAGTCACATTTCAGGCTACAAAAGATTTAGGAGTGATGGTTCCCATCATCTCTCTAGTAAAAACTACTCACAACTGCAATTCAACTTCAAGCTCAACTGAGTAGTAGTCCTGATCACAGCCATTAGGCCAGATGTGATATTTCCACTAGAAGAGATTAATACAGCCGCAGATACATGGTACATGGCTACTGATCCAGTAAATGCATTTTTTTACATCCTGATTCAGAAAAAAGGATAAATGTTTGCATTCATATCAAGTGAAATGAAGTGGGCAATGAAATGAACAATATACACAGCTGGGCACGGTGGCTGACGCCTGTAATCCTAGCACTTTGAAAGGCTGAGGTGGGTGGATCATGAAGTCAGGAGATAGAGCCCATCCTGGCTAACGCGGTGAAACCCCGTCTCCACTAAAAATACAAAAAAATTAGCCGGGCGTGGTGGTGGGCACCTGTAGTCCCAGTTACTCGGGAGGCAGAGGCAGGAGAATGGCATGAACCCGGGAGGTGGAGCTTGCAGTGAGCCGAGATCGCGCCACTGCACTCCAGCCTGGGCGACAGAGCAAGACTCCATCTCAAAACAAAAACAAAGACAAAAAACAAACAATATACATGAAATGGACAATGGTATAACTACAGTTTTGCTCCCAGGGCAATATTAACTCTCGCAACCCCAGAGTTCTGGTTACGGGAAGCACAAGGTTCCCCCAGAGGATCATCTGTAATCTTCCTGCTTCCACACTGCGGTACCCAAACCCATGTGTCCTCTTTGAAAACACAGCACTGTATAAAGGTCAAACATGAAGGATTAGTCCCAAAGGGGGCACTTTCCACCAGAGGACAGAGTGAGTGTTCTAAATTACAAACTACAGATACAGCATGGAACTTTGTACTCCTGTGTCCAGGGACCAGCATGCCAGAAAAGCCACTCTTTGCTGGGGCATTGACACTGATCATCAGAAGGTATGGCTGCTTACACAACAGGGCAGGAGAAAAAAGGAGTGGAACTCAGGTGGTCCACCTAGGTGCCTCCTTGAACTTCCTTGCCCCATTGTGATGTAAATGGACAAATACAGCAACTTGGATCTGAAAAGGACATGGTGAACAGGGCTCTGACCCCCTCAGGAATAAGGGTCTGGGACAAGCTACCACGAAAGCCACTTATGTCCACAGAGGTGCTAACAGAGTGTGATGAGAATCTACAGTGAATAATACAGACAGCAACTGCAACATTAGGGGCTGTGGTTTGTCCTACGAATCTTCTCTTAGTCTCTCCTCAGAGAGAGCCCCACCAGAATCCTAGAGCAGCAGCTTCCCAAATGTAACATAGACAAGGGGATCTAAGCGGTGGGAAGGATGGACTGTGATCACAAACGTGCATTATGACTCAGATCTCTCCTCAAGGTGGGACTTGCCCAGGGCAGGGAGAGTCATCAGCAGAGAGCCTCCACTTGTGAAGCTGGCCTCAGCTGAAATGAGCTGCTTCACCTAAGAAAATAGCAACATCACCTAAGAAAAGAGCTGCTTCACCTAAGGTTGCTTCCTTCCCAGGGCAGCCTGAGTCTGGGTGATGGGGTGAGCAACACAGGGTTATAAGGGCCTGGCCATCTTGGTTCAACACGAGGCACTCCAATGGGCAGTACATGTTCCAGAGTTCCCTGCTGGCTCCAATGCAGTGCAAATTGAATTCTTCTTCAGCTCAATGTTTTCTTACTTCTTCTTCGATCATTTCACAGCTGTTGATCCTCAATAGACATCTTGCACCCAAACTTCTCTGTAACCACATCCAGAGAACAAGTTACAACATAGCCTGATTTCCTGTTAGAAATATTTGGGTTGTAACAAACACAACTTGAGCCAGATGAAGCAAACATGAGAATTTATTAGGATATTTGGAGTATCTCACAGAAGAATTCAACAATCAAGGCATGAAAAGGGCAGAGGTGGACCTGGACGCGAAGACCGGAAGAACCAGGTACTGGAACACAATAAGGACTCTTTATTGGTTTTGCTTCTATGATGGCTTCATTCTTCTCTCTCACTGCAGACCATGTTTCTCCATGTGGCAGAAAACAGCCACTCACTGCACCCACATTTAAATATAGCTTGTGATGCTAAAATTACATAGACAAAAAGATAGTCCTAGCTTTCTAGAAGCTTTCTAGTGGAAAAGATAAAACATGCAATGGTTATATTATCACAGTGAGAAACACACGTACAGGTTCATATAGATTCAATAGGCATTAACAAGGAACAAGGGCATTTCAATTGCAGATTTGCAAAAACGTAAGCAATAAGAGAAATCTCAAGGAACTACAAGTTGTTCACAAAGGCCAGAAAATATTGCATAGGAGGAAAAAGTTTTCAGAAATGACAGTGGATAGGCAGGCATTGGTTTGTACAAAAGTCCTTGCATACCATAAGCAGAATATTACACTTTAAGTCCACAATAAGCCACACGATATTTCAACGAGGCATGTGTAATCAGGGTTGTATTTAAAAATAATCACTATGTATACATGTGAAAAATGGGCTGAGGCCGGGCGCGGTGGCTCAAGCCTGTAATCCCAGCACTTTGGGAGGCCGAGACGGGCGGTTCATGAGGTCAGGAGATCAAGACCATCCTGGCTAACCCGGTGAAACCCCGTCTCTACTAAAAATACAAAAAACTAGCCGGGCGAGGTGGCGGGCGCCTGTAGTCCCAGCTACTCGGGAGGCTGAGGCAGGAGAATGGCGTGAACCCGGGAGGCGGAGCTTGCAGTGAGCTGAGATCCGGCCACTGCACTCCAGCCCGGGTGACAGAGCAAGACTCCGTCTCAAAAGAAAAAAAAAAAAAAAGAAAGAAAAATGGGCTGAAAAATGATAGCAAGGTGCAGAAAACATGCATGCATCTGCAAGGGTTATGATTGGTTAAGTTTATCAGCAGTTAGGCCACGGGTAGGTGTTGAGCATCTGAAAGCTTATTGGTATCTGTATAGACATTAATAAGACCTCTGAAATTGACAACCTGGACATAGATTGCTGGAATGACTGAGAAGGTCTCAAATGTAGATTCCAAATGCCACTGCTGTAGATTTTGCTAGAAAGTTACTTTTGATAAATCTGGCATTCTGTGGGTGCATTTTATGTCAACATTCTAACAGATGTTCCTGAAACCAAAGTATCACAAATATATGGACCCATAGATAATGATGTCAGATCCTGCAAGGAAAAGCTACACAGAAGGCAATCCTGGTACAGGCCTCAAAATTCAGTCTGGACCTTAAGGAAAACCTACTACTTAGTAAAAGGAAAACAATGTAAATTATCCTTTGTAGAACTGTGCACAATTCCAGGTCAGTGGGAAAATCTGGGCAGTAAGAGAACAAGAAAAGGGGATGCTTCCTGTATTTGGCCTCCTTTAGTATGCTATTTCAATGTACCTTATTGTGCTCCATAAAATCAAAAATAAATCCACTCTAACTTTAAAACTTTCTTCTTGATGTAGAATTTGTGGTAGGAACCAATAAGGGACAATGCAGAGACACAGTTTTGTGGTTTACAAGGTAATTTCAAAAACACACTAAAAAATCTCTAATTTTAGAATCAGAGCTCTCATGACACTTTTGAAGGTGAGTTCTAGTGACTACTGCACAATGTATTTGAACCTCTGCATCAGTTCTTAACTAGACCTCTATTGTCAGTGTCAATCCTCCCCATAACACCTGATGTTTAGAAAAAATGTTTGTTCTTGGGCATTCAATCAATAGGTTAATGTTGAAGTTCTGTTATCGAGTGTAGGAAGTATCAGGTTTAACTGCTTAACAGTTAATAGAATAATCTAGAATTTCCAAGACCTAATGAATCAATCTCTGGGACTGGAAAGAGAATGATAGATGGAAAGAAAAAAATAGGGCAAAAATCACAAAGTACAACATCTCCTTCTAACTGTTCATTTGCATTAGTTGGTCTCCCACATCTAGTAAAATGACTTTGAGATATTAAAAAGTAGGAAGTTTTTTTTTTTTCTTTTTTTTTTGAGACAGAGTCTAGCTCTGTTGCCCAGGCTGGAGTGCAGTGGTGCCATCTTGGCTCACTGCAACCTCCACCTCTCGGGTTCAAGTGATTCTCCTGCCTCAGCCTCCCAAGTAACTGGGATTACAGGCACATGCCACCACACCCAGCTAATTTTTTTTTTTTCGAGACAGAGTCTTGCTCTGTCGCCCAGGTTGGAGTGCAGTGGCGCAATCTCAGCTCACTGCAAACTCTGCCTCCCGGGTTCACACCATTTTCCTGCCTCAGCCTCCCAAGTAGCTGGGACTACAGGCGCCCGCCACCATGCCTGGCTAATTTTTTGTATTTTTAGTAGAGACGGGGTATCGCCGTGTTAGCCAGGATAGTCTCAATCTCCTGACCTCATGATTCACCTGCCTCAGCCTCCCAAAGTGCTTGGACTACAGGCATGAGCCACCATGCCCAGCCAATTTTTAGTAAAGACAGGGTTTCACCATTTTGGCCATGAACATGTTGGTCTTGAATTCCTGACCTCAAGTGATCCACCCTCCTCAGCCTCCCAAAGTGCTGGGATTACAGGCTTGAGCCATCATGCCCAGCCAGGAAGTTCATACACTTGAGTACAAATAAAAAGTTGGAAAATTAGATGCTTTAAAATTATAGCACGAAAAGACAGAATTATTTGGCTGTTGAATTGGTATGCTGGTTTAGAAAATTATTCTCATTTATTTAAAATTCCAACTTTCCCAAAATGTTGCAAAATCAATAATTAAAGGAGAAAATACTGTTCACGGTAAAGGTGCAAAATATCATACTGATACAACAATTTGAACATAAAAGGTGAATCCTTGATTTTTTCTAAGTTTGCAATCAAGCTCAATATTGGACTTTTCTAAATTTCATCAGCATACAAAAAATATTAACTTTGTCAAGCAACATTGAGAGAACATTACAAAATCCTTACTTAGCTAAGGGATGGTTCATGCATTTTTACGGAAGTATACTTAAATACTGTAAGTTCTCAATGTGAAGTTTTCCATGGGGATAATGCAACTAGTCAAAGAAAGTCAAATACATTTCAAATGATAAAATGGAAATCTTGTTTCCTAAAACAGATAGTTCCTGACTTAAGAGGATGTGACTTACAGTTTCTCAACATTACAATGGTATCCATACAACTACTATTTCTCACTTTCAGTATTCAATAATTACATCAGATATTCAACACCTTTTGATAAAATAGACGATGCATTAGAATGTGTTCTGAGAATGTTTAAGGTAGGCTACGCTAAGCTATGATGTTTGGTAGGTTGGGTGTATTAAATGCATTTTCGACTTACAATGTTTTCAACTTACAATGGGTTTATTGGGATGTAACCCCACTGTAAGTTCAGGATCATATGTACTTTTCCAGTGACCACAGAAATTTGTTAGAAAATAGGCTTCTTTGAATGTCAAAAATGTTTTTCCAGCATAAAATTCCCTAATACTTTACATCTTCAGAAATGTGATTTTTTAATAATTCATTTATTCATCTAATTTTTTACAAGATATTTTATGCAACACAAAGAGCATAATAGTACCACAAAATATCCATGATACTTTAATCACAGTAAATTAAAATAGTGGTATTTGGGTTACATATCACTTAAGATACACAGATATATATAAAATATATGGAGGCATCTCACTGAGAAAAAGATTTGATACAGCACTACTTTATTTCATTTAGTTTGGGTGTTGTAATGTAGTTCAAACATCTTTATTTTGCTCATTCAGTTATATATTACTATGGTTATTCTGTGGTTCCTGCCTTTGCATATTTATTTTATATAAACTGTTACTCAGACTCTGAGGATGCAGAAGACTTACATAATGTTGGCTTTAGTTACTGAATAGAAAGGTCAGTAAAAACAAAAGACCCCTTATGTATGTCTATAATAAGGAAAAAGAAATGGGTTATCACTCAAGGTACTTATTAATGTAGCCATGTTACATGACTTTCCATTTTCTATATTATTGTTAAAAAACAAAAACCAGGGGTGTGTAGTGTGTCTTCACAGACATCAGAGGCACTATAAGGCATATGCATTTCATAATCCCAATTACACTAAATTATATGTCAGTTCAAAACGCAAAACATATGTGACACTAGAAGATAAGCCACAAATACCACTAAGAATTTTTTAGATGTTTCAATGGTGAATTTATTCATAATTTTATTCACATATTTTTAAAACTTCACACTTCAAAGTGAACAACTGCCAACCACTTAGAATTGGGTATTTTTGGTACCCATGTCTACAAAAAGTGTATGGCTTCCCTTGACAGTACTATACTGAGGGGCAAGTGTTCCCAGTGTCTTTAAATTGTTAGATTCTCCATAATATGAATTCTCCAAAATACAAAATAGTTTAGTTACTTGTTGCACTATCCCATATTTAGTACTTTCATAGAACTTCATTCCTAAGGGCATTTCCTTATGTACAATGAATTGTCATTTCTTAAAAATATTGCCTCATTTCCTGCATTCATGGGGTTTTCCCTCATCCCCAGTGGGAATATGTCTAATAGCTTAGGAGACTTGACTTCTGGAAGGCTTTTTGATATTCGCACGATTCTTCTTTGCTGTGAATGTTCTACTCTGTAAGGCTTGACTATGGTTTGAAAAGTTGTTGAGATGCACTGCATTCATAGGTTCACTCTATGAGTTAAGATCAGCTTTCCATATACCACCTCATTTAGAGTTCTCACCCTCAAGGAGTACAGACACATAACACAATGTGACTGTCTAAAAACGTTATCATAATTGTATTTTCTGAAGTCCAAGATGATGTCAAAGACTACTATTAACTGTATTTCTAGGATTTTTTTACTGTATGAGTTCTCTGATGATTGATGAGCTGTGACTTCTGTGAGAAAGCTTTCCCACATTCAATGCATTGATAAGGCTTCTCTCCTGTATGAATTCTCTGATGATTAACCAGCTGTGATTTCTGAGAGAAGGCCTTCCTACATTCACTGCATCCATAGGGTTTCTCACCTGTATGTGTCCTTTGATGTGGTATAAGGTGGGACTTCCGAGAGAAAGCTTTGCCACACTCACTGCATTCAAAAGGCTTCTCTCCTGTATGTATTCTCTGATGATTGATGAGACTTGACTTCTCCCTGAAGGCTTTTCTACATTCATTGCATTCGTAAGGTTTTTCTCCTGTATGAGTTCTCAGATGTCTAATTAGCTCCGACTTCTCAAAAAAAGCTTTCCTACAAAGACTGCATTCATAGGGTTTCTCTCCAGTGTGAATTCTCTGATGGGTATTTAGCTGTGATTTCTGGGAGAAAGCTTTTTCACAGTCCCTGCATTCATACGGTTTTTCTCCAGTATGAGTTCTCTGATGAGTTGCAAGACTTGACTTCTCACCAAAGGCCTTCCCACATTCAGTGCATTCATAGGGTTTCTCCCCTGTATGTGTCCTCTGATGTGATATGAGATGTGACTTCTGACAAAAGGCTTTCCCGCATTCACTGCATACATATGGTTTCTCTCCTGTATGAATTCTCTGATGATTAGTGAGACTTAATTTTTCACTGAAAGCTTTCCCACACTCACTGCACTCATATGGTTTTTCTCCCGTATGAGTTCTCTGATGTCTAACGAGCTGTGATTTCCTGCTGAAGGCTTTCCCACATTTATTGCATATAAAGGGTTTTTCTCCTGTGTGTGTCATCTGATGTGATATGAGATGTGACTTCTGGGAGAAGGCCTTCCCACACTGAATGCATCCATGAGGTTTCTCTCCTGTGTGAGTTCTCTGATGATTAATGAGACTCGACCTCTCTCTAAATGCTTTCCTACACTCGCTGCATTCATAGGGTTTCTCTCCAGTATGAATTGTCTTATGTCTAATAAGCTCTGACTTCTCAAAGAAAGCTTTTCTACAATCACTACATCCAAAGGGTTTTGTTCCTGTGTGAGTTCTGTGATGTGTAACGAGTTGTGACTTCCTGCTGAAGGCTTTCCCACACTCCCTGCATTCAAAAGGTTTCTCACCGGTATGAATTCTCTGATGGTTAATGAGATTGGACTTTTCACTAAAGGCCCTCCCACATTCACTGCATCCATAGGGTTTCTCTCCTGTGTGTGTTCTCCAATGCGATATGAGATGTGACTTCCGGGAGAAGGCTTTCCCACATTCGCCACACTCATATGGTTTCTCTCCTGTATGTGTCCGCTGATGGGATGTGAGCTGTGACTTTTGGGAGAAGGCTTTCCCACACTGGCTACAATTATAAGGTTTTTCTCCCGTGTGAGTTCTGTGATGTGTAATAAACTGAGACTTCTGGGGAAAGGTTTTGCCACAATTACCACAGCCAAAGGCTATGTCTCTTATATGTCTGCTTTGATGTTTAATGAGACTTGGTTTCTTACTGAAGCGCTTCCTACATTCACTGCATTCATAGAGTTTCTCCCCTAAACGATTTCTATGATATATGATAATCTGTGACTTTTTATAGCTCTCTTTATATTTATCACAATCATAGTACTTTAACCAGGTATCAGTATCCTCAGGCTTGGAATGGAGAAAAAAATTATCAAACACATTGAAGTCATCTGATTC
Source organism: Rhinopithecus roxellana (assembly GCF_007565055.1). Taxonomy (NCBI): domain Eukaryota; kingdom Metazoa; phylum Chordata; class Mammalia; order Primates; family Cercopithecidae; genus Rhinopithecus; species Rhinopithecus roxellana. The sequence goes on from NC_044558.1 coordinate 102,174,088, forward strand.
TGCTTTTCCATAATCTCCTTTTGGAATAAGCAAATCTAAATGATGTTTTAAAATCAATCCATCTAAGTCACCTTCGTTGTTTGATTTCCTTAAAGGAACAAAGTTCATATTCAGATTGAAATTTTTTCCAAATGCATCACATTCATGACCTCTTTTTATAATTTTAAGCTTGTCTTGGTTATCCTGGTGCCACATCATGTTACCATCTACATTCCAGACTTCTATAAAGGAAAAAAAAAAATGTTTGGTTGTGCTTTCTAAAAAAAAAAAAAAAAAAAAAAAAAAAACCTACAAATGCTATGTTGAGGGGTTGGCTGCTTTTAAGGCTTAGTTTCCTAGTCTGAAGTAAGTCCCAAGTATAATAACAATCTTCTAGGTATTGCAAGGAACTACTAAAAACAGAAACAGGAAACTGACTGGAGATTAAGTCACCTTTGATTGTTGACAAATATGTTTATTAAATGGGGAATGTAAAAAACACATGAAAAGCAACGAGAAGCAAAGAAAAACGGATGGAAGAAGCTTTGACCCAATGTTTTGAGTAATTAATTCACTCAATACTTTCTGAGTATACACTATGCCCAGGTAGTGTGTGAGGTATAGAGACACAAGAGAAAAAATAAGTTCCTGTTATTATAAAATTTACATTGTAATGGAAAAGATAAAGAAATAATATTTTTAAAACAACAAAACTGTACACTGCAGTAAATACTAAGAAGAAAATGAACATATTTGAAAGAAAAATTAGGTAGTCATTTCAAGCTTAAAGAATGAGAAATATTTTGCGTATTGGTTCTCATTCTAAAGTTTTATTTAAGCTTGCCATATGCATCTTCACGTTGGTATTAAGAAAGTCACTTATGCAACACATTTTCCAAACCATATCATCTTTCATCTTAACTATTCAGGCACAGAACTTTAAAATCCATGTGTACTTTCACTAAAACTATCCCAAGACTAAAATTCTAAAAATAATCTGACAGTTTGATAGTCAGTTGTTACATAGCTCTATTTCCATTATCCTCATGATATAACCATTTATACTATTATAAGTGAACTTCAAAATATGTATTTTTTGAGACAGGGTCTTGCTCTGTTGCCCAGACTGAAGTGTAGTGTTGTGATGCAGCCTCAACCTCCCAGGCTCAAGAGATCCTCCTACATAAGCCTCCCAAGTAGCCAGAATACACAGGTGTGCAACCACCATGGCTGGCTAATTTTGTTGTTCTTGTAGAGATGGGGTCTCCCTATGTTGTTCAGGTTGCTCCTGAACTCCTGGGCTCGAGCAATTCTCCCACTTTAGCTTCCCAAACCAGTAAGAGACTTGGTCTCTCCCAGAGTGTTGGGGTTTCAGGCATAAATCAACATGCTAGGCCCATTTTTCAACAAAAATCTGTATTTCAAATTTTTTGTGAGGTTGTACCTACAGGTAAGAAAGATAATCAGTAATGTGAAAACATTCTACAAATTTAAATGTCAACTGAAGGTAATATATTTGTAGAATTATATGGTGGAGGTAGAATTGAGATTTGCTCATGTATTTGGTATGGAGAAAATAAAGGGAAAAAGAGAATCTAGAATTACCCTTAGGTTTGGAGTTTGAACAATTTGGTAGATTATGGTGTTAATGCATTGAGGAAAACTGAGGGAGAAATACAAGGGTTCAAATCAAGACTCCACTATAAACATATTAATTCTGTTTTTTGAGACAGGGTCTTGCCCTGTCACTCAGGCTGGAGTTTAGTGGTGCAATTATAGCTCACTGCAGCCTCGAACTCCTGGGCTCAACTAATCCTCCCAACTCAGCCTCTTGAGTAGCTGGGACTACAGGTGCATGCCAGCATGCTCAAGGTAATTTTTAGAATTTTTTGTAGAGATGGGATCTCACCATGTTGCTCAGGCTGGTTTCAAACTCCTAGGCTCAAGTAGTCCTTCCACTTCAGCTTCCCAAATTGCTGGGATTACAGGTGCAGGCCCCCACAATTGACACTGTGTTAGGCCTAACATATTAATTTTGAGATGTATGTGAAGTTTCAATAAAACGGTATCAGAAAATATGGGTGCAGAAAATGAAACATTCATAAATTAAACTTACATTCATGTTATTTTAAATGTTATCAAATTATTGAACTATTAATACTTAAGTATGTGTTTTAAATTTACATCTGCCTTCCCCCATCTTTATTTTTTTTCCTAGTAGAAAAATGTAATTGCCTTATATTTGGTCATTTGTGGTGTATCCCAAATAGTCCCACTCTCTCCATCACTTTCTCTGCTGTATTCTAAACTATCACATTATCTCAATGAAATACCCTGCTAATTGGTTTCCCTGCTTCCAATTACATTTTCTACTTGGCAGTGAGAATAAACTTTCACAATTCTAAATCAGATTTTACTTTTCAAAATTTCTTGACTCGATTATAACTCCATTGTGTTGCCTACAAGTTGAGATATGATCTAGTTCCCATACTCTCTCCAACTTATCTGCATCTCTCGGGCATACTGACCTCAGCCACACGGGCTTCCATTCGGTTTCTAAAAGTAACTAAACCATTTTCTGACTTAACATATTCTTATTTGTCATTCCTTTTAGAGACACTCTTCTCCATGCTCATTTCACATCTTTCATGTCTACAATTAGTTTTCCCATGTCTTTCTCTGTTATGGACTAAATTTATCTCCTCAAAAATTGTATACTGAAGAAGAACTTCTAGAATGGCTGTATTTGGAGATAGGACCTCTAAGGAAATAAGATTAAATGAGGTCATAAGGGTAGGACCCTGATCAAACAGGGTTATCATCTTTATAAAAATAGATATGAGGCCAGGCACAGTGGCCCACCTCTGTAATCTCAGCACTTTGGGAGGCTGAGGCAGACAGATTACTTGAGCCCCCGAGTTTGAGAGCAGCCTGGGCAACACAGTGAAACTGTGTCTGTACAAAAAAAAACAAACAAACCTGTTTTTAATTAGCTAGGTGTGGTGGTGCACACCTATAATCCCAGATGCTTGGGAGGATCACTTGAGCCCAGGAGGTCAAGGCTGCAGTGACCCATGATTGTGCCACTGCACTCCAGGCTGGGTGAGTGAGACCTGGTCTCGAAAAAGGAAAAAGAAAAAAGAAACCCCACAAGAGATCCATCTACATCTATCTATCTCTTTCTCTCTCTCCACGTACACACTGGGGAAAGCCCATGTGAACACATAGTGAGAGGGTGGCTCTTCACAAGGCAGGAAGAGAGCCCTCCCCAGAAAACAACTGGTACCTTGACCTTGGACTTTCCATCTCCAAAAGTGAAAAATAAATTTCTGTTGTTTAAGCTCCCCAGAATATGACATTTTGTTATGGCAGACTGAGCAGACTAACCCATTCTCTCATCTAATTTATTTCTGTAATAACACTTAGCAGGATCTGAATTTCTTCCTGCTTACCTACTACCCTGTTCTTTTTCTGTCCTCTAGCAAGTAAACACTATGTCAGCAGGAAATATATATCTCTAGTGCTCTATTATACCCACAGTACCTAGCACAATAACTTAAAAATAAAAGAAGTCAATAAATATTCTATTTTCTCTGAAGTAGTCTGTGTAGAAAAGAGCTTCAGGCCCAAAACTACCATCCATAGAAAGTCCTGCTTGCAAGATTGGCCCTCGGCTGGCATCTGAGAACATGGGTTTCAGGAATGTCCCTACTATTTCCTAACTGATAATTACTATGCCGAGACTGTATACAAACAGTATGATCAGCACATGTTAGGCAGAGAATACCTATAGGACCAGCTCCCAGTAAAGACCTTGGGCACTTATCTCTAATGGTCTTTAATGGGCAGAAACATCAAACACATGTGTTACTACATTTTTGCTGCAGGGGGATGGTAAACTTTGACCCTTATGGGAAGGAGAGAGCTTAGGAGGCCTGCAAAAGGGTTCTTCCAGACTCTGCCTGTGCCTTTTTCATTTGTGATCCAGCTGTGTCCTTACAGTGTCACTGTAATAAATCTTAGTCATAAGTACAAATATGCTGAGTCCAGTGAGTCCTTCTAATGACTCTGAACATGGGGGGGATCTTGGAGACCCTGACGCACAGTCCCCATTTGTGTCATCTTGATAATTAGCTCCCCACTGCCTTGCAATAAAACAAATGTTCAGTGTTTATGTGCTGAAAATTTTTTTAAAAAAAGAACACAAATGTCTCATCTTCTTAACTCCTATGTTTCTGGAATTTATTTTCTGGTCTTACTTTGTAATCCTTTTCAGTAAAGGATTAAACCCACTGGGTGAGTGAATCTCAACTAAAAAGGGCACATAAAAACGACAAGAAGTTTCTCAAATTACAAATCCCAGTCTTACCACATAAAACAAAACAAAAAAACAAAAAACAAAACGAAACAAAACAAAAAACCAGGCATGGTGGCACACACCTGTAGTCCCATCTACTCAGGAGGCTGAAGCAAGAGGATCACTTTTGCCCAGGAATTTGAGGCTGCAGTGACCTATGATCACGCCACTACACTGCAACCTGGGCAACAGACCAAGACCCTGTCTATAAAAACAAACACAAGGCTTTTGGAAAGAAATTTATCAAATATTACATGTTCTATAACTAAAGTGAAGACATTTAATTATAAGCCCCTGCATCCATGTGTGCAAACAAAGCTCAGGGACCAACGTTCTAAAAAATATTATACATACTATGATCAGGTCGCAGATGGGACTTCAGCAAAAGCTGAGAAAAATTTAGGCTGGGGTAGTCAAGGAACATTTCACAAATATGAATGCAGTGAAAACCAAGTTCCTATGGAAAGGATTAAGAATTTCTAGGTCACTAGTATAATACCATTAAAAGTTCAAGACATTACATATCTGAAAACACTTGAGAAATGTTTAAATGGAACTGACCATGAATGGGGGGAAGGAAGAAATAACTGAACAGGCAGCAATAGTGTCATACTATGGAGGTCCCTGAAAGCAAAGATTACAAATCTGTAGCAGATGCTGCCACCGCCTCACTCATACACTGTCAAGATTCCTACCGGAGGTACTCACGGCTCTCTACCCAAGAACCTTCTCGAGCTGAAAGCACAAGATTGGTCTGTACTGGCCGGGCACGGTGGCTCAAGCCTGTAATCCCAGCACTTTGGGAGGCCGAGACGGGCGGATCACGAGGTCAGGAGATCGAGACCATCCTGGCTAACACGGTGAAACCCCGTCTCTACTAAAAATACAAAAACTAGCCGGGCGAGGTGGCGGGCGCCTGTAGTCCCAGCTACTCGGGAGGCTGAGGCAGGAGAATGGCGTGAACCCGGGAGGCGGAGCTTGCAGTGAGCTGAGATCTGGCCACTGCACTCCAGTCCGGGCGACAGAGCGAGACTCCGCCTCAAAAAAAAAAAAAAAAAAAAAAAGATTGGTCTGTACACAGGGACCGTGGACATTCTGGATACTTACTGCGGCAGAGGAAACCTCAAGATGAGAGATGGGAGTTAGTACATCAATAGCTGGGTTTCCTGGTACCTCAGAGTGTCAAGACTGAGGAATATTCTCACAGTGCCTCAGAGGCACTCAGCAGAACTGAGAATCCACCACCCACAGCAGTAGTCGGAGCGTCAGCCCACCCTTCACTGGCATGAATGCCCCCAGCGCTTCCATGGTCTGACTTGTCCATTCTCTCACTACATTTGTGGCGACCATGTCCCCAATAAGTTCTTACACTCACATAAGTATCTGAGGGTCTGCTTTGGAGGGAATCTGAAGTAAGTCAATGTCACAAAGCAGATAATGAGTAAAGAGGTTCAACTGATCAGAATAGTGTGGGAAGCTTTAGGAAACAAAATATGGTGGCATCATTAAGGTAGCTTGTAAAATATTAGAAACCGGATCTATCTAGCAATTTGACAACTTCAAAAATGAGACATCATGGATCTAGTTTTAAGTGGAAGTTGAGGAAGGAAGGCTTTAAAAAGATACTTTCCTAACAGAAAAAAATTTAAAACAACATGAAAGGATGGTAGAAAGGCGTTATTCGGCCATGTGCATTGGTTTATGCCTGTAATCCCAGCACTTTGGGAGGCCGAAGCAGGCGAATCATGAAGTCAGGAGTTTTTGAGACCAGCCTGGCCAACATGGTGAAACCTCGTCTCTACTAAAAATCAAAAAAAATTGGCCGGGCATGGTTGCATGTGCCTGTGGTCCCAGCTGCTGGGAAGGCTGAGGCAGGAGAATTGCTTGAACCCAGGAGGTGGAGTAGTGAGCCGAGATCACACCATTGCACTCCAGTCTGGGTGACATAATGAGACTCCGTCTCAAAAAAAAAAAAAAAAAGGATTATTCATATACTTCATGATGTCTAATCTGTAGGAAAAAAACACAAAGGAACCTAATTTAAAAGGGAGGATAAGGATAAACTGGGAGAAATGATAGCTCCATTTTCTAATATAATGAGACTGAACAGACTGGGGCTTTGGAGGGTGGTCTTTTGGGCATCAGAGATACCCAAATTGAAGACAAAATCAAGATGCTTCAATGGACAAACGGAGGAGTCTTTGACCACAGGGGAAGGAGGGACTGAATGGGATTAAACACGTGAGGACAGAATACCAAACAAGAAGTCAAGGTCCTAGATGTCACAGAGAATAACGTCATGGCCAAGATAAGCAGGACACATTTCATTTTAAGCTATAAAGAAGCTACGTCTAAACGTGACTTACTTGAGTAGCTAATGTCAATTGTTCTGAGGTACCACCGAAGGTTTAGAGATTTTGAAAAGAGATCCCTAAAGCACATTTCAGAGATGCCAACCCACCACCGACCAGATGACATGGGACTTCTGCTTTCTCCCATCTGCCTGGTTCTCACACACTCACCTGGAGAATCTGAACTTGGAATTTCTCCATCTCCTACCCATGGCTCTTCTCCTTGCTCCAATTTGAAGATGACATCTGGTTTCATAACTTCATACCCTGTTAAGGGGAAAATCACAAAGGCCTTGCGCCCAAATGCTTGGGGTTTAGGGCCTCTGGCGATGAGCAAGGTGTCACATCACAGTTGGCCTGATAAAGCTGTACTTCAACAGCGTAAGTAACTCTCAAAGTTACAGTAACGGTCTCCCTGGTGGCTAACAGGGTCTAGGACAAAGCCACCAAACACTTCAGAGGTTCTGGAGCCAGCAAGCCTGGGTTTACATCCAGGCTCTTTAATCTAATAGTTGTTAGCTCTTGGGAAAGCTACTCAACCTCTCTTGGCCTCGATTTTCTCATCAGGAAAAATGGATAACGGTACTAGCCACATCATCTCTGATGATTAAATGAGTTGATATACGTAAAGCACGTGGCATAAGATGTGGCATACAGTAAGTCACATGCATTAGGTGCTACCACTACTGCTCAAACTATTACTCAAACTATTACTACTTAAGTTTCAGAGGCTGCATAACAAAAACTTACGACTTCATTATTGAAAGGTGAGACCCAAATACTTTCTTGGTGTCATAGTCCAAGCAACTGTGATCTAAATTTCAGGTCTAAAATCATTAAAAATTTCAGAAGCCTAACTACAGGCTTCTGAAACTTCCCAGTAACTAAAAATAAAAGGCAATGCATTGGGCAGGGTCCGAGATACTCAAGAAAGCTTTTATTACCCAGTGACACTAGGCTGCTATAGTTCTCCAACATCACATCCTTGTATAAATTCTTCTGAGAGGGATCCAGGAGCTGCCACTCTTTTTGGGTGAAGTCCACAGATAAATCATCAAATGAGAATGACTCCTGTAAGAGCACAATCCTAGTAAACCTGAAGCAGTTAACACTGTATGATGTGAGAAAAAAATATTGGAGTTTGAGCACTTTATTCTCATAACAAGTTATACAAAATGCCTACTATGTCCCTACCTTCGCATATTTTGTGTGATAAAATGTCACTGTGCATTCTTCCATCCTTTCATTTATACAACTGTTAACCCGAAGAACAAAGAGAGAGGCTCTCCAGAAGAAAATGATGTTTATTTGGGAACAGAGTCCTGCCATGGGAAGACACGTGCCACAGTAAACTACATGTGTACTCAGGGAGGTAAAGAAAGACAAAGGTGTCTACAGTCATACCACCCTCAACGCGCCTGGTCTCGGAAGCTAAGCAGGGTCGAGCCTGGTTAGTACTTGGATGGGAAGACAGACAAAGGTTTTTAAAGGAAAAAAATGAGGTGCATCACATAACTGTTTTGAAACAGTTCTCCCTGGCTACAAAGATCAATAATAAGGGTGACACCAGTCCAAAGCTGGACAGGCAGCTGCTGGGCAGATGTCCCAATAAAAGTATTTTTGTGTAAGGCTTCAATGGCCTTTGTACAAGGCTGTGGCTTTTGCAGTCTTTTGTGATCATTTTTATCAGGCATGCAAGTGTGAGAACACTCTTTTCACAGGATTCCCCAGCTCTACCTGTCGGGGTAAAAAAAAATTCACACTAGTGACTCCATTTTGATTCTGACAACTTCACAGAAGACACACAAACTGGAATAGGTGACTTTAAACCCCCTGAACCACCAATAAAATATTTACTGAACCTCAAATTTGGCACTGGAAGAGGTAGTACCAAAGAAAGAAAATAGGATAGGCAAGGTGGCTCACAACTATAATCCCAGCACTTTGGGAGGCCAACACGGGAGGATCACTTGAGCCCAAAAGTTTGAGACCAAACTGAGTAATATAGTGAGATCTTGTCTCCACAAAAAATATATATAAATATTAGCTGGATATGGTGGTACATGCCAGTAGTCCCAGTTACTTGGGAGGCTGAGGTGGGAAGACTGCTTGACCCTGGGAGGTCGAGGCTTCAGTGAGCTGTGACTGTACCACTGCACTGCAGCTTGGGTGACAGAGTGAGACCCCATCTCAAAAACAAACCAATACACAAAAACACCAAGAAGGAAGATAACAAAATAATACTTTCAAAAGTCACGCTGTCTTACAGAGGGCTGCAAACACGCACTTACAAATAAAATAAACTTATAATAAGAAATAAAGGAGAGTACAGTGTGGATAAAAAGCAGGGAGTGCTTCACTCTATTTGAGTCAAAGAATTTGAAGACAGATCTATAGAAACTGTCAGTTTTGAACAGAGAGAAAATGACTTAAAAATGAACAGAGCTCAGGACACTATCAAATAATACCAAAGACTCTAACGTGAGTGTCATAGGAGTCCCAGAAAGAGAAAAGAAAGAGCATGGTGAAAATAAAGTCTCAAGAAATGATAGCCGAATATTCTGTAAAACTGACAAAAGATATAAACCAAAACATTCAAGAAGTTCAGTCAATGCCAGACAATAAACATGAGGAAATCCATACCCAGACACATCATGAATGGCTAGAAAGAAAAAAAAATCACATCACTTAAAGGGAACAGCAATTCAGATAACTGCAAATTTCTTTCTTTCTTTTTTGAGACAGAGTTTTGTTCTGTCACCCAGGCTGGAGTGCAGTGGCACAATTATAGCTTGCTGTAACCTCTGCCTCCTGGACTCGCGTGATTCTCCCACCTCAGCTTTCTGAGAAACTGGAACAACAGGTGCACGCCACCACACCCAGTTAATTTCTGTTTGTTTGTTTTTGAGACACAGTCTTATTCTGTCACCCAGACTGGAGTGCAGTGGCCTGATCTTGGATCACTACAACCTCCACCTCTCAGGTTCAAGCAATTCTCCTGCCTCAGCCTCCTGAGTAGCTGGGATTACAGGCATCTGCCACCACGCCTGACTAATTTTTGTATTTTTAGTAGAGACGAGGTTTCACCATGTTGGCCAGGCTGGTCTCGAACTCCTGACATCAGGTGATCCAGCCACCTCGGCCTCCCAAAGTGCTGGGATTACAGGTGTGAGCCACTGCACCCAGCTGAGAGTAAGCAAATTAATTATTGTCTTAGGCTGGGGTGGGAAGAGGAATTGACCAAAAATGTCACAAAAATTGTTTTGGGGTGAGGAAAATCTTCTAAAACTAGACTGTGATGATGGTTATACAGTATAAGTTTACTTAAAAATCACTGAATTAGGCCGGGCGCGGTGGCTCAAGCCTGTAATCCCAGCACTTTGGGAGGCCGAGACGGGCGGATCACGAGGTCAGGAGATCAAGACCATCCTGGCTAACACGGTGAAACCCCGTCTCTACTAAAAATACAAAAACTAGCCGGGCGAGGTGGCAGGCACCTGTAGTCCCAGCTACTCGGGAGGCTGAGGCAGGAGAATGGCGTAAATCCGGGAGGCGGAGCTTGCAGTGAGCTGAGATCCGGCCACTGCACTCCAGCCTGGGTGACAGAGCGAGACTCCACCTCAAAAAAAAAAAAAAAAAAAAAAAAAATCACTGAATTATACATTAAAATGGAGGATCTTATTGAGGTCATACTTCAATAAGGCCAACATACTTAACAACTTAGATGAAATAGCTATATTCTTTTTTTTTTTTTTGAGATAGAGTCTCGCTCTGTTGCCCAGGCTGGAGTGCAGTGTGGCGCAATCTTGGCTCACTGCAAGCTCCGCCTCCCGGGTTCATTCTCCTGCCTCGGCCTCCCGAGTAGCTGGGATTACAGGCGCCCGCCACCATGCCCAGCTAACTTTTTGTATTATTAGTAGAGATGGGCTTTCACCATGTTGGCCAGGATGGTCTCAACCTCTTGATCTCGTGATCCACCCTACTCAGCCTCCCAAAATGCTGGGATTACAAGTGTGAGCCAGCGCACCCGGCCAAATAGCTATATTCTTTGAAAAACAATGAACCCAGTGACAAGAAGAAACAAAATCTGAATTAATCCTGTAACGGTTAAAGAAACCGACCCCACAATTTAAAACTTTCCCTCAAAGAAAATGCAAGATCTATGTAGTTTTAGTGGTGATTCTTCCAAACATTTAAATAAAATGATCTGGCCAGGTGTGCTGGCTCATGCCTATAATTTCAACTATTTGATAGGGTGAGGCAGGAGAACTGTTTGAGGCCAGGAGTTCCAGACCAGCCTGGGCAATATAGTGAGAACCTGTCACTACCAAAAACAAAAAAAAAATTTTAAACTAGCTAGACTTAGTAGTATGTGCCTGCAGTCCCATCTCCTTGGGACGCTGAGGTGTGAGGCATGTTCGAGTCCAGGAGTTCAAGGCTGCAGTGAACTGTAACTGTGCCACCGCACTCTATCCTGGGTGACAGAGTGAGACCGTAACTCTTAAAATAAAAAGAAAAAAAAAAAGTTATTGCTAATGTTTTTGTTAATATGAAAAATCTAATCAAATCTAAATAAAAATCATTAGAACTAGTAAGTGAGCTTAAGAAGTTCCTGGACGGGAGTGGTAGCACACACCTTTAATCTCAGCATTTCGGGAGCCCAAGGTGGGTGGGTCACAAGGTCAGGAGTTTGAGACCAGCCTGACCAATATGGTGAAACCCCATCTCTACTAAAAAAAAAAAAAAAAAAAAATACAAAAATTAGCTGGGTGTGGTGGCACACCTGTAGTCCCAGCTACTTAGGAGGCTGAGGCAGGAGAATCGCTTGAACCCCGGAGGCAGAGGTTGTAGTGAGCCGAGATTGTGCCACTACACTCCAGCCTGGGCAACAGAGTGAGACTCTGCCTAAAAAAAATAAAATAAAATAAAAATAAAAAAAGTTCCTGTATACAACATCAATATGCCAAAATACAGCGTACTTCCATGTTTTGGCAAGAAAAGTCTTTCAAATAACAAAATTTCAGATACCATTTACTATAGAAATGACTAATGGCAGGTCTGGGACAAAAAGATGAAACCTGTGCCTTGACAGATTGATCAAGAAGAAATGATCAAAGTAACGTCACCATTTTGCAACTCCCAATGAAATAATCCATCTATGCAATGATCATTTAAAAAATGCTGGCCGGGTGCGGTGGCTCACACCTGTAATCCCAGTACTTTGGGAGCCCAAGGCAGGAGGATTGCCTGAGCTCAGGAGTTCGCAACCAGCCTGGGCAACACAGTGAAACCCCGACTCCACTAAAATACAAAAAATTAGCTGGGCATGGGAGCGTGTATCTGTAGTCCCAGCTATTCGGGAAGATGAGGCAGGAGAATCACTTGAACCCAGGAGGCAGAGGTTGCAGTGAGCCAAGACTGCGCCACTGCACTCCAGCCTGGTGACAGAGTAAGACTCCATTTCAAAAAAAAAATGTTACCACGACTAAAAGAGACAAGCAAACGTGTCTTCTGAAAGAAGTACATACCACAACCTCTGAAGCATTCTTGCCCAAAAAAGCTAAACTTCAATGTGACCAACCCTCTAGATCAGATCTGTCCAACATAACTTTCTGTGATGATGAAAATATTCTTTAACTACGCTATCCAATTCATGGATCTCTAACTTGTGGCTACTGAGCATTTTGAAATGTGGTGAGTGTGACTGTGGGATTTAATTTTAATTAATTTAAATTTAAAAAGTCCTGTGTGGCCAGTGGCTTCTGTATTGGACAGCACAACTCTAAATTTACCTATTTATAGCAAATACAGATGACAAACATATTAACACCGCCAAATACAGGTGACAAACATTAACAACACTGTTGCAAGTGGCAAAATCCACACAGTAGGAAACTATACAGAAAAATGACCTGGCTTCTTTAACGAATAATTTGGCTAGAAAAAAGTAAGAACCGGCCGGGCGCGGTGTCTCAAGCCTGTAATCCCAGCACTTTGGGAGGCCGAGACGGGCGGATCACGAGGTCAGGAGATCGAGACCATCCTGGCTAACCCGGTGAAACCCCATCTCTACTAAAAATACAAAAAACTAGCCGGGCGTGGTGGCGGCGCCTGTAGTCCCAGCTACTCGGGAGGCTGAGGCAGGAGAATGGCGTGAACCCGGGAGGCGGAGCTTGCAGTGAGCTGAGATCCGGCCACTGCACTCCAGCCTGGGCGACAGAGCGAGACTCCATCTCAAAAAAAAAAAAAAAAAGAAAAAAGAAAAAAGTAAGAACCAACAGATTAAAGGAGATTAAAGAGACAGATGAACCAACTGCACTGTATGAACCTTACTGGGATTCTGATTCAAACAAACAACAACCAACCTCTGAATGTTACGAGAACTGGAAATGCGAACACTGACTAGACATCAAGAAGCCACCTCGCCAGGCGCGGTGGCTCAGGCCTGTAATCCCAGCACTTTGGGAGGCCGGGGCAGGCGGATCACGAGGTCAGGAGATCGAGATCATCCTGGCAAAACACGGTGAAACCCCGTCTCTGCTAAAAACAGAAAAAGTTACCCGGGTGTGGTGGTGGATGCCTGTAGTCCCAGCTACTCGGGAGGCTCAGGCAGGAGAATCACTTGAACCCAGGAGGCAGAGGTCGCGGTGAGCCAAGACTGCACCATTGCACTCCAACCTGGCGACAAAGTGAGACTCTGTCTCAAAATAAATAAAAAATAAAGAAGCCACCTCAACTGGAGGAAGGAAGGCAGTTGCAATTGTAGTGAATGTCACAAAATGTGAAGTGAAAGAAGACAGAAGTGAGTTTATACTATAGCAGACAAAATCAAATATAGTGTTTAAGAATGCACAGAGAGGAGCAGAACTATAAAGTCAGGAAATGGTTACCAAAAAGGATCCTGGTTACCTCTGTCAGGAGGAAGAGGCTGTGATAATTGGGAGAGGGCAAAGAAGGGACTCATCTGGGCTAAGAATATTCTATTTCTTGACCTGAGTGGTGGTTTCATGCACATTCCACTGATAATAATTCATCAAACTGTATTTTTTAAAATGTACTTTTCTGCATGTAAATTAGGCCTTACCGTTTAAAAAGGTAAAAAGTAAACAATTATGGTCACGAAGTCCTGCTCTGGCATTCTATCCTTGGGACATACTCTGAATAATGCTATGAAAAATGCCGTAAGGTTCATGCATTTATTAGCGTTTCTCTTGAGAACATTTACCCACCACAGTAGCCCCCACCTATCCACAAAGGAGATGTTCCAAGACCCCGGTGGATGCCTGAAACCAGACAGTACCAAATCCCATAAAGACTACGCTTTTTTCCTACACATACATACCTACGGTGAAGTTCAGTTTATGAATTAGGCACAGTAAAAAATAAATAACAACAATAATAAAATAGAACAATTATAACATTGTGTAATAAAAGTTACCACACACTGAGACTATAACTTTTGCAGTGTGAGGTGTGACAGCAGAATTAGCATGTATTTATTTTTCCGTCTTCACAATTTCACGAATAAATTTGTTCTTACCATAGACCTTAGCAACCTCAGCCTACCTTTTTCGTTATGTTTAGAACTTTCACCTTTTCACTTAAAGTTTCTCTTTGATATATCCAAATTACTAGCATCCCTACTTTTATGTATGGGAGTCATTATTAAGTAAAATAAGGGCTACTAAAACACAAGCACCGTATTACCATGAGCTGATTTGACAGCTCAGATGACTCCCAAGTGACTGACAGGTAAGCAACATACACAGCATGGATCTGCTGGACCAACGGATGAGGCAGGTCCTGGGTGGAATGGTGCAAGAGTTCATCATGCTTCTCAGAACAGGAAGCAATTTAAAACTTACAAATTGCTTATTTCTGAAATTTTCTATTTAATATTTTCAAACCATGGGAAATTGGGAAATTAAAACTGCAAAAAGCAAAACTGCAGATAAGGAGGAACTACTGCATATCTCTTATTCATAAGACTTCACCAAGGAAAAATAAATGGACACCTGATAACCAAGAAATATTTATTTCCTATGGGCAATTACCTTTAAACCATGCAAAGTATATAAAAGTTCACATTTCTCTATTACGACTGCCAAAAATTTGAAAATAAAGTTTGCAGCTCAAATGCAGTAATTATGTAAGATGTTATGGCTTTAAATATGCTATAAATACTCAACCCTAAGAACTTGTCATGGTCCCATAGTTAATATATCACTGTGCCAATTTTGTTCCAATCCTGATCATCTATTCTGAGGCTATTTTCCTCTGATTTCTCAACTATTTAAACTTTTCTTTTTCACTGGAAAGCTTACACATCTCTTTTAATTCCCTGGGAAAAAATAAGAACTAAACAATCAACTCACCTGTAACATGGTCATTTTCTGCTGCTGTACGAGATGATCAGCAAGGCTGAGATGGGTTCTACTGTGCGTCTCTTCTGCTTCTGCCCCAAAACTGTGGAGTGAGGGCTCGGCTAGGTCTTCTACACTGAGAATGAATTCCTGGTTCCAGGAACTCCTTTCTTATCTCACATGAGCACGCTTATTTGTAGGGACCAGGATCTGTGGACTTTGGGAGAAATGTACTTCAACTGGTATATTCACATTGCACCTGAAATCTTTTTCTCTCTTGCTAGGAACTTGGAATTCATGATCATCTAAGGCCAGAGGTATGCTTGCTATGTAACTGAAACAGGGTTCTCAAGGAAACAGAATATAGTAAAATGGAACAGCGGAAGCCTAGGTCTCTGCAAACAGATAAGGAAATATCAGAAATAAAGTAACTGTGAGATTCACTCAATATTCACTGTGAACGCTGAAATGCAAGTCAGTCTGACAGGTGCTGTTAGGAAAAATACAGTTTATATGATTTGTATGAAAACAGATTTGAGTTTCAATCAACTTTTTTCCTTTACCAGTTAGATGACTTTTGGCAAAAACAAATTTCACCATTCTGAGCCTAGTTTCCTATTAAAATCTTCTATTAATATATCCTTAACTTATGTCTGCCAATTCTATCCATTTCAGAAGGAAATGGGTTAAAATCTCACAATAAGACTAGATTAGTCAGTTTTTCCTTATAATTCTGCTGATGTTTGGATTATATGCTTATGGCTATATTGTTTGATGCGTCAAGGTTAAATAGAGGGTTTTAAAAAATCATTGTGTAACAATGCTTCATATCCCAAATAATGTTTTTTGCCTTAAAATCTATTTTATCTTAGACGAAGTCTGCAACATCAGCATTCTTTCTTTTTTTTTTTTTTTTCTTTGGTAGGGTCTTGCTCCCTCACACAGGCTGGCATGCAGTGGCACAATCATAGCTCACTGCAATCTTGAACTCCGGGCTCAAGGGATCCTCCTGCCTCAGCCTCCCAAGTAGCTGGGACTACAGGTTTGTGTGCCTCCATGCCCAGTTAACTGTTTTTGTATTTTTTTTTTGGTAGAGACAGGATCTCACTATGCTGCCCAGAATAGTCTTGAACTCCTAGGCTCAAGTGATCCTCCCACCTCAGCCCCGCAAGGTGCTGGGATTATAGGCATAAAACACCACAATTGGCTTCAGCATTCTTTTGGTATTTACCTGGTATGTTATCATCTGTTCAACTACACTTAAAATCTCAGCATCATTATCTTTGCCCCTTATAAGCAGCTCAGAGCTCAAATGTATTGGTGTTTAAAAAAAAAAAAAAAAAAAAAATCCGGCCGGGCACGGTGGCTCAAGCCTGTAATCCCAGTACTTTGGGAGGCCGAGACGGGCGGATCATGAGGTCAGGAGATCGAGACCCTCCTGGCTAACACCGTGAAACCTCGTCTCTACTAAAAAATACAAAAAACTAGCCGGGCGAGGTGGCGGGTGCCTGTAGCCCCAGCTACTCGGGAGGCTGAGGCAGGAGAATGGCTTAAACCCGGGAGGCGGAGCTTGCAGTGAGCCGAGATCCGGCCACTGTGCTTCAGCCTGGGCAACAGAGCGAGACTCTGTCTCAAAAAAAAAAAAAAAAAAAAAATCCAAATTGGCCAGGCGTGGTGGCTCACACCTGTAATCCCAGCACTTTGGGAGGCCAAGGCGGATGGATCACCTGAGGTCAGGAGTTCAAAACCAGCCTGACCAACATGATGAAACCCCGTCTCTACCAAAAATACAAAAATAAACCGGGCGTGGTGGCACGCATCTGTAAGCTCAGCTACTTGGCAGGCTGAGGCAGGAGAGTTGCTTGAACCTGGGAGGTGGAGGTTGCAGCGAGTGGAGATTGTGCCACTGGACTCCAGCCTGGGACAACAAAAGTGAAACTCCATCTCAAAAAAAAAAAAAAAAAAAAAAAAATCCAAACCAACAGTCTGTCTTTTAACTGACAAACTGAAAACATTTAATGCTTATTGCAGTTACTGTCTTTTTCCCCCTCCTTTCTTGCCTTCAAAGCCCCAATTTCTGTATTTGCTACAACGGTGAGGATAAAGTGGACCTCACAATGGGAGTCTAAGAAACAAAAGAGGTATTAAAAGGAAAGCGCCTCGGGCCTTGTAATAACTGTTACAGCTAACGTTCCAGTGCTTTCTGTATGTGAGACAATATACTAAGCATTTTAAATTTAACTCTTATTCACAACCCTATGAGGCGTGTAACATAATCTATGTTTTACAAAGAGAAAACTGGGACAATGAGTGATCGTAACATGTGCCTGTGATCGCACATTTAGTAAGTAGCAAAATTCAAATGTTAATTCTCTATCCTGCTACATTCAAAGCATGTACTACTAAAGTCATATTGTCGTTTGTGCATATCTACATGCACAAACACACACAACATAAATCCTGGAGTCAGCTCCTATTACCATGCACACATTCAGTCACTAATTCCCATAAAAACACAAATGAAGGACAGCCTGCCTCAACCCTGTATCACACTAACAAGCAGCACTTTAACTTGTTTTTCACGCCTTTTTGTGGTTCAAACTTCAGTGCCAACTCAGAAACACACAGCAGTTTATCCCAGTTATACAAGAAATGACTCCTTTATACCTTAAATTGTGATAATACATAAATCTTAGAACAGAAGCTGGCACACAGTCACACTAAACATATATTAGCTATAATTATTATTATAAAAGTAAAATATGATGGCAAAACATAAAAAATGTACACAAGCTAAATAAGAACTATTATCTATGATCTCACCACAGGTAACCATTCTTGAGATGATGGAAACTATTGTGATATTTTTCATAAAATGGAAGCATAGGGTCATATTTAAAAACTGTTTTTTTTTTTCCATTATGTGAATAACATCTTTCCAGATCAATAACCTTATTTCTGTAAGATATCAACAACTTATATAAAATAATGAAAAAATAAAATCCTACTCATAATTGAAAAAAGTCATAAAATATGTAGGAATATCAAGACCCATATGAAGCATACTAAAAACACCAATGAAAACTATAAAAATAGAACTAAAGAAATTTATAATTCAATTTTATTCCGGGATAGGAAGACTTCATATTGTGAAGATAATTTGACCTCAAATGATTTATATAACTCATTCAACTCCAATCAGAATCTCAAAATTCTAAAGTTTACGTGTAAGGAAAAAGGTTCAAGAACAGTTCGAACACTTTTTTTTTTTGAGACAGGGTCTTACTGTGTTGTCCAGGCTGAAGTGCAATGGCATAACCATAGCTCACTGCAGCCCTGAACTCCTGGGCTCAAGTGATCCTCCCACCTCAGGCTACAGAGTAGCTAGGGCTACAGGCATACCCTACCACACCGGGCCTGGACGCTTTTGGAAATACAAAATAATGAATGTGAACAGCCTACTGTAATACATATAAATTATAATCATTATAACATCTGACAGTGGCTTCAGAGAGGTTAAACAGATGAAAAAAGCAGAACTCTATGCAAGAGTCAGCATGTAATAGACGTAGCATTTCAAAGCCATGAGTAAAACTAAATTATTTAATGAATACGAGAATATTTGAAAGAAAATAAAGGCAGTTGCCGGGCGCCGTGGCTCAAGCCTGTAATCCCAGCACTTTGGGAGGCCGAGACGGGCGGATCACGAGGTCAGGAGATCGAGACCATCCTGGCTAACACAGTGAAACCCTGTCTCTACTAAAAAATACAAAAAACTAGCCGGGCGAGGTGGCGGGCGCCTGCAGTCCCAGCTACTCGGGAGGCTGAGGCAGGAGAATGGCGTAAACCCGGGAGGCGGAGCTTGCAGTGAGCTGAGATCCGGCCACTGCACTCCAGCCTGGGCGACAGAGCGCCAGACTCCGTCTCAAAAAAAAAAAGAAAAAGAAAATAAAGGCAGTTATTTCATACAACTACTTCCAGATGGGTTAAATTTTAAAGTAATGGAAACCCTAAGAATGTCTAAAAAAAAAAAACCACAGGTGAATGAATATATGCATAATTTGAGGGGAGATGTCGCTACATGATACAAAAGACAAAAGTCATTTAAAAAACTCTAAAACAGTCAATAAATGTAACCATTAAAAAATACAGGGCCAGGTATGGTGGCTCACACCTGTAAGCACAGCGCTTTAAAAGACTCTTTCGACAGCGGCAGAGCCAGGCTGCGGGCGGATGCGGTCCAGCAGGGCAGCCGCGCCTCAGGGCCACGGCTCGGCAACGGGGCTGGCCCGCGGTCGAGGCCGAACGCACCCGAGGCCCACGCCGGCGCCTCCACGCCCGCCTGAAAGGACGCCCAGGAGCAGCGCCTCCGGAAAGGCCGTGCCCGCCCCACAGCCCAGAACCCGCGCGGCTCCGCGGCCCACGGCATCTTCACGACCCGGGGCAGCCCCACCCCGCCGCAGCCCCGAGTCCGCGAGCGGACGTCCAGGACCTTGAAGCTGAAGCCCTCCGCGGCCACTCCCGCGCGCCTCCCCCCCGCCATCCCGGGAGCCCCCCGCGCCAGCCCCGCATTAAACGCACTGAACTCACAAAAGACGCCGCCGCCAGTCGCGCTCGAGCACGCGCGCCCGCGGCCCCGCGATCACGTGACGCCGCCCGTTCCCGCGCCCCGCGCACGCGCCGGAGCCGCCGGCCTTTGTGCGCTCCCGCGCGGCTCCGAACGGGCCGGGACGAGTAGGGGACTGCACACCAGCACACTCCCCTCTCACGTGGCAGCGAAGGACAAAGAGGAAGAAAGGGCCGCCAGCAAGCTTTGCCACGAGTGTATGTGCGTAAACGTGAAGGACGGAGCCGCCGCGAACTCAACTTCCCAGAGTGCCCCGCATCCGGAAGTGCCTGTCGCCTGGAGGGGCAGTGACGCCAAACCGGCTCACAAGGTTTTCTGAGAAACATGAAGGGAAACCGAATCCACCAATACTCTTTTTTTTTTTTTGAGACGGAGTCTCGCTCTGTCGCCCAGGCTGGAGTGCAGTGGCGCGATCTCGGCCCACTGCAACCTCCGCCTCCCGGGTTCAAGCAATTCTCCTGCCTCAGCCTCTCGAGTAGCTGGGACTACAGGCTCCCGCCGCCACGCCCGGCTAGTTTTTTGTATTTTAGTAGAGATGGGGTTTCACCGTGTTGCCCAGGCTGGTCTCGAACTCCTGAGCTCAGGGAATCCGCCCGCCTCGGCCTCCCAAAGTGCTAAGATTACAGGCGTGAGCCACCGCACCCGGCCCACCAATACTTTAAAAAGACAATTGGTTTGACTTCAGTTGAGGAAACCAGAAAAAATATATATATTTATGGAAAGAAGCTAAGAATTAACAGAAAAAAAGTAAAGCTGATCCATAACTCGAGTGGTAGGGAGAATTATAGGTAAGTCACGATGCTTATGACAGAGAGATGGCTCCGGGGAGATGGAGGAGAGGAGAGAGATGAAAAAAGAGAAATAACCACAAACATAGGGAATTGAATGTGAAATCTTAAAAAGGCAAACTTACAGAAACAGTGGAAGTGTGGTCACCAGAGGTCAGGTGGCGAGAGTGGGAAATGAGGAGATGTTGGTCAGATGTTTTAAAACGAGAACAAACTTGCAGTTATAACATGAATAAGTTCTGGAGACCTAATGGACAGCATGGTGACTACAGTTAATAATGTATACTTGAAATTCACTTAGAGTAAGTGAAATACCCTCATCACACATACCCAAAGGGTAACTATGTGAGGTGATGGATACATTCATTAGCTGGATTGTGTCAGTCTCTCCACAATGATATATCAAAAGATCCTGTTGTCACCTTGAATAGATACAATTTTATTTAATTTTTTCTTAAACATTTTATTGATGTTATAGAGGGATTTCTTTCGTTTGCATTTTTCCAGCCACTGGGAGAGTGGCTGAGTACTGAGCCTATCACTACTTGGATGATACAGGTAAGACTCCAGATTCACGCTTCCGAGTACTAAGAGTTCCTCTAAAGTGCCACAATCAAGCCGGCCTTCATTTACATTTCTGCTGAACATGGCAATGCCCACCGGTATCTCTGAAGTGTAATTACGTCTTAGGTTGGCATTTCTCCAAGTAAAGCAGCTGTTTGGAATAGAATGCTCCCTGCTCCCTTTCTTTTTTGTCTTACAAACTGAACTGCATCTTCATGCTTAATTCCATATTCAGTCCAAGCAAGTGCCGCCAGCACAGGTGCCCTTCCCAATCCCACAACACAATGCACTGCCATGCAGCAACCTGGCTTTTCATGCCATTTGGTGTTTAACAGGTTTAGCCAATCATCTACTATCTGATTAGGTGGCGGAGCTTCATTGTCAAATGACCAATCTAAAATGTGGATTCCTTGTTTTTCAACTGTAACTTTACCAAATGTAGCATCACAAACTCAAACCAAAAGTGTCACTCCACACTTCCCACATCCCTCTGTGAACCTGCTGCAGTGGCACTGGTGGACCTGTGGGTTATGAGAAAATGCATGTTCCTGTAGATCTGCACAGGGGCTGGACAGTCAGTCCATTTTGGTGAAAAGAAAAAGTGTGAGCATGTGTGTGAGTAATGGGGAAAGTGAAAAGAAATTAATAAATCTTGAAATGTTTCACAGCAGAAAACTTTTTAATCTTTTATTTTTAGATCACTAGACTGCCTATTATTGATCAGTGTTTTTTTTGACTTGTCTATTCCTTATGAAGCTACTATCTTCAAGATAAGCAGAATTGTTCAGAACCCACTGGAATCCAACCTCAATTTAGGCTTCAATTTCTGCAGATGGACACCTCCGGACTCCAAAAAATCCAACGACATACAAAGCTTAAGCAGCCTTCATTACCTTTAGTTCAAGTTAATAGTGTAGGTCACTTTCCACTTGTGCTTACTTGATGCTTAATTTTACTGGAATCGCTAAAAGAAATATACTTGCAATTTTTTTTAAAGGTATCTATTTCTGAGGCCAGTCTTGGTGTCTCGAGTTTTCAAGGCAGTGTTGATGACAGCACGTAGAACCTCAAAGCTCATTTGTCGGTGAAAATGCTGTGCTCAGCCTGGCAGAAATCTGCTCCCACACTCAAAGTCACCATAAATGTACAACATCACAAAAAAGTGCTGGTGTGCTGAGGACTGGGCATTGGAGTTGGGGATGGCTGCTCCAGCCTCTGTACACAACACCTGGCCTGGTGGATCCAGAGTTAGTCTTGCTGCCCAGCTGCCACTCTAGCCACTCCCTAGACACAATTTTAAATTGTCAGATATATCTTTAGTAAAGCTGAAAACACAATTCCAGAGGAATTCAAAGAAGGAAAATTTTCTATTTATTAAACAACATAAAGATACCAAAATTGATGAATGTATGGTTTGAGAAGAAACCTCAGACAAAACTTAAGATTATGCAAGCATAACTATTGAGAAGTAATTAACAGAGAGAAGCTGGCAGTGCATTGCAAAAATATACTATAAGCAAATGGATTCTATTCTAGAAACACAAGGTTGATCAGAAAACTTACTAATACTACCATCGCAGTAACTTAAGGGGAAAATAAAATCACTTCAATTACATGAAAAAATTAACTTTAAGATATATTTTAGATTTTACAAAAATAGCAAATTTATTTGCTACCTTAACATGACAAAAAAAAAAAAACAACAACATAGGATTTTAACCATAAAGCCAGTGTGCTGCTTAATGGTAAAACCTTAAGAGAAGTTAGGAACAAGGTATGGATACTGACTTAGATCAGGATTTTTAAAAATTGGACTGATAGAAATGCAGAAACTGCAGATATCGAGTTTCAGTGGTTACTGCCGACGTACACACATTTCTATACTACCGGGGGGTTGTTTCTGAAGTTGTCCTTTTTTTTTTTTTTTTTTTTTTTTTTTTTGTGAGATGGAGTCTCGCTCTGTCGCTCGGGCTGGAGTGCAGTGGCCGGATCTCAGCTCACTGCAAGCTCCCCCTCCCAGGTTTACGCCATTCTCCTGCCTCAGCCTCCCGAGTAGCTGGGACTACAGGCGCCTGCCACCTTGCCCAGCTAGTTTTTTGTATTTTTTAGTAGAGACGGAGTTTCACCATGTTAGCCAGGATGGTCTCGATCTCCTGACCTCGTGATCCGCCCGTCTCGGCCTCCCAAAGGGCTGGGATTTACAGGCTTGAGCCACCGCGCCTGGCCTAGTTGTCCATTTTTTTTAATGCATAGGAGGCATATGGAAAGGTAGAGGTTTGCTGACTTCCAGGAAAAAGGAAATTAAGAAACCAATTTAACCTGTGGCTAAGTGCAGTGGCTCACACCTGTAATCCCAGCACTTGGGAGGCTGAGGCAGGAACGTCGCTTGAGGCTGGGAGTTCAAGACCAGCCTGGGCAACATGGTGAAACTCCCATCTCTACAAAAAAAAATTTGAATTCAAAAACAAGAAGCCCACTTAACCTGGGATAAGGTCTTGCCTACTGCACTGCTTAGAGTAAGAGTCACCCTAGAAGCAAGCTCCAATTAGGCCCCTGTGAAATGCTTTATGAGAGACCTTTCCTTAAAACTAAATTTTGTTAAAATTCCTAAAACAGTCATATTATAGAAGAACTAGATACCAAAAAGTATGTACAGTCTGGCCAGGCGCAGGAGCTCAGGCCTGTAATCCCAGCACTTGGGGAGGCCAAGGTGGGCAGATCATGAGGTTAGGAGTTCAAGACCAGTCTGGCCAACATAGTGAAACCCCATCTCTACTAAAAATACAAAAAGTAGCCAGCTATGGTGGTGTGCACCTGTAATCCCAGCTACTCGGGAGGCTGAGGCAGGAAAATCAGGTGAACCTGCGAAGTGGAGGTTGCAGTGAGCGACATTGTGCCACTGCACTCCAGCCCAGGCAACAATGTGAGACTCCCTCTAAAATATACATATATTATATTTTTATATATATATAAATAAATATATAAATATTATATATTAATATATTTAAAATTTTCTTATCCATTATTTTATCCATCTAAAATAAATAAATATATACATACACACACACACAGTCTCTGGATACAACTTTGTTCCTATATATGTTCTTTGTTCCTATAAACGTTCTTTTACAATGCCTTAGCCCAGGAGACCAAGTCCCCTTCAAATCTGGAAAAATCACAACCCTGAGGACCAAATACAGCCCAAATGGAATAGACGCTTATGAAGTTCTCCTGGCAACCCATTCATTCATAAAGTTAAAAGGAGTCAAGCCCTGGGTTCATCAATCACCAGTAAAGATTGTTCCTGTCCACTGTACTCCAGCCTGGGTGACAGAGCAAGACCCCATCTCCAATAAAAAAGTAGTATCTGATAATATTTAAAACTCTCCTCGGCCGGGCGCGGTGGCTCAAGCCTGTAATCCCAGCACTTTGGGAGGCCGAGATGGGCGGATCACGAGGTCAGGAGATGGAGACCATCCTGGCTAACATGGTGAAACCCCGTCTCTACTAAAAAATACAAAAAAAAAACTAGCCGGGCGAGGTGGTGGGTGCCTGTAGTCCCAGCTACCCGGGAGGCTGAGGCAGGAGAATGGCGTGAACCTGGGAGGCGGAGCTTGCAGTGAGCTGAGATCCGGCCACTGCACTCCAGCCCAGGCGACAGAGCGAGACTCCGTCTCAAAAAAAAAAAAAAAAAACTCTCCTCAGCCCCTCATTACACAGGTTACACAGACAACAGGAAGCAGTAGGGCCAACTCATCCAAACCCCAAATGGCTGTAGAAGCCCACAACTAATTTCTCCACCCAGGAATACACTTGTGAACCCCTAACTGATCTTCAGTTACTTTTCAGGGAAAAAAAAAAAAAAAAAGTGCAAGGGCTCTTGGATTTCCAGATAAAGGAAAAGCCATTTATCCATATTTGCATTCCTTTTAGAGTCTAAAACCAGCCTCTGCCTGATCAAACTAGAAGGCCAGAAGCAGATGGCAGCTGAAGGAAACAGCTCACTCAAGATGCCAACCAGGCCTCTGTTAATGCCATCATGGATAAGATCTATTTCTGAGGGTCTAATTAAGTTAGGAACTACAGTTGTATGTATGTTGGGATTCCTTTTCCTTCTTGTCAAGGTACAGATGGAGCAGAGCTATCTTGTATGTCAGTAGCCCCACTCATGCATTCTTGGTACTCAGACCTGCATGCCTTGAAAGCATGAAGTAGCTAGAATGGTCATCACCCCACTTCCCTCAAGATTGAGGAGTGCACAAAAAGGGGGGTACCTGTAACTGTGGGACCAGCTCAAATTAACCATTTCTTAAGTTGTTGCAGGTAAACACAGAGCCAAAATTGCCTTGGCACATGCAATGCAAAAAGCTTTAAATTCTGATTGTTATCATCACCAGCCTGGCAGGCCAGCTGCATTGGCATCATCTGGGTCTAGCTGGAAATGCCATAAAAACTTGACCCACTCCAGCTGGGCATGGTGGCTCACACCTGTAATCCCAGCACTTTGGGAGGCCAATGTGGGCGAATCACGAAGTCAGGAGCTCGAGACCATCCTTGCTAACACAGTGGAACCCCATCTCTACTAAAAAATACAAAAAAGTTAGCCAGACGTGGTGGCGGGCTCCTGTAGTCCCAGCTACTCGGGAGGCTGAGGCAGGAGAATGGGGTGAACCCGGGAGGTGGAGCTTGCAGTGGGCCGAGATGGCGCCCCTGCACTCCAGCCTGGGCGACAGAGCGAGACTCCGTCTCAAAAAAAAAAAAAAAAAAAAAAAAAAACGCTTGACCCACCCCCTAATCACAGAGACAGATCTGAGCATTGCCTCCTGTCTCCTTGCCAGTTGACTTGGTATAAAGCCTTTTTTTTTCCTCAAAAGAGGGAACCATAATGTTGGCTTCTGCGGGTGTCATAAAGTAAGCCTATTGCTCAGTAACAAACATATCTTTCCATTTTTTAGTTTTTCTTTTTACTTTTTTCTTTTCTTTTTTTTTTTTTTTTTTTTGAGACGGAGTCTATCTTCCAGGCTGAAGTGCAGTGGCGCGATCTCGGCTCACTGCAAGCTCTGTCTCCCGGGTTCCCGTCATTCTCCTGCCTCAGCCTCCCGAGTAACTGGGACTACAGGCGCCGCCACCACGCCCGGCTAATTTTTTGTATTTTTAGTAGAGACGGGGTTTCATCATGTTAGCCAGGATGCTCTCGATCTCCTGACCTCATGATCCACCCACCTCAGCCTCCCAAAGTGCTGGGATTACAGGCATGAGCCACCACACCCGGCCCATTTTTTAGTTTTTCTTTTACAAACTTTAAAACATTATTGTAGGCCGGGCGCGGTGGCTCAAGCCTGTAATCCCAGCACTTTGGGAGGCCGAGGCAGGCGGATCACAAGGTCAGGAGATCGAGACCATCCTGGCTAACACGGTGAAACCCCATCTCTACTAAAAAGTACAAAAAACTAGCCGGGCGAGGTGGCGGGCGCCTGTAGTCCCAGCTACTCGGGAGGCTGAGGCAGGAGAATGGCGTGAACCCGGGAGGCGGAGACTGCAGTGAGCTGAGATCCGGCCACTGCACTCCAGCTTGGGCGACAGAGCGAGACTCCGTCTCAAAAAAAAAAAAAAAATTATTGTATTCATAATTTCTCAGTTTATATGTGGTTTTTAGAAGATTTATTCCCAGACAGTTCTCATTTTAAATTTAACATTTTATAAGATGTATTTCTAAGTAGCTTATCATTTCTATTGCTATAATGAATATGAGGGTTTTTTATAGTATTTTTTGTTTGTTTGTTCGTTTTTGAGATGGAGTCTCGCTCTGTCATCCAAACTGGAGTGCAATGGCACGATCTCGGCTCACTGCAACCTCCACCTCCAAGGTTCAAGCGATTCTTCTGTCTCACCCTCCCAAGTAGCTGGGATTATAGGTGCTCACCACCAAGCCTGGCTAATTTTTTTGGTAGTTTTGTAGAGATGGGGTTTCACCATGTTGGCCAGGCTGGTCTTGAACTCCTGACCTCAGGTTATCCACCCGCCTCAGCCTCCCAAAGTGCTGGAATTACAGGCGTGAGCTGCCACACCCAGCCTATAGTATGTTTTCTTATTGGATGTTGGTGGAGTCACGGACTGAATGTGCCCCTTAAGTCATATATTGAAGCCCTAACCCCCGGTGTTGCTGTATTGGGAAGGAGGAATCTCTAAGAAAATAATTAAGGCTAAATAAGGTTATGAGAGGCCAGGAGTGGTGACTCATGCCTGTAATCCCAGCACTTTGGGAGACCAAGGCGCGTGGATCACCTGAGCTCAGGAGTTTGAGACCAGCCTGGCCAACATGGTGAAACCCTGTCTCTACTAAAAATACAAAGATTAGCGGGCATGGTGGTGGATGCCTATAATCCTAGCTCAGGAGGCTGAGGCAGGAGAATTGCTTGAACCTGGGAGGCAGAGGTTGCAGTGAGCCAATTGCGCCATTGTACTACAGCCTGGGCAACAAGAGTGAAACTCTGTCTAAAAAAAAAAGATGTTATGGGATCTTTGGGGTGTCACTTTTCTTGTCAGAAACCTCTGTGGCCGGTGGCACCTTTGCTCGAGTTTTGCTCAGGCCCGCTGGGCTCATTCTGCCCCCTTGGCCTAGCACATTGTGCTCAGCTCACACTACCAGCCCAGATCCCACACCTCTAAGGGTGACTGTGAGGCAGGTGTGGAGCAGCAAGGGGTGTGTGAGCAAGCATGGGATTCAGCCACTGCACCGACATGCTGGCTGCTACTGTGGGGCAGGCAGCTCCAGGTGCTGGCATGGGTGCCAGCTCTCTGTGAAGCTGCGGATGGACTCGGCACACCACAAGCAACTTCCATGGCTAGCACTGGAGAATGCAGTGTTGCCCAGAAGCTTGGAGACCCCAAAAACTACAGGGCCTCAAAGAGGGAGTCACAGCCCTGGCTCAAAGATCTCCCAGGTCTGGGCTCCTCGAAGGGCTGAAGCTCTTCTCTTTCTCTTCACCCACAACGTGGCGAGCAAGGGGCATGTTTCAGCCCTGCGTGTGTTACAGCTCTTTCAGCCTTGCCGTTCAGCGGGTCCTGAGTTCTTGTTCTGCGACCAGAAGGAAGGAGGTAGGCAGACAAGTGAGGGTCAGCAAGATGAAGAGGAGCTTTGTTGAGTCATAGAACAGCTCAGAGGAGACCGCAGGGGGCAGCTCCTGTCTGCAGCCAGTGTGTCCCCCGGTGTTTAGCTCCTAGCACAGAGGGTAGCTCCTCTCTGCAGCTGGTTGTCCTGACGAGGGCTCAGCTCTCAGCGGAGAGGAGGCCCTAAAGTGAGTGACCCCTCTCTGCAGGCAGATGGTCCCACTGTCTGTTCACCTCTGGCTGAGCCTGGGGCTTGTACTGGTCTGAGAGAGGAGAAAGTGCTTGCCGATTGGTTCATGGGCGGCCAGGAAAAGGAACCGTAAGTTCCCACTCCGGGTTCGTGGGACTGGCAGCCTGGCCCCCTAGTCTTCAGGCCTCCCTTGGACTGCAGGTGGGGCCTCACCGGGGACCCGCCCCCTTCCTCCCAGGAGCCTGTCTCCTGTCACTGTGTGCTCAGGCTGCTTGCACCAAGGGGCACCTGTAGGCCAGCCCCGAGCTGCCCTCAGGCCCGCCTTGGCCTCCCCGTTGCACTCTTTGGCACCTGAAGTCTGGCGGGTCTGAGGCGGCAAGAGGCTGGTGTGTCAGTTCCGCCCTGAGCATGTGCAAACCCAGTTGGGCTGTGACTGTGCCTGAGCTCAACTCCAACCCCGCTCCAAGATTGGGCTGGGTGCTGGGAGCAGGAAGAGGCCAGGCAGCGGGAGGAGATACCCCCGAGCCTGTCGGGGGAGGGGTCCTACCCGGGCCTGAGGGTGCAGAGTTCAGAGATGCCCGGGTCCTGCGCCTGGGAGAGCAGGGCTCCGGCCTGCTTTGTGCAATGGGCAGGCAGCCCTGGCCGCAGCCTCCTGGCAGCCTGGGGTGGGGGCTCCAGGTCCTCATTGGGCCCCTCTCTGCCTGATCACGGGTGGCCCAGCCTGGCCCTATCGCAGTGGCTTCCAGGGCAGCAGGCTCTGGAGGGGCTCCTACTTGTCCCTGGCTCCTGCCAGCTCCGTGGAGCACAGCATCCTCTCGGGTCCAGCTCTGCCTCCTCCCCGTGCCCTCCCTGCAGTGGCGGCGGGTGACAGCAGCCACTGGGGACCAGGGGCCGGGGAGCGGGTACCACGCAGCCACACAAGGGTAAAGGCAGCGCATCAGGTGCCTCTGGGACACAGGGCGGGAGACCCACTGCTGCCCCCACAGCCGCTCCTGCCGGCCTGATGACAGTGGCCACTCTGGATAGCCTGCCGCTGCCATCAGAGAACACACACTCGCTCTCTCAGCTCCCACTGGGGAAAGGCCGTGTGAAGACAGTGAGAAGGTAGCCATCTGTAAGTCAGGGAGACAGCCCCAACCAGAAACCCATCATGCTAAACCTGGGCAACATAGCAAGATCTGTCTTAAAACATAAAAATAAATTGGCCAGGTGTGATGGTGGTTGCCTATAGTCCCAACTACTTGGGAGGCTGAGGCAGGAGGATCACCTGAGTCCAGGAGTCCGAGGCTGCAGTGAGCTATGATTGCAGCGCTGCTCTCCAGCCTAGGAAACAGCGTGAAACCCCATCTCTTAAAACACTAATGAATTAAATACAAACTTTTTAAAAGAAACGTTATCTTGCTGACACACTGATTGCAGACTTGTAGCCTCCAGAATTGTGAGAAAATAAATCGTTGTTAAGCCACCCAGTCTGTAATAGTTTCTTCTAGCAGTCTGCGTAGACTAAGACAAATAGTAAACAGCAACAGTATTAATATGTACCTTGGAACAATGCTGAAGTCACTTCTTAGATCTGTATTAGTCAAGAGAGACAGAACCAATAGGCTAGAGAGGTAGACGAATAGATGTGTGGGAGGGGATTTACTATGGGAATCGGCTCGTGGGCTTACAGAAGGTGATTAGTGTCCTTATAAGAAGTCCCACAGATGTGCAATTGCAAGCTGGAAAATGTGAGAAGCTGGAAGAGTGGCTCAGTCCAAGTACCAAGGCCTCAAAACCAGGGAAGCCAGTGGCATAACGCTGAGCTGGAGGCTGAAGGCCCGGGGACCTTGGGTTCTGATGTTGAAGGGCAGAAGATGGTGTCTCCGCTCCAGGAGAGAGTGAAATCACCTCTTGTCAGCCTTTTTCTTCTGTCTGGGCCCTCAACAGATTGGACAGTGCCCGTTCTCACTGGGTGAGGGTGGATCTTCCTTACTCTGCTGATGCAAATGCCAGTCTCCTCTGGAAAGCCCCACAGGCATACCCAGAAATAATATTTTGCCAGTGATCTGGGTATGCTTTAATCCAAACTGACACCTAACATTAATCATCACAAGATCTTGCTTGCAAACAACCAAAAATATTTCTCTTTCCTGTCCAATATACCTCTTAATCTTCATTCCTTGTCTTACCACTAAAATGAGACCACCACTTCTGTTGTCCTTCCCAGCTTCTCCCCCAACTCCCCTTTTCCCTAGTTTATGACAAGAGAGAAGGGGGAAAGCAAAAAGTTGGAAAGAAACAGAAGTAAGATAAATAGCTAGACAACCTTGGCACCACCACCTGGCCCTGGTGGTTAAAATAATAATAATAATAATAATAATAATAATAATAATATTAACCCCTGACCAAAACTACTTGTTATCTGTAAATTACAGACATTGTAGGAGAAAGCACCGTAAAACTTTTTGTTCTGTTAGCTGATGCATGTAGCCCCCAGTCACGTTCCTCACACTTGATTTATCACGACCCTTTCACGTAGACCCCTTAAAGTTGTAAGCTCTTAAAAGCGCTAGGAATTTCTTTTTCGAGGAGCTCAGCTCTTAAGACGTGAGTCTGCCGACGCTCCCAGCCGAATAAAAAACCTCTTCCTTCTTTAATCCGGTGTCTGAGAAG
Organism: Rhinopithecus roxellana; assembly: GCF_007565055.1. Lineage (NCBI taxonomy): Eukaryota > Metazoa > Chordata > Mammalia > Primates > Cercopithecidae > Rhinopithecus > Rhinopithecus roxellana. The sequence continues at coordinate 102,205,072 of NC_044558.1, forward strand.
TTTTGTCTGTGGCTCATCCTGCTGTACCACATTGGTTAGGACTTCAGCTCAATGCCAGGGAGAAATAATGAGAAAGAGCAGTGATCTCAGTGGTTCCTCATTTTAATTATACTGTAAGGTTCTGCTTGAAGTATGTTTGCTGAGAGGTTTATCACGAGAAAAGGGTGTTGCATTTTATTCTGAGTTTCTTAAGAATTTTATAACAAATAATTGCTCCAATTTATTGAACATAAACAATTTACTTATATAGTTTATTTTTCTTAAACTGTATAAGTACTTATGTTTCATATCACCCTATTTCTACATTATCTGGTTAAAATGATAAATACATAAACTTTAATATTGAATTATCTTTGACATATTATTTATTTATAAAGTTGAACTAGCCAATGCAGTGGCTCACAGCTGTAATCCCAGCACTTTGGGAGGCCAAGGCGGGCAATCACTTGAGGTCAAGAGTTCGAGACCAGCCTGGTCAACAGAGTGAAACCCCGTCTCTTCTAAAAACATAAAAATTAGCCAGGCTGGTGGCAGGTGCCTGTAATCTCAGCTACTTGGGAGGCTGAGGCACGATAATCACTCGAACCTTGAAGGCGGAGGTTGCTGTGAGCTGAAATTATGCCACTGCATTCCAGCCGGGGTGACAGAGTGACACTCTGTACCAAAAAAAAAAAAAAAAAAAAAAAAAAAAAAGTTGAACTATATGAAGTTGTCCTTTTTGTGGGTTGATCCAGTCACTCTTCTACATAACAGAACACCTCAAAATTTAATGACTTATTATTTTAACTTGATTACCTAAAAAAAGAGTGACTTATTGGCCGGGCGCGGTGGTTCACACCTCTAATCCCAGCACTTTGGGAGGCCAAGGCAGGTGGATCATGAGGTCAGGAGTTCAAGACCAGCTTGCCCAAGATGGTGAAACCCCATGTCTACTAAAAATACAAAAATTAGCCAAGTATGGTGGCAGGCACCTGTAATCCCAGCTACTCAGGAGGCTGAGAACTGCTTGAACCTGGGAGGAGGTTGCAGTGAGCCAGGATCATGCCACTGCACTCCAGCCTGGGCAACAGAGTGAGATTCCATCTCAAAAAAAAAAAAAAAGTGACTTATGATATCTAATAGTTTCCTGGGTCAGGAATTCAAGACAGGCTCAGCTAGGCAGCTTTTTCTAAGGCTAGATCTAGAATAGAAGGGGCTGGAATGTCTGGGGGTGCTTTAAGCATCCCTCACTCTTGATGTAGTCTGTGTGTGAACTAGTTTGGGCTTTCTTACCACAGGGCAGCTCAGGGCCATTGGCTGCCAAGTGGTGCAAGTGTGAATTCCAGTGACAAGGTGGAAGCCGCATGACCTTTTACGACCTAGCTCTGGAAGTTACACAGCTTCACCTCTGCTGCATCCTTTTTTGCTTTTTAAAATAGAAACGGGATTTCACGGTGTTTCCCAGGCTGGTCTCAAACTCCTGGGCTCAAGCAACTTTCCTGCCTTTGCATCCTGAGGCTCTGGGATTACAGGTGTGAGCCACTGCACCTGGCCTATTGCTGCTGCATTCTCTTGGCTACAGGCAAATTACAAGTCAACCCAGGTTCAAGGAGCTGGTGTCGACCTCAACTCTCATGGGAGAAATAGCAGTCACAGTGTATGTGTGATAAGAGATACTGTTTTTGCCATGTTTGGAATTACCACGGTCGGCCCTCTTGCTGTAACAATTCACATCACCCCCCCGCCCCCCGGCAAAGAACAGCCATCTCCTCCCCAAAATCCCAATGTCTCATCCCACTATAATATCAGATTGAAGACCAGGATCTCATCGTCAGACTCTGCTACAGGTGCAGACGGGGCTCTTGAGGATGCAGTTCCTGAGGTGCTATTTCTCCCAATCTGAATGCCTGTGAAATATGAGACAAGTTACTTTCATCTTACACACCCAGGACATTAACAGTGGGGCAGACATAGAAAAACTGTTATCAATACTCCTATTCAAAAGTAGGGACAAGGCCGGGCGTGGTGGCTCAAGCCTGTAATCCCAGCACTTCGGGAGGCTGAGGCAGGCGGATCACGAGGTCAGGAGATCGAGACCATCCTGGCTAACACGGTGAAACCCCGTCCCTACTAAAAACACAAAAAATTAGCCGGGCGTGGTGGCGGGCACCTGTAGTCCCAGCTACTCGAGAGGCTGAGGCAGGAGAACGGCGTGAACCTGGGAGGCGGAGCTTGCAGTGAGCCAAGATTCCGCCACTGCACTCCAGCCTGGGCAACAGAGCGAGACTTCCGTCTCAAAAAACAAACAAACAAAACAAAACAAAACAACAAAAGTGGGGACAAGAGAAGGCACACAGTAGTCACTATTCCATGGAAATTCTTAAATCCTACTGGGTACCCATCACCAGTTCGGTGGTTCGGGTTTGGTTCTGCTGTCTTGGACTTCTCCATGGCTCTTTGCTCTACCCTCTGGATCTTAGTTCTGCTGTCTTGAGTCATCCATGGTTTTTCGTAAAATGTGACCATGTTTGCAACTGAGTATCCTTCTCAACCTACTTCCTGAGCAAAAAGGTTGAGTTCAAATACCTTTTTTGTAGTTTGTCCGTATCTGTCAAGTTAGCATCACTGTTTTTAAAAACGTGTGGGATTTTTATCTATCTGTGTACAATCCATCCCATTAGACAAAAGCCATACGCCAAAAATCTTTTTTTTTTTTTTTTTTTTTGAGACGGAGTCTTGCTCTGTCGCCCAGGCTGGAGTGCAGTGGCCAGATCTCAGCTCACTGCAAGCTCCGCCTCCCGGGTTCACGCCATTCTCCTGCCTCAGCCTCCCGAGTAGCTGGGACTACAGGCGTCCGCCAGGTCGCCCGGCTAGTTTTTTGTATTTTTAGTAGAGACGGGGTTTCACCATGTTAGCCAGGATGGTCTCGATCTCCTGACCTCATGATCCGCCCGTCTCGGCCTCCCAAAGTGCTGGGATTACAGGCTTGAGCCACCGCGCCCGGCCCCAAAAATCTCTTAATAAGACTTTCTCTACCATGGGCTCTCGGTGGGCCTTGTGTGGGACCTCACCTTTAAAATTCTTGGCAGTTCTGTTGCTTATGAGAGGGCTCACAGAAGCATTCCCTCGAGTCCTTAGAAGTTCTTTTTGTTTATTCATTGAAGGGGGTCAGGAGATACCACATTAGACATTTCTGGAATCTTACACAAGGGTACTATAGCCAGTCTTGGATTGCGTCTTTTCCCTGAGGAGCTTTCTTACTTTGAGAATGCTTTACAAGCTGAAAAGACTGTTCTGAGCCATTTATTTACCCCATGGAATGGTTCATTTTTTAGTTCTCTTTCCTCTCTCATTTTATTATCAGCAACGAGAAACCAGGTAGCATCCTGAACCCTGGGTCTAGAAAACACTTAGCTCTATCACTGAAGTGATGAGGTACACTTTCTATTTTCAATTTACATTAAGTGACAGTGTTGATAAATGTCCCGTCACTACATAAAAATGTCTCATTTTCTCCATGTTTCAATAATGCTTTCCTTGTGTTCCTTCAAGCCCTCACCAGCAACCTCCTTGATGACTTTTAGACTCTGCTAATACCATCCCCAAAGCTCACTGAGTTTTACTGACATTTTACTCAAGGGCCTTTTAGATTCTGCTCATTATCCAGTGCCAAGGCCAGTGATGCATGTGAGTAGCACCCCACTTCCAACACTATATTCCAATCACTACTATGGTCTAAAATATCACCTCAAAATATTATAGCACAAATGGCAACAAAGATGTTATTATCTCTGATGGTGTCTGTTTGTCAGGGATTCAGGAGAGGTTTGACTGAGCCTTTCTGGGTCAGGATCTCTCATAGAGCCGGAAAGGCATGGAACGGGAGCATAAGGGGCTGGACAAGCATCTCTTTCTTTTTATGTCATCTCAGAGCCTCTCTGTGTGGTTTCTCTATATGGACTAATTGAGATTTCCTCCTAGTACTGCAGCTTCAAGGACTGCTTACATGGCAAATGAAGGATCTCTGAAATCAAGGCAGAAGCCATATTCCTTTTTATATCCTGTGAAGTCTTACATGATCACTTCCTCCACACTGGCTACAAGTGAGTCACAAGCCAACAAAACTCAAAGAATGGGGCAAGACTATCAGTGGGAGGAGTGGCAAGATCACACTGTAGGAAAGGAGATGAGATGGCAGCTACTGTCACAGCCCACCTCAGAAAACAAAATCTGCCACATATGTAAAACATGGTTGATTATTGTAATTTCCTATGGGTCAACCTTATATACAGATGTATGGTGAAAGAGACCTGGATTTCATTTACTCAGAAAATTTTCATGTATTAGATTGACCTGTATTCTGTATTTCTTTCTTCTACTGTCTCTATCCTGATTTGGTGTAAAGGTTATAAAAGAATTTCTAGGTGAATTTGGAAGAGACATATATATATATATATATATATCTTCCAAATTTACATATATATTACATATTATATATAATATATAAATTTATATAAATTATATAACATATTTTTATATATATATAATTTTTTTTTTTGAGACGGAGGCTCACTCTGTCGCCCAGGCTGTAGTGCAATGGGGCGATCTCGGCTCACTGCAAGCTCTGCCTCCTGGGTTCACACCATTCCCCTGCCTCAGCCTCTCGAGTAGCTGGGACTACAGGTGCCCGCCACCATGCCCAGCTAATTTCTTGTATTTTTAGTAGAGACAGGGTTTCACTGTGTTAGCCAGGATGGTCTCGATCTCCTGACCTCATGATCCACCCGCCTCGGCCTCCCAAAGTGCTGGGATTACAGGTGTGAGCCCTCATGCCCGGCGGAAGTAATCAATATTTTTAAAAATTTCTAATACCACTTACATAACCTAATGATAATAGTCCTCAATATTTGTGAACATTTTATTGGACATTCATCTGGGCTTGCTATATTTCATTGAGGGAAGCTTTTGATACTCCAATTTTCTTATTTATTGTTGATTTTACTAAGTTTTGCTTTTTCTGCTTGGTCGGTTTTGATAATGTGCAATATTCTAGAAAATTGAATTTTTTTTTTTTTGAGACGGAGTCTGGCTCTGTCTCCCAGGCTGGAGTGCAGTGGCCGGATCTCAGCTCACTGCAAGCTCCGCCTCCCGGGTTTACACCATTCTCCTGCCTCAGCCTCCCGAGTAGCTGGGACTACAGGCGCCCGCCACCTCGCCCAGCTAGTTTTTTCTATTTTTAGTAGAGACAGGGTTTCACCTGTGTTAGCCAGGATGGTCTCGATCTCCTGACCTCATGATCCGCCCGTCTCGGCCTCCCAAAGTGCTGGGATTACAGGCTTGAGCCACCGCGCCCGGAAATTTTGTTATGTTTTTATTTTGATTGGCTTATGGTTATCCCTAGTATCCTCCTAAAATTTTTTAAAATTTAGAAATGACTCCATACAATATGAAAGTTTAAAGAATAATACAGAATTTACGCAATGATAATGAATTTGTAAATATTCTTTACCAATATTCCTCAAATTTTTACCATGTTGGCTTTCTCTATAAATAAACGTTTTTTTTTTTTTTTTAGACAGAGTTTCACTCTGTCACCCAGGCTGGAGTGCAGTGGTGTGATCCTGGCTCACTGCAACCTCAGCCTCCTGGGTTCACCCCATTCTCCTGCCTCAGCCTCCCAAGTATCTGGGATTACAGGTGCCCGCCACAACGCCCGGGTAATTTTTGTATTTTTAGTAGAGATGGGGGTTTCACCATGTTGGCCAGCCTGGTCTCAAACTCCCAACCTCAGGTGATCCGTTCGCCTCAGCCTCCCAAAATGCTGGGATTACAGATGTGAGCCACTGAGCCCAGCTAAATTAATGTTTTTCTTGAAATGTATGAGCATTGGCAGGGCACAGTGGCTCACGTCCGTAATCCCAGCGCTTTGGGAGGCCAAGGCGGGTGGATCACCTGAGGTCAGGAGTTCAAGACCAGCCTGGTCAACATGGTGAAAACCTGTCTCTACTAAAAATATAAAAACTAGCCGGGCGTGGTGGTGGGTGCCTGTAATCCCAGCTACTCAGGAGGCTGAGGCAGGAGAATCACTTGAACCCGGGAGGTAGAGGTTGCAGTGAGCCAACAGGGCACCACTGCACTTCAGTCTCAGTGAGAGTTAGACTCTGTCTCAAAAAAAAAAAAAAAAAAAAAAAAAAAGAAATGTATGAGCATGGGTTGGAGGCATAATTTCTCAACATCCCTAAACACCTCAGTGGTGAAACAGTGTCCCCCCCACCAACTCAGAGAGATATGTTGGGGTCCTAATTTCCATACCTTAGAGTGACGCCTTATTTGGAGTGTTTTTACAGAGGTAATGTTAAAATGAGGACTTCAGAGTCATTATGACTGATGTCCCTATAAAAAGGGGAAGTTTGGACAGAGATATGCACATACAGAGGGGAGATTATGTGATGAGACATAGTGAGAAGACAGCCATCTACAAGCCGAGAGGAGCCTGGAACAGATCCTTCCCTCAGAGCCCTCAGAAGGAACCAAACTTGTCAATGCCTTGATTTCAAACATGTAGCTTCCAGAACAGTAAGACAATATGTCTGTGTTGTTTAAGCCATCCAGTTTGTGGTTGTTACGACACTCCTAGACAACTTACAGAATTGTTATTATATTGAAAGTGAGATATTAAGGCTCCAACTAGTATTGATGAGTTGTCTATTTCTCTCTTCATTTCTGTCAGATTTTGCTTGATGTATTTTGGTGCTCTGTTATTAGGTACATATATGTTTACAATTGCTATATCTTTTTTGCCTTTTTTATTGAGGCAAAATATAAATATATAAATAAAATGCAAATATATAATATATATCATCATTACCATTTTTAAGTGTACAGTTCAGCAATAATAAATACATTCATATTTTTCCCTTTCATCCCTCCCTCTCTTCCCAGCTTCTGGTAACCCTTATCTTCATGAGGTCTATTTTTTTTTTTTTTGAGACGGAGTCTCGGCTCTGTCGCCCAGGCTGGAGTGCGGTGGCCGGATCTCAGCTCACTGCAAGCTCCGCCTCCCAGGTTCACGCCATTCTCCTGCCTCCGCCTCCCAAGTAGCTGGGACTACAGGCGCCCGCCTCGTCGCCCGGCTAGTTTTTTGTATTCTTTAGTAGAGACAGGGTTTCACCGTATTAGCCAGGATGGTCTCGATCTCCTTACCTTGTGATCCGCCCGTCTCGGCCTCCCAAAGTGCTGGGATTACAGGCTTGAGCCACCGCGCCCAGCCGAGGTCTACTTTTTTAGCTTCCAAATATGAGTGACAACATGCAATATTTGTCTTTCTGTGCTTGGCTTATTTCACTTAATATAATAGCTTTCAGTTCCATCCCAGTTGGTGCAAATGACAGGATTTTATTATTTTTTTATGACTGAATAGTCCTATTGACTGTATTTATATATATCACATTTTCTTTATTCATCTGTTGATGGGCTCTTACGTTGATTTCTTTTTTTTGAGACGGAGCTTCGCTCTGTTGCCCAGGCTGGACTGCTGTGATGCAATCTCAGCTCACTGCAACCTCCGCCTCCCAGGTTCAAGTGATTCTCCTGCCTCAGCCTCCTGAGTAGCTGGGACTACAGGTGTCCGCCACCACACCCAGCTACTTTTTGTACTTTTAGTAGAGACAGGGTTTCACCATGCTGGCCAAGCTGGTCTTGAACTCCTGACCTCAAGTGATCCACTTGCCTCGGCCTTCCAAAGTGCTGGGATTACAGGCGACACACTGCGCCCGGCCTGACTTCGTATTTTTGGCTCTTGTGGATAGTGCTGCAGGAAATGTGGGAGTGCAGGTGTCCTTTTGATGTGCTGATTTCCTCTCTTTGGGGTATCTACCCAGCAGTGGGGTTGCTGGATCATATGACAGTTCTATTTTCAGTTTTTCTGAGGAGCCTCCACACTGTTCTCCATGGTGCCTGTACTAATTTACACTCCCACCAACAGCATACAAGGGCTGCCCTTCCTCCATATCCTCACCAGCATCTGTTCTTTCCTGTCTTTCTGATACAAGCCATTTTAACTGAAGAGGGATGATATCTGATTGTGGTTTTAATCTGCATTTCTCTGATAATTAGTGATACTGAGCATTTTTTCATATACCTGTTAGACATTTGCATGTCTTTTCTGAGAAACGTCTGTTCAGATCTTTTGCCTACTTTAAAATTGGATTTGGAGTTTGGGGGATTTGTTATTTTTCTTTGTTTTTGTTATAGCGTTGTTTGAGCTCCTTGTATATTCTAGTAATTAACCCCTTGTCAAATGGATAGTGTGCAAATATTTTCTCCCAACCTGTGGGTTGTCTCTTCATTTGGTTGTTTCCTCAGCAGTATGGCAGCTCCTCCCTTGCTGTAATCCCAATTGTCTATTTACAATTGTTACATCTTCTTGATAACTTATCTTTATAAAATACCTCTCTTTATCTCTAGTAAAACTTTTGTTTTAAACTCTATTATGTTGGATATTAGAAAGCCACTGGAGATTTACTATGGTTGCTGTTTGCATTTTATCTTTTTCAATCCTTTACTTCTAATCCAATTCTATGTTTGAGTATGTACGTATGTCTCCTACACCCGGTTGGATTTTTTTATCATCAGTTTGACAATCTGTGTCTTTTGACAGTTTAATCCATTCACACTTAATGTTATTACTGGCCAGGCGCGCTGGCTCATGCCTATAATCTTGGTGCTTTGAGAGGCCAGAATGGGAGGATTGCTTGAGCCCTGGAGCTTGAGCCCTCCATCTCTATAAATAAAACGGCCAGGCATGGTGGTATGCACCTGTAGTCCCACCTACTATGGAGGCTGAGGTGGGAGAATTGCTTGAAGCCAAGAGTTCAAGGCTGCAGTGAGCTGTGATCATGCGACTGCACTCCAGCCTGGGCAACAGAGCAAGACCCTCTTTAGAAAAAGTTATTATTGATATAGTTAGATTTACATAAGCTGCTTTCCCTTTTGTATTTTATGTCTCACATATTTTTTATTCATCTATTTCTCCTTCACTTTTGTCTCTGCCTTAAGGGCATATTTTCTAATGTAAATTGTATTTCTTTAATGATTCCTTACAATATTTTTGCAGTAATTTCCTTAGTGTTTGTTCTAGGGCGTGTTAAATACACACTAACTTATCAGAGTCTACTTCAGATTTATACTACCTTAATTCCAGTAAGATTTTTATAAACCCATCATTCCTATATAGCTCTAGCTCCCACCCCCACTTTTGTGCTGGTATTGTTATATACATCTGTTACAAATGCAACAACACATCGTTATAAATAGTGCTTTATATATTTTATTTAAAGAAGCTGAGAGAAGAATGAAGAGAAAGTATATATTGACAGCTTTTGTTACAGTAGCCTATTTATTTCCTATTTCTGGTTCTCTCAGCTTATTCTTGTGGCTTTGCCATCTAGAGCCCTTTCCTGACCCCAACACGACTTTTCTCCCGCCCTCCTCCTTTGTGCTGTTATTGGCAGACATATTACACTTCTGTATGTTATAATCCAAACAGTATTGCATATTGTTTCATATAATTGCCTTTTTTTTTTTTTTTTTTTTGAGACAGAGTCTCGCTCTGTCGCCCGGGCTGGAGTGCAGTGGCGCGATCTCGGCTCACTGCAAGCTCCGCCTCCCGGGTTCGCGCCATTCTCCTGCCTCAGCCTCCCGAGTAGCTGGGACTACAGATGCCCACCACCACGCCGGGCTAATTTTTGTATTTTTAGCAGAGACGAGGTTTCACCGTGTTGGCCAGGATGGTCTCGATCTTCTGACCTCATGTTTCACCTGCCTCGGCCTCCCAAAGTGCTGAGATTACAGGCGTGAGCCACCACATCTGGTCTATAATAACTGTTAATCAGTTATTAATAAAATTAAAAATCTGCACTTGTACTATCTTTTATTATTACATAACTACCCTTTACTGGTGCTCTTTTTCTGTGGAAACAAATTACAGCCTGGGGTCATTCCTCAGACTGTTGCTCTTCAGTCTCCAAACTGATCACTGGAAATGATGTTAAGTGGGGCCGATCCCGTTCCCACTCCTTGGTTCTTGGACGTGTGTGTGCTCCCTATTGAGTAATCACTATCAGATAAAAGTCGGATTCCAGGACTGCATCTTGGAGGACCGTGCCCTATGCTTGTCAAGTACTGTCACTAAGCTGGTACTTCAACCCACCTTCAGCAGGTCATCCGATGCTGTCACACCAGCAGCTTCTAGGTGGTGAGGTAAGCATAAGGTGTGACCAACAGATCCCTTGGTATGGGACCACCACTGCACCTTATCTGTGGTGAAGTGGGACTCCTTGTCTAATGCCCTGTCATGTGGGATAATCAGAATCTCTACTCTCCTAAAAATTATTAAATAGACTTCTTCCAGTGTTACATACTATTATTTTCTGGGGTTTATTTCCATATTTTTGTACCACCAAATTACATCTTATAATTTTTAAGTCTGTTTAGATTTGGCCAAGCATGACTTTTTATTTTTTTGACTTATGTTTCCAACTTTCTTAGTATTAAATATTTTGTTTAAAATGACATTATTTCACCGTGGTTTGTGAATAACCCTTCTATTCTAGGTAGATGTTTTCTTTCAGCACATTAAAGACATTCTTTTACTGTCTTCTTATGTTTACTGCTGCTATCGAGAAATCAACCTAAGCATGTAAAATTGGAAAAGAGCAACTCAATGATAAAATATCAGACTTTCAACTAATATTCCCATCCTTACAACCTCCAATGATGATATCTGATAACATATTATAAATACAAAGAGAATTTATTTTTTTTTTTTCTAAGACAAGGTCTTCCTCTGTCACCCAGGCTGGAGTGCAGTGGTACAAATATGGCTTACTGCAGCCTCAACCTCCTGGGCTCAAGCAATCCTCTGACCTCAGTCTCCAGAGCAGCTGGGACCACAGCCATAAGCCACCATGCCTGGGTATTTTTTTTTTTTTAGAGATAGGGTCTTGCTTTGTTGTCCAGACTGGTCTCAAATTCTTAAGCTCAAGTGATCCTCCTGCCTCCCAAAAGTGTTGGGATTATAGCATAAGCCACTGCACCCAGCCAGAGTAGGGCTGATTTTAAATTTCATACTTGGGCCCCAAAGTGAGCTGTTATTTTCCTTTTACTGTGATGCTCTTAAAATAGAAAAAAAAAAAAAAAAAAAGCGGCTAAATTGTTTTTAAAAATTAAGGTTGCTCTGGCCGGGTACAGTGGCTCACGCCAGTAATCCCAGCACTTTGGGAGGCCGAGGCAGGCGGGTCACCTGAGGTCAGGAGTTCATGAACAGCCTGGCCAAAATGGTGAAACCCCATCTCTACTAAAAATACAAAAATTAGCCGGGCGTGGTGGCGGGTGCCTGTAATCTCAGCTACTCAGGAGGCTGAGGCAGGAGAATCGCCTGAACCCCAGAGGCAGAGGTTGCAGTGAGCCAAGATCACACCACTGTACTCCAGCCTGGACGACAGAGTGAGACTCTGTCTCAAAAAAAAAAAAAAAAAAAAATTACCCCTACACTTTTTCACAATAAACCTTAAATCTTCAAGACACTCACAAAACCAAAAGCCACTTCCTTCTCCTAACACCCCCAAAATATATGGCCTACTTAGTTCAGACTTCTATTAAAGAGTTAAAAATTCCATCAATAAACACCCAGCATGAATTTCTAAATAAATGTCTGCTTGAAGCACTTCTATTTGCCAGTAGAAGTAATATATTCAACTGTCTCAGGTCAAGAGTTCCTTTTGGCCTCCAGCCTGATCTCAGACTGGACGTTCCTCTTTGGGAACTCCTACGCCCTCTACTCAAGACTGTCCTCTTGGCTTCTCTTGGCTTTTCAGCACCATTGACATTTGTCTTCTTTATGATTTAGTTTGTTTATGTATTTATTTTTACTTTTTACAGAGACGAGGTCTTGCCCTGTCATCCAGGCTGGAATACAATCATGGCTCACTGCATTCTCCACCTCCTGGGCTGAAGCGATCCTCCTGCCTCAGCCTCCCAAGTAGCTGGGACTATAGGCAAGCATCTTTTTTTAGTTCTTCTTTCTTATTCTTTTGCCACAAGTTGATAATTGAGGCCCATGCAAGTGAAGATGTAGACACGTGCCACAGTTAGGACTGTGCTATATACACAGTACATGTGTCTTTGATTTGTTTTTTTCTTTTTTTTAATTTTGAGACGGAGTCTCACTCTGTCACCCAAGGTGGAGTGTAGTGGCGTGATTTCTGCTCACTGAAACCTCCGCCTCCCGGGTTCAAGCGATTCTCCTGCCTCAGCCTCCCGAGTAGCTGGGATTACAGGTGCCTGCCACCATGCCTGGCTAATTTTTGTATTTTTAGTTGAAACGGGATTTCACCATATTGGCCAGGCTGGTCTCAAACTCCCGACCTTGTGATCTGCCCACCTCAGCCTCTCAAAGTGCTGGGATTACAGGTGTGAGCCACCGCTCCTGGCCATGATTTTCATAAATACCATTTACATGATGTAAAAGCAGTGGCCCCAGGAGAACAGGACAGCATTCTACAATAGTCAATAATCCCACAGTAATGGGGAACCTCTGGATTTCAGCAATGCCATTCAGTATTTCAAATAAAACAGAGATTGGCCAACCAAATGCAAATCTAAAAAATACTACATATGGCCGGGTGCGGTGGCTCAAGCCTGTAATCCCAGCACTTTGGGACGCCGAGACGGGTGGATCACGAGGTCAGGAGATCGAGACCATCCTGGCTAACACGGTGAAACCCCGTCTCTACTAAAAAATACAAAAAACTAGCCGGGCGAGGTGGTGGCGCCTGTAGTCCCAGCTACTCGGGAGGCTGAGGCAGGAGAATGGCGTAAACCCAGGAGGCGGAGCTTGCAGTGAGCTGAGATCCGGCCACTGCACTCCAGCCTGGGTGGCAGAGTGAGATTCCGTCTCAAAAAAAAAAAAAACTACATAGACACAAAAGCCAAAGTGATGTCACCCTTCATTAGTGATCACAGGAAGGGTAAAGGAATCCTGAACTCAAGTATTACCCAGTTTGCATTGGCTACACCTTTCTGTGGAAGGCTGGACTATCTTGCCAATACACCTGTTGTTTCCTAATGTTGTCCTCTTCTTCATGGTTCTGTTATCTTATCTGTAATAAACAACTCAAACTGCTATGTTTTCTGATTTTCTGAAAAGTTAAAATCCTTCTGTTTCTTAATTCCACTTTTATATAAGAATGCTTTTAAATGCAAAAGAACCCCCAACTGAAAGTGGCATAAAGACTGACTTGCAAATCCTTGGTTCTAAGTATTTCAGTTCTTCTTTCTTGTTCTTTTGCCACAAGTTGATCATTGAGGCCCAAGCAAGTGCAGATACAGATACATACCACAACTAGGATTGTGTCACATACACAGTACACGTCTGTGATTTTCATAAACACCATTTACATGATGTAAAAGCAGTGGCTCCAGGAGAACAGGATAGCATTCCACCACAGTCAATTATCCCACAGCAGTGGGGAACCTTTGGGTTTCAACAATGCCCTTCAGTATTTCAAACAATACTTGCAAGTCCTTAGCCCTTATACCACTTTAAGTTACAGGTTCTTTTACTTGCATTTAAAAGCATTCTTATATATTACAGGTGGTGGCTCACGCCTGTAATACCAGCACTTTAAGAGGCTGAGGCGGGGAGATCACTTAAGGTCAGGAGTTCGAGACCAGCCTGGCCAACATGGTGAAAACCCACCTCTACTGAAAAAACAAAAGTTAGCTGGGTATAGTGATGCACACCTGTAGTCCCAGCTACTTGGAAGGGTGAGGCATGAGAATCGCTCAAGCCTGGGAGGCAGAGGATGCAGGGAGCTATGATCGCGCCACTGCATTCCAGCCTGGGTGACACAGCGAGACTCTCTCTCAAAAAAGACTAAGGACTTTTTTTAATACTAAATTTGGAAGAAAAGTAGTTCCAGGGTTGGATCACAATTCAATTATTTTCAAAAAGCCAGGATTTTGCCACCTCTAGTGCTATTCCTAGTGAGATGTTTCCGACTTTGATCACGAACCAATCACATCATCACACACCAATATAAAACAAATGGGAAAGCGAGTTTGCATGCAATCGAGGAATACCATTCCTGGAAAATAACCAGGCAGACTTCCATTATATGTTACTGGCAGGACCTCAAAGACATGACTCCTAAACTAATCAGTAGCAGAGGGAAATGAGGTTTCCACCCTCCCTATGGACAGTACTACCTCAATACCAAATAAATGTGGATTTCTTACCAAGGCAAAGACACTCTGGTAGCCAGTGATTGCCACAGAACATGGTTAGTAACTGTCCACTCCTCTGCTTTTCTGAGCCACTATTCAATGAAGCTTTCCCTGAGGGAGTCCTGTGCAGGCTGAGTGGAATTGTTCACCCTGATACCGTCTGGCTTTGCCCACGCCAGCACCAAATTATCCCAAGCGCAGAACTAGTTTTTACGTGAATCTGACAGTTTGAATGTTGCTGAACTTGCAGATGGGATTTGGGACCTTAAAACTGAGTATGTTTGCAAACACACAAAACACTTCGCACGCAGTCCCCAGTACAAGCTTCCGCATCCCTTCCTTCAGTTGGTGGGTAGACTTTCCCTACTTTGTCCTTTTGCTATGGGTGCTGTCCACTGATGCTCTGCCTTTAATGTAGAATTTGCAGTCCACAAGTCTTAAAGTTGAAATCTTGCACACACTCTTAAAATGTGGTCTGGTTGGCCGGGCGGGGTGGCTCACGCCTGTAATCCCAGCACTTTGGGAGGCCGAGACGGGCGGATCACGAGGTCAGGAGATCGAGACCATCCTGACTAACACGGTGAAACCCCGTCTCTACTAAAAAATACAAGAAAAAACTAGCCGGGCGAGGTGGTGGGCACCTGTAGTCCCAGCTACACGGGAGGCTGAGGCAGGAGAATGGCGTGAACCCGGGAGGCGGAGCTTGCAGTGAGTGGAGATCGCGCCACCGCACTCCAGCCTGGGCGACAGAGCTGAGACTCCGTCTCAAAAAAAAAAAAAAAAAAAAAAATGTGGTCTGGTCTGCAAGCTAGTAGCAGTCTGTATGAATTTATCAACTATAAACAGGCATGTGACATGGTCATGGCATCAGAGGCAGAGTGGGCTCTTCGCCTTGTGAGAGTACAGACCCGTTAAGGAATTGTTGTATTTGTGTGGTGAGTTACATGGGCACAAACTGCCTACCAGAGCAGCACTGGACTATGATGTCCTGGGAAACAACCACTGGAGAAGAGTCAATGGTCCACATTCCTTGGATCAGAACTCTGACTTGGCTCATCAGATCACAGTATTATGATCTGATATGTGAGGCCCGAGCTAGTATTCAACAGCCTCTGAAGCTACTTGGGTTATGAGTATAGCACCCTAAAAATGACAGGAAATAGGTTCACATTATATTCTTTCTTCAACAGTATATGGCCTATGGCTAATTCAAGGAACACGGGCTCTTTAAAGCAAGTATGCAAGTTGGGCTGGGGGCCATGGCACTCATGATGCCTGTTACATCAGATGCTTTGATTTTACAGACAAATCCTTAAATGGGTTGAATTCCATTCTTAGAGTTCACAATTAACAATCAACTGGAGACCTCATTACCATGCCCACCCTACCACCCTACACTAATCAAACCAACCTAGTTTAGTTGTTAAGGGCCATTACCAGTCTTCTGAAAGAACAGTATCCTCCAAGAGATGATGGATTTGAGTAACAGATGCTCTCACCCACATTCCCAGCCTAGGGAGAGCAGCTACTACTTTCTTCTTTTTGAGACGGAGTCTCACTCTGTCACCCAGGCTGGAGTGCCGTGGTGCGATCTCAGCTCACTGCAAGCTCCGCCTCCCGGGTTCACACCATTCTCCTGCCTCAGCCTCCCAAGTAGCTGGCACTACAGGTGCCCACCACCACACCTGGCTAATTTTTTGTATTTTTAGTAGAGACAGGGTTTCACCATGCTAGCCAGGCTGGTCTTGATCTCCTGACCTCGTGACCCACCCGCCTTGGCCTCCCAAAGTGCTGGGATTACAGGGGTGAGCCACCGCGCCCAGCCAGCAGCTACTACTTTCAATAACACATTTGTATTGGGTCTTGGTGGAGGGAGAAGGCTTAGGGTCTTAGGAACACATAACGGATTCAATCCCAGCATGTCACAAAGCATTACCATTCTTTCTTCTAGATCATGGCAAAGTTCCTGACATTTGTTCTTTCCCTTGCCAGAAGCCAGTGTTGGATCTGGTCTTGCCCTAGCTGCTGCAGCTAACTTATAAAACCACCATCATGGCCAGGTGTGGTGGCTCACGCCTGTAATTCCAGAACTTTGGGAGGCCAAGACAGGTGGATTACCTGAGGTCAGGAATTCAAGACCAGCCTGGCCAACATGGTAAAACCCCATCTCTACTAAAAATACAAAAATTAGCTGGGCATGGTGGCATGCGCCTTGTAATCCCAGTTACTCGAGAGGCTGAGGCAGGAGAATCACTTGAACCCAGGAGGCGGAGCTTGCAGTGAGCCAGGATGGTGCCATTCACTCCAGCCTGGGCGACTGAGGGAGACTCCATCTCAAAAAAAAAAATCAAAAACCAAAAACCAAAACCATCATGGTGTCAGCGCACCAAGTATATCCTGTAAGTAACTGCCCTTCACTGAACACCCTCAAAGGATTTCACAAGTATTTACCCGCTCCCCCGACTTTTTTCCTGAGACAGGGTCTCACTGTTGCCCAGACTGGAGTGCAGTGCAGCTCACTGCACCCTTGACCTCAAGCAATCCTCCTGCCTCAACCTCCTGAGGAGCCGGGATTGCAGGTGTGCACCACTGTACCCAGCTTTTAAAAAACTTTCGTAGACAGGGTTTTGTCACGTTGCCTTGGGTTTCGTCATGTTGAGAAGTCTGGATATATTACTCACTCCTGCAATGCTCTATGAATTCTACCTATTTCCCTAAATGAGCAATCCCATCCCAGGGCATGTTTAGTGTAGATTATTGTTACCAAACTGGTAAAAATAAGCCATGGGGAATTGGTAGAATAAGCTTCCTCCTGCAAGGCAAATTCCACATTTTCCCAGAAAAGGGAAGGGGCTCTATTTACATCAGGAGGTGGCAGGTTTTTTATGCCTCAGCTACTCAGCTGTGCCATTGCTGTGCAAAAGCAGTCAAATAATACACAAATATATTTAGCCATGTTCTAACAACAGTTAATTATGGACACTCAAGTTTGAATTTTATATATTGCCAACATCTAGTCTATATCCTTAAATGAAGCACCTGCAGTGCAAGGTACATCAGAAGAGTTTGCTAGGCCGAGTCCTCAGGTTCTTCCCAGATATTCCTATTCAAATTATCAAGGGATAACTTTTTGGGGGGGCGGGGAAGGGGAAAATATGGATAACTTTTTCAATGCATGTTTACATTAAGGGATTTAGTAAACATTTCAGGTGAACTGACTTTAATTCACCAAGCCAAATATACTATTTGATTCCCACCATCTCACTCCTACAGCTGTAAGAAACTTTTACAGCAATGTCAAAATTGCTGAGTCTGACACTCCAACCTGAGATGAGATTTCAGGGCTTCAGGCCTGGCATTCTTATGATCTAAGATCTAGCACGATCAAAATCAGCCATCTCCATCCCATCTCAGATTTTCTCATAAATTTAAAATTTTTTTTTTTTTTTTTTTTTTTTTGAGACGGAGTCTGGCTCTGTCGCCCAGGCTGGAGTGCAGTGGCCGGATCTCAGCTCACTGCAAGCTCCGCCTCCCAGGTTTACGCCATTCTCCTGCCTCAGCCTCCCGAGTAGCTGGGACTACAGGCGCCCGCCTCGTCGCCCGGCTAGTTTTTTGTATTCTTTAGTAGAGATGGGGTTTCACCGTATTAGTCAGGATGGTCTCGATCTCCTGACCTTGTGATTCGCCTGTCTCGGCGTCCCAAAGTGCTGGGATTACAGGCTTGAGCCACCGTGCCCGGCCCATAAATTTAAAATTCTTAAAAGGCTATAGTTCTTCGATGTTTCCAAAATTTCAGTGTCAGGGACTACAACATTCCAGGTGTACAGAAACAATAACACTAGTTCACATGATGGGCTAAAAGTTGCTATCTTCAAATATAAACAAGAATGGGATTTTCTTGTCTCAGGAAAAACAGACAAACCTAAATCATATACCCCACTTTGTCAACTACATGCTACCAAGGCAACAACTTATCAGTTAAAGCCCTTAGGTTACAAGAAATAGAAAGCTGGCCGGGTGTGGTGGTTCACACCTGTAATCCCAAGACTTTGGGAGGCTGAAGTGGGAGGATCACCTGAGGTCAGCAGTTCAAGACCAGCCTGGCCAGCATGGTGAAACCCCGTCTCTACTAAAAATACAAAACTTAGCCGGGCGTGGCGGCAGGCAGCTGTAATCCCAGCTACTCGGGAGGATGAGGCAAGAGAATTGCTTGAACCCAGGAGGCGGAGGTTGCAGTGAGCTGAGATCGCGCCACGGCACTCCAGCCTGGGGGACAAGAGCAAAACTTAGTCTCAAAAAAATAAAAAAGAAATAGAAAGTCATTCTTCTTAAGAAAAAAAAACAAAAACCCAAACAACAAAAAGTAAAAGACATTTTTATTGAGAAGTGAGGAAACAACAGAAGATCAGAGAAGCAGGTTCTAAAGGGATAGTATCCACAGTTATTCTTGTAATCAATTAGCCAGAATGAATGGATGTTCTCAACAGAATTCTGGGACAAGAATGAATGAGTTCCCACATTTTCTGGTTCACGTGTGAATGAATTACAGACTCAAAATTCTGAAAAAGAGATTACCATTATCCAACAATGGGTAAAATGCTCACCTGTAGCTAGTGGAACGGATACCTGAAAGACACTACCACAGGAAGCACCCCAGAGAGGGGAGGTATTTCTCCAGAGAAAACAAGGGTGCTCATGTCAATCAATGGACAACAGGCACGGAACTGCAAAATATAATAAACGTTCATTACAATGAGTTCTCTTAAGCGGCAGCCCTGTAATAAATGCCAGATCTGCTTATGAAAAAGAAAAGACAATTAGCATTTAATATGGAAAATACTGGGGGATATTATTCCACAAACTATCAAATATATATATATATAGTTAGATAGAACAAGTTACATTAAAATATAAAATACTAAAAATTTTAGAAATACTTTTCAGTGTTAACTCAGGGAAGTCATATGAAATATCCCTTGACTTTAAGAATCTGCTCCCTGTGTTTTTCCTGAACATTACTTTATTTACATATTTTTTAAAAAACAACTTTATACTCCACCATGAAAAGTCAACTGCTCATAACGAGATTTTATTTTACAAAAACACAGCTTCAAATCTGGAATGTGACTTTCCATGGAACACACTTTCAACGGGAAAATGCTTCCTTAATTTATTGAACTTATAAGGTGTTCCTAGTGTAAATTCTCTGAATCTTCATGATGATACTACAACATCTGATACATTTATTGCTCCACATTCCTTCCACTATTTTCATCTACAAAGATTTGTAACTTATTTCTGAAAGCTTTTACACTCATCCCAAATATGGTTGGTCTCTCTCCTCTCTGATTTTTGACATGAGTGTAGTTTTAGGGCCTCCTGCTTGTAAATCCTGTCTATATTATCCGAAGTCTCCTGAAGATCAGTTTCTCACATGGCATCATTCCGATTTCTCATTTATGAGTCTTCCGATGTATACGAAGCCCTGAATTCCAACAGAAGGATTTCCCACATTCAGAGCACTTCCACGGTTTCTCTCCAGTGTGAACTCTCTGATGTTCACTGAGAGATGACTTCTGAGTGAAGGCTTTTCCACATTCACTGCATTTAAAAGGTTTCTCTCCCGAATGAGTCTTCTGGTGTATCTGAAGTGATGCCTTCCTAGGGTAGGCTTTTTCACATTCATTGCATTCATAGGGTTTCTCAGTTGAATGAGTTCTCTGATGTATAATCAGCTGTGATTTTCCACAAAAGGCTCTCTCACACAAACTACATTCATAGGGTCTCTCTCCGGTGTGTGTCCTCCTATGGATAACAAGGTATGACTTGCTACTGAAAGCCTTCCCACATTCACTGCATCCATAGGGCTTCTCTCCCGCATGAGCTCTCAGATGTGCAGTGAGCTGTTCCTTCCTACCAAAGGCTTTCCCACATTCACCGCATTGGTAAGGATTATTTCCTGTGTGAACTCCCTGATGTACGATGAGCTGTGTCTTCATATTGAAGGCTTTCCCACAATCACTGCATTGATAGGGTTTTTCTCCTGTATGCATTCGGATGTGAACAAGGAGATAGGACTTACTCCTAAAGGCTTTCCCACATTCACTGCATTTATGTGGTTTCACTCCTGTATGCGTTCTCTGGTGTACAACGAATGGAGACTTCAAACTAAAGGCTTTCCCACATTCACTGCATTCATAGGGTTTCACTCCTGTGTGACTTCTCTGGTGTAAAAGCAGCTGTGATTTCCAACTGTAGGCTTTCCCACATTCACTGCAGCCATAGGGTTTCCCTCCTGTGTGAATTTCCTGATGGACAATGAGCTGTGACCTAAAAGAGAAGACCTTTTCGCACTCACTACATGAGTAGGGTTTTTCTCCTGTATGAACTCTCTGATGAGCATTAAGGTTTGACTTGGCACTGAAGGCTCTTTCACATTTACTGCATTCATAAGGCCGCTCTCCTGTATGAATTCTGAGATGTACAATGAGCTGTGACTTACAACGAAAAGCTTTCCCACATTCACTACACACACAATTTTTTTCTATGCTATGAGCTCTTTGATGCTTAAGAAAATACGGTTCTTCATAACCAGGAAACTTATCAGGATTCCTTCTCAAATAACTTCTGCTTGAAGCTGAGTTTTGTGTCAAACTTTTCCCATGTGTGTTATAGAGTCTCTGTCTTGAAGAATCATGGCTTTTGCTCAGATTAAGTCTTCTTCCCAACACACTACAAGCATAGCTTCTTTCAATACTTTCAAGCTCATCTTGATTGTTCTGGTACCATTCTTCCCACCCATCTACAAAAAACAAACAAAAGATAACTTTTTGAATCATAACATAAACCTGATATGGAAATAAACAGTATTAGGACTGTCATGTAATCAACCTTTCTCTTTTGGTAACAAGTCTACCACACTGGTTCAAAAGAAATACTGGGCCGGGCGTGGTGGCTCAAGCCTGTAATCCCAGCACTTTGGGAGGCCGAGACGGGCGGATCACGAGGTCAGGAGATCAAGACCATCCTGGCTAACACGGTGAAACCCCGTCTCTACTAAAAAATACACAAAAAACTAGCCGGGCGAGGTGGCGGGCGCCTGTAGTCCCAGCTACTCGGGAGGCTGAGACAGGAGAATGGCGTGAACCCGGGAGGCGGAGCTTGCAGTGAACTGAGATCCGGCCACTGCACTCCAGCCTGGGCCACAGATCGAGACTCCGTCTCCAAAAAAAAAAAAAAAAAAAAAAAAAAAAAGAAATACTGGCCAAGCATGGGGGCAAGGGAACTGAATCAAAACAGACCAAAATAGGTCCCCTCGTGAAAACTGGTAGCAAATTACCAGTAATCAAAAATAGTTTTTAAAATAGAGGTTTAAAACTGGCACTTGGATTAGCCAGGCATGGTGGTGGGCACCCGTAATCCCAGCTACTAGGGAGGCTGAGGCAGGAGAATCACTTGAACCCGGGAAGCAGAGGTTGCAGTGAGCCGAGATCGTGCCACGGCACTAAGTACAAAGTTCCTGGGGAGGAAGCCTGACTGACAGAGTTTAAGAAATAGAAAAAGGCCAGGAGAGCTAAAACCCACTGAGTGAATGAATGAAAGCAGAACCAAATTATTCAAAACCATGGCAAAAAGTTCTTTACATTTCTAAAACCCTTTTTTTTTTTTTTTTTGACAGGGTCTTTGCTCTGTCATCCAGGCTGGAGTGCAGTGGCGCAATCTTGGCTCACTGCAGCCTAGACCTCCTGGGTTCAAGTGATCCTCCCATGTCAGATTCCTGAGTAGCTGGGACTATAGGCACTCGCCACCACACCCAGCTAATTTTTGTATTTTTAGTAGAGATGGGGTTTCACTTGTTGGCCAGGCTGGTCTCAAACTCCTGAGCTCAAGCGATCCGCCCGCCTTTGCCTCCCACAGTGCTGGGATTACAGGCGTGAGCCACGGTGCCCAGCCTAAAGGTTTTTAATTACAGAAAATCTCAGTCTTCTGCATTTAAAAGATCAGTTTGACTGTTCTGTAAAACGTTAAGAAAAGGGGCCGGGCGCAGTGGCTCAAGCCTGTAATCCCAGCACTTTGGGAGGCCGAGACGGGCGGATCACGAGGTCAGGAGATCGAGACCATCCTGGCTAACACAGGTGAAACCCCGTCTCTACTAAAAACTACAAAAAACTAGCCGGGCGAGGTGGCGGCGCCTGTAGTCCCAGCTACTCAGGAGGCTGAGGCAGGAGAATGGTGGGAACCCGGGAGGCGGAGCTTGCAGTGAGCTGAGATCCGGCCACCGCACTCCAGCCTTGGCGGCAGAGCCAGACTCCGTCTCAAAACAAAACAAAAAAAAAGTAAGAAAAGGGCAGAGAAATACTTTAGACAGTTATTGCAGCAGTCCAGAATGAGATAATTTGAACTACACTTCTTGATATACTTCGGATACCTATTCCCGCCCAAGTCTCATGTTGAATTATAATCCCCCTGCTGGAGGTGGGGCCTGGTGGGAAGTGTTCGCATCGGGATCACAGGAGCAGATCCCTCATGGCTTGGCGCAGTCTTCATGATAGTGAGTTCTTGTGAGATCCGGTCATTTGACATTATGTGGTACCTTCCCTGTCCCTTCTTGCTCCTGCTTTCACCATGTGATGTGCCTGCTCCCGCTTTGACTTCCACTATGACCGGAGCTACCTGAGGCCTCCCCAGAAGCAAATGCTGCCCGTAGAGCCTGCAGAACTCTGAGCCAATTAAACCTCTTTTCTTATAAATCACCTAGTCTCAGGTGTTTCTTTATAGCAATGAAAGAATGACCTAACACATGTCTGGAATTGAGGAAATTTGGAACATATGGGAGGGAACTAAGATGACTTGCTGAGGGGCTGGATGTGGGAGCACAGAAGGGGAGGAGTCAACAGCTTGAATGGCAAGATGGCTCCTTAGAGATGGAGACACTAAGAAAGAAACTTGTGGAAGAAAATGAAGGACTCTGGCTATTGCCTTGAGGAAGAATGGTAATTTTAGAAGGAAATCCCCGTTTCTGATACTGAGAGTAAAGTCTGGGGAAGCATGGGGTAGCGCTCCCACAGGCAGGTAAAACCCAGGACTCAAGTGCCAAAGAGAAAGACCTCATTTTTGATGTTACAACACTGGGGGGAAAGCTTAAACCTTCAGAATGGAAGAGTCTTTCGACAGTTACAACATAGGAGAGGAGAGCCAAACTGGGAAAACATACCCCTCTGGACAACGCAAAAGGGAAGTGTAAGGTGTGTAAAATCACTCAGATACAGGGGACACCAGGGCTAAGACTGTGAGTCAAGTCTAGGGGATTTAACTGTGGAAGGCAAAGGAGGAAATAAAAGAAAGGGAAATAGAGGGCCACGAGCCACACCAAGTGAGGGGGAAAAAAATCCCCTAAAGGTCTCGATGTCCAATGAAACCCATGACCATGACCATGGGGAGGAGGCAAACTTACCCAAAACCAAACCTGGAGCAGAGTTCAGGGAAGAGGGGCGTGCCTGCCTCTCAACAGTAAGGGGGAAGAAAAACCCAAATATATGAAGAGTGACGGCGATTTCCTTATCTGAGGAGCTCCTGGCTTCATCCTGAGTCAGCTCCAGTAGCTCAAGGACTTCCAGAAGAATTTCTGAAGACAACACTGCGAGTGCCCACTCCTCAGGTACTCACCAGCTCACTCCCATGCCTCCCACCTTCCTCGTTCTCACTCACCCACCTGGATGGCTCTGCCTGGAAATTTTGGCATTTATTATCCATGGATCTTCTCCTTGTTCCAACTTGAAGATTAAGTCAGGCTTGGTACCATGATACCCTGTTGATGGGAAATCACAAAGGGTGGGGACCAGGCTGTTAGGGACAGGACCGAGGAATCAAGAGTTACAGAGCAAAATTGCTCATCTCACTTGGGGAAAGATTACAATTAGGAAGTGAGGGACAAATAGGGATGAAGGAAATTTGACCCCTAAAGTTCAAGTTCATAATCATTAAGCACTTCAGAGATCCCAGAGTAGGTCAACAACAAAAAAAGGGATGGCAATTTATTACTATCTGAGTGATGCGATGCTGAGACGCAGTACCTACCCACTGATAACAGGTTATGATAGTTTTCCAATATCACATCTCTGTATAGGTACTTCTGTGTAGAATCCAGTAGCTGCCATTCATCCCAGGTGAATTCCATAGATATATCCTTGAATGACAATAATCCCTGAAATAACACACACCCTGTTCAATTGGATGCAATTACATTAGGTGATGTAGAAAAGCTGTAGAGGAACTGGGAAGGGAAAAATGTTCCTCTACCGACTATTTCCTGTGTCTGGCTTAGCATTTACTCTGTGAGAGAATTAAAAATCAATCAAGGAGTTCTGGGCATGGTGGCCCACGCCTGTAATCCCAGCACATTCAGAGGCCAAGGCAGGAGGATCACGAGGTCAGGAGTTCAAGACCAGCCTGACCAAGATGGTGAAACCCTGTCTCTATTAAAAATACAAAAATTAGCCAGGCGCAGTGGCAGGCTACCTGTAATCCCAGCTACTCAGGTGGCTGCGGCAGGAGAATCACTTGAACCCGGGCGGCAGAGGTTGCAGTGAGCCGAGATCGCGCCACTGCACTCCAGCCTGGTCGACAGAGTGAGACTCCATCTCGAAAGAAAAAAAAAGAAAAAAAAAAATCAATCAAGGAGCTTCTATTTGCCAGTACTCTCTTGGGTCCTGAAGATTTCAGGATGAATAAAATCCAGTTCTGTCTTCAAGAACCTTTCTATATTGTAGATAGGAACGAAAATTTATACATGCAAACAAAGTAAGGTGTTCTGAGTCCTTGGTAAAAACATCCAGGGTACATTTTGCACAGGAATGAAGAGAGCCACTCAAGTAGTCTCAGAAGATTCATGATGTGTTCCTCAAGAAGTTGGGGTGGAAAGGGCAATTCAGGAGGTGTGTGGATGAGGTTCAACTGAGAACAGGGGGATAAACAAGAGAGTTTATCCTTCTACTTGCAGGAGTCTGAAGGCAATTGGTCTGGGGCTTCCATCTCTGCTCCACCTTACACGGCTTCCACTTCCAGGACAACCCAGTCTAAGATGGCTCTAGTCATCACATCTGCATTCTAAGCAACAGCAAAGAGTGGGGACTGGGAGGGAACAGCAGGGAAATTCAGAAATGGAGTCTGTTTCTGTATATGCCCAACTGAAAAACTGGCAAATCTATTATGAAAGAAAGAAAAAAAAAATAGATTGGAACATAATTTGCAGTCCCTGTACCAGGAGCAAGCATCACACAGAACACACGGTAGAGCCTGGTCAATTCAAGGAACTGCAAATATTTCAGACACAGAAAAGATTGCTGTCTTTGTTTTCTATTTTTATAACAGCATACTAGAAACTGGGTGATTTATAAAGAAAAATGTTCATTTAGCTCAAGGTTCTGGAGGCCGGGAAGTCCACGAACATGGTGCTGGCATCTGGTGAGGGCCTTCTTGCTATGTCGTAACTTGGTGGAAGGCATTACATGATGAGAGACAGGGAGCATGCCAGCTCAGGTCTCTCTTCCTATCCTTATAAAGCTACTAATTCCATCATAGGGGCCCTGCCCTGATGACCTTATCAAATCCTAAATACCTTCTACCTCCAAATAGCATCAACTAATAAATTTAGGAATTAAATTTCCAACATATGAAATTTGAAAGATACACTCAAACCATAGCGATGGCTACAATGGGTGAACAGGTAAGAGCTAGACTACAAAATAAACCTGAAGGCCGGGTACAGTGGCTCATGGCTATAATCCCAGCACTTTGGGAGGCTGAGGGAAGCAGATCACAAGGTCAGGAGTTCAAGACCAGCCTGATCAACATGGTGAAACCCCATCTCCATTACAAATACAAAAATTAGCCAGCCGTGGTGGCGGGCGCCTGCAATCCTAGCTACTCAGGAGGCTGAGGCAGGAGAATCGCTTGAACCAGGGAGGCAGAGGTTACAGTGAACCAAGATTGTGACACTGCACTCCAGCCTGGGCGACAGAGCGAGACTCTGTCTCAAATAAATAAATAAGCAAGCCTGGAATGATTGTCCTAGTTTATAGAAAAATTGCCAATGTAGGTTTATATAAATAAGATAAATAATAGGGCAATGTTTGAAGAAAGATGGCCTGAAAATTCTCCTGGAGCGAAGACAAATACAGGAGTTCACGTGATAAAAACCTACCAATTGAAATGCAAGATAAGTCAACCAAAAAAAAAAAGGTCCAAATTTAAGCAGATGGTAACGAAACGTCTGAAAATAAAGTAAAAAGAGAACACCTGATAACCAACTAAAAGGAAAGAACAATGCTTCCTGAAAGTGGGAGAGAAATAAAGTACGGAGAAGAAACAATGCTGATTCTGAAATCTTACACCAGCCAAACTAAAAGGCAAGAATAAGGGAAAATAAAAGACAGTTTCAAATATACAAGCACCTGGAAAATTTATATCCATCAAGTGTGGTAGTCATGCCTATAATCCCAGCATTTGGGAGGCCGAGGCAGGAGGATCACTTGAGGCCAAGAGTTTAAGACTATCCTGGGTCACATAGTTAGACCCCATCTCTACAAGTAACAAAAAATGTGTGGGCATGGTGGTGCACACCTGTAGTCCCAGCTACTCAGGAGGCTGAGGTGGAAGGATGGTTTGAGCACAGGAGTTTGAGGCTATAGTTGGCCATGACTGTGCCACTGCACTTTACACTGGGCAACAGAACCAGACTCTGTCTCTAAAAAAAAATTTAACAACTTAAAATTTTAAATTAAAAAAAAATACACCCTATACAGACAACATCAAGACACAGAAAGAATTGGTGGGAAGCTGGATACAATGGTGAGCCCTGAAAACAGCAGAACATAAATCTAAATATTGATTCAAACACATCTGAACTAAAATTATTATCAGCTATACGATTTAAGCATGTGTGTGATGCAAACAGATGAGAATCATAGAAAATGAAGGTATAAAGAAACATCTTTCACTTGGGAAAAGAGAAAATGCAACTGTATAGACTTTGGTTTAAAGGGAAACGTTCAGTGGGTCTGTGAATGACTTAAAGACAACCGAGCACTAAAATGTAGGGAGGGAGCGCGGAGGAAGTACAGCTTCCAACACAGGAGAGAAAAAACCGACTGACAAAGAACATATTCCTGTTGGAAGAAACATAACTAAGACAGTCTGAAACTCATGAGACACCAAAGAAAAAATACAAATTAGAAAATAAATGAAAAAATATATCAGGTAAATGCTAAATCAATGAAAGCTGATACTCACAGAATTAGCACAAAATAATTGCATTTTTACATCAGTTTAACTCAGGGGACTTAAAACTAAAGGCATTTCTTATGCATCCCAAGTAGCATGAAGGTCTCACTACAGCCAACAGCTCCTCTTGCTCAGGCACCTCCGTGTAGGTCACCATCCCTACTGGCTCATCAATACTCGGCCATGATTCTTCTATGCTAGATGGCTTTTCTACCATATACAATTTCACAAATCAAAACACCTACAAAGTTGTAAGATTTATGCCCATTAGGGAGGTTGAGGTGGAGACTAAATGTGATTTGAAAGTAGGAACAGGCCGGGCGCGGTGGCTCAAGCCTGTAATCCCAGCACTTTGGGAGGCCGAGACGGGCGGATCACGAGGTCAGGAGATCGAGACCATCCTGACTAACACGGTGAAACCCCGTCTCTACTAAAAATACAAAAACTAGCCGGGCGAGGTGGTGGGCGCCTGTAGTCCCAGCTACTCGGGAGGCTGAGGCAGGAGAATGGCGTAAACCCAGGAGGCGGAGCTTGCAGTGAGCTGAGATCTGGCCACTGCACTCCAGTCCGGGCGACAGAGCGAGACTCCGCCTCAAAAAAAAAAAAAAAAAAAAAAAAAAGAAAGTAGGAACAGAGAGAATGGCGAGAAGATTTAAACATGACTATCAGTATCCTCCTCTATCTGAGACTCATTTAAATTACATACAGGAATATAGCACGCACAAACACACCTCTAAAAAAAAAGGAACTACGTAAACGGAAGCCAGTAAGATATTTTGATAAATTTTTAATAAACAGTAAGCCAAAAATCTGGTCACTGACTTCCCTGAGCAGAAGCTCTCCAGAGGTAAGCTGAGGCACAGCAAACCATCTCTCCCACAGAAGCCCTAAAAGCTCTGGGAACAGTCATCCTGCATGAGGACAACGAGGTGTGAACTGAAAATAGCTAAAAGCAGTATACAAATTAGGCTCCCAGGTCCCACCCACCTAGGGTCTCCAGGGTGGGTGTTACTCAGCCAACACATGACTACCTAACATGCCAGTGGTGCTAGGTACTCTTAACAAAATCCAGGGTGGGCACCGTGGCTCACACCTGTATTCCCAGCACTTTGGGAGGCCAAGGCGGGTGGATCACCTGAGCTCAGGAGTTCGAGACCAGCCTGGCCAACATGGTGAAACTCCGTCTCTACTAAAAATACAAAAACTAGCCGGATGTGGTGGTGCACGCCCGCAATCCCAGCTACTCGGGAGGCTGGGACAGGAGAATCGCTTGAACCCATGAGGTGGAGGTTGAAGTTGAGTAGAGATCGCACCACTGCACTCCAGCCTGGGCGACACAGCAAGACTCTGTCTCAAAATAAAAAACAAACAAACGAAAAATCCAAGCAGGTAAGGGACAGGGTCACCAGAGAGAAGGAGGCACGGGTGCTGTTTCAGACAGGGTGATCAGGGCAGCTCTCTGATGAGGTGATATCTGGGCAGAAATGCAAGTGCTGTGAGAAGCCACTGAAAGGCTTCTCGCTCTGACTCGTATTTTGAGATCATCCTGACTGCTGTGGAAGAGGGAGGGGGTTGTAAGAGAAGATACCGGGGAGACCAGTTAGGAGGCAACTGTGTTAGTCCAATGGAAGAAGGCGGCTTGGGCCAAGGTGACAAGGATGGGAATGATAAGCAGTGGCTGGACTCTGGGCATCCTGTGGGGACAGAGCCAGAACACAAGCTGATAGAGACACCGTGGCATGCTTAGAGACAGAAAGGGGGCCAGGAGGACACCAAGCAGCCTGGCCAAGCAAACTACAGAACTTCCCCTTTAAAGAGGTGGAGAAGCCTGGGGATAACAAACGGAGGAAAGAAGATAGTGAATAACTGGTCCATGAATGACTGAAGATGGGGGAGATCCAACCAGAAAACAGTCCACAGAAGGGAGTCACTGAAGGAGAAAAGTGACCTTGCTAGGAACACATGGGAAGAAAGGGAAGCCGACACCCATCCTCTCAAACACGAGGGGCTCCAAGAAAAGGGGACTGTGCAAGCGCCCCACACACAACCTGGACGTCTGCAAGAACTGACCAGGCTAAATCTGGGGACTTTTCAGAAGGAACTGACATGTGCTTAGGAATTTAAGTAAACAAGGATCCGATAACTGCTTTCCTGCAAAAAAATTCTGAAGGCAGAGACTGCAGGGGGACTTTTAAAAGGCAGCAGGGGAGTGAGGGCTCAGCAGCTCACCTCAGGAAGGGCACCGTCTCCCTGCAGTTCACCTCAGGCAGGGCACTGTTTCCCTGGGCCCAAGGAACACCCAGAAGATTCCTGAACTTGACACTTGAGCTCATTAGCAGGCCGCTCCTCAGCAGCACTACTTGCAGGAGGGAGACCCCAGGGGAAGAGGCAGTGAGTAGACTTCTGGGTGAGTCTGCAAGCAGTGAGGGAAAGAATCACATACAGCATGGAACTGCTGGGTAGAGCCCAGTCAGAGGCTCTAACCAAGCCCCACAAACCCCACAGATGTCTATCAGAACACTGGGTACTGACCGCCACACAACAGGGGCCTTTGTATCTTTTCCTCTAACCACTGATCTTCCCATCCCAACCCAGAAGGAGCCCCCACCAGAGGGCAACAAGTAAATGGAGTGGGAATAGACAAGCCTCCTCCATCTCCCGTGCAGGCTAGAATGACGGGATGTACGAGAGCTTGGAGTGAGAGTGGACTGAACTTTCCCATACCTGAAAGTAACTGAAAGTTAATAACAAACAAGACTGTGATCAGAGCATCATCAGCTCTCCTCACACGACCACTAGGGAAGAAAGGGCTGACAGAGCAAGACTGAGGCTGTGATGAGAAAAATGAAGACACTACTGTGCCCTTATTATGTTCAGGCCACTCGTCAAGCGGGTTACTTTAAATCTGAGGGAGAAGAATCATGGAACACATCACGTCGATGTGACCATGTTAGAACCTGGAGGTCTATACCAGAAGAGGAAATGGAGCCCAAAGCAGCTGCTTCTGGGGACACAGGATGGAAGAGGAAAGGTGCAGAGCAGAGAGTGGGTAGACCAGGAGCAGCAAGTAGACCAGGAGGCTTGTTATCTACTTCTATTTAAAGCCTTTTACTATTTCTTTAAGCTTGATATGAATAAAAATAGGCCGAGCATGGTGGTTCCTGCCTGTAATCCCAGCACTCTGGGAGGCAGAGGTGGTGGGTAGATCACCTGCAGTCAGGAGTTCAAGACCAGCCTGGCCAACATGGTGAAACCCCATCCTACTAAAAATACAAAAATTAGCCAGGTATGGCGGCGCACGCCTGTAATCCCTGCTACTCGGGAGGCTGAGGCAGGAGAATCACCTGAACCCAGGAGGTGGCGGCTGCAGTGAGCCGAGATCGTGCCACTGCACTCCAGCCTGGGCGACAGAGCAAGACTCCATCTCAAAATAAATAAATAAATAAATAAAAGAATAAAGATGAAATACAAAATAATGGTTAAAATTTTGAATTGACCTAGCTTGATCAAAAGAAAATTTTAAAAGAAAATTTTGGCCGGGCGCAGTGGCTCAAGCCTGTAATCCCAGCACTTTGGGAGGCCGAGACGGGTGGATCACGAGGTCAGGAGATCGAGACCATCCTGGCTAACACAGTGAAACCCCGTCTCTACTAAAAAATACAAAAAAAAAAAACTAGCCGGGCGAGGTGGTGGGCGCCTGTAGTCCCAGCTACTCGGGAGGCTGAGGCAGGAGAATGGCGTAAACCCGGGAGGCGGACCTTGCAGTGAGCTGAGATCCGGCCACTGCACTCCAGCCTGGGTGACAGAGCGAGACTCCGTCTCAAAAAAAAAAAAAAAAAAAAAAAAAAGAAAATTTTATGACCAAGAAGCAGTCCACAAACTCTAAGAGATTTAAAATTTCACAAGAGATTATGATAAACAGTTCTACTGTAATGGGATGCATATGCTGCAAAAAATTACACCATTCAGTCGCATAAAAAGCCATAGGGCTGGCCGGGCGCGGTGGCTCAAGCCTGTAATCCCAGCACTTTGGGAGGCCGAGATGGGTGGATCACGAGGTCAGGAGATCGAGACCATCCTGGCTAACATGGTGAAACCCCATCTCTACTAAAAAGTACAAAAAGCTAGCCGGGCGAGGTGGCGGGCGCCTGTAGTCCCAGCTACTCGGGAGGCTGAGGCAGGAGAATGGCGTGAACCCGGGAGGCGGAGCTTGCAGTGAGCTGAGATCTGGCCACTGCACTCCAGCCCGGGCGACAGAGTGAGACTCCGTCTCAAAAAAAAAAAAAGCCATAGGGCTTATGGGAAAAATGGGGTAAAGGCATAGTACTGGTGACACACAGAAAGAGAACGTAGAACCTGATAAAAACAGTAGCAGTTTCATACATGCTAAATGGTTAACAAACATATAAACACTACAATAAATATGCCACTTTACCTTGAAAATGACCAGTTACTACATGGTGGTGGAAAGAGGGTTATCTGAAATCAGATGGAAAGCTCACGCTGTTCCTTAATATAGCAATAGTGTGGAAACAAATTCATGTTGTCAAAGCAAACAAAATAGCAGAACTGACTGTATTTACACATTTGTTCCAATAAATTGGAAAACTTAAAGTGGAGATTTTTCTATGAAAATAAAAGTAACCAAAATTACCCCAGCAAGAATTAGGAAAACCAGGCTAGAGCATGGTGGTTTATACCTGTAATCCCAGCACTTTGGGAGGCAGAGATGGGTGGACCACTTGAGTCCAGGAGTTCATCAAGACCAGCCTAGGCAACATGGTAAAACCCCCTCTCTACAAAAAAATACAAAACTCAGCTGGGTATGCCACACATCTGTAGTCCCAGCTACTTGAGAGGCTGATGCGGGAGGACTCCTTGAGCCTGGGATGCGGAGGGTGCAGTGAGCAGAGATGGCGACACTGCACTCCAGCCTGGATGACAGAGTGAGACTCCATCTCAAAAAAAAAAGAAAAGAAAAGAAAAACAGACTAGTCGATGATCATTTTAAAAAACTGAAGTAGTAGTCAAAGGATCAAAGGTATACTCTTCCCAAAAAGGCAACAGTCCCACACTAATAAAAGTTCTAACACCATCCAAAGAACAGAAAATTCCCAGTATATTTCATCTGACGTAGCGCTGTGAAATGATGGGTCACCTGTATGACGCATCACACAAAGGTGCACAACCCTAGAGACAAAACAAGGACAGCACAAACTGTAATCTAACCTCATTTATGATTAACATTGACTAAAATACTTAAAAATATTAGTAAAGTAAAACTAATCCTGCATATGTGTGTGTGTGTGTGTGTATATATATATATATGGCATGTATTTGTACATACATACATAGCAAACTACACCAAGAGTTTATCCAATGAATTAAAGGATAGTCCACATTTTTAAAAAACAAAAAACAATAAAATAAGTCACATTAGCACATTCATGGAGAACAATCATCTCAATAGACATAACAAAAGGAACATGATAAAACTCAACACTTTTGGCCCGGCGCGGTGGCTCACGCCTGTAATCCCAGCACTTTGGGAGGCCGAGGCGGGCAGATCATTTGAGGTCAGGAGTTCAAGACCAGCCAGACCAACATGGTGAAACCCTGTCTCTACTAAATACAAAAAAATTAACCAGGCGTGGTGATGAGAAGCTGAGGCAGGAGAATCGCTTAAACTCAGGAAGTAGAGGTTGTAGTGAGCTGAGATCACGTCATTGCACTCCAGCCTGGGCAACAAGAGCGAGACCCCCTCAAAAAAAAAAAAAATTCAACACTTTCAAAACTCAGAATTTAAAGCAAACTAAAAGTAAAAGGAATTCCCTTGACGCAATAAAGTGTTTCTTCCCTAAACCTATAGAAAATATCATACTTTGGCTAGGAGTAGTGGCTCACACCTGTAATCCCAGCACTTTGGGAGGCCAAGGCAGGTGGATCATGAAGTCAGGAGATTGAGATCATCCTGGCAAACACGGTGAAACCCCGTCTCTACTAAAAATACAAAAAATTAGCCAGGCGAGGTGGCGGCACCTGTAGTCCCAGCTACTCAGGAGGCTGAGGCAGGAGAACGGCGTGAACCCGGGAGGCGGAGCTGGCAGTGAGCCAAGACTGTGCCACCACACTCCAGCCTGGGCGACAGAGCGAGACTCCGTCTCAAAAAAACACACACAAAAAAAAAAAGAAAAAGAAAATATCATACTTTATATGAACCATTAAAATAATTTCCTTTAAAAACACATGACGGCCGGGGGCAGTGGCTCACGCCTGTAATCCTAGCACTTTGGGAGGCTGAGGCGGGCAAATCACGAGGTCAAGAGATCGAGACAATCCTGACTAACACGGTGAAACTCCATCTCTACTAAAAATACAAAAAATCAGCCAGGAGTGGTGGTGGGCGCCTATAGTCCCAGCTACTCAGGAGGCTGAGGCAGGAGAATCACTTGAACCCGGGAGACGGAGCTTGCAGTGAGCTGAGATCACGTCACTGCACTCCAGCCTGGGCAACAAAGAGCAAAACTCCATCTCAAACAAACAAATAAACAAACAAAACTAAGAGAATCAGCTGAGATAAAATGAGAACTGGTGGAGATCCACTATCTTGTTTTGCAGCTGCCT
Source organism: Rhinopithecus roxellana (assembly GCF_007565055.1). Taxonomy (NCBI): domain Eukaryota; kingdom Metazoa; phylum Chordata; class Mammalia; order Primates; family Cercopithecidae; genus Rhinopithecus; species Rhinopithecus roxellana. Next base: position 102,239,242 of record NC_044558.1, read on the forward strand.
GAGACACAGATATGGCTTCTGTTCTACTGACTCTGGAACTATGTAAACAGCTGTTGGATTCTACAGTCCTTGATAAACAGCTTTCACCCGACTGGCAAAGAGCTGCTTGACTTGTGGATGGCAGTTCCAAGGTGAACAAATGACATCCTGTTTGGAAGGCTGCTGCTCTGATTAAAGAAGAGTCAAGAATCTTTCTGAGTTATTTACAGCTTAGAATAATTGGGTAAAGAATGTTTTTGTGAGCAAAATTTACCTTTCTCTCTACCTGATTTCTCCAAAATCTGGAATCTATTCATGAGTATTCTGATCTTATGGCAACAGAGTTATTTACATAAGTTCAGCAAGAATCTGTTTTCGTTTGCAAAAGGACACAATTGGAAAGACTGGTTATTGTATCAAGGCCTCAAATGGAATGGCATATTTTCAGATATAACCAGGCTGCTTTGAGAAATTTAGGTTGGATTTACAGAGCTGATAAAAAGCCTCTTGGAAAGACTGGCCTGGTACTCTGTCCACCTTAAAGATTCCTGACCTGGGGCAAGTAAAGAATGTCACTTTCTAACAGGCTCAGGAACCTCATGGTATTTTGGGATCTCGAGAAGACAGGAATTCATACAGGTGTTACAAGCACAGTCGAGCGGCAAATCCTTGGGTTGGCTTCTGGCCTTCGAAGCTTTTAAAAAGTCGAATCAAAAATTCCTTATAAAAGTTCCAGCAATGCCGGGCGCGGTGGCTCAAGCCTGTAATCCCAGCACTTTGGGAGGCCGAGACGGGCGGATCATGAGGTCAGGAGATCGAGACCATCCTGGCTAATACGGTGAAACCCCGTCTCTACTAAAAAATACAAAAAACTAGCCGGGCGACGAGGCGGGCGCCTGTAGTCCCAGCTACTCGGGAGGCTGAGACAGGAGAATGGCGTAAACCCGGGAGGTGGAGCTTGCAGTGAGCTGAGAGCCGGCCACTGCACTCCAGCCTGGGCAGCAGAGCAAGACTCCGTCTCAAAAAAAAAAAAAAAAAAAAAAAAAGTTCCAGCAAGGCCGGGAGTGGTGGCTCACACCTGTAATCCCAGTACTTTGGGAGACCAAGGTGGGCAGATTATGAGGTCAGGAGTTCGAGACCAGCCTGACCAACATGGTGAAACCCTCTATCTACTAAAAATACAAAAATTAGCCAGGCGTGCTGGCACGTACCTGTAATCCCAGCTACTCAGGAGGCTGAGGCAGGAGAATCGCTTGAACCCGGGAGGTGAAGATTGCAGTGAGCCGAGATCATACCACTGCACTCTAGTCTGGGTGACAGAGTGCACCAATCTCAAAAAAAAAAAAAAGAAGCTCCAGTAAAGTCAACTTAAAAGAAGCCTACATGGCTGGTCACTATTCTTGCCATTCTTTATGCAAATAACCAGGCCAAGTATGAGACCAAAATTTATTTGCAAATAAATTGGTCCTGCTATGATTTATTCTTTCTTGGTAGAAGTAGGAAAACTGAAGACAGAAAATTTTAGATTCTGATTGCTGTTCTGAGTTTTTATTATTTGCCTATAATTTGGGCTAATTCTGAATTATTTCCTGGCTATAAGAAGTCCCTAAAAAGGAATGAGGTTTTCATTTTCTTCATGACACTTTTAGTTGGCCCATTAACGGAATAGGTTATTTGCTGCTATTGTTCCGGCACAATCAAAAGTTCTCTTTCGTTTGTAATCCTTGCGGGCATTATATTTCTATTATTCAAATTATTATGTATCTCTCAATGTTTTACTTCATCTGAGAAAACTAAAGTCATAGTATCCTGAAGACCAGAAATGATTCAATAACCCTGTGAATCTCCTTAATTTGGAATCCTCCTGGGCCTGATGTGTTTTCCACTGCCAATGCACTGCTGCTAAAGCTACGCCATATCAAGCACCCTCCCTAAGGTTCAGAGGAGGGTGCCTAAGATAGAAAAGCTGGATTGGGAGGTGAAGTGTGAAGGCCAAAGCCATCTTGGAAGCTCATCTACCACGTGGGCTTCTGATCAACTCCTGTTCTGGGAAGGCCTGTAAGATTTCCAGTTCATCTATTGTTCCTCGTGTCAGAGCAGGTACTTACCATAAATCCTACCCTTAGGTCAATCTTCATGCAACCATACTTCAACTATCCTGCACATCCCTTCTGAACCACCCCTCCCTATGGTCTAGATGCCCTGGGTCTGGGGGTGCAGGGATCCACCATCTTGTCTTGCCACCACCTGAGACACAGACATGGCTTCTGTTCCTAAGTCCCTATCAAATGCTTCTTTCTAAGAAACACACACACAAACAAAAACACATGAGAACCAGTAAGAAAAGGCAACAGGGCAGCACTTTCAAACAAATCCGTAAGGAACAGCTTTTTGGTACATTAGCAGTAACCAACTAGAAAATATAATAAGAAAATGCCTATATGATCTTAACAAATCTAGAAAGTACTTAGAAATAAAAATATTTAAAATGCAGGAAAACCTAACAAAAAATACACATGATAAAATATGTAAGTACAGAAGAGACTGAAGCAATATACCATGTTTATGATGAGTAGACTTATATGGTAAAGATATTAATTTTGCCGGGCACAGTGGCTCACCCCTGTAATCCCAGCACTTTGGGAGGCCGAGGCGGGCGAATCATGAGGTCAGGAGATTGAGATCATCCTGGTTAACACAGTGAAACCCTGTCTCTACTGAAAATATAAAAAATTAGCCAGGCGTGATGGTGGGCGCCTGTAGTCCCAGCTACTCAGGAGGCTGAGGCAGGAGAATGGCGTGAACCCGGGAGGCAGAGCTGGCAGTGAGCCAAGACTGTGCCATAGCACTCCAGCCTGGGTGATAAAGCAAGTGAGACTCCGTCTCAAATTAATTAATTAATTAATTAAAGATATTAATTTTCCACAAATTAATTTGCAAATTTGATAAATTCTCAATGAAAATACCAAGAAAAATTTTCATTTTATTTCATCTAATAATTCTAACTCTCATTAACATAAAATAAAATCATATGCTTGGACTACTGCTGCTACAACTAGAAAATTTTAAATACCCTTATCTTTTTAAAAAAACAGAGACCTGTGGAAGCAAGGAGGACTAAATAAACTAAAATTGCAGAGAGAAAAGAGCTGCTCTTAGGTGAGCTAAAATTGCTGGCTGTTACCCACCTGGGTCATTTGCTCAGCTTGAGAACAGTGAAGGAAGGGCTCAGCCCAGACAGAGGACTATGATGGGGAAAGAGAAACCAGTGAAGGTTTTGATGCGCCCCAGTGGACAGTGAGTTTTCCCCATGGGACATCTGTTGAGTGCTGGTCAGTGCAAGAAGCTGCAGGCTGGGCTAGAACGGCAGACTAAGTCCCCCACAGCCTGAAGGTGCTCCGGAAACAAAGTACCTACCAGTAGAGACGAGCCTGCAATAAATACATCATCCAGAAACCTGAGGCCACAGGTAATAGAGTCCAGCCCCTAAACAGCTCAATTCCTGTTTAAACTGAAGTGATCAGCCATTCCTCTACTGCATGACAGAGAAAAAGGGAAATATCCTCTGATATAAAACAACAGGAAGGCCAGGCGTGGTGGCTCACCCCTGTAATCCCAGCATTTCAGGAGGCCAAGGTGGGTGGATCACCTGAGGTCAGGAGTTTGTCGAGATCAGCCTGACCAACATGGTGAAATCCCATCTCTACTAAATATACAAAACTTAGCCAGGCATGGTGGTGGGCGCCTGTTATCTCAGCTATTGGGGAGGCTGACGCAGGAGAATTGCTTGAACCCAGGAGGCGGAGGTTGCAATGAGCTGAGATCGTGCCATTGCACTCCAGCCTGGGCGACAATGCAAGACTCCATCTCAAAAAAAACCACAACAGTAAACTTTAGCCTCTGTGGTTATTCCTTTTAAAACAATGTCAGCAAAAAATTAAAAACTTTGAGACATGAGGCAGGAAAATATGACTGACAAAAGGAATAGGCAGATAATTGATCCAGACAGATGATCCAGACGATGTTAGCAGACAAGTAATATTACAAATAACTATCATAATACATAACTATGTAAGTATTTAAAATACAGAGAAGTTGTATAAAGTGAATAAAAAGAGAACTGGAATTAAAATAAAATAAAATAAAAAAAACAAGGAGACATTTAGAAACAAACAACTGATCCCTGAAATGAGCATCAACGGGACAACAGCCACCACAAGCCCGTTAAGGATGTGGAGCAAACCATCCTTCTCGGGGGTTGTGCTACTTGTCCAGTGACCACACGGTGAGAGCAATGCTGCTAACGCCTACGCAACACACCCACATCAACTACAGTGCTGCAATTTTTTGAAAAGTGGAAAACCTCTTTTCCATGAAAATAAAAAAGGATGTAGGGCAAATGCAGCTCTCAATTCCTGGTACTGGGAATGTGAAGTCATTTCGCCACTTTGGAAAACCGAGAGTATGTACTAAATTTAAATGTATGTATACAGTGACTCAATGGTATCACTTGTAAGTATGTGCCCAGTGGTTCTCAATGGGTAAGAGGGAGATTTTGTCCCCCAGGGGGCATTTGACAACGTCTGGAGCCATTTACGGTTGTCACAGTGGGGCAGTGCTACTGGCACCTACATGGGTCGGGGCCAGGAATGCTGCTCAACATCCCACAACGCACAGGACGTTCCTCCACAACAAAGAATTATTCAGTCCAAAATGTCAATAGTGCTGAGGCTGAAAAATCCTGGTGTGTGCCTAGCAGAAAGGACAGCTGATGTCTACCAAAGGAAATGTGCAAAAATATTCATAATAGTGTTATCGAAAATAGCCAGTAACTGAAAACAACCTAACACTGATGTTGATAACAGATGATTACAAGAGACAAACTATGACATGTTCATACAACAGAATATCACACAACTTCACAAAAATAAACCAACACAAACATTTTAAGGATATAAACATCTGCATTAAAAATGTATAGGGAAAGACCTAGAAGAATATCTACCAAACCGATTACCTCCGAGGAGAGAAAGGGGATTGGGATGGGTGGGTGGTTATAAGAGACAATTGTGTTCTCAGAGAATGTAGAAAAATAGCAACTGTAACATCAAAAATTAACAGTTCCAGTTCTGCATGTAAAGAGCCTGGAAGCAGCCACTCTGTCCTAACAACAAGTAAAAAGTTTAACAAACTGAAAAATCAACAACTCTTCTTAGATCTGAAAGAGAAGTGAAAATACAGGGCAAACCACTGTCCCCAAAATCAGAGACAGGCAGAAACACAGCACTTACCAGAGCACAAACCTCTGTGAGAAACAGTGTCAGGACAGAAATACCTGAACTGCAACTGACAAACTGCTAGAGGCTAGGTGTGTACGTGTCTGAAGTTAAAACGCCCAAGGCGGGGCCGGGCGCGGTGGCTCATGCCTGTAATCCCAGCACTTTGGGAGGCCGCGGCGGGTGGATCACGAAGTCAGGAGATCGAAACCATCCTGGCTAACACAGTGAAACTCCATCTCTACTAAAAAAATACAAAACATTAGCCGGGCATGATGGCGGGCGCCTGCAGTCCCAGCTACTTGGGAGGCTGAGGCAGGAGAATGGCTTGAACCCAGGAGGCGGAGCTTGCAGTGAGCCGAGATCGCGCCACTGCACTCCAGCCTGGGTGACAGAGTGAGACTCCATCTCAAAAACAAAAAAAGTCCAGGGGGACCCACTTATGGTAGGAGTGGAGTGAGACAAGGTCGCAAGCTTTTCTGAGTTTTACTTTCAGGAGCTCAACCAGGTTACCAGAGCCTAATCTACTAAGGTTTTGTCAGAGCCTAACTAACCTGAGGGAAGAGATATACCAAATTCCATCCTGTCCCATCTAAGGGATGGGGTGGGGGTGGCCTGGGAAATACGTGTGAGGTTCGGAGTCCAGGGGAACAGGCTCACAAAGAGACAGACTTAATCAGGGGCCTACAGAATACTCACCCTTTCCCGACATCTCACCACCACATGAGTAAAGTACTATTAAAAGTAAGTCTTTGTACTCAGTACATCATGTCCAGCTATGAACAAAAAGGGGCAAGGCAATACTAAAAGGCAAATAAACACAGACAGGGTGACCAGGCGCAGCGGCTCACGCCTGTAATCCTGGCACTTTTGGAGGCCGAGGTGGGCAGATCACCTGAGGTCAGGAGTTCGAGATCAGCCTGGCCAGTATGGTGAAACCCCATCTCTACTAAAAATAAAAAAATGGCCGGGCGCGGTGGCTCACGTCTGTAATCCCAACACTTTGGGAGACTGAGGCAGGTGGATCACGAGGTCAGGAGATCGAGACCATCCTGGCTAACACGGTGAAACCCCGTCTCTACTAAAAATACAAAAAGAATTAGCTGGGCGTGGTGGCGGACGCCTGTAGTCCCAGTTACTCGGGAGGCTGAGGCCGGAGAATGGCGTGAACCCAGGAGGTGGAGCTTGCAGTGAGCCAAGATCACACCACTGCACTCCAGCCTGGGCAACAGAGCAGACTCCATCTCAAAGAAAAAAATAAATAAATACATAATAAAAATAAAAATAAAAAAATTAGCCAGGCGTGGTGGCGTGCACCTACAGTCCCAGCTACTCAGGAGGCTGAGGCAGAACAATCGCTTGAACCCAGGAGGCAGAGGTTGCAGTGAACCGAGATCACACCACTGCACTCCAGCCTGAACTCCATCTCAAAAAAAAAAAAAAAAAAGCACACAAGACAGGAGAAGCATCAGAACCAGGCATGATAGGGATGCTGAAGGTATCAGAGAAAACTTAAAACAACCATGATTAATATGTTATGGGCTCTAGTGAATAAAGTAGGCAGCATGCAAGAATAGATGAGCAGGCCAGGCGCAGTGGCTCATGCCTGTAATCCCAGCACTTTGGGAGGCTGAGGCAGGCAGATCACTTGAGGTCAGGAGTTCAAAACCAGCCTAGCCAAGACAGTGAAACTCTGTCTCTACTAAAAATACAAAATTTAGCCAGGCACCGTGGTATGCACTTGTAGTCCCGGCTACTCAGGAGGCTGAGGCACAAGACTGGCTTGAACCTGGGAAGTGGAAGCTGCAGTGAGCCCAGATCGCACCACTGCACTCCAGCCTGGGCAAGAAAGTGAGACTCCATCTCAGAAAAAAAAAAAAAAGAGGCCAGGCGCGGTGGCTTAAGCCTGTAATCCCAGCACTTTGGGAGGCCAAGACGGGTGGATCACCCGTCTTGATCAGGAGATCAAGACCATCCTGGCTAACACGGTGAAACCCTGTCTCTACTAAAAAATACAAAAAACTAGCTGGGCGAGGCGGCAGGTGCCTGTAGTCCCAGCTACTCGGGAGGCTGAGGCAGGAGAATGGCGAAAACCCGGGAGGCGGAGCTTGCAGTGAGCTGAGATCCGGCCACTGCACTCCAGCCTGGGAGACAGAGCGAGACTCCGTCTCAAAAAAAAAAAAAAGAAATACTAGTGATCAAAAACACTGTACAGAAGTGAAGAATGCCTTTGACGGGCTATGTATTATGTAGACGGTATGAGATTGAGGGAAAAAAATCAAACCTCCAAGCAAAGAGAACACTGGGGAAAAAAAAAAGAACAGAATATCCAAGAACTGTGGACAGCCATAAAAGGTGTAGATATGCACAATGGAAATACCCAAAGGAAAGGAAAAGAACAGAAGAAAGACAGCCAGTGCCTGACGCATGGTGGTTTGACTTAGTATTTTCCAATTTTACAACAGCGCAAAAGCAATACACATTCAGCACATTCCCCAACTTACAATGAGGCTCCATCTGGATAAACCTATTATAAGTTGAATATATTATAAGTCAAAAATGCACTTCTGACAAAGAGAATTTCAATTTATGATGAGTTTATCAGGATGTAACCACATCATTAAGTCAAGGAGCATCTATATATGAAACAATAATTACTGAAAATTTTGCGGAAGTAATGTCGGACACCAAATCACAAATGGAGGAAAATCCGAGAATACCAAGAAGATAAATGCCAAAAAACCTGCATGTAGGCATATCATTTTTAAAACACAAAAAATCAAAGATAAGCCTGAGGGGGAAAAAAATACCTTACCTACAGAAACCACAGAAGCAAGAAAATGGAGTGAACAGTTAAGATGTTTAGAGAAAAAAAAAATCCATCAGAACAGAATTCTGTACCCTGCAAAATTATCCTTCAAAAGTAAAGAAAGACTTTCTCAAAAACTAAGATAATTTATTGCTGTTACAAGTAAACTTGCCTCAACTGGGCAGAAAAGGAAAATACAGGTCAGAAACAGATACAATTTCTTTTTTTTTTTTTTTTCTTGAGACAGGGTCTTACTCTGTCGCCCAGGCTGGAGTGCAGTGGCATGATCTTGGCTCACTGCAACCCTCACCTCCTGGGTTCAAGCGATTCTCATACCTCAGCCTCCTGAGTAGCCAGGACTACAAGCACGCACCACCACACCTGGCTAATTTTTATATTTGCAGTAGAGACAGGGTTTCGCCACGTTTGCCAGGCTGGTCTTGAATTCCTGACCTCAAATGACCTGCCCGCCTCAGCCTCCCGAAGTGCTGGGATTACAGGGATGAGGAGCCACCAGGCCCGGCCACAGATATACATTTTAAAAATTGAGAACATCAAAGAAAGAATAAGTGAAAGTAAAATTAAAACTTTTTTCTTATCTTTTTTTTGAGACGGTCTCACTCTGCTGCCTAAGCTGGAGTACAGTGGTGTGACAGCCTCAAACTCCTGGGCTCAAGTGATCCTCCCACCTCACCTCCCAAGTAGCTGGGGCTACAGGTGCACACTAGCACACTTGGTTTTTTTTAGGTTTTTTGTTGTTGTTGTTGTTTTGTATAGACAAGGTCTCTGCGTTGCCCAGGCTGGTCTCAAACTCCTGGCTTCAAGCTAGCCTCCTGCCCTCAGCCTCCCAAAGTACTGGGATTACAGGCGTCAGCCACCATGCCTAGCTATTTTTATTTTCTTGTTGTTGTTGAGACGGAGTTTCGCTCTGTCACCCAGGCTGGAGTACAGTAGCATGATCTTGGCTCACTGCAACCTCTGCTTCCTGAGTTCAAGCGATTCTTCTGCCTCAGCCTCCTGAGCAGCTGGGATTACAGGTGCGCGCCACCACGCCCGGCACTAATCTTTGTATTTTTAGTAGCAACGGGGTTTCACCATGTTGGTCAGGCTGGTCTTAAACATCTGATCTCGTGATCCACCTGCCCTGGCCTCTCAAAGTGCTGGGATTACAGGCCTGAGCTGCCACGCCTGAGCCACCATACCCGGCCATGCCTAGCTATTTTTCTTATTCTTAGTTGACCTAGTCTGTTCAAAATAGTAATAGTGGCTGGGCACGGTGGCTCACGCCTGTAATCCCAGCACTCTGGGAGGCCAAGGTGGGTGGATCATGAAGTCAGGAGATCGAGACCATCCTGGCTAACATGGTGAAACTCCGTCTCTACTAAAAATACAAAAAAATTAGCTGGGTGTGGTGGCACGAGCCTGTAGTCCCAGCTACTCAGGAGGCTGAGGCAGGAGAATCACTTGAACCCAGGAGGCGGAGGTTGCAGTGAGCCGAGATTGCGCCACTGCACTCCAGCTTGAGCAACAGAGCGAGACTCCGTCTCAAAAAAAAAAAAAACACCGAAAAACTCCTGGAACTGAGTGATTATACCAAGGTTGCAGCAGGATACAAACTTAATGTACAAAAGTCAACCCCTTTCTTGTACACAGGTGTAAGCTGAATTTGAAATAAACACAATACCATTTACAGTAGCACACACAACAATGCAATACTTAGGCGTAAGTCTAACAAAATATATAATGATATTATATAAAATCTATATGAGAAAACCTACCAAACACTGCTGAACGAAAACTAAGAACTACATAGATATAACATGTTCATGGATAGGAAGACTCAATATTCAAAACTTCAGCTCTTCCCAGCTTGATCTACAGATTCAATGCACTGTCAGTTAAAATCCCAGCAAGTTATTTTGCAGATGTTAACGAACTGCTTATAAAGTTTAGACTGACAAAAGACTTAGATTAGCTAACAGGATACTGAAGCAGAAGGATAAAGTTAGGAGAATGAACCTGACTTCAAGACTTATAGGCTGGGCATGGTGGCTCACACCTGTTATCCCACCAACGCTTTGGGAGGCCAAGGAGGAAGAAGTGCTTGAGGCCAAGAGTTGCCGGCCAGCCAGGGTAACACAGTGAGACCCTATCTGCACCAAAAAAAGAAAAAAAATTTAATTAGCCAGATGTGGTGGCACGTGCCTGTAATCCCAGTTACTTAGGAAGCTGAGGCGGGAGGATCCCTTGAGCCCAGGAGTTCGAGGCTGCAATGAGCTGTGACTGTTCCACTGCACTCCAGCCTGACAGAGCGAGACTCCGTCTCAACAGAATAAAAAAAGACTTATTTTAAAGCTACAAAAATCAAGACAGTGTGGTAGTGTGGTATTAGGGAAAGAACAAATAAATCAACAGAGCTCAATAAAGAGTCCAGAAATAGGCCCATATAAATATAGTCAACTGATCTCTGACAAAGGAACAAACTCACAGCGGGGAAAAATCCACTCCTAACTTTCTCTCATTTCTTTAGCACCACAGCCTTCCTCACTGTGTCCTTTCCTTTCATTAACTTAAGTCGTCACCTCGGTCCTCTTGAGGGTTCTAGTTGGTCACACTCTGAGCTTCCACGAATATAGTAAAATGTCTTTAGATATTTCCAGTTTAGACCTCCCATGTGAGTTACAGGCTGAAATACAGGCATTGGATATTCAACACCTGCGAAAGTCTCTCCCAGGGTCCCTCTTCCAACAGCATTCCTAGTCTCCGGCTGTATAGCTCAGGGGCAGAGCACAACATCCGGCAACGTCGTCGCCACCACTCACCGAGTGCAATGGATTTGGCAATCAAATCACTTGTAAAGTCTTCCCTCTGGTTCACTCCATTAATCATTCATAAAGTCCAGATGATCCACTGGCCCGCCCCTTACCTCTTGGACTCTCGGGCTCCGCTCCTAGCCTTTTCTCCCTACTCATACACCCGTAATTGTGTCCACAGTTCACTAGACTACCCTCCCCACCAAACCAAAGCTCCTCTAAAATCAGGAACATACATAATTTATCTCTGCATTGCCAGCACCAGCTCTAGAGTTCAGCACACAAAAAGACACTCCATAAACAAGCATTTGGCCAAACGAAAAAGGAGGAACTGGTAATTTCTCCAACGAAGTTCCAACGGTCTGCATAAGACAACTTTCTGTAGAAAACACGAAAAGATGGAGGATCCTCAGATTTCAGGGCCCGCAGCTGGCAATGAAGTGCAGTATAATTGCCCGTCACAGATTACAACGAGGCACGTTTCTGCAGGACCAGAGCTTGGGTGAGCTTTAGAGGAGCTTTGGTTTGGCGGGGAGGGTAGTCTAGTGAACTACGGACACAATTACAGGTGAACGTGAGTTCAGTTCCCGGGAGTAACCCTGAAGAGATCAACGTGGCCACCCTCAGTATCCAGTCGACTTTTAAACACGGGAAGTCTCTACTTACCCAGCACGAAGCTGTCCGGAAACTGGTGGCCATCCCCACGCCCACGTTCGTGCTCTGCCTAGGTGGCAGGACCCGCGGGCTGCGGGAGACCGTGAGGGATGCGTTGGCCGAAGACAGGTGCGGGCCCCGGGACCCAGGCACCTGACCGTCCCGGGGCTGAGTCGCTCGCAGGGACGCCGGATCCTCAGCTCTCGCCCAACGCGGAGCGCGCGTGACTAGACAGCCTCCCGGTCTGGGTACCAGGAGTCGCACCGATGGATTTGTGCCGTTCAGCAGCCCTGACTCGGGAGAGCAGGCGGCTGGCCTGGCTCCGTCCACGCCCCGGACCGAGGAGGTGTTTAGCTGGTCAAGTCCCTGGTCTGCCCAGGATAATCCGAGCCGCTTAGCTCCGCGCCTCCGCGGTCACAGACTAGCCAGGTACACCCACTGGCCAGATTTCGGTCCACTGAGTCTAAGCCGGAAACAGCCCTGCACGCGCGCACCCGACTAAGACAGGGTGTGCGGCGCACGCGGAAGAGCGTCATAGGTCGATGCGCCAGGACGCGACAGCGCCGGAAAAACTACATCTCCCAGAATCCTCGGAGAAGGCTCCCTAGTTACAGGCCTGGCTTCCAGCTGCAGCGTATCTGGAGAGGGGCACAGCCTGACAGGAAAGGAAGGCTGGGAGGGGGCTCCGTCAGCGGCACCTGGTTCACCCTCCCCCGGCTGCGGCAGGTTCAGTACCATCCTCGGAGCCCGGACGCCCAGTTTCCCAGGGCCTGTAGAACTGACTCAGAGTCCGACCCCAGCGGAGACGCAGGCGTGCTGAGGTCTTGATATCAAACAAGATAGGGTTCAGACCAGAAGGCACAGCAAAAAAGGACTCTTTGTAAAGCTAAAAGCTGCAATTCGTAGGGTTAAATAACAGTTTTGAAACCAGTGCACCAAATAATAGAATAACCAACTTCATAAAGAAGAAACTACAGTAGATGTTAAAGACAAATAAATAGAACCACACTAATAATGAAACTGCCTTTGCAAAAATTATATCAGTGAGAAAATTATTGCCGTAGGGTAGGTCTAATCTAACCAAACCCGCGACCCCACGCGCCTTTGGCTCTTCTGGGCTTAGGCCAAGCTAACTTTGGAAGACATTTAGGTTATAGTTTAAATGATAACCCTTTTCCAAAACTCAACTGCCTTTGTAAACCTATGAGAGACCACCAAGCTAGGGGGAGGAGAGGAGCCTGAATTCTAAGATGTAGATTGGTCACAAGATATGCAGCTTCCCCAATTACTCCCACAGATAACACCACTATTGTAGATTCGCCTTTCGAGATTTAAAAATGTGCAAAATGGCCAGGCGATGGCTCACGTCTGTAATCCCAGCACTTTGGAGGGCTGAGATGGGTGGATCGCATGAGCCCAGGAGTTGGAGAGTAGCCTGGGCAACACGACGAAACCTCGTCTCTACAAAACATAGCAAAAGTCAGCCGGATGCGGTGGCATGCATCTGTAGTCTCGGCTACTTGGGAGGCTAAGGCAGCAGAATTGCTTGAGCCCGTGAGGCGGAGGTTGCAGTGAGCCGAGATTGCACCATTGCGCTCCAGCCTGGATGACAGCAGTGAAACCTGTCTCAAAAAAAAAAAAAAAAAAAAAAAAGCCAAACATCTGAATAGACATTTCTCAAAAGAAGACATACAAATGGCAAACAGGTATATGAAAAGGTACACAAGATCACTGATCATCAGAGAAATGCAAATCATAACTACAATGAGATATTATCTCACCCCAGTTAAAATGACTATTATCCAAAAGACAAGCAATAATAAACGCTGGTGAGGTTATGGGGAAAAGGGAACACCTGTACACTCTTGGTGGGAATGTAAATTAGTACAACCACTATGGAGAACAGTTTGGAGGTTCCTCAAAAAAATAAAAATAGAACTACCATACAATCCAGCTATCCTACTCCTAGGTATGCACCCAAAAGAAAGAAAATCAGTATATTCAAGCGCTGTCTGCACTCCCTTGTTTATTGCAGCACTATTCACAACAGCCAAGATTTGGAAGTAACTGAAGTGCCAATCAACAGGTTAATGAATAAAGGAAATGTGATACATATACACAATGGAGTACTAGGAAGTCATAAAAAAGAATGAGATCCTGTCATTTGCAACAACATGGATGGAACTGGAGATCATTATATTAAGTGAAATAAGCGAGGCAGAGAAAGACAAACTTCACATATTCTCACTTATTTGTGGGAGCCAAAAATTAAAACAATTGAACTCATGATGATAGAGAGTAGAAAGATGAAGGCCGGGCGCGGTGGCTCAAGCCTGTAATCCCAGCACTTTGGGAGGCCGAGACGGGCGGATCACGAGGTCAGGAGATCGAGACCATCCTGGCTAACGTGGTGAAACCCCGTCTCTACTAAAAAATACAAAAAACTAGCCGGGCGAGGTGGCGGGCACCCGTAGTCCCAGCTACTCGGGAGGCTGAGGCAGGAGAATGGCATAAACCCGGGAGGCAGAGCTTGCAGTGAGCTGAGATCCGGCCACTGCACTCCAGCCTGGGCGACAGAGCGAGACTCCGTCTCAAAAAAAAAAAAAAAAAAAGAAAGATGGTTACCAGCAGCTGGAGAGTAGTGGGACACTGAGGGGGATAGAAATGGTCATTCTGTAGAAAAAATAGAAAGAATAAGACCTAGTATTTTCTAGCACAACAGGATATACTCAAAAATAATTTAATTGTACATTTTAAAATAACTAAAAGTATAATTGGATTGCTTGTAACATAAAGGATAAATGCTTGAGGATACCCCATTTTCCCTGATGTGATTTTTATGCATTGCATAATAATATGCATTCTATGTCAAAATGTCTCATGTAATCCATAAATGTATACACCTACTTTGTACTCCTAATCATTAAAAATTTTAAAAATTAGCCAGATGTGTTGGCATACACCTGTAATCCCAGTTACTTGGGAGGCTGAGGCAGGAGAAATGCTTGATCCTGAGAGGTTGAGGCTGCAGTGAGCCATGATCCCACCACTGCATTCCAGTCTGGGCAAAAGAATGAGACCCTGTCTCAAAAAAAGAAATTAATTAATTAAAAATTTTCCCACAGAGAAAATCTGGGAGTGGTTGGCTCCACTAGTGAGTTCCATCAAATATTTAAAGAAGAAAGGATAATTCTTCAGAAATTATTTCAGAAAATAGATGAGAGGGAATACTTCCCAACTTACTCTATGAAGCCAGTATTATTCTCATACCAGAGTTAGACAAAGACATCACAAGGGAAAAACAAAATAAAACTACACACCAATATTCCTATGGTGTGTAGTACCATAGACATAGACACAAAAATTCTTAACAGGCTTAGACTTTTTTTCTCCTCAAACTAGTTTTGCAGGTGTTTACTCATGTGAAAACTTACCAAATTGTTTAAATATGTGCAGTTTATTCTATATCGATTATAACTTAATAAAGCTGTTTAAGAAAAATGTTAGTAAACTGAATCTGGCAACGTACAAAAAGGATTTTATAACATGACCAAATGGAATATATACCAAGAGTGTAAGATTGGTTCAACACTGAAAATCAGTATAATAAAAGACAAAAACTATATGACTATTTAAACAGATGCAGCAAAAGGCATTTAGCAAAACCAACATCTATTTACGGTAAAAACTCTCAACCATCTAGGAATAAAAGGGAATTTCCTCAACTTAATAATGGGCATTTTAAAAAACCCTAGCTAACATCCTACAGAATGGTGAAAGACTGAATGTTTTTCCTCTATAATAGGAAACAAGCAAGGGTGTCTGCTTTCAACACTTCTGTTCAACGTTGTACTGGATGTTCTAGCTGGTTGTGTTCAACGTTGTACTGGATGTTCTACTTGTTTCCGTTCAACCTTGTACTGGATGTCCTGGCTGCTTCCGTGCAGCGTTGTACTGGATGTCCTAGGTGCTTCCGTTCAGCGTTGTACTGGATGTTCTAGTTGGTTCTGTTCAGCGTTGTAAAGGATGTTCTAGTTGGTTCCGTTCAGCGTTGTACTGGATGTTCTAGCTGGTTCCGTTCAGCGTTGTACTGGATGTTCTAGTTGGTTCTGTTCAGCGTTGTAAAGGATGTTCTAGTTGGTTCCGTTCAGCGTTGTACTGGATGTTCTAGCTGGTTCCGTTCAGCGTTGTACTGGATGTTCTAGTTGGTTCTGTTCAGCGTTGTAAAGGATGTTCTAGTTGGTTCCGTTCAGCGTTGTACTGGATGTTCTAGCTGGTTCCGTTCAGCGTTGTACTGGATGTTCTAGTTGGTTCTGTTCAGCGTTGTAAAGGATGTTCTAGTTGGTTCCGTTCAGCGTTGTACTGGATGTTCTAGCTGGTTCCGTTCAGCGTTGTACTGGATGTTCTAGTTGGTTCTGTTCAGCGTTGTAAAGGATGTCCTAGCTGGTTCCGTTCAGCGTTGTACTGGATGTTCTAGCTGGTTCCGTTCAGCGTTGTACTGGATGTTCTAGTTGGTTCTGTTCAGCATTGTAAAGGATGTCCTAGTTGGTTCCGTTCAGCGTTGTACTGGATGTTCTAGCTGGTTCCGTTCAGCGTTGTACTGGATGTTCTAGTTGGTTCTGTTCAGCGTTGTAAAGGATGTTCTAGTTGGTTCCGTTCAGCGTTGTACTGGATGTTCTAGCTGGTTCCGTTCAGCGTTGTACTGGATGTTCTAGTTGGTTCTGTTCAGCGTTGTAAAGGATGTCCTAGCTGGTTCCGTTCAGCGTTGTACTGGATGTTCTAGCTGGTTCCGTTCAGCGTTGTACTGGATGTTCTAGTTGGTTCCGTTCAGCGTTGTAAAGGATGTTCTAACTGGTTCTGTTCAACGTTGTACTGGATGTTCTAGTTGCTTCTATTCAACGTTGTACTGGATGTTGCAGTTGCTTGTGTTCAACGTTGTACTGGATGTTCTAGTTGGTTCTGTTCAGCGTTTACTGGATGTTCTAGCTGGTGCAGTCAAGCAAAAGAAAAGAAAGAGAAGAAAGCATCCAGATTGGAAAAAAGTAAAACTGCCTTTATTCACAGATGACAGGATTCTGTATATAGAAAATTTCAAGGAATCAATGATAATAATAAAACTACTGAAACTAATAAAAGATGTTAGCATGGTCAAAGGTTACAAGATCAATATATAAACACTCTACTTCTATATACTAGCAATGAATAATCTTAAAATAAAGTTAACAATTTCACACCATCAAAAAGAATAAAATAGTAACAAATTTAATAAAAGAAGTAAAAATGTGGCCAGGCACAGCGGCTCACGCCTGTAATCCCAGCACTTTGGGAGGCCGAGGCAGATGGATCGCGAGGTCAGAAGATTGAGACCATCCTGGCCAACACAGTGAAACCCCGTCCCTACTAAAAATATAAAAAATTATCCAGGTGTGGTGGTGGGCGCCTGTAGTCCCAGCTACTTGGGAGGCTGAGGCGGGAGAATCGCTGGAACCCGGGAGGCAGAGGTTGCAGTGAGCCGAGATCATGCCACTGTACTCCAACCTGGGCAACAGAGCAAGACTCCGTCTCAAAAAAAAAAAAAAAAAAAAAGAATAGCAAAACAATTTTGAAAAAGAATAAAGTTGAAAGACTTACACTACTTGATTTTAAATTTGCTATAAAGCCACAGTGATGAAGACACTGTGATATTAGCACAAGGATAAGTAAATAGATCAATGGAAAATAAGTAAGGATCTATAAATATATTGTAACATTTATGGCCAATTAATTTTTGACACAGTTACCGAGATAATTCGATGATGAAAAGGTAGACTTTAGTAAATGATTTTGGGTAAACGGATGCATACATGCCAAAGAAGGAGAAGGAGAAGACTTGCCTTACATGTTATACAAGAAAATTAGCTGAAAACGGGTCATAGACCTAAAAGTAAGAGCTAAAACTATAATACAATAGAAAATTGTTGTAATTTTGTGTTGGGTAAAGAGATTCCAGATATAACAACAAAAGCATGATCCATGAAATAAAAGCATTCATAAATTGAACTTTGTCAATATATAAAAACTTTTCTGTTTCAAAAGACAGTATGAAGAAAATGAGAAGACAAGCCACGGTCTAAAAGAAAATATTTGAAAATAATTTGTCTGATAAAAGACTTGTATTCAGAACACTTATGACTCAATAATAAGACAAGCAACCCAATTTTGCAAATAAAAGATCTGAATATATACATTTATATACATTTCACCAAAGAAGATATATAAATGGCTAATAAGCACATACAAAGATGCTCAAGGTCATTATTCATTAGGGAACAGCAAAGTTAACCACAATGAGATGCCAGTAAAAACTCAATAGAACGGTTATAAGAAAAACAGACAAGACCTACTGCAGGGAAGTATGTGGAGAAAGGAGCCTTCGGGATTTGCTAGTGAGATGTAAAATGGCAGTCACTTTGGGAAACAGTTTGGCTGTTACTTAAAAAGTTAACCATAAACTTACCACAGGACTCTGCAATTCTACTCCTAGGTATCTAAGAGAAAATGAAAACTTATGTCTGTATAAAGTCGTTTATGATCATGTTTATAGCAATATTATTAGTAGTAGTAGTATTTTTGAGATGGAGTCTCCCTCTGTTGCCCAGGCTGGAGTCGGCAGTGCGATCTCAGCCCACTGTAACCTCCACCTCCTGGGTTCAAGTGATTCTCCTGCCTCAGCCTCCCGAGTAGCTGGGACTACAGGTGACCGCCACCATGCCCAGCTAATTTTTGGCATTTTTAGTAGAGATGGGGTTTCACCATGTTAGCCAAGATGGTCTCGATCTCCTGACCTCGTGATCCGCCCGCCTCGGCCTCCCAAAGTGCTGGGATTACAGGCATGAGCCACCGCGCCCGGCCAGTAATATTATTTACAATAGCCAGAAACTGGAAACAACCCAAAATGTCTATCAACTGCTGACTATATAAACAAAAGTGAAAACAACTCAAATATCCATCAAATGATGCCTGGATAAATAAGTGTGGTATAGCCATACGATGGAATACTGTTCAGCAGTTAGAAGAGAGGGAAGTGCTGGTACATGATATGTGAACAAACCTCAGAAACATGATGCTAATGTCAGGAAGCCAGACACAGGCCGGGCGCGGTGGCTCATGCCTGTAATCTCAGCACTTTGGGAGGCCGAGGCGGGCGGATCATGAGGTCAGGAGATTGAGACCATCCTGGCGAACACGGTGAAACCCCGTCTCTACTGAAAATACAAAAAAATTAGCCAGGCGTGGTGGCGGGCGCCTGTAGTCCCAGCTACTCGGGAGGCTGAGGCAGGAGAATGGCGTTAACCCGGGAGGTGGTGGAGCTTGCAGTGAGCGGAGATCATGCCACTGCTCTCCAGCCTGGGTGACAGAGCGAGACTCCGTCTCAAAAAAAAAAAAAAAAAAGAAGCCAGACACAAAAGTCGTCACATGGATGATTTCATGGATATAGTGTCTAGAAAATGCAAATTTGTAGAGTGAAAAATCACATCAGTAGTTGCCTAAGGACAGGAGTGGGAGCAGGAGTTAAATGTAAATGGGCATAAAGAACTTTGGGGAGGTAATGAAGATGTTTCAAGGCTGCGTTGTGGTGATGGTAGTAAAACTCTATGGATTTACTAATATCACTGAATTGAATACTTACAATCGATAAATTTTGTGGAATGTGAATTGTATTTCAATAAAACTTTTTTAAGGCCACTGAGTTTGACTGTTGGAAATGAGAGAGATAAAAGCAGAAATAAATGAGGTCGAAAGCAGAGCAACAGTAGAAGCTAATAAATAAAACATTTGTTTTTGAAGAACATTAACAAAATAGACAACTTGGTATTCTAATCCAACAAAAAGAGAGAAAGTACAAATACACAAAATAAGAAACACAAAGAGGAAATAACTACTGAAACAGAAGATAGATTTTTTTTTAACCATAAAAGACGTTTTTGCCCAACTCTAGGCAAAAACATTTTGAAGACCTAGATGAAATGATTAAATTCTAAGGAAAATTGAATTTTCCAAGATTTACCTCAGAAAATTCAACATTCTTTTCATCAAATAAACTTGTCAAGAACCACCCCACAAAAAAAAGTAACAGATTTGGGTGATTTCATAAGAAAATGCTGCCAAACTTCAAAGACCAGATAATCCCATGCTCATAAATTATACCAGAATAAATAATACTTCTGGCCGGGCCCGGTGGCTCATGCCTGTAACCCCAGTAGTTTGGGAGGCGGAGGCGGATCATGAGGTCAGGAGACGAAGACCATCCTGGCTAACACAGTGAAACCCTGTCTCTACTAAAAATACAAAAATTAGCGGGGCATGGTGGCACCTGCCTCCCAGCTACTCAGGAGACTGAGGCAGGAGAATCACTTGAACCCGGGAGTTGGAAGTTGCAGTGAGCCAAGATTGCGCCACTGCACTCCAGCCTGGCAACAGAGCAAGACTCTGTTTCAAAAAAAGCAAAACAAAACAAAACAAAACAACTTCCGAATTTCTGGAGCAATTATAACAATAATATGTAAACCTAAAAAGGTATCACAGAAAATGAAAACAAAAGTCGATTTCACTTGTCAACAGTGATGCAAATATTTTAAATAGTCAGAGAGTGAAGAAGTCTTCAATTACTCTAGAATATTGCTCTCATGAATGCTGTTTTTGCTTTATATATTTTTATGTTATTAGATATATAAGTATTTATAATTATAATGTCCTATATTGAATATTTTATTAATCTACAACGTTATTCTTTGTCTTGTAATCTGTTTTGGTTTAAAGGCTATTTTGTCTGATGCAAGCATCACTGCTTTCTTTTGGATGTTTACATGGAATATCTTTTTCAATCCATTCACTTTCTACTATTTGTGTTTTTGGATGTAAAGTGAGTCTCTTATAACAGCATATAGTTGAATTACATATTTTTATTCAGTCTTCAAATGTAAGTCTTTTGATTGAAAAGTTTAATCATTTATATTTAACTGCTAATGAGAAAGATATTCTTGTTTTTTTTTTTTTTTTTTGAGACGGAGTCTTGCTCTGTCGCCCAGGCTGGTGTGCAGTGGCGCAGTCTCGGCTCACTGCAACCTCCGCCTCCTGGGCCTCAGCTTCCTGAGTAGCTGGGACTACAGTTGTGTGCCACCACGCCCAGCTAATGTTTGCAGTTTTAGTAGAGACACGGTTTCACCATATTGGTCAGGTTGGTCTCAAACTCCTGAACTCAGGTGATCCACCTGCCTCAGCCTCCCAAAATGCTGGGATTACAGGCGTGAGCCACTGCGCCCGGCCAGAAGCTATTATTTCTGTCATTTTGCTTTGTTTTTGAAGAGGCTTATAAGCTTTTTTATCTCTAATTTCCTGCATTGCTGTCTTCTTTTGTGTTTAGTTGATTTTCTTTTTTTTTTTTTTTTTTTGAGAGGGAGTGTTGCTCTTGTTGCTCAAGCTGGAGTGCAATGGCGCGATCTCGGTTCACTACAACCTCCACCTCCCAGGTTCAAGTAACTCTCCTGCCCTCAGTCTCCTGAGTAGCGGGGATTACAGGTGCACACCACCACGCCCAGCTAATTTTTTCTATTTTTAGTAGAGACAGGGTTTCACCATGTTGGCCAAGATGGTCTCAAACTCCCAACCTCAAGTGATCCGCCCACCTGGCCTCCCAAAGTGCTGGGATTACAGGTGTGAGCCACCGTGCCTGGCCTAGTTGATTTTTTATAGTGGAATGTTTAAGTTCCCCTTTCTGATGTTCTTTTGGGTCTATTCTATAGCTATTTTTTTGTGGTTACCATAAGGAGTATATTTAACATTGGAAACTATAGTGCTCTAATTTGAATTTTTACCAGTTTAACTTCAATAACATATGAGAACTCTGCTCCTTTAAAGCTCTGATCCCACCCCTTTGATTTGTTGATGTCACAAAATTACATGCTTATACATTGTGGGGAAAAGAGAGGTCAGCTTGTTACTGTGTTTATATAGAAAGAAGTAAATTTAAGAGACTCCATTTGGCTCTGTATTTGAGATGCCGTTAATCTGTGACTCTACCCCCAATCCTGTCCTTGCTAGAGACATCGCTGTGGTAATTAAGGTTGAAAAGATTTTGGGCTGTAAGGAATGTGCTTTGTTAGGCAAATGCTTAAAGCCTGCTTGTGGTTGAAGGTCAGTACCATTCTCTTAAATCTCAGTAAAAGAAAAACATCTGTCTCCTGCCCGTCCCTGGGCAAATGGAACATCTCCGTGTATCTGTATGTCTTACTGCTGATTTACTCCCTTATCTTTTGAGCAATAAATACTGAGGGAACTCAGGGACCGGTGCCGGTGTGGGTCCTCTGTAAGCACAGCACCGGTCCCCTAGGCCCCGCTTTTCTTTCTCTATACTTTGTCTCTGTGTATTATTCTTTTTCTCAAGTCTCTCGTTCCACCTAACGAGAAGCACCCACAGGTGTGGAGGGGCAGGCCACCCCTTCAATACATTGCATGCCCTAAAACATACATTAATCCTTCTTTTAAATGCATTAATCTCTTAAATTATGTTAAAAAAAAGTGGAGTTATAAACCAGAGTTACAATAATGCTATCGTTTGGTTTAATGATTATTTTATGATCTGCTCAAATTTTTTTTTTCTTTTGAGACAGTGTCTCACTCTGTCACCCAGGCTGGAGTGCAGTAGCACAATCATGGCTCACTGCTGCCTCAAACTCCTGGGCTCTCCCAAGCCAGCCTCCCAAGTAGCTGAGACTACAGGCATGTGCCACCATGCCTGTAGGATCTAGCCCTACAGGGTCTGTGGGATTTTCTCCCTGTGTGCGGAGACGAGAGATTGTAGAAATAAAGATGCAAGACAAAGAGAAGAAAAGACAGCTGGACCCGGGGGACCACTACCACCAAGACGCGGAGACTGGTAGTGGCCCCGAATGCCTGGCTGCGCTGTTATTTATTGGATACAAGGCAAAAGGGCAGGGTCAGGAGTGTGAGTCGTCTCCAGTGATAGGTAAGGTCATGTGAGTCACGTGTCCACCAGACAGGGGGCCCTCCCCTACTTGGCAGCTGAGGCAGACGGAGAGAGAGGACAGCTTACGCCATTATTTCTTCTATGCATTTCAAAGACTTTTAGTACTTTCACTAATTCTGCTACTGCTATCTAGAAGGCAGAGCCAGGTGTACAGAGGGGAACATGAAAGTGAAACAGGAGCATGACTGCTGAAGCACAGCATCACAGGGAGACGGTTAGGCCTCAGGAGGCTGTGGGCGAGCCTGAGTCAGGCCTTCCACAAGAGGTGGTGGAGCAGAGGCTTCTCTAACTCTCCTGGGGAAAGGGAGACTCCCTTTCTCGGTCAGGTAAGTAATGGGCGCCTTCCCAGGCGCTGGCACTACCGCTAGACCAAGGAGCCCTCTAGTGGCCCGGGCATGACAGAGGGCTCACACTCTTTTCTGGTCACTTCTCACCATGTCCCTTCAGCTCCTATCTCTGTATGGCCTGGTTTTTCCTAGGTTATAATTGTAGAACAAATATTATGATAATATTGGAATAAAGAGTGATGCTACAAACTAATGATTAATAATATTCATATATAATCATACCTATATTCTATTTCTAGTATAACTATTCTTATTCTATGTATTTTCTTTATTATACTGGAACAGCTCGTGCCCTCGGTCTCTTGCCTCAGCACCCGGGTGGTTTGCTGCACACAGATATTTTTACTTCTATATTTTTAAATTATTTAGCTTAGGGTTATTTTAAAACGGATGCTGGGAATGCCCTACATAATTACTACAGTAAGTTTGTATTAAGACTCTTTTGAAGTAAAAGGGTGAATTTGTGGCTGGGTGCAATTGCTCATACCTGTAATCCCAGCACTTTGGGAGGTCAAGGTGGGTGGATCACTAGAGCTCAGGAGATCGAGAGTGGCCTGGGCAACATAGTGAAACCCTGTCTTTACAAAAATTAACCAGGCATTAGGCTGGACGCAGTGGCTCAAGCCTGTAATCCCAGCAGTATGGGAGGCCGAGGTGGGTGATCACCTGAGGTCAGGAGTTCGAGACCAGCCTGACCAATATGGTGAAACCCTGTCTCTACTAAAAATACAAAAAATTAGCCAGGCATGGTGGTATGTGCCTGTAATCCCAACTACTTGGGAGGCTGGGGCATGAGAATCACTTGAACCCAGGAAGCAGAGGCTGCAATGAGCCGAGATCATGCCATTGCACTCCAGTGTGGGCAATAGAGTTAGACCTTGCCTCAAAAAAAAAAAAAAAAAAAAAAAAAAAATTAGCCAGGCATGGTGGCATGCACTTGTGCTCCCAACTACTCAGGAGGCTGAGATGGGAAGATCACTTGAGCCTGGGAGGTGGGGTGCAAACTGTATTCGCACCACTGCCCTCCTGCTGGTTCACAAAGTAAGATCCTGTCTCAAACAGAAAGAAATGAAAAGGAAAAAAAGAGTAAATCTGTAATAAGGCTTTGCCAGAAATATAACTCAAACTAGCGTAGACTAACAGAGGAAATCTATGAGCTTTTATAACTGAAGGAGCCGATCTGAAGGCTTCAGGAATAGCTGACTCCAGGGCTTCAATCAGCACTAGGATATGTTAATCTAAAACAACTAAAAGGGCCTGGCGTGCTGGCTCATGCCTGTAATCCCAGCACTTTAGGAGGCCAAGGCGGGAGGAGTTAGAGACTGGCCTAGCCAATATGTTGAAATCCCCTCTCAACTAAAAATATAAAAAGTTACTGGGTGTGGTGCCACTCACCTGTAGTCCCAGCTACTCGGGAGGCTGAGGCAGGAGAATCACTTGAACCCAGGAGGCGGAGGTTGCAGTGAGCCAAGATCGCACTACTGCACCCCATACTGGGCAACAGAATGAGGCTCTGTCTCAAATAATAATAATAATAATAATAAACAGGCCGGGTGGGGTGGCTCACGCCTGTAATCCCAACAGTTTGGGAGGCCAAGGCGGGTGGATTACAAGGTCAGGAGATGGAGACCATCCTGGCTAACAAGGTGCAACCCCATCTCTACTAAAAATACAAAAAATTAGCTGGGTGTGGTGGTGCGCGCCTGTAATCCCAGCTTCTCAGGAGACTGAGACAGAATCTGGGAGGCGGAGGTTGCAGTGAGCCGGGATCACGCCACTGCACTCCAGCCTGGGCTACAGAACAAGACTCCATCTCAACTAATAATAATAATAATAATAATAATAATAAAAGGATCTGACTGGGTGTGGGTGGCTCATTCCTGTAATCCCAGCACCCTGGGAGGCCAATGCGGGCGGATCACCTCAGGTCAAGAGTTGGAGACCAGCCTGGCCAACATGGCGAAACCCCATCGCCACTAAAAATACAAATTTAGCCAGGCGTGGCGGGTGAGGTGGAGGGCGCCTGTAATTCCAGCTTCTCGGGGCTGAGGCAGGAGAGTCGCTTGAACGCGGGAGGCGGAGGTTGCAGTGATCCAAGATCTCGCCATTGCACTCCAGCCTGGGCAACAAGAGCGAAACTCAGTCTCAAAAACAAAAAAATAAAATAAAATAGGCCGGGCGCGGTGGCTCACGCCTGTAATCCCAGCACTTTGGGAGGCCGAGGCGGGCGGATCATGGGGTCAGGAGATCGAGACCCTCCTGGCTAACACCGTGAAACCCCGTCTCTACTAAAAATACTAGAAAAACTAGCCGGGCGAGGTGGCGGCGCCTGTAGCCCCAGCTATTCCGGAGGCTGAGGCAGGAGAATGGCGTGAACCCGGGAGGCGGAGCTTGCAGTGAGCTGAGATCCGGCCACTGCACTCCAGCCTGGGCGACAGAGCGAGACTCTGTCTCAAAAAAAAAAAAAAAAAAGCCGGGCGCGGTGGCTCAAGCCTGTAATCCCAGCACTTTGGGAGGCCGAGACGGGCGGATCACAAGGTCAGGAGATCGAGACCATCCTGGCTAACACGGTGAAACCCCGTCTCTACTAAAAAAATACAAAAAACTAGCCGGGCGACGAGGCGGGCGCCTGTAGTCCCAACTACTCGGGAGGCGACAGGAGAATGGCGTGAACCCGGGAGGCGGAGCTTGCAGTGAGCTGAGAGCCGGCCACTGCACTCCAGCCTTGGTGGCAGAGCAAGACTCCGTCTCAAAAAAAAAAAAAAAAAAGAAAGTTTGTGTTTTTTTTTTTTTTTTTTTTTTTTTTTTTTTTTGAGACGGAGTCTCGCTCTGTCGCCCAGGCTGGAGTGCAGTGGCGCGATCTCAGCTCACTGCAAGCTCCGCCTCCCGGGTTTACCATTCTCCTGCCTCAGCCTCCCAGGTAGCTGGGACTACAGGCGCCGCCACCTCGCCCGGCTAGTTTTTTTGTATTTTTTTTTTTTTTTGAGACGGAGTCTTGCTCTGCCACCCAGGCTGGAGGGCAGTGGCGCGATCTCAGCTCACTGCAAGCTCCGCCTCCCGGGTTCACGCCATTCTCCTGCCTCAGCCTCCCGAGTAGCTGGGACTACAGGCGCCCGCCAGGTCGCCCGGCTAGTTTTTTGTATTTTTAGTAGAGACGGGGTTTCACCGTGTTAGCCAGGATGGTCTTGATCTCCTGACCTCGTGATCCGCCCGTCTCGGCCTCCCAAAGTGCTGGGATTACAGGCTTGAGCCACCGCGCCCGGCCTGTTTTGAAGTGTAGAAGTCTGGGATTGTTTAGACAGACAATGTTTAGGAAAGTTTAACAGAACTTTAATTTTGTTATATATAAGGCTTAATGTAGCGTTATAATGGTCTGATTAGTTAAGGTGGTTTTTTTGGGGGGAAGATATACTTACTATTTTATATTGAAGATGTAGTAGTTACGGGTTTTCTGTGTTATTTGGTCTGAGTTAGGTTAGGTACAGGACAATAAAAAGGCATATATGTTAAATATATAATTATAAATATATATTTACAACTTGTATAGATATATAACTTGTCGTGGGGGAGCAGTGGAACTGGGAAAGTGGAACAGGAGTAAAAGAATTTACCAAAGGCCGGGCGCGGTGGCTCAAGCCTGTAATCCCAGCACTTTGGGAGGCTGAGAAGGGCGAATCACGAGGTCAGGAGATCGAGACCATCTTGGCTAACACGGTGAAACCCCGTCTCTACTAAAAAAAGATACAAAAAACTAGCCGGGCGAGGTGGCGGGCGCCTGTAGTCCCAGCTACTGGGGAGGCTGAGGCAGGAGAATGATGTAAACCCGGGAGGCGGAGCTTGCAGTGAGCTGAGATGCGGCCACTGCACTCCAGCCTGGGCGATGACAGAGCAAGACTCCGTCTCAAAAAAAAAAAAAGAATTTACCAAGACAGGGCCAGGCGTGGTGGCTCACGCCTGTAATCCCAACACTTTGGGAGGCCAAAGTGGATGGATCACAAGGTCAGGAGATCGAGACCATCCTGGCCAACATGGTGAAACCCTGTCTCTACCAAAATGCAAAAAATTAGCCAGGCATGGTAGAGCACACCTGTAGTCCCAGCTACTCGGGGGGCTGAGGCAGTGGAATAGCTTGAACCCAGGAGGCAGAGGTTGCAGTGAGCCAAGATCATGCTCCTGCACTCCAGCCTGGTGACAGAGCAAGATTCCGTCTCAAAGAAAAAAAAAAAAAGAATTCACTAACACTGGCAGATTTATTAGAGGAAGTAGGAAAATACTTTCAAGAAGGTAATGGGCAGCCAGCAAGAGAGGAACTGACTGCAAGGAAACGCACGCTTCCTGGAGATGGAATAGGTGGTTCTTGGGCTGCAGAGTGCTACATTCATTTCTGATAACACCAAGGTTGCAGGAAGCTGACTTGCATTTTTTGTATCAGCTGAGAGTCTGGTGATAGCTAGGCATAGGAAGATTGTGAGTTATTTGCACAGGATGACTCTGTGTCCTGGACCATTAGGAAAGGCAGACTTACAGCTTATCTGCTTTTTCTTCTTTCTTATTTTGCTTTCCCCTGTTCCCACTACCCTGACTCTTTTTCCCTAATTAGGACTCCACATTAATACATAATAATTTACAAAAGATAAGTGATTGGATGGGAGGAGGAAAAAGGAAGCCAAATCTTGGCAAGGCAGTTTAGAGAAGGAGGGATAAAGAGATGGAGAAGCAGAAGGGTGAGAAGAAGTTTTGGCAGTTTCCTTTTTTAATATATCGATAGTTCCACAGAGTTAATTTTTTTCTGTAGGGAAAGAAATTTTCAGAGTCTCTTTTGGATGCTTTTTAGCATCCAAAAATTGAAAGTAACTCAATTTTTAAAAAATTTTAGACTCAGTTTTTAAAAATTATGTACATAAATGAACTAATTTAGGTATTTTTAGTGGCATTTCATTTTGGTCTTCGTAGTTTGGGTCTTTATGGGTTAAATAAGACCATTTTAAAAGATACTGATGGGAGGTCACATCATAAGTACTATTTATGAATATGAATTTAGCTGGAGTTACTTAAAGGTGTATTTTTTTTTTTTTTTTTTTTTGGAGACGGAGTTTTCCTCTTTGCCCAGACTGGAATGCAGTGGCATGATCTCAGCTCACTGCAACCTCCACCTTTCTGTTTCAAGTGATTCTCCTGCCTCAGCCTCCCGAGTAGCTGGGATTACAGGCCCCCGCCAACACACCCAGCTAATTTTTGTATTTTCAGTAGAGACAGGGTTTCACCACGTTGGTCAGGCTGGTCTCGAATTCCTGACCTGGTGCTCTGCCCACCTTGGCCTCCCATAGTGCTGGGATTACAGGCGTGAGCCACTGCATCTGGCCATTAAAGGTGTATTTCTTTTGAAGGGGAAAGACTCAGTGTTAGATGGACGATTGTCCATAATTTGGGGTTTTTGTTTTAATGGTCAAAGACCAAAAGGGAAAGAGTTGTTGGATCTGGCATGCTGCTTAATAAGGATTAGTTATTGAAGCGTCACCCATGAGTCACTTTTTTCCTCTTATATGTCTTGGTGAAACCCAGTAATTTGGGGCACTTAGGGCACTAGGATATTTTTGTATGTTTTTTGTTTTGGGGAGTCTTATGGGTCCAGTGTATATCATGAAGGATGAGCTTAAATAGTTTCACAAAACCTTAGTCACTAAGCTATCTTTTGGCTGGGAGAAATAGTGTCTTATCTTTAAAACTTATCTCTGTCTTTATAGAAAGTTTCTTTTATTGGCTTTGGTCATTTAAAATGGGACCTTAGATATGTCAAATGAACTGCACTTAAGAGTTTAGCCAGCTTTTTTGTTTTGTTTTTTTTAACTTATAAATTTTACTTAAGTCATGCAATATTTTTTTTAGAGAGAGAAACTTTTCTTTCCTGACCAAAATTGGAATGGGAGAAAAGGCCATGGCCATGCTCAGTGACTCATGCCTGTAATCCTAGCACTTTGGGAGGCCAAGGCGGGCAGATCACCTGAAGTCATGAGTTAGAGACCAGCCTGGCCAACATGGTGAAACCCCGTCTCTACAAAAACACAAAAAATTAGCCGGGCATGATGGTGGGTGTCTGTAATCCCAGCTACTTGGGAAGCAGAGATGGGAGAATTGCTTGAACCCAGGAGGCAGAGGTTGCAGTGAGCCGAGATCATGCCACTGCACTCCAGCCTGGGCAACAGAGCGAGACTCCGTCTCAAAAAAAAAAAAAAAAAAAAAAAAAAAAAAAGGGAGGGGCGTATAAATTCTAGTGAGTCATTTAATAAATAACACAACCTCAGAGAAAAGTGAAAATCATAAATCTGTGAACAGCAGAATTTTCCGAGAACAAAACAAAACTACCTTAAAGCAGAATTTTAATTTTAGCTCTGTTAAGCATGGAATTGGGTTGCTTAAATAAAGTCTGAATTTCAATTAGAACCGGGGCAATGTGGGCCAGGTGCAGTGGCTCAGGCCTGTAATCCCAGCACTTTGGGAGGCTGAGGCGGGTGGATCAACTAAAGTCAGAAGTTTGAGACCAGCCTGGTCAACATGGTGAAACCCATGTCTACTAAAAATACAAATAATTAGCTAGGAGTGGCTGGGTGCGGTGGCTCACGCCTGTACTCCCAGCACTTTGGGAGGCCAAGGTGGGTGGATCACGATGTTAAGAGATCGAGACCAGCCTGGCCAACATGTTGAAACCCCGTCTCTACTAAAAATACAAAAATTAGCCGGGCACGGTGGCATGCACCTGTAATCCCAGCTACTCGGGAGGCTGAGGCAGGAGAATCGCTTGAACCCAGGAGGCAGAGGTTGCAGTGAGCCAATATTGTGCCATTGCACTCTAGCCTGGGCGACTGGGCGAGACCCGTCTCAAAAAAAAAAAAAAAAATTAGCTGGGAGTGGTGCTTGGGCGCCTGTAATCCCAGTGACTCAGGAGGCTGAGACAGGAGAATCGCTTGAACCCGGGAGGCTGAGGTTGCTGTGAGCTGAGATTGCGCTGCTGTACTCCAGCCTGGGCAACAAAAGCAAAACCCCATCCCTCACAGGCTCCAAATTTACTAATATAGAATTGAGCTAAATATTATTTCACAAATACTTTAATTTGGTCTTTATGGCCATTCCAATTTTTTAAATTGCCAATTGTGTGTGTGTTTCCTGTTTTTCCCCATTTTTATTTAAAAATTAATATGCTTTTATGGGTTTTTTTTGATGGAGTCTCACTGTCTCCCAGGGAGGACTGCAGTAGTGTGATCTCAGCTCACTGCTACCTCCGCCTCCCGGGTTCAAGCAATTCTCGTGCCTCAGCCTCCTGAGTAGGTAGGATTACAGGCATGAGCCACCACACCCGGCTAATTTTTATATTTTTAGTAGAAACAGGGTTTCACCATGTTGGTCAGGCTGGTCTTGAACTCCTGACCTCAGGTGATCGACCGCCTCGGCCTCCCAAAGTGCTGGGATTACAGACGTGAGTCACCGCCCCCGGCCTGGCAAAAACCTTTTTTTTTTTTTTTTTTTTTTTAGACAGAGTCTCGCTCTGTTGCCCAGGCTGGAGTGCAGCGGCGCAATCTCAGCTCACTGCAACCTCCGCCCCCCGGGTTCAAGCGATTCTCTAGTCTCAGCCCCCTGAGTCACTGGGATTACAGGCGCCCAGCACCACTCCCAGCTAACTTTTTTTTTTTTTTGAGACGGAGCCTCGCCCAGTCGCCCAGGCTAGAGTGCAATGGCACGATATTGGCTCACTGCAACGCGCATAACACTAAAATTTACCTATATTACTTACAGCTATGATGTAAAATGGACAAGAAGCCGGACGCAGTGACTCATGCCTGTAATTCCAGCATTTTCGGAGGCTGGGGTAGGAGGATCATTTGAACCCAGGAGCTGGGAAACCATCCTGAGGCTGCAATGAGTGGTGATGGCACCACTGCACTCCCCACTGGGTGACAGAGCGAGACCCTGCCTCCAAAAACAAAAAAACAAAGAAAAGATGCAGAGGCGTCCTCCTGGAGGCGCCTTTAGGTTCTCTCACAGACATGTTGGGCCAGCACTGCTGGCTCCATCCTAGATTTCTTCCAGTCCTCCCCAGTTAGCCGCCAAGCGGCTTTTCCAACCGGAAACGTCCAAGCGGCGACCCCGGCGGGTGCACCGCGGAGTCCCCCGGGAAGTGTAGTTCCAGCGCGAGCGGGACGCTGGTAAATGTAGTTCTCTGCGCGTTCCCTTCCGCGGTGGGGCCGTGTCCACCTCTGCACTGCGAGGTCCGAGGGGTAAGGGAGTGTGCAGCGGGGGCGGGACGACTAGGCGGCGG
Organism: Rhinopithecus roxellana; assembly: GCF_007565055.1. Classification (NCBI taxonomy): domain Eukaryota; kingdom Metazoa; phylum Chordata; class Mammalia; order Primates; family Cercopithecidae; genus Rhinopithecus; species Rhinopithecus roxellana. The sequence goes on from NC_044558.1 coordinate 102,270,457, forward strand.
TGCTGGAAGCGGCCTCTGTGTCTCCGCCCGGGGTCGCGGTGACCCCGCTGCGGACCGGCTAGCGGTGACCCCAGCGCGCACGAGCTGGCTGCCGGCCGGGACCAGAAAGGCCTGCGGTCCGGCTGGGCGCATGCGCGGACGGCGGGCCTCGGGCGGGGCCCCTGGGGGCGCTCGGGGGTGGGAGGCAGCGGGCGGGGTGGGGGGCTGTAGGGCGGGCGGCGGCGGGGCGCTGAATGTGGGTGTCGGGGGAGATTTGGGGTCAGCTGGGCGATTCACTGGCGGCCTATGGAGGTCGCTGTAGACTTGGGGTGCAGCGCGAGCGGGGCAGGGGGACGCGAGGCTGCTCTTGGCCCTAGGGGAGAGGGGCCCCTGGGAGGCCGTGTGGAGGATTTGTCTGCAGCGGTTAGGACTCTGCTGATCCATGATTTGGATGCCTTGTGGTGAGCATTGGAGGCCAGCGGGGTGAATGATGAGGCTTCTGCGGGGGTCTGCTTGGGAGGGTTTAGGGGTTCGCTTGTGTGGGTTCCATTCACTGAAGCCTGCCGGCTGTGACTGTTGAATTTCACCAGAGCCTTGTGCTCCTGGAAACCGTGAAGGCTGAGGAATTTCCCACCCTTTTGGGTTCCAGGAGAGGACTCACTGCAAAGACCCCCCTTCCCTATATGATTTAGGTCAGCCTCCAGGATGCCCCTTGTTCACACAGACCCGCCACGTTGCTGTCGCTTGCCTCATCGGTGACTGGCTGAACTCCACTGAGCGGTCAGAGCAAAAGGTTCCTTAACCAAACTTTAGCTTCTTTCCTTTCCCCGTTTTCTTCAGCTTTGGCCCATCCCCGGCCTGAGCCAACACACAGTCTCGGCAGAGAACAGGCTGGCTCAGGGTCGGGCTTTCTCTGCTTTGCTGTCTGGTCGCGCGAACTTCCACCTCGCGTGTCAGGCCTGGTCTTTGCTACCCTTGTTCACATCTCTCTATGAAAGAAAATCCCTTTTTGCTTTGCAGAGATGCACGTGAGTCTGTGGCTTCAGGGTTCTTCCCAGAAGCGCCTTCTCCTTCCCCTTCCCAACCCTCTTCCGCGTCTTTTTTCCCCACTTCCAATAACCTTTTGGAGCCGTCTTTGCTGTGTCCAGTTGCATGTTTTATTTGACAGCTGAATAACGATGGTTGCTGTTTCAACCCATCTCCAACAGCGGAGGCGCGTATGGGGTGGCCTGTGCTGGCGAGTGGCTGGGGTTGGTTTCTGTGCTTGTGTTTGGGGATCTTATGATTGAAGCACTAGGAATGGGGGCGCTGTGTGTTTGTGACGAGGGAGTCTGGATGTAAGTTAATGGTGGACCCGTTGCAGGTTGTGAGTGCGTGGACAACGGGGTCATACTTGGCGTCATTGGAGCGGCCTGCGGGGTCGGCATTTGTGCACAGCCCCACAATCCCTTTCCAGGTGGTGTTTGGGAAGGGCTATGGGAGTGTCAGTGAATGCTCCAGCATGGAGTGGATTAGAGAATGGGGTGTCATGGGGCAAATGCTTGGGGCCCCCAGGGATGAGGGATTAGGGATCGCTTGGCATTGAGTGACGGGTCCAATTTAGGTGGTCTGTGGCGCAAGTCTGAGAATGTCAGTTATTGGGGAGGGGCTCTATGAGCGCGTGACCTGGGCACCTGATAAAGTGAGTGAATGAAGACTGGTGTGTTCGTCCCAGGACAGAAGCCCCTTCTCCTCCCCTCCCCACCCTTGTCCCCCCTACACCCTTCTCCTCCCCTCCCTACCCTTCTCCTCCCCTCCCTACCCTTCTCCTCCCCTCCCTACCCTTCTCTTCCCCTCCCCACTCTTCTCCCCTCCCCACCCTTCTCTTCCTCTCCCTCCCCAGCTCACCTGCAGGAGTGTCTGAGTTCTGTGGGGATCCTTTGGGACTCAGTGTTTGGAATTTCAGTCTGTGGTGATTCTTAAGTGGAGGTTTGGGGGTGCCGGTGATGATGGTGTCTGGGCATCTGTATTTAAAAGCTGTGTGGGAGTCACTGGGGTCCAGTCATCAGTTGGGCCTGTAGGGTGACTCTGCCTGGCCCATGGGGTCTATGGTATGACATAGGAATAGTAAACGCCAGGTGAGTGTCTGGGGGCCTGTGGAGGATTAGGAATAAAGGGTCCAGTGTGCATCATTGAATGGGGGATGGTTTTGTTGGCTCGTGCCCTGTGCATTGGCTTTGTTATTTGAGGGTGTTGGAACTAGGTGAGAAGGAGCTTGTTCGTATCAGTGACTGGGTACCAGAGATGACTGAAGGACTGATGGGGTGGGCAGTGAGGTCTGTGAGGAGGAATGATCGGAGGGCTTGGGAGTTTGATGTTTGGGATGAATGCCAAGCATGCATGCAAGTGTCTGTGATTGATGTGTGGGTGGGTGAGGGCGAGAAATCGGGGACCCTGTGGGTGTCAGTGAGAGGGAAGCCTGGGGAGCCTAATGGTTTCTTTGCCATTTGCGACGAATGTGGAGTTAGAAGTTAGTGGCCTCAACATCACCCAAAGTCCGGTGGCGACTGAGGAATGAGAAGAGACAGGTTAAGAGTGTATAAAGAGTGGGGGCCAGGGGGCCAATTGCAACATGAAGGCTGCAAAAGGCCCAGAGTTCTGGTCTCCACTCTGTTTATTGAGTACAATCACTTAGATCTACGGAGCAGACGTTCAGGGCGAAACGGTGAAAGGGAGGCAGTGCGTCCTACATGTAATCTATACCAGTGGCGGTTTAAATGAATCTCCTTTGTGCTCAAACAGCATATTTTTAACTTCTCGGAGAGTAGCTAGTGGGAGTGGGCTTAACTAGGAACCTGCATGTCTGGCCACATTCCAGTGCTTCAGAGGCGTGTCTTTCTCCTTAAACACAGTGTTCATGGATAACAGCGCAAGTCTCGCTCAGAACATGGGAACGTGATGGCAATAAGAAGGCATTCCTCCTCAGGCCTCTTGTGGCTTTCCACAACTTATTATCCCATATTTTTATGGCCAGTTAATACAAGCACCCCATAAGCCTTTCCACCAACAGATACCAGGCGTGAGCTACATTGGTCTCTGCCTCCTGCTCTCTGCAGGTGCCAGGCGCGAGCTACACTGATGTCTGCTTCCGCAGGTGCCAGGCGCAAGCTACGCTGGTCCCCGCCTCCTGTGCCCTGCAGGTGTGGATGCTGCTGGCTGTGCACCGTGGGGTTCCTGAGCGTGCAGTCACCTGGGAACTGCTCTTGTCTAATTCTCCAACCCTCAGCCTGCCTCTGGGGTAAGTGGGAGACTGCACAGAGGGGTGGCGTCTGCCTCTACTCTTTTTTCTCAGTTGCCCTGGGGAAAAACCCGGCCATTTGCTAATATCCAGTCCTAACTTTCCTCCCTCATTTGAGGCAGGGGAGTGGACACTTCAGTCATTGCTTACTCTACTTCTGTGGGACAGTGAAGACAGACAAAGAAAAGGGTCCTTGCTGTAGGCCTTCTCGCTCAGTTTACCTCACTTTCTGGAAAGGTGCCGCTGGCCTTGTGCCACTCAGTATCTTCCTGGCTAGCTGGTTAGCCCCTGGCCTGTGGGGCCCTTGCCGTGTGCTCGGGAGTCACCTGCTTCAGCCCTGGGAGCTTCGGCACTGCTCGGCAACCATTCCTGGGCCATGTGGCCTCGCCCTGCAGGTGTAGACGGTGATTGCTAGACAAATGTTGCTTGGCAGGATTGTTATGTAAGGTAGATTTTCGGTCCCTCTTGTCCCCAAGTTTACAGGAAACTTTTTTTGGACATTTCCTTTCAAACTCATTCTGATGAAGGAAAGAGCATCCCTGTGCAGCTGCATGTCCTTGAATTCTTTGGCTCTGACTCCATGTGTGGCTTAATCTAAGTGGCCTGGTCCATGGGCAGTGAAGAAATTTAAAGTGTAAGCATTCACATGCACCAGGATGTGGTACTTCTTGAGTTCATTATGCTTATTTTCAATTTTGGTCAGTCTTTTCCATCTTCTGCCTAAGATGATAACTTTTGTGCAGTTTGTGGTCTTTGAAAAAGTTTTAAAAAGAATGGTTATACTGAGTTACCCGATTATTTGGCCTGTTGGGGAAATAAACCTAAAATCTGCCAACCCAGAAGACCTCTCCACACAAGTAGAAAATAAAGAAAAAAATTTTCTTATTGAATAAAAGTTCGAAGAGGCCAGACACGGTGGCTCACACCGGTAGTCCCAGCACTTCGGGAGACTGAGGCCAGTGGATCACTTGAGCCCAGGAGTTCAAGGACAACCTGGGCAACAAGGCAAAACCCCGTCTCTACAAAAAATACAAAAATTAGCTGGGTGTGGTGGCGCACACCTGTGGTCCCAGCTACTCAGGAGGCTGAGGTGGGAGAATTCACATGAGCCCAGGAAGGTCGAGGCTGCGGTGAGCCAAGATCATGCCACTGCACTCCAGCCTGGGTGACAGCACGACCCTGTCTCAAAAAAAGAATGTGGCCGGGCATGGTGGCTCACGCCTGTAATCCCAGCACTTTGGGAGGCCGAGGCGGGTGGATCACCTGAGGTCAGGAGTTCGAGACCAGCCTGGCCAATATGGTGAAACCCCGTCTCTACTAAAAATACAAAAAATTAGCCGGGTGTGGTGGCGGGTGCCTATAATCCCAGCTACTTGGGAGTCTGAGGCAGGAGAATCGCTTGAACCCTGGAGACGGAGGTTGCAGTGAGCCGAGATCATGCCACTGCACTCCAGCCTGGGCTACAAGAGCAAAACTGAGCCTCTTAAAAAACAAACAAACAAAAAAACTGGGGGTGAATCTCTTTCTCTGTTTGGCATGAGGGAAAATTGGGGCTTTTTCCTCCTTTTAAATCTATATTTGCCCTTCCAGGCCTGTGAGCTCACGTTCCCCTTGGGGTGTCAGCTGCTCCCACACATTGTCTGGAGATACGTGTTGGGGAAAGGCTGAAGGCCAGGCTTTAGTCTCTAAAACTTCTGATGATTTGAAGCAGAGGGGCGTTCAGGGGCCCAGGACCAAGGGGAGACCTGGGAATCGTGCCCCCTCTTCCAGCTGTGAGCTGCCCCCATTCTGGGCAGCTCATGAGTTGACACTCCCAGCCCTGGGATGCTGGAGGCAGGAGGTCAGAAAATACCCAAAGAACAGCTGCAGCCCTTACCCCTCCATGATTCCTCAGTTCTGCAGGGATTGGGGTCTGCCTCAGGTACCCCTTGGAAACCAGCAGCCTGGGCTGTTACTGCTGATTTCTGAAGAAAGTGCAGGCGGTATCTATTCCAGTGTGAACTGGGGAAGAGGCAACATAAGACACTCCCTGCCTTGTGTCTTGCTGCCCCCTCTGGCTCCCATCTACTGTAGGCTGCAGCCAGGCCCTGCTCAGCCTCAAACTCATGCCTCAGCTTCACCCCACCCTGTGTCTGCCCAGGGGTGTCCCTTTTTCTTTTTTTACTCTTATATTAGTTCCTCTGATCTATGTTTTCCTTTTGTTCCTGGTTGGTTTGGGGGTGGGAGCCAGAACCCCAGGCTGATTCACCATCTCCATCTAAAGGCCATTTTCTGTTTACCACCCTGCCTAGAAATAAGTTGCATTTTACTCTGTAGCACTTAACACAAATAACTGGATTTAGGTACCTCCAGGAAATATTTCTGTGGAATGAATAAGCCCTCATTGCATTTCCAGAGCTGCATGCTGTCTGTGCTGAGCAGTTCGGTGTAGGGGTGGTCCTCGGGAGGCGTCTGCTTGAACCAGCCAGGTGAGTGGTTTCCATCTGGCATTGATGGGTGGAGCCAGGGTGGTTAAGTTCAGTGTGTGCTGCAGACCTGGCCTAGATGCAGGTCAGATGCGATGGAGACATGCCAGTAGCTCACATTCCACTCTGCTTCCCACCTGCTAGGCCTGATGTGAACCTACCCAACATCTAGTTTGAGGGTTTAAATAATCTGAACTCCCAGCAAGAACACCAAGATTTAGGTTTCCAAATCAATTAGATCATCTAAAATAAAATGTCTACTGCATCCACAGGCAGTAACCCCCTGGAACAAGACAATTCATGTGAGATAAGAAAGAAGAGCCCACAAGACCAAGAATGCATTCTCAGTTTACAGACCACTGACCAGAGACCACTCCAGGGTGTCAAGACTAAGAGAAGTCACAAAACAGCGGGTTTCCCAAGAGCAGTGGAAAATGATCCAGTCACAGGTGGGTTATCGGTTTATCCTCTGTTTCGTGGATGTGATGAGGCTTATGGAAACCTCTGCAACACACAGAAGGGTCTAAATACATTTAAATAAGAGAAAATATAAGCTTGAGAAACAAGATGTCAAAAGAAGCACATAGTAGATTATAGAATCATACAAAAGTCTCAGCTGGGCATGGTGGCTCACACCTGTAATTCCAGCCCTTTGGGAGGCCAAGGAGGGCAGATCATTTAAGGCCAGGAGTTTGAGACCAACGTGGCCAATATGGCAAAACCCTGTCTCTACTGAAAATACAAAAATTAGCCTCCCAGCTACTCGGGAAGCTGAGGCATGAGAATCACTTGAACCCAGGAGATGGAGATTGCAGTGAGCTGGGATTACATCAGCACACTCCAGCCGGGGTGACAGAGTTAGAAAAAGAGTCATACAAAAGTCTTAAAGTTGGAAGAGATCAATAAGAAATGGGATCCTGCCAGGTGCGGTGGCTCACGCCTATAATCCCATCACTTTGGGAGGCCGAGGCAGGCGGATCACGAGGTCAGGAGATCAAGACCATCCTGGCTAACACGGTGAAACCCCGTCTCTACTAAAAATACAAAAAATTAGCCGGGCGTGGTGGCGGCACCTGTAGTGCCAGCTCTTTGGGAGGCTGAGGCAGGAGAATGGCGTGAACCCGGGAGGCAGAGCTTGCAGTGAGCCGAGACTGGGTCACTGCACTCCAGCCTGGGCAACAGAGCGAGACTCCATCTCAAAAAAAAAAAGAATTCAGAACACAGTTTCTTCAAGGACTGAGGTGGGTCTTGCGTGCACATCCTACCTTCTTCAGGGACTGAGATGAGGTCTTGAGTGTCCATCCTATCTAGATTTCAGTTTTAGGAAAGAAACTTTTAAATCATCTGGCAGAATTGATCATTAGGAAACCTTTAAATGGTGCCTGTAAGTATTCTCTCCACTGGAATGGTGATGTGTTTTGGGTAGAAATGCTGCTCCTGTTGGCAAAGGCTTGGCATGCAGGGATCTGCGTTCCGCTCTGTTTCCATACTTTGTTGACTTAAAAACAGACTGTGTGTCCCCTCACCTTTCAGAGGAATTCTTACCACCTACTAGCCTCTCTCCTCTCACCCTTTCCCTACTTTCTTTCCTTTCTTCCTAATATTTTCTTTTTTTGATGTTCAGTTCTACGCCAGGAGTGGTACCATTGCACTCCAGCCTGGGCAGTGGAGCGAGACACTGTCTCAAAAACATAAATAAATAAAGGAATAAAGTATGGCTACTCCATAGGCAGAGCAGGGCATTCCCAAAAGCAGGAGGAGGAAGGCGCCCACCCTAGGTACAAGGCTCGTTTATACGTAGGATAACAACAATGACAGTCACAGGGAGATGTGCTCAGCTACAAGGGTTTGTGATAAAGGATTGATTTTCTTAATTACTATATTGTATAATAATCAATATTATTATCTTTAAAGCAACATTAGAAATGCTTTTGTTCTCAAGACATGGGGACATCAGGACATTCCTGGGCATAGGTCTGTTTAGTAAACATTATTAATCTTTTCCCTGAACAGTAAACATCTAGAAGCCAGGAATACCTCACATCCTGGCAATGCTGCCCAGCAAGTTCCAGCCTCATTTGCCCTCACTCAAGATGGAGTCGCTTTGGTTCTAATGCCTCTGACAAAGAGCCAGTTGCGTCAGGCAGATGTGGGGATAGACTCTTTGCCCTCAGCCGAGGGAACACTGAACAAAAAGCTCCAGCAGTTGTTTTGGACCCTGGGGTAGGGAGGGAGGAGCTGGGAGTAGAAAAGTACCAGGTACTGAGTCAAAGTGGGGAAAAGTGTCTTTAGGGTTTTCCCCAACCCCAACGAGGAGGTCTTGCATTAGCACCTGAGAAAGGCCTCAGGAGACTGGAGTGCAGGTGCCTGGGTAAGAAGGGCAGATGTGTGAGATCATGACCCCTGACTGCAGCTCCCCTCAGAGACCAGAGTGCTCTGGCCGTGCACAAGGTCTGTTGGGAGGGCAGTTTTCCCCTGAGGCCTGCCGGGTAAAGCCTTGGTAATTGCCTGTGCTTACACCTGAACATGCACTACGGGTTTTAACCAGGAGCTGAACTCCTTGACTCCACTCCTTGATTTGTTAGGACCTAAGTGTGAAACAGGCTACCTCATCATGGACCCCAATAGGTCAGACTTTGAGGGGCCATGACAATAACCAGGTAAATCGTCTGAGGCAACAGCAGACCATGGCTATGATGATGCCACTCCAGGCAAGACTGTCGGGTCTGGAGGAGTGAACATGGCCTCAGCAGTCACTCGGCAGTCGCCATGCCAGGAAAGATGCCTCACAGCCCACTGGAGAGCCAGAAGAATCTGTGTGTATCTTCTTTTTCTTTTTGAGACGGAGTCTCACTCTGTCACCCAGGCTGGAGTACAGTGGCGCGATCTTGGCTCACTGCAAGCTCCACCTCCCGGGTTTACGCCATTCTCCTGCCTCAGCCTCCCGAGTAACTGGGATTACAGGTGCCCGCCACTTCGCCCGGCTAGTTTTTTGTATTTTTTAGTAGAGACGGGGTTTCACCGGGTTAGCCAGGATGGTCTCGATCTCCTGACCTCGTGATCCACCCGCCTCGGCCTCCCAAAGTGCTGGGATTACAGGCTTGAGCCACCGCGCCCGGCCTGTGTGCATCTTCTTTACCTGGCCTGAGGCATCAATTCAGGCACAGCAGAACTCTGGCCAGAAAGTTGAACATGACCTGAATGTCTTCCAGGCTGAGACAGGTCCTGAGTGTAATCCCAGAGGGCACACGTGGTCCCCTAGAAACAAAGACCGTCTCAAGGTCAGACGCCCCAGCTGGGCACACAGGCCTCAGGTTGTGAGGTTAACAGGGATCCAACATGCCTTCCCAGGGTCAGGCCTCTGTCCAGTCTGGATCATTGGGTGTAGGCCTGGGCTTTAGAGGGCCTGCCTGGGACTAAGTTCCAAACCATTTTGTTTATCCATGACACCAGTTTGTTAGTCCACTCCTTATCAGAGTGTGTACAGTCTCTGGAGGAGTTCTGCACAGAGCCCGGGAGCCGAGGCAGTCCTCTGCCTCTCCTCGTCAGCACCTTGAGGAAGCCAAGGTGTGGGCTCAGCAGCTGGTCCAAGTCCACAGCAGCCATAGTCCATGGAAAGGCAGCATGAGGAGCTCTTGTGTTTGGTTTTTTTAGGAGGAGTAGAAAGCTTTTAGGAGCAGGTCTGAAAAATAAAGATCATTATTATTTTTCCCCTTTCCCTGAGCCTCCCCAGGTGCCAGTTTTGTTTTGTTTTTCTGTTATCTGTGTCCCATGTAGTAATCAAAACTTAAGAACAAAATATCCCCCGTTTTCATTCATGCGTGCCGTCTGGAAAGGTTGTATACTAGAGGAACAAAATATTTTTATGTAACTTAACCAAAAAGATGTATCATGTTTAAGAATTGGTGAGCACAAAATCCTGAACTTTTAAAAGGTTTAACAATAGGTTTACATAATCTCCCGTCTGTTTGAGTCTTCAGAAGGGGATGAAAGGGCCTTGCCTCTTGCCTTGTGGAGTCTGAGATACATGTAACTGGAGGAGAAGGGCGCGAGATGGAGGGCAGCCTGGAGAGGGACGCGAGATGGAGGGCAGCCTGGAGAGGGACGCGAGATGGAGGGCAGCCTGGAGAGGGGTGCGTGATGGAGGGCAGCCTGGAGGAGAGGGGGGCGAGATGGAGGGCAGCCTGGAGAGGGACGCGAGATGGAGGGCAGCCTGGAGAGGGGTGCGTGATGGAGGGCAGCCTGGAGGAGAGGGGGGCGAGATGGAGGGCAGCCTGGAGAGGGACGCGAGATGGAGGGCAGCCTGGAGAGGGGTGCGTGATGGAGGGCAGCCTGGAGGAGAGGGGCGCGAGATGGAGGGCAGCCTGGAGAGGGACGCGAGATGGAGGGCAGCCTGGAGGAGAGGGGCACGAGATGGAGGGCAGCCTGGAGAGGGACGCGAGATGGAGGGCGGCCTGGAGGAGAGGGATGCGAGATGGAGGGCAGCCTGGAGAGGGGTGCGTGGAGGGCAGCCTGGAGAAGGAGCTTGATAGAGAGCAGCCTGGAGGTACCCATGGGAAGTGCCCCGCGGGGAACGGCTGCATGAGGCCTGAGGCCACTTGCCTGAGCTGCGCGTAGTCCAGGCTGCGGTTATCTTGTCCCCTCCCAGCAGCCAACAAAGTTGTCCATCACAACACTCAGTTACCCTGTTGCTTGTGGGCGATATGGTTCCTCAGACACCCCATGATTGGGCCCATTGATGTGTAGCCTGGGCTGGGGCTGTTCTCAGATGCAGTGCGCTCAGGAAACCTGAACAGGAAGCAGATCTGGTCGTGTCGGGCCTGCATAGTGTGGCCCAAGTCAGTGGAATGTGTGGGGTTGGCTGGGCCAAACCACAAGGAAACAGCGAAACATTCATCTATCTGCCAAGGATGTCATGGCCCACCGACCTGGGAATCTGCCCTTGGGCAGCGTTAGCCTTGACCGGAGTCTGGAAAGCGGGACAGCTGTTTCCTGTGATTCACCATCTTCTGAGAGCAGAAGCAGCACGCGCGGAGGCTCAGTCTAGGCCATGTCCGCATCTCTGTGGGACATTTCTCGTGGCTCCATAAGGAGGCGGTCAGTCACGTATCTGCTTGTTCTGGAGTGAAAAACATCTTAGTCTGCATTTAGGAAGTGCAGTTGGGTGGTTGTGTTTCTTGGGTCAGCACTGGAGTCTTTTTGGTGAGCACCGGTATGAAAACAAAATGCTTCTTAGGAGCAGAACTGATTTTTATCTAAATGTCTTGTTCTCAGGAACAGAAAACCAAATGTTCTCTTGTTGGGGACCAGCCTCAACACCACCCGCAGGGTACCCGAAGTCCGGTGGTGACAAAGGAATGAGAAGAGACAGGTTAAGCGTTCATAAAGGGGCGGGGCACGGTGGCTCACGCCTGTAATCCCAGCACTTTGGGAGGCCGAGGGGGGTGGATCACCTGAGGTCAGGAGTTCGAGACCAGCCTGGCCAATATGACGAAACCCCGTCTCTACTACAAATACAAAAAAATTAGCCAGGCGTGGTGGCGGGTGCCTGTAGTCCCAGCTGCTCAGGAGGCTGAGGCAGGAGAATGGCGTGAACTTGGGAGGCGGAGCTTGCAGTGAGCAGAGATCCTGCCACTGCCCTGCAGCCTGGGCGACACAGTGACAGTCCGTCTCAAAAAAAAAAAAAAAAATTCTTAAAGGTGGGAGCCCGGGGTCCGGTTGCAAAATGGAGGCTGCAAAAGGCACCAAGTGTGGTCTCCACACTATTACTGAGTACAGTCACTTAGATCTAAGAAGCAGAAGTTCAGGGGTGAAACAGTGAAAGGGGGGTGGTGTGTCATACACCTAATCTATAGCAGTGGTGGTTTGGGTAAATTTTCTTTATGCAGAAGCAGCGTAAACTTAACTGCTGATTTATTCTCTAACTTACCGGAGAGCAGCTAGTGGGGAGTGGGCCTAACTAGCAGCCGGCATATCTGGCCACATTCCAGTGCTTCAAAGGGGTGTCTTTGTCCTTGAACACGGTGTTTATAGATAAGGGAGCAGGTCTTGCTCTGAGCATGGGAACATGATGGCAATTAGAAGACTCCTCCTCAGAGGCCTCTCGTGGCTTTCCACAGCTTATTGCCCCATATTTTTATGGCCAGTTTATGCAGGCACCCCACAAGCCCTTTTCCCAGCATTCTCTGTTCTTATTTATAAGTGGCAGCAAAACACTGGGTACATTGTGTACACGAAGATGGGACCAGTAGACACTGGGGACCTCAAACGTGGGGAGGGAGGGAAGAGGGAAGCCTGTTGTGTTTTGTGCTCACCACATGGGTGACAGGATCATTTGTACCCCAAACCTCAGCATTACACAGTAAACCCATGGAACAAACCTGCACATGTACCTGTGACTCTGAAAGGAAGAGTTGAAATTATTTTTTTTGAAAAAGTCTTGTCTCCACTGGGAATCTTGTTTTACGTGCCCATCTGAGGCTTGCTGGCGGCCTGATCCAAGGGCCAGGGAACTAGCAATAGCCTGTGCATCAGGTGGATTCAGTCTTCCGTATGCTGCTCTGTAATGGCCCTAACTGCAGCAGTTCCCATCAGGCACTGGGGGCAAAGGCTAGCAGGGGTGTACATAGATGGGGCATCAGTAACAACAGTACATTCAGGAACAGGGACCACATCATAGTCCTGTAGCATCCACAGTATGTTGGCCATACACCACGTCTGTTGTGGGGAGGGCAATTTTCCTCCATGAGGCCCACAAGGTAAAGGCTTGGTGATTGTTTATGTTTGGGCCTGAAATTTCACACAGAGCTTTTTAACCAGGAGCCAGCTTCCTCAGAGGAGTTTTAAAACATGTCCAAGTTCATGTAATCAACATCACATTCAGGACAGAATAGTTCTGTCACCCCACAGGAACTCTGTGCGGCCCCTTTGTGGCCATGCATCCCTTATCCCTGGCCACCACTGATCTGTTCTCCGTCACTACAGCTTTGCCTTTTCCAGAATGTCCTATAAATGGAATCATGTCGGCCAGGCATGGTGGCTCATTCTTGTAATCCCAGCACTTTAGGAGGCCAAGGTGGGCGGATCACCTGAGGTCAGGAGTTTGAGACCAGCCCGGCCACATGGAGAAACCCTGTCTCTACTAAAAATACAAAAATTATTTGTGTTTTGTGTGTGGTGTGTGCACCTGTAATCCCAGCTACTCAGGAGGCTGAGTCAGGAGAATCGCTAGAACCTGGGAGGCAGAGGTTGCGGTGAACCAAGATTGCACCATTGCACTCCAGCCTGGGCAACAGAGTGAGATTCTATCTCAAGAAGTAAAATAAAAATAAAAAAACAAATGGGATCATGTATGGGACCTTTTGACAGTGGCTTTTCTCACTCAGCATACCTTTGAGATTCATTCATATCTTGTCGGTAGTTTGTTCCTTTTTCTTGGCATGTGGTTCCTTTGAATACTATCCCACGTGTGGACTCATTGAAGGACATCTTGGTTGCTTCCACTTTTTAGCAGTTTTGAATAAAGCATTCATCTCCATATAGGTTTGAACATAAATTTTCAGGTGAATGTAAGTTTTCAATTCACTACTTGAGTAAACGCCTAGGATTGGAATTGCTGGTTGTGTGGTAAGTCTGTGTTCAACTTTGTAAGAAACTGCCAAAATGTTTTCCAAAGCTGCTGTACATTTTACATGCCCACCACAATGAATGAGAGTTGCTGTTGCTCTGAATCCTCACTGATATTTGTCAGGTGTGTGTGTGTGTGTATGTGTGTGTGTGTGTTTAGTTTTAGCCTTCTAATAAGTACATAGTAGTATTTCGTTATAGTTTTAATTTGCATTCACCTTTTGACATGATACATGATACTGAACATCTTTTCCTATGTGTACTTTCCATCCATGCATTTTCTTTTTTTTTTTTTTTTTTTTTTTTTTTTGAGTCAGAGTTTCACTCTTGTCGCCCAGGCTAGAGTGCAGTAGCACAACCTTGGCTCACTGCAACCTCTGCCTCCCAGGTTCAAGCAATTATCCTCCCTCAGTCTCCCCAGTAGGTAGGATTACAGGTGTGCATCACCACACCCAGCTAATTTTTGTATTTTTAGTAGAAATGGGGTTTCACCGTGTTGGCCAGGCTGGTCTCAAACTCCTGACCTCAGGTGATCCTCCTGCCTCGGCCTCCCAAAGTGCTGAGATTACAGGCGTGGCATGAGCCACCATGCCTGGCCACCATCCATGTATTTTCTTTGGTGAAATGTCAAGATATTTTGCTAATTTTTAAAATGGGATTATTTTCTTATTAATAGTTCTTTATATCCTGGATATGAGTGCTTTAGCAGGTATGTAATTTGCAAATAATTTTCTCTTAGTCTGTGCCATGTCTTCTATTTCTCTTAACATTGTTTTTCACAGAACAGAAGTTCTTAATTTTGAAAAAGTCCAATTTATCAAATTTTTTTCTTAAATTGATCAGGCCTTTGGTGCTGTATCTAACTCATTGCCAAACCCAAAGTCATACAGGTTTTCTTTGGTTTTATTCTAAAAGGTTTATAGTTTTTTATGTTTAGGTCTGTGGTCCATTTTGAGTTAGTTTTGATATAAGGTGTGAGGTATGTGTTGAGATCTCTTCTTTTGCTTATGAGTATAAAATTATTCTGACATTATTTGTCACAAAGACTGTAGAATTGCTTTTTGTACTCTTGTGAAACAATTGAGTATATTTGTAGGGGCTTATTTTCGAGTTCTCTGTTCTGTTCCATTAACCTGTGTTTTTATCCTTTCACAAATTCCATCCTGTCTTAATTACTGTGCTTGTATAGGAAATCTTGAAATCAAGTAATGTGAGTCCTTTTATGTTTAAACTATTTGGAAGATAAATGTGCCTCTTTCATAGGCAGCATATAGCTGGGTTGCTTTATATTTTCCATTTCTCTTCTTTTGCTTCATTATGAATTTCTTCTGGTCTGTCTTCCAATTCACTTATTCCCTCTTCATCTTTTTCTAATCTACTCTTAAGCCCTTCCGTTGACTTCTTAACTTTACTTACTATGCACTTTATCTCTAGGAGTTGTATTTCATTCTTTTTCAAATCCGCTTATTCATTTGTATAGTCTTCTGATTCTTTTTCATACTTTCATTAGCATCTTTTATTTCTTTGCATATATTAAATATTTATTTTATATTCTGTGCTGACAGTTCAAATATCTCAAGTCTTTTATACCTCTCCTGTCTTTTTTAAAAATTAGATTTCTCAGGCCGGGCAAGGTGGCTCACGCCTGTAATCCCAGCACTTTGGGAGGCTGAGGTGGCCGGATCACCTGAGGTCAGGAGTTCAAGACCAGCCTGACCAACATGGCAAAACCCATCTCTACTGAAAATATAAAAGTTGGCCGGGCGCGGTGGCTCACGCCTGTAATCCCAGCACTTTGGGAGGCTGAGGCGGGAGGATCACAAGGTCAGGAGATCGAGACCACGGTGAAACCCCGTCTCTACTAAAAATACAAAAAAAAAAAAAAAAAAAAGGCCGGGCGCCCTGGCGGGCGCCTGTAGTCCCAGCTACTCGGGAGGCTGAAGCAGGAGAATGGCGGGAACACGGGAGGCGGAGCTTGCAGTGAGCCGAGATAGCGCCACTGCACTCCAGCCTGGTGGACAGAGCGAGACTCCATCTCAAAAAAAAAAAGAAAATATAAAAGTTACCTGGGCGTCGTGGCGTGTGCCTGTAATCTCAGCTATTTGGGAGGCTGAGGCAGGAGAATCACTTGAACCCGGGAGGCAGAGGTTGCAGTGAGCCAAGATCGCATCATTGCATTCCAGCCTGGGCAACAGAGTAAGACTCCATCTCAAAATAAATAAGTAAATAAATAGATTTCTTTTATTTTTTATTTTATTTATTTATTTATTTTTTGAGATGGATTATCACTCTTGTCGCCTAGGCTGCAGTGCAGTGGCGCAATCTCAGCTCTCTGCAACCTCCGCCTCCTGGGTTCAAGTGATTCTCCTGTCTCAGCCTCCTGAGTAGCTGGGAATACAGGCGCATGCCACCATGCCCAGCTAATTTTTGGACTTTTAGTGGAGACAGAGTTTCCCCGTGTTGGCCGGGCTGGTCTCGAACTCCTGACCTCAGGTGATCCACCCGCCTCAGCCTCCCAAAATGTTGGGATTGCAGGCATGAGTCACCGCACCCAGCCAATTTTTTTTTTAATGTGTGCATTCTGGTTTCTCTTTTACTCTGTACTCATTTTTCTTGAACCATTATTTGTGAGAATTATTTGGCTCTCTTTCTCTAAATAGAATTTGCATTTGATTCTGCTGGATGCCTGAATGCACGTCACCCTCAAAAACACTTTAGAACTCTGTGCTTAAGGTTTTTGCAAAACACATCTATACTGGAGTTCAGCCCATATACCCATATAAATCTAGCTTGTTATAGTTCTCAGGGACAATTTCTGACCTCTTTGTGTAACACTAACATTGAGGCAAGAAATTAATTTTCTTTGATTTTTATTTTTCATTGACCCACACACAGAGTACTCCTTGTGTTCCAGCTTTATGAGGGAAAATAACCTATTAGTCCTCTATGCTTGGGCTTGTTCTAAGCCTTTCTCCTTTCTTCTATGTTCCTTGTAACTGTTGGGACAGGAATGTTCAAATTTACCTGAGTCCAAATGGAGGCTGGCCTCTGCTTACCTCTCACGTTTTCCACTTTCCCTTCTAAAGAGGCCAGGACCTTTCCCACCGCTCCCACTCCCACTTCCTCTCTTATATTCCTGAACTTTCATCCCTGGGAAAACACACTCTGTTTCCATGTCTTTGCTCATGGTGCTGCCTTGAGAGTGTCCTTTTCCTCATCCCCCTCTGTGACCAGGACTTTCTAAAGACCCTTCATAAGCCTTACTTCTTTATAGCACCTGAGCCAGTGTTGTCAAATCCAGTGTTTTTATCCCTGTTTTGTCTCTATATTCTGTAAATGTTAGTTTCATAGTCCTGTAACCTTATTCACTCTGGCCTGAAGGGTACTTGAGAACATGATATTTTTCTACTCATTTTTAAATTTCTGATACCTGTTATGGTTCCTGGAATCTTTTTTTCTTTTCTTTTTCGTTGTTTTTTTTTTTTTTTTTTTGAGATGGAATCTTGCTCTATTGTCCAGGCTGGAGTGCAGTGGCACAATCTTGGCTCACTGCAACCTCCACCTCCAGGGTTCAAGGGATTCTCCTGTCTCAGCCTCCCGAGTAGCTGGGATTACAGGCATGCACCACCACGCTTGGCTAATTTTGTGTTTTTAATAGGATGGGGTTTCACCATGTTGACCAGGCTGGTCTCCAACTCCTGACCTCAGGTGATCCACCCGCCTCAGCCTCCCAAAGTGCTGGAATTTCAGGAGTGAGCCACCGCACCCAGATAGTTCCTGGAATCTTAATTGCTCAATATGTGTGTTTTGGAAGATATCTAAAATAGCTGGCCAGTTGTTCTTACTTGGGAGCAGAATCACTCCCAGAGGGAAGAGAGTGGTTTTTTGTTTGTTTTGTTATTTATTTATTTGAGATAGAGTCTCACTCTGTTGCCCAGGCTGGAGTGCAGGGGTGCAATCTTGGCTCACTGCAACCTCCATCTCCCAGGTTTAAGTGATTCTTCTGCCTCAGTCTCCCTAGTAGCTGGGATTACAGGCTCCCGCCACCATGCCCAGCTAAGGATGTGTGTGTGTGTGTATATTTTTAATAGAGATGGAGTTTCACCATGTTGGCCAGGCTGGTCTTGAATTCCTGGCCTCAGGTGATCCACCCACCTCAGCCTCCCAGAGTGCTGGGATTACAGGCATCAGCCACCATGCCCAGCCAGTGACTGAGAGATATTACTGTCATTAGCAGACAGAGGCCAGGCAATGCTGAAGGGCTTAACTGCATGGGACAATGTTGCTTAGCTAAAATTGGTTCTCAAATACCAGTGGCACCTTCTTTGAGAACCACTGTATTGTTTAAAGACAACCTATTCTGGTTTCTTGTTCAGTGGATAGGTAGATGGATGAATGAATTTACAATGATAAATATTTTTAAGCTGGGTGCGGTGGCTCATGCCTGTAATCCCAGCACTTTGGGAGTCCGAGGCAGGCAGATCACGAGGTTAGGTGTTCAAGACCAGCCTGGCCAACATGGTGAAACCCCGTCTCTACTGAAAATACAAAAATTAACTGGGCGTGGTGGCGGGCGCCTGTAATCCCAGCTACTCAGGAGGATGAGGCAGGAGAATCGTCTAAACCTGGGAGGCAGAGGTTGCAATGAGCTGGATCACACCATTGTACTCCAGTCTGGGCAACAGCGCGAGACTCTGCCTCTAAAAATATATATATATTATATATATTATATATATATATTTTTAAACATTTCTTGCTCAAAGCATAATTCAAGATTATTTTATATTATGTTATGTTATATTATATTATATTATATTATATTATATTATATTAGTTATTCATTATTGTGTAACAAATTACCCCAAACCTCAGGGGCTGAAAACAGCAAACATTGATCTCACAGTTTCTGGGCTTAGGAATCTGCCAGGTGCTTCCCAGTGGGTTTCAGTTGAGGGTCTCACATGGTGCAGTGATGAAGGTGTTGAGAAGGGCTGCCATCATCGCAGGGCGCAGCGAGGAAGGAGGTGGCTCCTCCAGGCTCACTCAGTGACTGTTGGGAAGCCTCAGCTCCAGGGCACATGAGCTTCCACACGGCGACCTTACAACACAGCAGCCAGACTCCTCCAGAGAGAGAGAGTGCCCAGGATAGAAGCTGCATTTCTCTCTAACCTAGTCTTGGAAGTGGCATCTCATCATGTTCCCCTGTTCTGTTCAGGAGAATGAGTCAGTTGAGTCCAGCCCACAGTCAAGAGGGGAGGATTACGCAAAAGCATGAATACCAGAGTCAGAGGTCACTGGGGCCATCTTAGAGGCCGCCTACCACAAATACAGAAGGAAGTATTTTACAAGACCAAGTGAGAACCACTTCAGGTTTAACAGGGATTGTGCTTTTCCAGATATCATTTGAGGATGTGGCTGTGGATTTCACGTTGGAGGAATGGCAGCTACTTAATCCTACTCAGAAGAACTTGTACAGAGATGTGATGTTGGAGAACTATAGCAATCTGATTTTCTTGGGTAAGAACATTCTTCTTCTTGAGTAAGAACATTCTTATGTCACTTACTGTATGGCCAGTAACTGTTTGGCCTGTGAGGAGTTTGTTGATTTTGGACGTAAGTTTTACATGTCAAAGATTATTTGACTTTTATACTAAATTGAAAGATTTTCATTCACTTGCTTTATTTCACAGCCTTTGTAATAAAACATTCTTCATATTTAAGACTCTTAGCCCAAGCAGTTAGGTCCAAGTCCTCTGTGTTTCCAATCGACAGGTTATCAAATTCTCAAACCTGATGCAATTTTCAAACTGGAACAACAAGATCCATGGATAATAGGTCAAGAAATCCTAAATCAAAACTTTTCAGGTGAGGAATAATCAGGTTTATGAGATACAGTGAACATTTAATCTCTCGTTTTTGATGACAGGTGGGCACTTTTAAAATGTTGTTTATAAAACGATTTAAAGTTCCTGAATCTTTAGAATTCACTCAAGATTGGTGACATGAGTTCTTTATGATTTTTAATGGATGTGCTCCATAACGTGTTCTCCACATCGGGATGTGTCTTTTCTCTATGGAGTTTATGATGAAATGTATCCCACTTATTCAGTGGCACAGATTGGTGGCCATTTAGAACCCCACTTTCTTGGTTAAGGCTCTCTTTATGAATTCATAGTTTTTTTCTTCTTTAGATAACACTGATTGCCTTTGAGTTTATTTAAACTTAAACTTTTAATTTATTATTTTTCTTCTCTTCCTGTAATGTGATATATTTCTGTTTTAAAACCACAGAGAATAGAAGATGAACCCACTGATACAGAATGAAGATCTAGGCCAGGCGCAGTAGCTCATGCCTGTAATCCTCATGCTTTGGAGGTTGGGGAGAGGGCAAGGCACGATAGTCACGTAAGGCCAGGAGTTTGAGACCAACCTGGGCAACAAAGCAAGACCCCATGTCTACTACTACTACTACTACTAATAATAATAATAACTTAGCCAAATATGCTGGTGTGCACCTCTAGTGCCAGCTACTTGGGTGGCTGAGGTGGGAGGATTGCTTGAGCCCAGGAGCTGGAAGCTGCAGTGAGCCACGGATGTGCTAGGCAACAGAGTGAGACCCTGTCTCTAAAAACAAAAGCACATTAAAAAACCCTAATACTTTAAACATAGTAAGGAGATTTTGCTTCTTACCTTCCTCTGTACAGACTAAGGATTTTCAAGTCAGTTCCCAGTGCATTTTTCTGGTACATTTGATGTTTAACTTCTCTAAAGCTTCTCTCCCATCCCATCACATAGTCAGGTGGGTTTAAGTACCCGTTACCTTTATTTTGAAGAACCTCGTGGTATGAGAACATCTTCTCTCTCCATTTATTTTTCTGTGCCCAGAAGTCATTATTAACTCCATTTCGGCTAGATTCTTCCTCACTGCTCTTCTGAAATTTTTCTCTGCATCTGTGCCTTTGATTATGGTACAGTTTGCCCAGGTAGACTTCACTTTCAGCTCTTTTCTTCAACTCCAGTGAATGTTCCTCGACTCACAGCTTTTTCTGAAATCTCTACCCATGTAGCATCTATAATATAGTAACTCAGGCCTGATAAGACATTGTCTGAAATTCCTAAAACAACTAGGTCCTAAGATTTTTTCCCCCATGAAGAGAGATGGCCAGTAGCATAGTCTGTGCTCTCTGTGGAATTTGTGGTATGTACTTATTTGATTTTTAAAAATTGGTTATTATGGAGCCAAATAAAGAAAAGTCTTGTTTGTCAGATGTTTCTTCAGTAGAAAAGTTTCCATCTAAGCATCTACCTTGGGAAATATTTTTTTTTAGATAAGGTCTCCCTTTGTCACCCAGGCTGGAGTATACTGGCACAGTCACAGCTCACTGCAGCCTTGACCTGTCTGGACTCATGAGCTCCTTCCACTTCAGCCTCCCCAGTAGCTGAGACTGCCACCACACCCAGCTAATTTTAAAAATTTTGGCTTTTTTGGAGAGACAGGATCTCACTATGTTGCCCAGGCTGGTCTCAAACTCTGGGCTCAAGTGATCCTCTGCTTTGGCTTCCCAAAGTGCTGGGATTACAGGAGTGAGCCATAATGCACAGCAGGGAAATATTTCAGGTTGCAGATGTCTAGGCACCATTCCCATTGTTTTTTAGGTCTGAGTATATGCAGTTTGGAAAAGCTGTAAAGATAGATATTATGTTCCCCTATTAATTTAGACCCACTTCTCATGTGGAATGAGAGGAATTGAAAAGAAATGAGTCATGAAATAACTTGGTAGGATTTTAATTTAGAAGACAATATAAAACCATAAAATATTCAGCAATTCAGTATTTGAACATGAAGCATTTGTGTTAAAGTGCAAAATTAATTCTCAAGATTAATGATACTGAAAGGAACTATTTTAGAAGCTCAATGATAAGTGAATAATATTTATCCTACCTATATTGAGGGCTTGTTATGTGCTATGCAGTGGGGATACATTAGTGAAAAAGGCAAACCTGTTCCCTACCCTCATACAGTTTACATTCTACTGGGAGAGATATGAGTAAAAGGATTACCTATTTGATAAGTACTATGAAGGAAAGAAAGGGCCGGGCGCGGTGGCTTAAGCCTGTAATCCCAGCACTTTGGGAGGCCGAGACGGGCGGATCACGAGGTCAGGAGATCGAGACCATCCTGGCTAACACAGTGAAACCCCGTCTCTACTAAAAAAATACAAAAAACTAGCCGGGCGAGGTGGCAGGCGCCTGTAGTCCCAGCTACTTGGGAGGCTGAGGCAGGAGAATGGCATAAACCCGGGAGGCAGAACTTGCAGTGAGCTGAGATCCGGTCACTGCACTCCAGCCTGGGCGACAGAGCGAGACTCCGTCTCAAAAAAAAAAAAAAGAAAAAGAAAGAAAGAGGGTATTTGTTTGTGTGCCATCAAAATGAGATTTCGGTGGGCGTCAAATGGTGGCTTATGCCTGTAATCCCAGTGCTTTGGGAGGCCAAGACAGGAGTATTGCTTGAGGCCAGGAGTTGAAGGCCAGCCCGGGCAACATAGCAAGACCACATCTCTGCAAGAAGAATATGAAAAATTAGCCAGGCATGCTGGCACACACCAACAGTCTCAGCTACTTGTGTGACTGAGGCAGAAGGATCACTTCAGCCTGGGAGTTTGCAGCTGCAGTGAGGTATGACCCTACCTCTTCATTCCTTGGGCAACACAGTAATATCCTGACTAAAAAATCGCAAAATACTACTTTTAAGTCTATACATAAACTACTTTATTATTGTTTACCATTTAATTCATTAATTTGGATAGACTTTTTTTTTTTTTTTTTTTTTTTTTTTTTTTTTTTTTTGAGATGGAGTCTTGCTCTGTCACCCAGGCTGGAGTGCAGTGGCCGGATCTCAGCTCACTGCAAGCTCCGCCTCCCGGGTTCACGCCATTCTCCTGCCTCAGCCTCCCAGTAGCTGGGACTACAGGCGCCCGCCACCTCGCCCGGCTAGTTTTTTGTATTTTTTAGTAGAGACGGGGTTTCACCGGGTTAGCCAGGATGGTCTCGATCTCCTGACCTCGTGATCCACCCGTCTCGGCCTCCCAAAGTGCTGGGATTACAGGCTTGAGCCACCGCGCCCGGCGGATAGACTTTTTTTTTTTTGAGATGAAGTCTTACTGTCGCCAGGCTGGAGTGCAGTGGTGCAATCTCAGCTCACTGCAACCTCCGCCTCCCAGGTTCAAGCGATTCTCCTGCCTCAGCCTCCCGAATAGCTGGGATTACCGGTGTGCTCCACCACGCCTGGCTAATTTTTGTATTTTTAGTAGAGACGGGATTTCGCCATGTTGGCCAGGCTGGTCTCAATCCCTTGACCTCGTGATCTGCCTGCCTCAGCCTCCCAAAGTGCTGGGATTGCAGGCGTGAGCCACCATGCCTGGCCTGGGTAGACATATTTTTAATCCCATCTTGATTTGATTTTAATTTAAAATTATTGTTTTCCTTTGTTCTCACATCTTATAAAACAATTTTCTGTTAACTCTTCAAGTGGATCTCATACTTGTCTACATATGACTCTTGCTTTTGATCTTCAAACTTCTTTGCATAGTCTTTTTCATCTCAATGAATAGTATTATCATATTTATTTATGCCTGAAACACTGAGTATTTCTTTCTTTCTTTCTTTTTTTTTTTTTTTGAGAAGGAGTCTCTCTGTGTTGCCAGGCTGGAGCGCAGCGGCGCGATCTCAGCTCACTGCAACCTCTGACTCCCTGGTTCAAGTGATTCTCCTGCCTCAGCCTCCCGAGTAGCTGGGATTACAGGCATGCGCCACCACACCCAGCTAATTTTGTATTTTTAGTAGAGATGGGGTTTCACCGTGTTGGCCAGGATGGTCTCGATCTCCTGATCTCATGATTCGCCCACCTTGACCTCCCAAAGTGCTGGGATTACAGGCATGAGCCACTGCACCTGACCAACACTGAGTCTTTCTTTAATTTTCCATATCAGCAGTGGTGCTTCCTCTGAAATTCCATTTTATTTTTGAGATGGGGTCTCAGTCACCCAGGCTGACGTGCAGTTGCTCACTCTCAGCTCACACAACCTCCGCCTCCCAGGCTCAAGTGATCCTCCCATCTCAGCCTCCCAAGTAGCTGGGATTACAGGCGTGCACCACCACACCCAGCTAATTTTTGTATTTGGGTAGAGATGGGGTTTCGATATGTTGGCCAGGCTGGTCTTGAACTCCTGAGGTCAAGTGATCCACCCGCCTCAGCCTCCTAAAGTGCTGGGATTCCAGGCATCAGTCACCACAGCCAGCCTGCTTCATCTGAAATTCTGATGTCTGAAAATTAGATGAGGCTTTTTGCCCCAAGAAAAGAGTAGTTTTTGGGGGTTTTTTTGTTTGTTTGTTTTTGTTTGTTGTTTGTTTTGAGCCTCTGTCTCACTCTGTCTTCTGGGGTGGAGTGCAGTGATGCAGTTACAGCTCACTGCAACCTCAACCTCTCAGGCTATAGTGATCCACTCCCTCTGCCTCACAGGTAACTGGGACTTAAGGTGTGCACCACCACACATGGCTAATTTTAGAAAAAAAAAATTTGTAGAGACAGGTTCTCTGTATGTTGCCCAGGCTGGTCTCAAACTCCTGGGCTGAAGACAAGCAGTCCTCCCACCTCAGCCTCCCAAAGTGCTGGGATTGTAGGTGTGAGCTGCCACCAGGCCCAGCCTCGTTTTATATTTGAGACCATGCCAGATCTTTTCATCTTGCAGAGTACTTCCTGAGAATATTACCCCACAATTGCTAGTAAAGAATATCATCAAAAAGTCAATAAACTTTTAAAATATGCAACAAATGGTCTTGTAGAAATCACAAACAATTGTACTTATTGGATGAAAATATCTGTCCTACTATTATACAAAAAATTATTATGGTTAGGAGTAATTTCCAACGATAGCATTACATATAGATACAATATATACTTTATAGATTCAATTATAGGTCCAATTAAAGGAGGATGAATGTGAAGAAGTTAAATAAAAGTGTTGATACTGAGCTCTGGAGAACTCTTGGATAATTACAAAAGGAAGTTTTACTGATGATGGTGAAGTTATTGACATCAGTGATTTAAATAATGATCCTGAATAAGAATATTTTATAAATGCAACAATAGTACAAAAATTTAATGTTTCTTATCTTTCAGGTGTAAAGTTGGTATTGTACATTTATTCTGCATTATATCCCTTTTTCTATTATACTATTCAACAACATATACTAATGTTGCATTTTTATGTTTTTATTAATCATATTCTTAACTATATTGTGAAGCTTTATAATGGTGTTGTACTTACCTCTTTTCTTCTCTGCTCTTCTCATACTAAGTTCTGGACACATGGTAGATAATCGTAGATTATCTTCAAAAACGTAAACTAATCACCTCAGTATTTGATTGGAAATTGCTCCAGGCTCTTTCATCTCATGATCACTGTTCTTTGAGTATATTTAATATTTTCTCATTTAAAAGTTCATGTATTTGACCAGGCATGGTGGCTCACACCTGTAATCCCAGCACTTTGGGAGGCCAACACGGGTGGATCATAAGATCAGGAGATTGAGACCATCCTGGCCAACCTGGTGAAACCCTATCTCTACTAAAAATACAAAAAATAGCCAGGTGTGGTGGTGCAAACCTGTAGTCCCAGATACTCAGGAAACTGAGGCAGGAGAATCGCTTGAACCCAGGAAGTGGAGGTTGCAGTGAGCTGAGATCATGTCACTGCACTCCAGCCTAGCGACAGAGCGAGACTCCCTCTCAAAAAAATAAATAAATAAGGCCAGGCACGGCGGCTCATGCCTGTAATCCCAACACTTTGGGAGGCCGAGGTGGGTGGATCACAAGGTCAAGAGATTGAGACCATCCTGGGCAACATGGTGAAACCCCGTCTCTACTAAAAATACAAAAATTTGCTGGGTGTCGTGGTGCATGCCCGTAGTCCCAGCTACTTGGGAGGCAGAGGCAGGAGAATTGTTTGAACCCAGGAGGCAGAGGTTGTAGTGAGCTGAGATCACACCACTGTACTCCAGCCTGGTGACTGCATGAGGCTCTGTCTCAAAAACATAAATAAATAAATAATAAAAATAAAAGTTCGTGTATTTAAACATTTGTAATTTAAAAATTGGCCGGGCGCAATGGCTCACACCTGTAATCCCAGCACCTTGGGAGGCCGAGACGGGAGGATCACGAGGTCAGGAGATTGAGACCATCCTGGCCTACATGGTGAAACCCCGTCTCTACTAAAAAATACAAAAAAAACTAGCGGGTCGAGATGGCGGGCCCCTGTAGTCCCAGCTACTCAGGAGGCTGAGGCAGGAGAATGGCGTGAACCTGGGAGGCGGAGTTTGCAGTGAGCGGAGATCCGGTCACTGCACTCCAACCTGGGTGACAGAGCGAGACTCCATCTCAAAAAAAAAAATTAAAAAAAAATTAATTTTCATTTCTGTTAAAATTGTCAATGCCCAATAAGTACACATTATTTGAGAGATTTTTTAATTATGGATTAAAAAAAGGATTATGGCCCAATTTCAGAAGCTTTACATGATAAGCATAATAATTGAAGGAATTACACAGTATGGTTCATTTTTTTCTCTTTTTAGAAGTCTGGCTAGATAATCCCAAAATGTGGCTCCGAGATAATCAAGACAACCTTAAAAGTATGGAGAGAGGCCATAAATATGATGTTTTTGGAAAAATATTTAATTCAAGCATAAACGTTGTTCATGTAGGAATGAGATCCCATAAATGTGGCACAGGAGAAAAAAGTTTGAAATGTCCTTTTGATTTGCTTGTTCTAAGAAATAACTGTGAAAGAAAGAAAATTGATGAGCTCAATAATAAATTATTATTCTGTATCAAACCTGACAGAACCCATGGTGGAATAAAATACTGTGATTGCAATACATGTAGAAAACCCAGCAACAAAGAGCCATGGCTCACTGCTAATCATACACACACAGGAGTCTATTTATGCATGGAATGTGGCAGATTTTTTAACAAGAAGTCACAACTTATTATACACCAGAGAACTCATACAGGAGAGAAGCCCTATCAATGCAGTGAGTGTGGAAAAGCCTTCTCACAGAAGTCACTGCTCACTCTTCATCAAAGAACTCACTCAGGAGAAAAACCGTATGGGTGCAGTGAATGTCAGAAAGCTTTTAGTAGGAAGTCACTCCTCATTTTACATCAGAGAATTCATACTGGAGAGAAGCCGTATGGATGCAGTGAATGTGGAAAAGCCTTCAGTAGGAAGTCACAGCTTAAAAGACATCAGTTAACTCACACAATAGAGAAACCCTACAGTTGCAGTGAGTGCGGGAAAGCATTCTCGCAGAAATTAAAACTCATCACACATCAGAGAACGCACACAGGAGAGAAACCCTATACGTGTAGTCACTGTGGAAAATCCTTCTTTTGGAAGTCGCAGCTTATTACTCATCAGAGGACCCACACAGGGAAGAAACCTTATGCATGTAGTGAATGTCAAAAAGCCTTCAGCAGGAACTCACTTCTCATTAGGCATCAGAGGATTCATACAGGAGAGAAGCCCTACGAATGCAATGAATGTGGTGAAGCCTTCATCAGAAAACCACAACTGATGAAACATCAGATAACTCACACAGGAGAGAAGAACTATCGATGCAGTGATTGTGACGAGGCCTTCTTTAAGAAGTCAGAGTTAATAAGACATCAAAAAATTCACTTAGGAGAGAAACCATATGGATGCATTCAATGTGGGAAAACCTTCTTTGGGAAGTCCCAGCTCCTAACACATCACAGAACACACACTGGGGAGAAGCCTTATGAATGCAGTGAGTGTGGGAAGGCCTTCACCCAGAAGTCAAGTCTGATATCACATCAGAGAACACATACAGGTGAGAAACCCTATGAATGCAGTGAATGCAAGAAAACCTTCAGCGAGAAGTCAAGTCTCATTCATCACCAGAGAACTCATACTGGAGAAAAGCCCTTTGAATGTAGTGAATGTAGGAAAGCTTTTGCTTGGAAGCCACAGCTTCTTAGGCATCAGAGAATTCATACAGGGGAGAAACCCTATGAATGCAATGAATGTGGGAAAGCATTTGTTCAGAAAGTGCAGCTCATTAAGCATCAAAGAAATCACACGGGAGAGAAAACCTATGGATGCAATGATTGTGCAAAAGCTTTCTTTGAGAAGGCACAGCTCATTATACATCAGAGAATTCATACAGGAGAGAGACCATATAAATGTGGTGAATGTGGGAAGTCTTTCACGAGAAAGTCACACCTTATGAGGCATCAGAGGATTCATACAGGAGATAAATACTATGGATGCAATGAGTGTGGGACCACCTTCAACAGGAAGTCGCAGCTTATGATACATCAGAGAAATCATATAATATAAAAATCGTAAGTTTGGCGAATTCAGAAAGGTTGCTATCAAATGTCATACTTTCTAACACTTTTGAGGATGAATAAGGGAGAGAAACCCTATTGAGGCAGTGACTGTTGAAAAAGCTTGAATTGAGGAGTCAAGAGTCACTATGCAGAATTTAAAAAGGAGAGTTTTTAAAAAGTAAACAATGTAAAAAAAAGTCATCTCCCAGAAGACACTACTCATTACATATTGGATGACTCATTGAGATGAAAACCTTATTAGTGTTGTGATAGTACAGAAGCTTTTAGTCAAAAGTCAGCTTATTAAATGTTTAGAATACCTAAACAGGAAGAAAATTATATTGTTATAACAAGCAAGTGAAAGATTTCAAGAAAGGACAACTCACTGTGCACTTGAGAATAATACCTACAGAGGTTCATACTGATGAGTAGTCTCAATAAAGAATTTGACAAGTGTGATGCTATTGAAATAGTTCTGTAAGGAAGTGGTGCTCTTTATATATATAAATTATTACAAAAAGCAGTCAATTGTAAGTGTTAGGTGTGTTTACTTATATGTGAAGAGTTCTGCTTTCTGCTGTGATGGAATAACAACAGTCAGATTTCCTTTCCTGCCTTAAACAACTAGAAGCTGTCCAATACATATAATATATAATGGTTTTTAGACATAGGACAAGCACAGTAGATTTTATCTCCTGCCTTAAACAACTAGAAGCTGTCCAATACATGTAATATATAACAGTTTTTAGACATATGACAAGCACAGGTTTGTGATCCTCAGGAGACTGTAGACAGAGTGAGGTGAGCACCATGGTTTCACAGCCTGCCCCCTCATGCCAGTTACTAGGCTGCGGTTCAGGGAAGGGAAACAGTAAGTCTTGCTGAATTGAAGAGACAGGATTGGCAGTTGGGGAGGCCACAGCAGCTAGAATTTGCAGGGGAAAGTACTGGAGAGATGGGATCTTCCTAGAGACAGGGCTCAAGAAGTCTGCAGAGAGTGCCCTGAGTCCTTTGGCTTAGTACTGACTTGGCACTTGAGGCCAGGAAAAGAAGCACTGGAAAGCAACAGGCTGAACAATTCCTGGAACTCATGCAGGGCTGGGAATAGTTTATGTTCTCAGCAGCCAGAGTGGAAACAGATTCTAACACATGGAGCATCAGGTAGAATTCTCAGAAGGGTTTTGTTTTGGTAGTGAGGCTAATTAGCTCTAGATTAAAAAGCTACTCTGGACCTGTAGTGTCCGGCATCCCAAAAAAAAAAACTTATCTGGCATGCAAGGAAGCAATAAAGTATGACTTATAACCAGGAGAAAAATCAATAGAAACCCAGAAAAGACAGAGGTGATGGAATTAGTAGACAAGGGTATTAAAAGAGCTATTGTAAATATAAAGTAGAGGAAAACAATACCCCCACATATGCAAGAAGTTGATGAAACCTGAGGTATAAGATATTTTTAATGGCCAAAATAGAACTAGGGATGAAAACACCTTCTGATTTTGTTAAAATCCCAGGTGGAGAAATTAGATAAAGAAAAAGAAAAAAAATCAATGAACTTGAAGAGTAAGAATAAAAACTACCAAAATGTTATACCGAGAGAAAAAAAGACTTAAAGAGAATAGGAAAACAGTTACAGTGGTGTAATATATGTGTAACTGGAGTCCCAGAAGGAGAGGAGAAAATGAAGAGGCAGGAAGAAGTATTTGAATAAATATTGGCTAAAGATTTTCCAAATCTGATGAAAACAGTACCCCCACATATTCAAGAAGTTCAAATGACCTGAAGTAGAATAAACATAATTTATTTCACAGCAGTGCACCTCAGAGTCACATTCAAGAAAAGCACTGATAAACAGAATAATTTTAAGACACCTTGAGAAAAAAAGATAATACATACACAGGAACAAAGAATGGCAGCAAATTTATGGTGAGAACTATGCAAGCTATAAAACAATGGAGTATTATCTCTAAATTCCTGAATGAAATAAGCAACAAACCCTGCAACCTAGAATTCTGTTTCCATCAAAAACGTTTTCAAAAATGAAGGCAAAATAAAGACTGTTTCAGACAAACTAAATCAAAGATAATTTTATTACCTGTAGACCTGTCTTCGGGAAATATGAAAGGAAGTTTGAGGGCAGCAGGAAAATAATACAGAACTTAAGTTTGGGTCTGTACAAAGGAATGAAGTTCTGAAAATGGTGAATATGTGGGTAAATATAAAAGATATTTCTCTCTTTTTAAAATCTTTTTAAAAGGGAATTGGCTGCTTAAAGCCAAAGTAATGATAACATATTTGGAGTTTATTTAGAAGTAAAGTGTGAAGATGATAACACTTCAGTGTGAATTGTTAAATAGAGTTGAGTAGACTGCATCATCTGAGTCAGAAGCCTGTTCCTTCCGGGCTCAGGGTAACTTGAATTTGTACCAGGCACATGACAGAAATTGTATGGATTGTGGATCTGCACGTGTGCTGAGTGTTCCCTATTTCTTTGATCCCTTTTCCCCCATTTTCTGCTCTGCTCCCCCCAAGACTGTGTTCTAGAGACTGGGGTTTCTTCATAGGTTTGAACAATGGGAGATACCAGAAAGAGATCAGATGGGAGGAGAAAAAAAGGTATTTACTACCATTCCCTTCCTCCTGCCTGGACCATGGTTTAGGTAGCTTCTGTGTTCCCATAAGGATACAGCTCCCTTTGGGAAGCCCCGGTCTGTGGCTGTAGATCTCTTGGTTTCCGTTGACACCATTCCCTCTCCATGATCTTCTGACTTTACTACTCGGTGCTTCCCCAACCCACTGGTTGGGTGTCTTTCATTATGAACACATATTTGTAAATAGTGCCTTTATTTGTTCTTAAGTTAATATTTTGAGTGTGCCATTTATTTTCTGTGCCATCTGGTAAATGATGGGCATTTAATAAAATTGTGATAATCAGTTATCAGTACAAGTGCCTCATAGTGCATGGGCTGAAATATCTCAAGATTCCCCACACTATATATCAGTATTTTCTATCTGTATTTGGACAATGCAATACAAAGAACGAATACAAAGTTCTTTGTACTTTTCTGCTGCATATGTCAGTGGCTCTGGAGATTGTTGCCATCTGCTACAGATATAAATGGACTTGCAGTTATTACTAAGCCCCTCTTCAGTAATAGAAAGACTTATGAAGTCTTTTACTACCT
The DNA here is from genome assembly GCF_007565055.1 of Rhinopithecus roxellana. Taxonomy (NCBI): domain Eukaryota; kingdom Metazoa; phylum Chordata; class Mammalia; order Primates; family Cercopithecidae; genus Rhinopithecus; species Rhinopithecus roxellana. The sequence continues at coordinate 102,301,397 of NC_044558.1, forward strand.
CTGGGTCAGCCAAACAACCTTCAAAAAGCATCGTTATTTAGGTTACATATACATGGACAAGAAACAAGATAATCAGTTGCTGAGTGAAGAAAGACAAGAATGATGTCCCACACTTCCAGCAATCTCAAGTGTTATGCTGTACAATTAAAATATCCCTGTCCCATCATCTGCTATTATTTATTGTGTATAATTCATGTAATCTGTAACCTGTGGGCAAGTCTTTACCCTTCAGTAGTCAAGATTATGTTACAGACTTTGTCCAAGAATCCACACCACCTTTCCCATCAGTTCTCACCAGAAATATGATGCCAAAAAGAAAATCAGCTTTTCTAAGATCAAGCCAGAGTTGCTTCTCTTACAACCTTATGGCGCTAATAAATTAAGTTGAAGTAGACTGCCAAAGAGGCCCAGTGCAGAGGGCAGCACCCCCATCATTTTTTGAATTTCTCCCTTAGGAATTTTGCCTTTCTTTATCTTCTGTCCACCAGTCATTCTCTCCGGCTGGGACACAAACCTTTGAAAGGAAGTAATTGCCATTAGGCTTCACAGCAGTGCTTTTTCCTTTCACTTGAATTTGCATTTCAACCTGCATTTTGAAGATCTTTACACGTTTTCTATTTTGAACAATGCCAGAAGGCTTCATTGACATTGTAGTCTGTGTTAATAAACTTATATATCACTCTGCTCTGGTCTTTCAGGAATTGACTAGCAAATGAAATGAATACGTTGGGACTTTGGCATAATTTGAATATAGCATTGTGAGTTGCCTGTGATTGTCTCTTCCTAATTGTGCTGTAATAACCTGTGTATGAGAATAAAATGATTTCCACCATCAGGATTCTCCCATGCCCCCTTTATTTTGCCATAGACTGAAGGAGAAAATCCATTCTCACTCTCCTTACCTTAGAAAATTTTATTTGCCTCATGATGACTGTCTGCAGCTTAGAAGTAGATGATGTAAAATCTTGTCACTATTTCACAAGAATAAAATTCAAATCAGTTATATCCAAAGTAAGCTTTTGACTGGGAGTGGTGTCTCACACCTGTAATCCCAGTGCTTGGGGAGGCCAACTGGGGAAGATCGCTTGAGCCCAGTCATTTGAGACCACCTGGACAACATAGCAAGACTCACCTCTACAAAAAAAAAATCTTAATTAGCCATTTTGGGCCGGGTGCAGTGACGCACACCTGTAATCCCAGCACTTTGCGAGGCCAAGGTGGGTGGATCACCTGAGTTTAGGAGTTTGCAACCAGCCTGACTAACACGGTGAAACCCCGTCTCTACCAAATGCAAAAAAATTAGACGGGTATGGTATCGCATGCCTGTAGTCTGAGCTACTTGGGAGGCTGAGACCAGAAAATCGCTTGTACCTGGGAGGAAGAGGTTTCAGTGAGCCGAGATCACACCATTGCACTCCAGCCTGGGCAACAAGAGCAAAACTCCATCTCAAAAAAAAAAAAAAACCCCAAAAAATTAGCCATGATGGTGCATGTCTGTAATCCTAGCTACTTGGGAGGCTGAGGCAGAAGGGTCACTTGAACCCAGGAGTTCGAGGCTGCAGTGAGCCATGATCGGGCCACTGCACTCCAGACTGGGTGACAGCGAAACCCTGCCTCTTTTTTTTTTTTTTTTTTTTTTTTTTTGAGACGGAGTCTCGCTCTGCTGCCCAGGCTGGAGTGCTGTGGCCGGATCTCAGCTCACTGCAAGCTCCGCCTCCCGGGTTCACGCCATTCTCCTGCCTCAGCCTCCCGAGTAGCTGGGACTGCAGGCGCCCGCCACCTCGCCCAGCTAATTTTTTGTATTTTTTTTTTTTTTTTAGTGGAGACGGGGTTTCACCGTGTTAGCCAGGATGGTCTGGATCTCCTGACCTTGTGATCCGCCCGTCTCGGCCTCCCAAAGTGCTGGGATTACAGGCTTGAGCCACCGCGCCCGGCCAAAACCCTGCCTCTTAAAAAAATAAAAATAAAGTAAGCTTTCTTCAACAAGTTTTCTTCCGATGCTATACACTCCATCACCATATTAATTTAAATTATTTAGTATGTAGCAGATTTACTTTAAGACCAAATCTGTGAAGTTGGTGATGCTAATACTTCATTTTCCTTATGGGATCTTTGCAACTTAGAACATAATTATTACTAATTGTATCCAGGTCATTTAACATCATATCAGAATGCTAACCTTAAGTAAACCAGGGTTCAGGCCTGTAATCCTAGCACTTTGGGAGGCTGAGGCAGTCAGATCACAAGGTCAGGAGTTCGAGACCGGCCTGGCCAATATGGTGAAACCCCGTCTCTACTAAAAAGGCAAAAATTAGCCAGGCGTGGTGGTGTGCATGTAGTCCCAGCTACTCGGGAGGCTGAGGCAAGAGAATCGCTTCAACCCAGGAGGCCGAGGTTGCAGTGAGCTGAGATCACACTACTGCACTCCAGCCTGAGTGACAGAGCGAGACTCCATCACACACACACAAAAAGGAACACCTTTTTTTTATTTAGTGATACCTGAATCTTGAAATGTGCACAGCAAAAAGAATGTAGCTATTGAGGCATCCACTGCTAAGATGAAAAGAAATGTAAGCAAAGGGACGTTTATAACTTGAAGTTCGCATTAAAGAATTACTGACCAGGGCCGGGCGCGCTGGCTCACGCCTGTCATCCCAGCTCTTTGGGAGGCCGAGGTGGGCAGATCACGAGGCCAGAAGATCAAGACCATCCTGGCTAACGAGGTGAAACCCCGTCTCTACTAAAAAATACAAAAAACTAGCCAGGGGCGGTGGCGGGCGCCTGTAGTCCCAGCTACTCAAGAGGCTGAGGCAGGAGAATGGCGTGAACCCGGGAGGCAGAGCTTGCAATGAGCTGAGATCATGCCACAGCAATCTGGCCTGGGCGACAGAGCGAGACCCCATCTCAAAAAAAAGAAAAAAAAAAGGCATTACTGACCTACTGGCCAGATGTGGTGGCTCATGCCTGCAGTCCCAAGACTTTGGGAAGCCCAGGTGGGAGGAGAGCTTGAGCCAAAGAGTTTGAGACCAGCCTGGGCAACATAGTGGGACTTTGTTCTCCAAAAAAATAATTAATAAATAAAGCAAGTAAGCATTCATATCACTAAAAATACTTATAAAAAACATATCAAGTGAGCTGGGCGCGGTGGCTCACACCTGTAATCCCAGTACTTTGGGAGGCCGAGGTGGGAGGATCACGAGGTCAGGAGTTTAAGACCAGCCTGACCAACATGGTGAAACCCCATCTCTACTAAAAAAAAAAAATACAAAAAGTAGTCAGGCATGGTGGCGCGTGCCTGTAATTCCAGCTACTTGGGAGGCTGAGGCAGGAGAATTGCTTGAACCCAGGAGGCAGAGGTTGCAGTCAGCAAAGACTGTGCCACTGCACTCCAGCCTGGCGACAGAGTGAGACTCCATCTCAAAAAAAAAAAAAAAAAATCAAGCTTAAACTTAAAATCGGGGGTGGGGGAAGTGAATTAACTTTTTATTTTCATTAGAGAGTGCTCATGTGAAAGGAGCAGTTAAGCAATGGAGTGTTACCACTGCAGCCATGCAGGTCTAGTGTAGATTCGTCCCCAAACCATGGTAATTGCCAGGCAACTCTGAGGGTATGAACAAGGCATGTGCATTGTGTCCTGTTGTGTGTAATGTATCTGCATGAAGCAGATTCTGTCAGAAGATGATGTTGGCTGAGATCTGGGCCAGCTGTACTTCACTGCTTTATTACAAGGGTAAGGCTGGCCAGGTGTGATAGCTCACGCCTGTCATCCCAGCACTTTGGGAGGCCAAGGTGGGTGGATCACTTGCATTCAGGAGTTCAAGAGCAGCCTGGCCAACATGACAAAACCCTATCTCTACTAAAAATCCTATATATATATATATAATCCGGGTGTGGTGGAGCACCTGTAAACCCAGCTGCTCAGGAGGCTGAGGTGGGCAAATCGCAGTGAACCTAGGAGGTGGAGGTTGCAGTGAGCCAAGATGGCACGGCCACTGCACTCCAGCCTGAGCAACAGAGTGAGCTTCTGTCTCAAAAAAAGAAAAAACAGGCCAGGCGCAGTGGCTCTTGCCTATAATCCCAGCACTTTGGGAGGCCGAGACGGGCGGATCACGAGGTCAGGAGATCGAGACCATCTTGGCCAACATGGTGAAACCCCGTCTCTACTGAAAATACAAAAAAAATTAGCTGGGCGTAATGGTGGGCACCTGTAGTCCCAGCTACTTGGGAGGCTGAGGCAGGAGAATGGCGTGAACCCAGGAGGCAGAGCTTGCAGTGAGCCGCGATCGTGCCACTGCACTCAAGCCTGGGTGACAGAGTGAGACTCTGTCTCAAAAAAAAAAAAAAAAAAAACACACAAGGGTAGGGCTAGAAGGCTAATAGCTAACCGAAAATGAGCAGCTGTTTTTCATTCTGTGAGGAGCATCCTGTGTAAGCCGTAGTGTTTGATCCACTCATCAGTGCTTGGGAAGCTGTGCTAGGTCAAACCTGTTACTGACACTTCCTTCTGTGCTCTGTTTGAAAAGAAAATCTCTGTACCCAAATGTTTACTGAGTAAACTGTTTCATGAATTCATATATGTGAGTGTGATCATTGGGAGCAATTTGCAAATAAACTCTGGTTTCCATTCCAACAGGTATCCCAAATTAAATCTGAATTATCATCAGTTTTCAATTTGTTATAATCCATATGCATCCAGATACACCCCCACACCCAAAGAAGCAGCTGTTCCCTTTCAGTTTTTTGTCTGTTCCTTTTATCCTCAGTGAGAGTGTGAGCCGAAACATCTCCAGCCTCATCCTATCTACTTACCTCTTCCTTGCAGGACCACCCACTTCTGTTATTTTTTTCCACCCCTTTAACTTTCCTGCTTTAGGACAATGAACAGTTAGCTGTCATTTGGTCCATCCCATAGGCAATTATGTGGGTTTGTTTTCTAAAGCACTGGTAACTATAATTAGATGGTTCAAATAACATTAAAAACTAGTGTTTTTGTGGCACAATTATGCATTTGTCAAAATATACACAACTTGCCCAGTGCAGTGGCTCATTCCTGTAAACCCAACTACTAGGGCGCCAGAGGCGGAAGGAACACTGAGCTCAGAAGTTCCAGACCAGTGTGGGCAACATAGCAAGACCCCATCTCTTTTTTTTTTTTTTTTTTTTTTGAGATGGAATCTCACTCTGTCACCCAGGCTGGAGTGCAGTGGCATGATCTCAGCTCACTACAGCCTCCGCCTCCCAGGTTCAAGGAATTATCCTGCCTCAGCCTCCCAAGTGGCTGGGATTACAAGTGTGCACCACCACGCCCAACTAATTTTTGGTATTTTTAGTAGAGACAGGGTTTCGCCATGTTGGCCAGCCTAGTCTTGAACTCCTGACCTCAGGTGATCCCCTGCCTTGGCCTCCCAAAGTGCTGGGATTACAGGTGTGAGTCACCACATCCAGTCAAGACCCCATCCCTAAAAAAAAAATTTTTTTAGGCTGGGCCCAGTGGCTTAAGCCTGTAATCCCAGCACTTTGGGAGGCCGAGGCCAGCAGATCACGAGGTCAGGAGTTTGAGACCAGCCTGGCCAATATGGTGAAACTCCATCTCTACTAAAAATACAAAAATTAACTGGACACAGTTGTGGGCACCTGTAACCCCAGCTCCTCCTGAGGCTGAGGCAGGAGAATCGCTTGAACCCAGGAGGCAGAGGTTGCAGTGAGCCGAGATCGCATCACTGCACTCCAGCCTGGGTGACAGAGCAAGACTCTGTCTCGGGGGGGAAAAAAAAAAATTAGCCTGATGTGGGAAGCTGAGGTAGGAGGATTCCTGGAGTCCAGTCTGAGGCTACAGTGAGTTATCACACCATTGCGCTCTAGCCTGAGCAACAGAGTGAGTGAGTGAGACCCCACCTCTAAAACAAAGCAAAAGCAGACACACACAGCTTGATATAAAAAAGTAGATTTTGGGGCCGGGCGCGGTGGCTCAAGCCTGTAATCCCAGCACTTTGGGAGGCCGAGATGGGCGGATCACAAGGTCAGGAGATCGAGACCATCCTGGCGAACACAGTGAAACCCCGTCTCTACTAAAAATACAAAAAACTAGCCGGGCGAGGTGGCGGGCGCCTGTAGTCCCAGCTACTTGGGAGGCTGAGGCAGGAGAATGGCGTGAACCCGGGAGGCGGAGGTTGCAGTGAGCTGAGATCCGGCCACTGCACTCCAGCCTGGGCGACAGAGCAAGACTCTGCCTCAAAAAAAAAAAAAAAGTAGATTTTACCTTTCTGATGTGTACATTAGAAACATGGAAAGATGTGGAATCAGTAATTTAAGTTTCTACCTCAGGAAACTAGAAAAACAAGTGCAAAATAAATCCAAAACAAGTGCAAGGAAGAAAATGATAAAGAACTGAAGTCAGTGATTGAAACTAGGACAACTAGGCCGGGCGCGGTGGCTCAAGCCTGTAATCCCAGCACTTTGGGAGGCCGAGGCGGGCGGATCACGAGGTCAGGAGATCGAGACCATCCTGGCTAACACGGTGAAACCCCATCTCTACTAAAAAATACAAAAAAGCTAACCGGGCAAGGTGGCGGGCGCCTGTAGTCCCAGCTGCTTGGGAGGCTGAGGCAGGAGAATGGCCTAAACCTGGGAGGCAGAGCTTGCAGTGAGCTGAGATCCAGCCACTGCACTCCAGCCCGGGTGACAGAGCGAGACTCCATCTCAAAAAAAAAAAAAAAGAAGAGAAAAGAAAACAGGACAACTAAAAGCTCATTCTTAAAAAAATTTACAAAAATGATTAACCTATAGCAACATTGACAGAAATATAAAGATACAAATCACCAGTATTAAAAAGGAAATAAATATTTTATTACAGACCTTGCCAACGTCAAAAATAAAAAAAGGATCTCTGCTAACAGCTTCACACTCATAAATTCAACAGCTTGGAAGAAATGGACTAATTTCTTAAAAACCACAAACTACCAAAATTCACCCATGATGAAGTTGATTATCTGAATAGACCTATATCCAGTAAAGAAATTGAACTACTAATGATCTACCCAAAGAGAAATCTCTAGGCCCAGATGGAGAATTGTATCAGTCATTTAAAGGAGAATTCATACCAGCTTTACATGATATTCCAGAAGAATAGAAGAGGGGGAATATACCTCTCAACTCATTTTATGAGGCCAGTATTACACTACCCTGATACCAAACCGAAGACAGCATGAGTGCATGCACACATGCGTGCACACACACACAACTACAGGCCAATATCACACATGTGAAAATCCTCAACAAAATATTTGAAAACAAAATTCAAAATATATAAGAAAAAGTATGCACCATGACAAAGTGGGATATATTCCACGTATGCAAGGGTAAGTTGAATATTTCAAAATACATCAATGTAATTCATCTCTAAAACTGTACAGCAGGCCGGGCGCGGTGGCTCATACCTATAATCCCAGCACTTTGGGAGGCCGAGGTGGGCAGATCACGAGGTCAATAGATTGAGACCATTCCGGCCAACATGGTGAAACCCCGTTTCTACTAAAAATATAAAAATTAGCTGGGTGTGGTGGCGTGCGCCTGTAGTTGCAACTACTCAGGAGGCTGAGGCAGGAGAATCACTTGAATCCAGGAGTTGGAGGTTGCAGTGAGCTGACATTGTGCCATTGCACTCCAGCCTGGGCGACAGAGTAAGACTCCGTCCCCCCCCAAAAAAAAGGCCAGGCGCGGTGGCTCAAGCCTGTAATCCCAGCACTTTGGGAGGCTGAGACGGGCGGATCACGAGGTCAGCAGATCGAGACCATCCTGACGGTGAAACCCCATCTCTACTAAAAAATACAACCAACTAGCCGGGCGAGGTGGCGGCGCCTGTAGTCCCAGCTACTCGGGAGGCTGAGGCAGGAGAATGGCTTAAACCCGGGAGGCGGAGCTTGCAGTGAGCTGAGATCCGGCCACTGCACTCCAGCCCGGGAGACAGAGCGAGATTCCGTCTCAAAAAAAAAAAAAAAAAAAAAAAAAAATTAGAAAATGAGCAGTGGGCATTAACAGATCTATCACTGAGAAAAATACACAAATGACAAGCACATGAAAAGACATTCAGTCTCATTAGTGATTTGGGAAATGCAAATTCAAATCACAATGAAGTGCTACTACACATCTATCAAGATATCAAGATGGCTTAAGTAAAAAATACTCTGAGGCAGGAGAACTGCATGAACCCGGGAGGCGGAGCTTACAGTGAGCCCAGATCGCGCCACTGCACTTCAGCCTGAGCGACAGAGCAAGACTTTGTCTCAAAACAAACAACAAAAAAAGTGACAGCGGCTGGGCATGGTGGCCACTCACCCTTGTAAGCCTAGCACTTTGGGAGGCTGAGACAGGTGGATCACGAGGTCAGAATTTCGAGACCAGCCTGGCCAAATAGTGAAACCCTGTCTCTACTAAAAATACAAAAATTCGCCAGACATGATGGTGCGCACCTGTAATCCCAGCTACTCGGGACGCTGAGGCAGAGAATTGCTTGAACCTGGAGGTGGAGGTTGCAGTGAGTCAAGATCACACCATTGCACTCCAGCCTGGGCAATAGAGCGAGACTCCGTCTCAAAAAAAAAAAAAAGTGACAGCATTAAATGTTGAGGGTACATAGAAGCTGTGTCACTAATACACTACCAGTGGGAGTCTAAAATAGTACAGCAATTCTAGAAAACAGCTTGGCAGTTTCTTATAAATTAAACATCAAATTACCGTATAACGTAGTAATTGCACTTTTGGGGATTTATCCCAGATAAATATATTTTCTCACCAAAACCTGTACACAGATGTTAATATCAGTTTATTTGAACAGACAAACACTGAGAATAAGGTGAATGGTTAAACAAATTGTGGCACATACAAATAGAATGCTACTCAGGAAAATAAATGGACTATTGATAAACACAACAACTTGGATTAATCTCTAGAGAAATACACCAAATGCAACAAATCAGTCCCATAAGGTTGCATATTGTATTGTTCCATTTATATAACATTTCTGAAATCACGACATTTTTAATGGAGGACTGATTCTTGTGTTGCCAAGGTTTAGGAATGGGGGTAGAATGGTGGGAAGGGGGTGAGTGTTGTTGTAAAAGATCTGTATGTTGAAAACGTCAAAACATTTCTTATGAGAGAAATAAGGGAAATCCAAATCCTAAATAAATGGAAATACGTATCATGTTTATGGTTTGGAACCATAAATATTAGAATGTCAGTTCTCTCTAGATTTACCTATAAATTTATTGTGATCCCAATGGAGATTCCAGCGGGAGTTTTTGTAGACATTAACAAGTTAATCAAATTTATGTGGAAAAGCAGAAGAAACTAGAATAGCCAAAACATCTTTTGTCAAAGAAGAACAAAGCTGGTAGACTCGCAGTCCCTGATTTTGAAAATTACTGTAAAGATATAGCAATCTAAACACTGTGTCAGAGAAAGGATAAACACATAGATCATGGACCATGATTGAGAATACATAAATAGACCCTCGTGTATATGGTCAATTGATTTTTGACAAATTTGCAAGGGCAAATCAATGAAAATAGTGGTTTTAAAAAATGGTGCTGCAATAATTGAAAATCAATATACAAAACAAATGAACCTCAATCCATAACTCATCCCATATTCAAACTCAAACATTCCATATTCAAACTCAATAGATGAATATTTAAATGTAAAACCTTCACTTAACAAAAATTCTAGACATTGCACAACAACAAAGATAAAGAGTTTACCACTAATAAACCCTCACTGAAGGAACTTCCAAAGATTGCCATCAGAGAAAAGGAGTGGGTGAAGCCAGCAGGTAATACATGTGAGCCTAAACTAGTATTGGCTCTGTAAACTAACAATAATAATGTAATGTTAGTGGTTCTGCAACAAAAATAATGAAGAACTAAAGCAGTGGGTAGCATGGTATGTGTTCAGGATGATCAGAGATAAAAATGTTGGGACACTGGGTGCAGTGGCTCACGCCTGTAATCCCAGCACTTTGGGAGGCCAAGGCAGACGGATCACCTGAGGTCAGGAGTTCCGGACCAGCCTGACCAACATGGTGAAACCCTGACTCTACTAAATACAAAAAATTAGCTGGGCGTGCTGGTGGGTGCCTGTAATCCTAGCTACTTGGGAGGCTAAGGGGGAGAATCACTTGAACCTGGTAGAGGGAGGTTGTAGTGAACCAAGATTGTGCCACTGCACTGCAGCCTGGGCAAGAAGAGTGAAAACTCTGTCTCAAGACAAAACAAAACAAAAAGTTGGGATGCCTCTCTGTTGTTTATGGAGAGAGCAGATTAAGTACCTTTAGGCTTTGTTAAGTCTTATATACATAGCAAACATCTTAACATTAACACTTAAAGAATAGATGTTCAAAATGGAAGTGAGAAAGCTTGATTAAATCCAAAAGAAGATAGAAAATAATAAGGGATAAAAAATACTAGGCCAATGGAAAGCAAAAAGTAAAATGATAGCAGTAAACATAACTATATCAATAATCTTTTTTTTTTTTTTTTTTTTTTTTTTTTTTGAGACGGAGTCTCGCTCCATTGCCAAGGCTGGAGTGCAGTGGTGTGATCTCTGCTCACTGCAAGCTCCACCTCCTGGGTTCACACCATTCTCCTGCCCCAGCCTCCAGAGTAGCTGGGATTACAGGCGCCCGCCACCACGCCCAGCTAATTTTTTGTACTTTTAGTAGAGACAGGTTTTCACCATGTTAGCCAGGCTCAATCTCTTGACCTTGTAATCTGCCCGCCTCGGCCTCCCAAAGTGCTGGGATTAGAGGCGTGAACCACCGTGCCCGTCCAACTGTATCAATAATCACAAATCATATAAACTCATCAGTTTAAAAGCAGAATGTCACATTACGCTTTAAAATATTCCATGTATATGTTTATTAAAAAATGCATAAAAATGGGGGGAGGGGAGAGGGATTGCATTGGGAGTTATACCTGATATAAATGACGAATTGATGGGTGCTGACGAGTTGATGGGTGCAGCACACCAACATGGCACAAGTATACATATGTAACAAACCTGCACGTTATGCACATGTACCCTAGAACTTAAAGTATAATAAAATAAAAAATAAAAAAATGCATAAAAATGTTATAAAAAGACTGAATATGAGTGGAAAAATATATACCTGGCAAACATTAATTGGGTAACATAAGCTTTAGGGAAACCATCAGTAGGTATAAAAAGGGTCATTATGTAAGGATAAAAGTACAATTTGCTATGAAGATATAATTATTCTATGTTCAAAATTTCAAATTAACATAGACCAAAGAATATATTATACAAAATAGGATAATTACCCAAGAATAAATTACAAATCCACATTATCATTTGGAAATTTTTGCACACCTTTCTTAGGAATTGATAGAGCAGGACAGCACATAATTGGTAACTGATCTGGTTTGGCTGTGTCCCCACCCAAATTTCATCTTGAATTGCAGCTCCCATAATTCCTGCATGTTGTAGGAGGGACCCAGTGGGAGATAACTTGGTTTGACTTTGTCCCCACCCAAATCTCGTCTTGAATTGCAGCTCCCATAATTCCCAAATGTGGGTGGGACTGTGTTGGAGATAACTTGGTTTGGCTGTGTCCCCACCCAAATCTCATCTTGAATTGCAGCTCCCATAATTTCATGTTTTGGGAGGGACCCAGTGGGAGATAACTTGGTTTAACTGTGTCCCCACCCAAATCTCATCTTGAATGGCAGCTCCCGTAATTCCCACATGTTGTGGGAGGGACTCGGTAGGAGATAACTTGATTTGACTGTGTCCCCACCCAAATCTTATCTTGAATTGCAGCTCTTGTAATTACCACATGTGTGGAAAGGACCCAGTGGGAGATAACTTGGTTTGGCTGTGTCCCCACCGAAGTCTCATCTTGAATTGCAGCCGTAGTTCTCACATGTTGTGGGAGGGACCCAGTGGGAGATAACTTGGTTTGGCTGTGTCCCCACCCAAATCTCATCTTGAATTGCAGCTCCCATAATTCCCACATGTTGTGGGAGGGACCCAGTGGGAGATAACTGAATCACGAGGTCAGGAGGTTGAGACCAGCCTGGTCAACATGGTGAGAAAGAGATTTAATGGACTTACAGTTCCACATGGCTGGGGAGGCCTTGCAATCATGGTGGAAAGCAAGGAGGAGAAGGTCACATCTTACATGGATGGTGCAGGCAAGAGAGAGCTTGTGCAGTGAATCTCCCCCCTTATAGAATCATCCGATCTGAGACTTATTCACTATCACTAAAATATCACGAGAAAGATCTGCCCCCATGATTCAGTTACCTCCCACCAGGTCCCTCCCACAACACATGGGAATTCAAGACGAGATTTGGGTGGGGACACAGAGAAACTGTATCAACACCCTGAAAGAAACTCTTCCACCGAATCAAGGATATATGTGCAAGAATGTTCCTTGAAGCAATGTTTGGGAAAGTTGCAAAAATAAAAATAACTTCAGATGGAGAATTTAAAATCTGCCATTCATCAGGAGGGAAGGACAGACACAGATTAATTAAGTCAGATGCAAAGTTAACAAGAAACAGTATTTCTCCCAAAAACAAGCTGTAAATATTCATGGAGTCCCTGTTTGAGTGACTATAACCTCATGTACCCAGTGCGCATGTCAAGGAGACTGACGGGCCAGTAGGCTTCCCAAACCGGACATTTCCTGTGGCTTATGTCTGGGCACAATGGGGAAGCCCCCGCCCTCCCTCAGGGCCTGCACTGCGGGCAGTGCTTTACGAAGACCACGTGCAGTTCATGGCCGGCAGCGCCACACATGTGCGGGTGGAGTGTTGGGGTCACAGGGTAGTGGAGGGTCATGCTAACACATGCATCCCATGATCAGGAAAGGGAGACAGACCCCTCTTCCGCAGAGGTCTTAGTTGATAATGACACAACAGCAAAGGCTGTCATTCCCCTGGTCAGGTGCCCATGTAGGAAACAGGGTAGCTCCCTTGAGTGATACACACGGGGGAAGCCCCTCTTAGTGCCCTAGGGTCTCACAGTGCAAGGTCTGCTTATCCAACTGATGTGGAAAAATACGCATTATGGGGGGGCAGGGTCCCCTCCTCACTCTTACTCACTGATAAAACTTTATCTCCAAAATAATAAACTATCAAAAACTTTGCTGTTGAAATTATATCAGTAAAAATAAAACATCCCATTCTTGCCTTAGTCTCTTTGACCCAGAGAAGCAGCCTTCATGTTCCACCCGCGGACAAAGGTTCAGAGAACGGCTTTCTGGACACAGTTTTCAGTGTTCCTTTTAACTTTGTAGTTTCCAAGAAAACTGGAGCCTGGACCCACTTCACATTCCAAACCTGAGGTTGATTCCTCTACACAGAACCTTGTCTTCCTATTTATTTATTTATTTATTTATATTTTATTTTATTTTGAGATGGAGTCTCGATTCATTGCCCAGGCTGGAGTGCAGTGGCACAGTCTCGGCTCACTGCAACCTCCGCCTCCCAGGTTCAAGCAATTCTCCTGCCTCAGCCTCCTGAATAACTGGGATCACAGGCGCATGCCACCGTGCCCAGCTAATTTTTTTGTATTTTTAGTAGAGACGGGGTTTCACTGTGTTGGTCAGGCTAGTCTTGAACTCCTGACCTCGTGATCCACGCACCTTGGCCTCCCAAAGTGCTGGGATTACAGGCGTGAGCCACTGCACCTGACCATTGTTTTGCTAGTTAAAAAGGAGTCTGTTTATCTGAGGAATGCAAGCCCCCTTTAAATTATTGAGGGAGAAGAAAAGGAAAAATCAATTACGTAGACAGTTAAGACTGGTCCTCGGAGAAGCAGCCCGCCTGAAAAATCACAGCTACAGGCCGCTCCCAGACCAACTGGCGGCTCCCCGAGAACTCGGCAAGCTGGACTCGGCCACGGCGCGCGCGGCCTTCTGGGAAGTGTAGCCCAAGCGAGCGGGACTCTGAGAAATGTGGCTCTCCGCGGACACTTCTGCAATCCGCCAGTGGGTCTTGGCGCGGGTCACAAGGGTAAGGGTGTGAGGGCGGGCCGGACGGGAAAGGCTGAGGGGTTGGGGGCGGCCCCTGTGCCCACCTGGGGGTCCGCGATGACCGCCCTGCCAGTCCCAGCCAGGTCACAGGAAGGCCTGCGTCTCATGCGCGTATTCCCGGCTGGTGGGGGCAGCATTTGGCAGGTAAGCGCGGTGTGGGGCCCTAGGGGGTGGCCAAGTGACTGGAGACTCCGGGGCTTGGGTGGCTCAGATCTGTGGGGATGGCACCGGGGGAGATGCAACATGGGCCGAATGGGGATGAGGGGCCAAGGGGCGGTGAAATAGAATGATGGAATAATGCCCAATTTTCCAGGCCACCCACCCTTGCCACCAAGAAAATCAGGTAATGGCCAGGCACGGTGGCTCACGCCTGTAATCCCAACACCTTGGGAGGCCGAGGCAGGTGGATCACTTGAGGCCAGGAGTTCGAGACCGGCCTAACCAACATGGTGAAACCCTATCTCTACTAAAATTACAAAAATTAGCTGGGGGTGGTGGTGGGTGTAGGGTCCAGCCCTATGGGGGCTTAGCGGGTGTTCTCCCCGTGCGCGGAGACAAGAGATCGTAAGAAATAAGGACACAAGACAAAGAGATAAAGAGAAAATAGCTGGGCCCAGGAGGGCCACTACCACCAAGACGCGGAGACCAATAGTGGCCCCAAATGGCTGAGAGCGCTGATATTTATTGCATACAAGACAAGGGGGGCAGGGTAAGGAGGGTGAGTCATCCAAGTGATTGTGAAGGTCAAGCAAGTCACGTGATCATAGGACAGGGGGCCCTTCCCTTATGGGTAGCTGAAGCAGAGGGAAGACAGCATACGTCAGCGTTTTCTTCTGTGCACTTACCAGAAAGATCAAAGACTTTAAGACTTTCACTATTTCTTGTACCGCTATCTTCTCAGAACTTCAAAGAAGAACCAGGAGTACGGGAGAAACATGAAAGTGGACAAGCGTGACCACTGAAGCACAGCACCACAGGGAGGGGTTTCGGCCTCCGGATGACTGCGGCCAGGCCTGGATAATATCCAGCCTCCCACAAGAAGCTGGTGGAGCAGAGTGTTCCCTGACTCCTCCAAGGAAAGGGAGACTCCCTTTCGCGGTCTGCTAAGTAATGGGTGCCTTCCCAGGCACTGGCATTACCGCTTGACTAAGGAGTCCTCAAGTGGCCCTTATGTGGGCATGACAGAAGGCTCACCTCTTGCCTACTAGGTCACTTCTCACAATGTCCCTTCAGCACCTGACCCTAAACCCGCTGGTTATTCCTAGGTTATATTAGTAATATGACAGAGTAATATTAAAGGCTAATGATTAATAATGTTTATGCTAATGATGGATAATGTCCATGATCATCTCTATATCTAATTTGTAGTATAACTATTCTTATTCTCACTATTTTCTTTATTATACTGAAACAAGTCTGTGCCTTCAGTCTCTTGCCTTGGCACCTGGGTCAATCCTTCACCCACAGTGGGTGCCTGTTTTCCCAGCTACTCGGGAGGCAGAGGCACTAGAATCGCTTGAACCCGGGAGGCAGAGGCTGTAGTGAGTTGAGATCACGCCACTGCACTCTAGCCTGGGCAACAGAGTGAGACTCTGTTTAAAAAAAAAAATCGGCCGGGCGCAGTGGCTCAAGCCTGTAATCCCAGCACTTTGGGAGGCCGAGACGGGTGGATCACGAGGTCAGGAGATCGAGACCATCCTGGCTAACCCGGTGAAACCCCGTCTCTACTAAAAAATACAAAAAACTAGCCGGGCGAGGTGGTGGGCGCCTGTAGTCCCAGCTACTCGGGAAGCTGAGGCAGGAGAATGGCCTGAACCCGGGAGGCGGAGCTTGCGGTGAGCTGAGATTCGGCCACTGCACTCCAGCCTGGGCGACAAAGCAAGACTCCGTCTCAAAAAAAAAAAAAAAAAAAAAAATCAGGTAAAGATTCTTCAGACCTTCAGAGTAATGTGCTGTGGAAGGTGATGTGAGCCACGTTCTGAATTCTATGGCAGCTTTATCACAGACCATACACACTTGCACTCATTCCCTCTGTCCCCACACGTGTTTGAATTGTCCCCTTTTTTTTCTTGCTCCCACATAATACCGGGCCAGGCCAGAGGCCGTCATCTCCTCTGCCAAGCACAGAAAGATGGGGATGCAGTTCCCTTTTGGTTGAAGGGTGGGGGGACGCTCCAGAAATCCTTACCTTGATCATTGTACTTCACTTTATTTTTTCTTTTTTTTTGAGAAGGAGTCTTGCTCTGTCGCCCGGGCTGGAGTGCAGTGGCACGATCTCGGCTCACCGCAAGCTCCGCCTCCCGGGTTCACGTCATTCTCCTGCCTCAGCCCCCCGAGTAGCTGGGTCTACAGGCGCCCACCACCGCGCCCGGCGCGGTTAATTTTTTGAAGTTTTAGTAGAGACAAGATTGCACTGTGTTAGCCAGGATGACCTCGTGATCCGCCCGCCTCGGCCTCCCAAAGTGCTGGGATTATAGGCGTGAGCCACCAAGCCGGGCCGCTAGGTGTACTTTCAAAAGTCATATATATGTGAACTGTACGTATTTGAAATATATATTCCAATAAAAAATAAAACTAATATATAAATATTTTAGCTGCGTATAAAATCACTTTGGATTTTTTTCATCAAGTTATCTTCACGTCAAAGATGGCTTTTGTGACTCGTGAAGGATAAGTGAGCTCAGGGAAGCAGGTGGGAGAGAGGGGATCACTTTGGGAGTGGCCTCCCACTGGTGACCTCACAGACCCCCTCCCCCTTCTCTGACCCGGCCGACCCCACATCAGTGACACAGAAGACCCCAGATGACGAGGCCTGCATATCTCCTGTGACTGACAGCTGAGACACCGCACCACAGCCCGGATCCAGCCCTGGCCCAAGGGGGCTCCCACCTCTGACGTCCCCGTCCGCACGTTCCGAGCCTGCACTCCCACCGCAAACATCCGGGGGCCGCTACTGCGCCCAACGACCGCCCCTCTCTGACGCCTCGGGTCGGCGTTTGAATTTTAACCCAAGAAAAGAGTAAAAGTAAAGCGGAAATCAATGCAGAAGCGGTGTTGCCGCCACTGAGCTTCGTGATGGGCGTGTCCAGAGCCGGGCGCCTCCTCCCGCGGCAGCCGCCGGGCTCGCTCCGATGCGCTCAGCTTCTCGCGGGGCTAAGCGTCTGGGCGGGGATGGCCCGAGGCGGGGGTGTGGCGAGGCTGGAGAACGCTGAAAGCTAGTGGGCTTAGGAAGGCAAACGACGCTCTGAAATTTGGCTCACGGGTAATACGTTCCCGCCCTTCACGGCGGCTCTGTCAGCGCTGCTGGGTTCCACCTCGCCTGTGCGTTGCTTAGGGACCAGTTTCTTAGTGACAGGCCCCTCAATATTCCCATTGGCCAGGAAGCCCAAGACCCCACAGCCGTAGGCTAAAATTGTTGTCTGTTTCAGACACGTCGGCGAATTCCCCGCCTCTACGTTGCCGGGAGACAGCATGTTGCCTAGCAGCGTGCGGCTCCCATTGCCATTGGCCTCGGCTCTCCGCCCCGCCCCGCCCCGCCCCGCTGGGACCCGCCGGGGTCTGCGCCAGAGCCGGACTGGGCGAGCTGCGAGGCGGAGTCTTCCGCGTGCGCTTTGGAGAACCCGCCCTCGCGTCGCGGAAGCGCGTCTGCGAAGGAGGCGCCGGGCGCAGGCGAGGCCTGGGGCCGCGTAGTCGCTGCTCAGTGCGCCGTGTGGGGCCTCGACCCCCGGCCCGGGCTTCCCTGCTCGTTTTCCAGCGGGCGTCTTGGTTCCCGTTCCAGGCCAGCCCCCTCCTGGGTCGCCGCTTCATCCAGCGCTTGGGTCATTTGTGTCGTTGGCGTTTTCCTCTTAAACACAAACTTTAAATGTGTTCATCTACTCGTGACGGCGAGTTTAGCAGACTTTCATTCCCAGAAGACGTGTCACACGATCTGTATCTTTTTCCTACAGAAATTGACGGACGTCGTCATTTCTAAATTTACGCAGGGGCTGGTTCATCCCGCGGCTTCACCTAGAGAAAAGAGCCTGAGGCCGGGCGCGGCGGCTCACGCCCGTAATCCCAGCACTTTGGGAGGCCGAGGCGGGCGGATCACAAGGTCAGGAGCTCCAGACCAGCCTGGCCAACATGGTGAAACCTCGTCTCTACTAAAAATACAAACAGATAGCCAGGCGTGGCGACGCTTGCCTGTAATCCCAGCTACTTAGGAGGCTGAGGCAGGAGAATCGCTTGAACCCGAAATGCTGCCACTGCACTCCAGCATGGGCCATAGAGCGAGACTCCACCTCAAAAAAATAAATAAATAAAATAAAAAATAAAAAACATGGACACGGAGGGGAGCATCACACACCGGGGCCTGTCGGGGCGGTGGGGGCCAGGAGAGGGAGAGCATCAGGAGATATACCTAATGTAGACGATGGGTGGATGAGTGCAGCAAATCACCATAGCACGTGTATACCTGTGTAACAAACCTGCACGTTCTGCACATGTACCCCAGAACTTAAAGTATAATTTAAAAAACAGAGAAAACCTTCTGAGCGTTTCTCCGGGACGGCGGGCGGCAGCTGGGACGGGCTGGGGCGGTGGAGCGCGGGGCAGGAAGCAAGGCGATGCGTGCTCCTCCTGCACTGGCTTCTGTGAAAAGAGGGACTGATTGGAGAGCACTGCTGAAAAGCGAACTACGCGTCAGTGAGTAATTAACTCAGTAAAATATGAGCTTCTGCATCCAAAACCACTTGTCTGTGCTTTAAAGATTTTGTCTCACCATGGTGTCGTATTCATCTGAATCCTGTGTTGCTTTTGCTTTGTAATCTGAATTATCTGTCACTGCCCCAGTCTGTTTTTTGTTTAACTGTTCGATATTCATAGAAATTTCTCTACATGGGACCCTTTAGCAGAGAGAATAATCTGTTATAGCAAGTATTTTCTGAGTAGTTTTACGGATTCTATTTTTTTTTTAGCAGGTCAATGTTTTCCTGGTTAGTTTTATGATTTTATTTCAACTTTTACCAATTTGTAACTAGAACTGGAGTACTGATGACAAGATGTACACTTGTAAGTAAATATTCTATTCATTATATTCTATTCATTATATTCATTATATTAAGAAGAATAAATCACCCTGACAGTCAACAAATAACCATCTTTTTTTTTTATTTTTTTTTTATTTTTTTGAGACGGAGTCTCGCTCTGTCACCCAGGCTGGAGTGCAGTGGCCGGATCTCAGCTCACTGCAAGCTCCGCCTCCCGGGTTTAAGCCATTCTCCTGCCTCAGCCTCCCGAGTAGCTGGGACTACAGGCGCCAGCCACCTCGCCCGGCTAGCTTTTTGTATTTTTTAGTAGAGACGGGGTTTCACCGTGTTAGCCAGGATGATCTCGAACTCCTGACCTCGTGATCCGCCTGTCTCGGCCTCCCAAAGTGCTGGGATTACAGGCTTGAGCCACCGCGCCCGGCCATAACCATCTTTTTAAATTTTTTCATTTATGTATTGATTTATTTATTAGAGGGAGGGTCTCTGGTCGACTCGTCTGGAGTCCAGTGGCGCCATGATAGCTCACTGCAGCCTGGAACTCCTGGGGTCAAGTGGTCCTCCCGCCTTAGCCTCCCAAGTAGCTGAGACTACAGGCGCGTGCTACTGCATCAGGCTGATTTTTGTATCTTTATTAGAGATGAGGTCTGCCTAGGTTGTCCAGGCTGGACTCAAACACCAGCTCAAGCCATCCTCCTGCCTCAGCCTCCCGGAGTACTGGGATTATGGGCATGAGACACCACACTCGGCAATAATAACAATCTTTTTAATGGACCCACTCAAACAAAATAGAACCTGCTCAACTAAAACTTCCTGGCTATCCTCAAATAATATTAAAAACCATCCTATCTTAATATGAATTACCCTAAAATCTATTGTTGGCAAATACAAGTTTTCAGTACATCAGTGAACGTTGACGTTTGGTATATTGGGGAAACTGGCTTTTGAAATATATTTTTTAATTGATTGTAGATAACATTGTGTTCAGCAGCTGTGATGGAAGTGGCATTCTACACCAGACGACTGCTGATACAATACACATCTCTATAGAATCTAGTTATTATAAGGACCACCTCATGTATTATCATTATGAAAATCACCATCTATGAAAATAGGAAGCAAGTTAAAGCTAGAAATGTATGTGATTTGATTTATGTGTTTTGGCTGGTCTCAATTCTGCAGCTTCCTAACACGTTTGAAGCAAGGATCCTTGCCTGTGATTGTATTATTAATACATTCTGTGTAAGCTTAGTTTAAATGATATTGTTCCAGCCAGGCATGGTGGCACCTATAGTAACAGCTACTCGGGAGGCTGAGGTGGGAGGATCCCTTGATCCCAGGAATTTGAGGCCGCAGTGTGCCAGTGCACTCCAGCCTGGATGACAGCAACACCCTGAAAAAAAATTAAAAATAAGATAAAATGATATTGTTCCTGTGAAAGAATGCCCATTCTTTTGCAGAGATCGTGCTCTTTTGGCAACTTTTAAAAGCTTTGGATTTGGAAGTTAAATTCTTCAAGTTCATTATTATTCAGGGGTGCATTTACAATTCGAGGTTTAGAAACAGTTTGTCAACATCTACGAAATTAATTGCAGGGATTTTTGTCGGAGCGGCACCAGTTGGAAAGAATTGACATCTTAGCAATATTGTGACTACAATAATGAAAAAGGAGTATGCTCCATTTATTTAGGTTTTCCTTTTTTTTTTCTTTCTCTCTCTTTCTTTTCCCTCCTTTCTTTCCGTCCTTCCCTCCCTCCCTCCCTTGAGATAGGGTCTCCCTCTGTTCCCCCGGCTGGAGTGCAGTGGCCTGATCATGGCTCACTGCAGCCTCCGTTTCCAGGGCTCAAGTCATGCTTACACCTCAGGCTCCCAAGTAGCTGGGATTACAGCCGCACACCACCAAGCCAGGCTAATTTTTGTATTTTTAGTAACGACGGGGCTTGGCCATATTTCCCAGGCCCCTCTGGACTCCTGACCTCAGACGAGCCCTCTCTGCTTTGGGCCTCCCAGAGTGCTGGGATTACAGCTGCGAGCTACTGCGCCGGCCTACGTTTTCTTTTAATAGTGTTTCATAGTTTTCTGGATACAGATAGGTTCATATTTTGTTAGATCCAAGGATTTCTTGGATTTGTTGTATCCAAGAATTTCTTTTTGTTGTTTTATTGCACATGGTAGGCTTTTAAAGTTTTCCAGTTTCAGTTGACTTTAATATATTGGCCTTGTACTTTTGCTTCTTGTTACCTCCCTCACTCCTATCAAGCCACAGAAGAGGAGGCTCCACCTCACTTTTGATTTCCAAAATTATAGTTTAGAAGAGATGGTTCTGAAAAGAGCGGGAGGGGGCAGGGGGTGGCGCGCTTCTTCCGCTGATGGGGAGCGCTGAGCTGCTGCGCTGCCCCTGGTGGCCGGCAGGGGGCGCCCAACCCTACAAGTGTGGCACGTGGCGCGCATGCGCATTTCGCCCGCGGCGTCGCCACAGGGTGAGGGAGGTTGGTTTCCTCAGAAGCCACCCGGGAGCCCGGGCTTGGGGATGACTTGAGGCCGCGTCCTTGGTGAGGAAAAAACTTCCCAGAGGAACTCTGCTGGGGAATACCTAGAGTCATTTTCCTTTATTAAAAAATGTTTTTATAGGCCAGGCGCCGTGGCTCTCGCCTGTAATCCCAGCACTTTGGGAGGCCAAGGTGGGTGGATCATGAGGTCAGGAGTTCGAGACCAGCCTGGCCAAGATGGTGAAACCCCGTTTCTACTAAAAATACAAAAATTAGCCGGGCGTGGTGGCAAGTGCCTGTAGTTCCAGCTACTCGGGAGACTGAGGCAGGAGAATTGCTTGAACCCAGGAGACGGAGGTTGCAGTGAGCCGAGATCGCGACATTGCACTCCAGCCTGGGCAACCTGAGCAAGACTCCGTCTCTAAATAAATATATAAATAAATAAACAACGATTTTTTAGGTTTTTTTTTTTTTTTTTTTTTTTTTTTTTGAGACAGAGTCTCATTCTGTCGCCCAGGCTGGAGGTGGTCTTGGCTCACTGCAATCGCCGCCTCCCGGGTTCAAGCGATTCTCCTGTCTCAGCCTCCAGGGTAGCTGGGATTACAGGCGCCTGCCACCACGCCCGGCTAATTTTTGTATTTTTAGTAGAAACGTGGTTTCACCATCTTGGCCAGGCTGGTCTTGAACTCCTGACCTTATGATCCATCCGCCTCAGCCTCCTGAAGTGCTGGGATTACAGGCATAAGCCACCGCGCCCAGCCGCGCCGCATTTTCTTACCCATTCATCTGTTGATGGACATTTAGGTTGCTTCCAAATCTTGGCTGTTGTGAACAGTGCTGCAACAAACATGGCAGTGCAGACATCTCTTAGACATACTGATTCCCTTTCTTTCGGGTATCTAGCCAGCAGGGATTGCTGGAGCGTGTGGTAGCTCAATTTTTAGTTTTTTGAGGAACCTCCAAACTGTTCTCCATGGTGGTTGTACTAATTTACATTGCCACCAACTGTGTACGAGGGTTCCCTTTTCTCGACGTCCTCCAGAGACACTTTCCTTAAATTCATAAGCAGAGATTCCCTCATGTTCTGGAATGTTCCCATGCGTTATTCTTTACTTTCTCTGGAAATCATTGAGTGAGATCTGTTTTAGGCATTTCCCTTCACAGAGGGGTTGGTAGCAGGAAACAGAGCACCTGGTGTTTCCTTAATCAGGATTGTTCTGGGAGGAAATCCACGCAAGTCCAGAGAAGTGCGTGGCCCAGGTGAGGCTTGCAGGGAACAGTGTTGGTGGCTACAGCTTGGGGAGTCTGGGAGAAGGAAAATGAGCACTCCTGTGGATGTGCTTTATTCATTTCTTCCTGTCTCATTTTCCCTACAGGGTTAAAGTAGTTGTAAAGAAGAAAGTTTTGCAAAGTACATGTATTAAAACTCAAAACATTAAGCCGGGTGTGGCGGCTCTTGCCTGTAATCCCAGCATTTTGGGAGGCCGAAGTGGGCAGATCACAGGTCATGAGATCAAGACCATCCTGGCTAACACAGTGAAACCCCGTCCCTACTAA
Organism: Rhinopithecus roxellana; assembly: GCF_007565055.1. Taxonomy (NCBI): domain Eukaryota; kingdom Metazoa; phylum Chordata; class Mammalia; order Primates; family Cercopithecidae; genus Rhinopithecus; species Rhinopithecus roxellana. The sequence goes on from NC_044558.1 coordinate 102,324,523, forward strand.
AAATACAAAAATTAGCCTGACGTGGTGGCACGTGCCTGTAGTCCCAGCTACTTGGGAGGCTGAGGCAGGAGAATCGTTTGAACCCGGGAGGCGGAGGCTGCAGTCAGCCAAGATCGCACCATTGCACTCCATCCAGCCTGGGTGACAGAGCAAGACTCTGTCCCCCCCAAAAAACTAATGAAATTAAATAAAAAATAAAACTAAAAACATTATTTCCAGTTAAAATAGTTCATATCAGCTGGACACAGTGGCTCACGCCGGTAATCCCAGCACTTTGGGAGACCAAGGCAGGTAGATCACCTGAGATCAGGAGTTCAAGACCAGCCTGGCCAACATGGTGAAACCCTCTCTCTACTAAAAAACACACAAAAAAGCAGCCAGGTGTGGTGGTGCACACCGGTAGTCCCAGCTACTAGGGAGGCTGAGGCAGAAGAATCGCTTGAACTCGGGAAGCGGAGGTTGCAGGGATCCAAGATCCTGCCACTGCACTCCAGCCTGGGCAATAGAATGAGACTCCATCTCAAAAACAAAACAAAACAAAAATAAACCCAGTTCATATCAAAAGGAAAATATAGGCTGCTCTGCCTGTGGAGTAGCATTGTTTCTTTATATCTCTAATAAACTTGCTTTTACTTAAAAAAAAAAAAAAAAAAAAAAAGGAAAATCCTAGCACTCTGGGAGGCTGAGGCAGGCAGATCACCTGAGGTCAGGAGTTCAAGACCAGCCTGGCCAACATGGTGAAACCCTGTCTCTACTGAAAATACAAAAATAAGCCAGGTGTGGTGGTGCACGCCTGTAATCCCAGCTACTCAGGAGGCCGAGACAGGCGAGTTGCTTGAACCTGGGAGGCAGAGGTTGCAGTGAGCCAAGATCACACCACTGCACTTCAGCCTGGGCGACAGAGCAAGACTCCATCTCAAAAAAAGAAAAAAAAAAGCTTGGGCACGGTGGCTCATGCCTGTAATCCCATGACTTTGGGAGGCCAAGGCAGGCGAATCACCTGAGGTCAGGAGTTCGAGCCCAGCCTGGTCAACATGGAGAATCCCTGTCTACTAAAAATATAAAATTAGCCGGGTGTGGTGGCACATGCCTGTAATCCCAGCTACTGGGGATGCTGAGGCAGGAGAATCGCTTGAATTGGGGAGGCGGAGGTTGCAGTGAGCCGAGATTGCACCACTGCACTCCAGTCTGGGCAACAGTAGCAAAACTCTTGTCTCAAAAAAAAAAAAAAAAGAAAGAAAAGAAAATGTAAAATGTAATTTTACTTTTCTGGTTTTAATAGAAGCAAATTCCTCAGTAATCTGTTTTTTTTTTTTTGAGATGGAGTCTCTCTCTGTCCCCAGGCTGGAGTGCAACAGCCGATCTCGGCTGACTGCAGCCTGCGCCTCCTGGGTTCAAGCAATTCTCCTGCCTCAGCCTCCCAAGTAGCTGGGACTACAGGTGCGCGCTGCCACATCTGGCTAATTTTCATATTTTTTAGTAGAGACAAGGTTTCACCATGTTGGGCAGGATGGTCTTCATCCATGTCAGGCAGGATGGTCTTCATCGCAGGATGGTGATCCACCTGCGTCAGCCTCCCAAAGTGCTAGGATTACAGGTGTGAGCCACCGCGCCCAGTCCATCAGTAATATTTTTAAAATGTGCTTATTAGCTCACCCCATTTTCACTTAAGGTAATTTCCATGGTTGATAATTTTTTATGACTCACTGACAATCTCAAAAGTTTTATCGTGGCCAGATGTGGTGGCTCACGCCTGTAATCCCAGTGCTTTGGGAGCCCGAGACTAGTGGATCACCTGAGGTGAGGAGTTGGAGACCAGCCTGGCCAAAGTGGCGAAACCCCATCTCTACTAAATATACAAAAATTAGCCAGACATGGCGGCAGGCGCCTGTAATCTCATGTACTTGGGAGGCTGAGGCAGGGAGAATTGCATGAACCCTGGAGGCAGAGGTTGCAGTGAGCCAAGATCATGCCACTGCACTCCAGTCTAGGCGATCCAGTGAGACTCCGTCTCAAAAATAAATAAATAAATAAAAGGTTTCTTTTTGTTTGTTTTTTGAGACAGGGTCTCACTCTGTTGCCCAGGCTGGAGTGCAGTGGTACGATCATGGCTCATTGCAGCCTCCGCCTCCCAGGCTTAAGCAATCCTCCCACCTTAGCCTCCCCAGTACAGGTGTGCATCACTATACCCGGCTAATTTTTTGTATTTTTGGTGGAGACAGGGGTTTCACCATGTTGGCCAGGCTGGTCTTGAACTCCTGAGCTCAGGCAATCCACCCACCTCGGCTTCCCAAAGTGATGGGATGACAGGCTTGAGCTCCCAGCCAGCTGCTAGTTTTGTGAGTGGGGCCCAGAACAAGTGAAAGCTCTGCAACAGGTGCAGGCTGTTGTGCAAGCTGCTCGGGCTACTTGGTCACATGACCCAGCAGATCCAATGCTGCTTGACATGTCAGTGGCAGAGAGCAATGCTGGGTGGAGCCTTGGCAGGCCCGCATAGGAGAATCACAATGTAGACTTTTAGGATTCTGGTGTAAAGCCCTGACATTATCTGCAGATAATTACTCTTTTTTTTTTTTTTTTGTACTTCAACATTTTATAACAATAGAGAGCCTTGTTTGAAATTACTACATTTTGAAAATACTACATGCTAACACAGACAATATGATACACAACCTCGTGAGAGAAGTTAGCAGGGAGCACATGGCAGAGGCCACAGGTTTAGACTAAGAGCCTTTCAATGGCCTGCTGAATGGATTGGATCTGCTGTTTCAGTTGTGAGCTTTCTTCGATGGTGACAGAACAGGTGATGACAGGCCTGGAGACCCCACAGTCTCTCCCCAGGGCCTGCTTTGAGCGCACAAATACGTAGGGCACGTTCTTGTCTTCACACAGCAGTGGAGGTGCAGAATGATCTCCAGTGGCTTGGTGTCTGCAGCTATCACGATGAACTCAGAGATGCCCCCATTAAGGGTTTTGGTGGCCTCATTGGCTCCTTTCTGAAGCTGCTTGTAGTTACATGACTACTGAACGAGCTCCAGTGGTTTCTTGGTGAGGTGGGCATCGCCGAGGGGCTAGGCCTTCGGATTCACATTGGTCTCAGTCATGGCTGTGGTTCCACGGGCTCGGCACTCCTAGGGCTGCGCAGCCGAGGTCTGAGAAGCGCTTGCCTCCACCCGAACTCTTCTTTTGACAACCAGCTTTTGGCTTGCTACTGGACAGTATTAGGGACTGAATAATTAACCAGGGACACCAAGTTACTGCATGACCTGAGCTGCTCATCACGAACTCAGTGTTATCTGACCTACCAAGCCATAAAGTGAGGCATACAGAGTAGCATTCCATCAGCATGCAATGATTGTGCCAAAACTCACAGAATGAGTGGACTCACCGAATGCCTTATCCACTGTCGTGGCGTTAGAGAAAGCTCTGTCTACCAGGTCTCTGGTTTAATAAAACATGACTAGAATGACTCTATCTTAAGGTGAGTAGCAAGGCACTCACAAGGCACCTGTAAGGTTGTTATGGTCTGAAAATAGCCACATTCTAAGCTGACCACCAATTATAATTGCAGAAATATTTATGATCATACAGGACATCTCCCACCAAGCCTCCAGAATGTCCAGATGTCCTAAGAGTGCAGCCCACTTTACTCAGAGAGAACCTTAATGAGCAGGCTTGGGTTGAAGGATTAATGGTCACTGATAGCACCAATAGCCTTACCTTTAGTGAGCACATCTGCACATTCCAGGTTTAATTGTAGCTCCTTAAGAGTTTCTGGTACGGCGTTCCTCCTTCTGCTTTCTGAAGCTGCCTTATTCTATAACAGAGTAGATTCTGATAAACTTGCTTCTTTCACTGTGCTCAGTGACTCACCTCAAATTCTTTCCTGTGTAAGATCTAAGAACCCTTTCATGGAGCCTGGACTGGAACTCCTCTTTTTCCTGTAACAATGGCATTGCTTCGGATCAAATTACCTACTTCACGGTAAATGAGGTACACCGTGGGCCCATGCTCATGGAATTCATGGGTCATGCTGTGTTCTCCACCATCCTACCGATTTTGGTTCTATTTTTCTGGTGGAACTCAGACTGAGACAAATATATAGTGAAAGGTAAGTCTTAATTACCCCCTTGACTTCAAGTCCATGTTTCCAGAGGAAGCCACCGCCATTTCCTTGTGTATCCTTCTAGAGAGATTTTCATAAACATATTTGTATGTACACATTATCAGTTAAAAGAGTCAAACTGTACAATATTTGAGGAGGTTTATTCTGAGCCAAAAGTGAGTGATCGCGGCCCACGGCACAGTCCCAAGAGGTCCTAAGACCCTGTGCCCACGGTGGTGGGGCTACAGCTTGGTTTTATACTTTTTTTTTTGAGATGGAGTCTCACTCTGTCTCCCAGGCTGGAGTGCAGTGGCATGATCTCGGCTCACTGCAACCTCTGCCTCCTGGGTTCAAGCAATTCTCTGCCTCAGCCTCCTGAGTAGCTGAGATTACAGGCACCTGCCACCACGCCTAATTTTTTTTGTACTTTTAGTAGAGATGGGGTTTCAACATCTTGACCAGGGTGGTCTTGAACTCCTGACCTCATGATCCACCTGCCTCGGCCTCCCAAAGTGCTGGGATTACAGGCGTGAGCCACCGCACCCCGCAGGTTTTACACATTTTAGGGAGAAAGGTCATAGATGGATTCAAAGATTTTGTGATTGGCACTTGGTTGTAAGAGTTATTATCTAAAGACCTGGAATCAACAGAAAGGAGTGTCTGGGTTAAGATAAGGGAGACCAAGGTTCCATTTTATTTTATTTTTTGACAGGGTCTCTGTTGCCCAGGCTGGATTGCAGTGGCACAATCTGTGGTTTACTGCAGCCTCTGCCTCTTGGGCTCAAGGAATCTGCCCACCTCTGCCTCCTGAGTAGCTGGGACTATAGGCATGTGCTGTCATCGCGCCCAGCTAAGACGGGGTCTCCCTATGTTGCCCAGGATGGTGTGGAACTTCTGGGCTCAAGCGATCCACCCACCTCGGCCTCCTAAAGTGCTGGGATTACAGGCTTGAGCACCACCATCCTGGCCATTCTTTTTTTTTTTTTTTTTTTTTGAGACAGACTCTCCCTCTGCTGCCCAGGCTGGAGGGATCTCAGCTCACTGCAAGCTCCGCCTCCCGGGTTCATGCCATTCTCCTGCCTCAGCCTCCGGAGTAGCTGGGACTACAGGCGCCCGCCACGTCGCCGGGCTAGTTTTTTGTATTTTTAGTAGAGACGGGGTTTCACCATGTTAGCCAGGATGGTCTCGATCTCTTGACCTCGTGATCCGCCCGTCTCGGCCTCCCAAAGTGCTGGGATTACAGGCTTGAGCCACCGCGCCCAGCCATCCATCCTGGCCATTCTTGTGCGGATGCAGCTCCAGGCAGCAGGCTTCAGAAAGAATAGATGGTAAACGTTTCTTATCAGAGTTAAAAAGGTGCTAGACTCTTATGTTCTCTCCTGGATCAGGAAAAGATGTGGAAAAGGAAGGAGATTCTCTACAAAATAGATTTCCCCCAGGAGACAGTTCTGCAGGGCTATATAAAACTATGTTAAAGAAATGCATGTCTGGGTAAAATACTTCGTTTTCTTCCAGGGCCTGCTATTTGTCATGTGATGTATTTTAATACTACAGTCTGTTTGGTCAGCCTTAAGGTGTCTGTTTTAATGTCGATGCTGGTCAGTTATACCTGAATTCCAAAGGGAGGAGAGTATAATGGGACATGTCCAAACCCTGCTTCCCATCAGGGACTGAACTGGTTTTTCAGGTTAACTTTGGCATTGAGAGAATCAGTTCATTCAGTTGGCTAGGGGGCTTACAATTTTATTTTTGGTTTACAAGGTATAGATAACTATGCCTAAGGGAGGAGACCACCCCTCATATTGTCTTATGCCCAATTTGCCCCTCATATTGTCTTCTGCCTCCAAAGAAAGAAAAAGTAAAAACTAAAAGGCAGAAATGAAATCCACAGGCAGACAGCCTGGCGCCACACCCTGGGCCTGGTAGTTAAAGATGGACCCCTGACCTAATTGGTTCTATTTCTATACAGACATTGTATATAAATGCACTGTGAAAATCCCTGTCTTGCTTTGTTCCGATCTAATTACCGGTGCATGCAGCCCCCAGTCACGTACCCCCTGCTTGCTCAATCAATCACGACCCTCTCACATGCACCCCCTTAGAGTTGTGAGCCCGGCTCTTGAGACAGAAGTCTTGCCGATGCCCCCCCCCCCCAATAAACCCCTTCCTTCTTTAACTCGGTGTCTAAGGAGTTTTGTCTGCTGCTCGTCCTGCTACATGCCTATACCTATATATACAAATGTTTATATATGCATATAAGTGTGTATGTATGGTTTGTTTTACACAAATGGATGCCGACTTTTTTTTTTGGTAGCGATGAGGTCTCAGGCTAATCTCGAACTCCTGGGCTCAAGAGATCCTCCTGCCTAGGCCTCCCAAAGCACTTAGATTACAGGCATAAATCACTGCGGCGGGTCCTGCTTCACCCTTTTAAAACTGCACTTGGGGGCTCCTCATCAGTGCAGACATTGGCTGGTACCTTCAAACCGCACAGACTCCCCCTGCGTGGACGCACCTCGCCTTGTTTACTCCGCTTTCGCCAACCTTTCACTTTCAGGTAATACCCTCTGGCGCCCTTCTCTGGAGCACACGCGTGAACGTCTCGGGATTCGAAAAAGTGGGATACTGAGGTAAAGGGTACGCGCTTTCAGAACGGGAAGACACCGCAAAACACCCGCCAAGACCTGGCCCCGCGTCCGCCCTGCCCACAACGCAGCCGCTCCCACTCCCGGAGCGTGCCCTGTGCTTCAGACTTCGGATTTGTGTGATCCGCTGTGTGCAACTGTACCCGAAAGGGCCTCCACTTGCACTACCTCGTGACAACTAAGGTGGACCGTCTTCTACTCCTAGGACTCATCCGCAGCTCAGCAGGGCTATCAGAATCCTAGGGCCTTCCAATCCGGAAGTTCCCCGTCCCTTCTGCCCCAACATAACATGGCGCCCACCGCAGCCACTTCCGTGATCCGCAGGCGACGACGTCTCCCGGCCAGGATCAAAGATGGCCGCGCGTCCGCCACGCGCCTACTCTCGCTGGCCACTCCCGGCTCCGCTCTAGCCGCCGCTCTCGGTGAGCGCCGCCGCCAGCCAATCGCGGGGCGCAGACGCCGCTGGCCCCGCCTCGTAGATCAGCTGAGGGAGTCGCAATGTCTGTTGACAGCGGCGGCGGCGCAGCCGGTTCCGGGTTCGACGCGGGGCGGGGGTAAGCGCGGCTGGCGAGAGGGCTGCGGCGGACCGCGAAGGGGGACCTGGCTGCGGCCGTGGGAGGGGGCGCCCGCCGGCGTCTGGGCCGGGCCGCGGGGCTGCGTGGGCGCGGGCGGCCGGGCCGGGGCTCGCGGGGTGGGGCAGGCGCCGAGTCTGGGCCTCTGGGGTCGGGAGTCTCCACGGGCGTTTCCGGGGTCTCCGCAGATGTGAATCCCGATGGAGCGGCCCGAGGAAGGCAAGCAGCCGCCGCCGCCGCAGCCCTGGGGACGGCTCCTGCGCCTGGGCGCGGAGGAGGGCGAGCCGCACGTCCTCCTGAGGAAGCGGGAGTGGACCATCGGGCGGAGACGAGGTGCGGGGCGGGGGCCGGAGCCGGGGCGGGGCCGGGGCCGGGCAGAGCCACCCGGTTGCGGGCAGGCCACAGGGGCGGCGGTGCAGTGAGCTCCAGATTTTTCGATGGAGTGAAATCTCATGTAAGAACTGGTGTTTATTCGGTGTTCTGCCCACCCACTCTTGCGCATGATTCATGCACTTCATTTAGCCCTCGTTACAACTTTATAAAGTAGTTGTGTTAATATACTCTCCGGAATGCAATATTGTCACGTTCGTTGCTGTACAGAGTATCTTTTCTGATTATAATGGAACAAAGTTAAAAATAACAGAAGGAAAAGTGGAAAATTCACAGATATATGGACATTAAACACCACACCCTTAAAGCAACTGATGGGTCAAATAAGTCTTTACAGGGGGGAGCCTTTAAAAATATTTTGAAGGCCGGGCGCGGTGGCTCAAGCCTGTAATCCCAGCACTTTGGGAGGCCGAGACGGGCGGATCACAAGGTCAGGAGATCCAGACCATCCTGGCTAACACGGTGAAACCCCGTCTCTACTAAAAAAAAATACAAAAAACTAGCCGGGCGAGGTGGCGGGCACCTGTAGTCCCAGCTACTGGGAGGCTGAGGCAGGAGAATGGCGTAAACCCGGGAGGCGGAGCTTGCAGTGAGCTGAGAACCGGCCACTGCACTCCAGCCCGGGCGACAGAGCGAGACTCTGTCGCAAAAAAAAAAATAGAAATAAAAATAAAAATAAAAATATTTTGAGACAAATGAAACAAAAATAGAATACACCAAAAGACATTTAGGATGCAGCCAAGGCAGTACTCGAAGGAAATTTATAGCTGTAGTGCCTACATTAACGAAGATCTCAAGTCCCAGAATATTTATTTATTTAATGAACCTGGAAAGCTAAGAACTTGAACAAAGTCATACAATTAGTGAGAGGAAGTTCCCTCAGCCTCCACATTCACTGCCTCCAGGCTCCCAAGTAACCATCTGGTAGTTTGATTTTCTCCTGTAGCCTTTGTATGGGGAGGGAAATGCACTGGTCCTGTCAACAAAAATGTTTAGTTTGTGTGAAAATTAATAAATTAGCTCTGACATTATACTTTAAAAAGGAGCGAGGATGGGAAATATGTGCTGTTTGGAAGGGAATTTTTTTTTTGTTTACTGTCACCCCTTATAATATGTTTGTACTTGTTTTTTTTTGTTTGTTTGCTTTTTTTTGTTTGTTTGTTTGTTTGTTTTTTGAGGCGGAGTCTCGCTCTGTCACCCGGACTGGAGTGCAGTGGCCGGATCTCAGCTCACTGCAAGCTCCGCCTCTCGGGTTCACGCCATTCTCCTGCCTCAGCCTCCCGAGTAGCTGGGACTACAGGAGCCCGCCACCTCGCCCGGCTAGTTTTTGTATTTTTAGTAGAGACGGGGTTTCACTGTGTTAGCCAGGATGGTCTCGATCTCCTGACCTTGTGATCCGCCCGTCTCGGCCTCCCAAAGTGCTGGGATTACAGGCTTGAGGCACCGCGCCCGGCCGTTTGTTTGCTTTTTTGAGGTAAGAGTCTTGCTCTGTCTCCCAGGCTGGGTTGCAGTGGTGTGATCTCAGCTCACTGCACCCTCTGCCTCCTGGTTCAAGTGATTCTCCCGCCTCAGCCTCTGGAGTAGTGGAACTACAGGCGTGTGCCACCATGCCTGGCTAATTTTTGTATTTTTAGTAGAGACAGGGTTTCTCCATGTTGACCAGGCTGGTCTTGAATTCCTGGCCTGAAGTGCTCCGCCTGCTTTGGCCACCCAAAATGCTGGGATTACAGGCGTGAGCCACTGCGCCGAGCCTTTTTTTTTTTTGAGCCAGAGTCTCGCTCTGTCGCCCAGGCTGGAGTACAGTGGTGGGATCTCGGCTCACTGCAACCTCCACCTCCTGGGTTCACACGTTTCTCCTGCCTCAGCCTCCTGTGTAGCTGGCATTGTAGGCACACACTACCACGCCCGGCTATTTTTTTGTATTTTTAGTAGAGACGGGATTTCACCATGTTGGCCAGACTGGTCTCAAACTCCTGATCTCGTTGACCCACCCGCCTTGGCCTCCCAAAGTGCTGAGATTACAGGCATGAGCCACATCTCCCAGCCCAGAATTTATTTTTCTTTCTTTTTTTTTGAGAGTCTCGCTCTGTGGCTCTGTCGCCCAGGCTGGAGTGCAGTGGCGCCATCTCGGCTGACTGCAAGCTCTGCCTCCCGGGTTCACACCATTCTCCTGCCTCAGCCTGCCTAGTAGCTGGGACTACAGGCGCCCGCCACCACACCATGCTAGTTTTTTGTAGTCGTGGTAGAGATGGGGTTTCACCATGTTAGCCAGATGGTCTTGATCTCCTGACTTCGTGATCTGCCTGCCTCAGCCTCCCAAAGTGCTGGGATTGCAGGCATGAGCCACCGTGCCTGGCCCACCAGATTTTACTTTTGACGAACCTCAGCTTATTGTTCTTTTTTCCTAGTTTGTGCTTTTTGTGCCTTGTCTGTGAAGTCCATGCCAGACCCAATGGCACTAAGATTTTCACCTGTCTTTTCCACTGGAAGTTTCATAGTTTTAGGTTTTACATTTGTCTCTGGCCATCCTTACACAGCTACAATACTGTATTGATTACTATAGCATGATGGTAAGTCCATTAAGTGATATGAGTCTTCCAACTTCATTCTTTTTCAAAATTGCTTTGGTTATTCTACAGTTTTTTTCTGTGAACTTTAGAGTCAGCTTGTCAGTGTCTACAAGCCCTCTGGGATTTTGATTAGAATTGCCTTGAAGGTATGAAACAATCTAGGGGACAGCTGGCGTCTTGACAATATTGAGTCTCTGATTCACACACCCATAGGTCAGTGATGGGAGCAAGGCTCAGGCCAAAGCAGATTCAGAGTGTCATTCTATGTGGAACATTTGGGAAAAGTACATTTGCATGGCACTGTCGCCTGACCAAACCCTTAGCTTTTTAATTGCCTTTAGTGTCTTATAGTATCTTTATGTATCCTTATAGATTATTATAAGCAGTAATGATTAATGATGAGATATTAAAAAGCCTTTGTTCTTTTTTTTTTTTTTGAGACAGAGTCTCGCTCTGCTGCCCAGGCTGGAGTGCAGTGGCCGGATCTCAGCTCACTGCAAGCTCCGCCTCCTGGGTTTACGCCATTCTCCTGCCTCAGCCTCCCGAGTAGCTGGGACTACAGGCGGCCGCCACGTCGCCCGGCTAGTTTTTTGTATTTTTTAGTAGAGACGGGTTTTCACCGTGTTAGCCAGGATGGTCTGGATCTCCTGACCTCGTGATCCGCCCGTCTCGGCCTCCCAAAGTGCTGGGATTACAGGCTTGAGCCACCGCGCCCGGCCAGCCTTTGTTCTTTTTTTTTTGAGATGGTGTTTCACTCTTTTTGCCCAGGCTGGAGTGCAATGGCGTGATCTCGGCTCACAGCAACCTCCGCCTCCCAGGTTCAAGCGATTCTCCTGCCTCAGCCTCCCAAGTAGCTGGAATTACAGGCGCCTGCCACCACGCCTGGCTAATGTTTGTATTTTCAGTAGAGGTAGGGTTTCACTATGTTGGCCAGGCTGGTCTCGAACTCATGACCTCATGATCCGTCTGCCTCGGCCTCCCAAGGTGCTGAGATTACAAGTGTGAGCCACTGCGCCCAGCTGTAAAATTGCCATTTGAGAGGCTGTGTGTAGCTGGAGGTGTTGATGGGTGTCTTTGAGAGGGTGGGGATTCAGAAGGGTTCAGGACGGGCCGGGCGTGGTGGCTCAAGCCTGTAATCCCAGCACTTTGGGAGGCCGAGGGGAGCAGATCACGAGGTCAGGAGATCGAGACCATCCTGGCTAACACGGTGAAAACCCATCTTTACTAAAAATACAAAAAATTAGCCAGGCATGGTGGCGGGCGCCTGTAGTCCCAGCTACTTGGGAGGCTGAGGCAGGAGAATGGTGTGAACCCGGGAGGTGGAGCTTGCAGTGAGCCGAGATTGCGCCACTGCACTCCAGCCTGGGCAACAAAGCAAGACTCTGTCTAAAAAAAAAAAAAAAAATTTTTTTTTCATAACTGTCTTGGTTAAGTGTTTTTCTTTTTTTTTTTTTTTTTTTTTTGAGACGGAGTCTCGCTTTTTGTCGCCCAGGCTGGAGTGCAGTGGCCAGATCTCAGCTCACTGCAAGCTCCGCCTCCCGGGTTGACGCCATTCTCCTGCCTCAGCCTCCCGAGTAGCTGGGACTACAGGCGCCCGCCACCTCGCCCGGCTAGTTTTTTGTAGTTTTTTAGTAGAGACGGGGTTTCACCGTGTTAGCCAGGATGGTCTCGATCTCCTGACCTCGTGATCCGCCCGTCTCGGCCTCCCAAAGTGCTGGGATTACAGGCTTGAGCCACCGCGCCCGGCCAAGTGTTTTTCTTACATATGTACAAGGGGGATCCTGAGTTTGAACCACATACTTTGGTAAAGCAAAGGGCATTAGGGTTCATAGTTCCCATGGTCATATTCCATGTCATCCCACCCTGTCTTTTTTAGGTTGCGACCTTTCGTTCCCTGGCAATAAACTGGTCTCTGGAGATCACTGTAAAATTGTAGTGGATGAAAAATCAGGCCAGGTGACACTGGAAGATACCAGGTGAGTACGTTCTGAGCTTCTTTTGGTGTGTCTTCTTGTACCTTAAGAAGCCTGACTCCGTGCTAGTGTGCTGTGTGCCGCGGCTGGGGAGGAGAAGAAATGCGGTCTTTAATGTGATAACAGCAGCTCATTTTTATAACACAGCACAGTCATGTGTCCCTCAGCAACAGGGATACAGTCTGAGAAATGTGTCGTTAGACAATTCCATCATCTTGCAAACATCATGGAGTATACTTAAACAAACCTGGATGGTATAGCCTACTACGTACCTGGGCTACATGGTACAGCCTATTGCTCCCAGGCTGGAAACCTGAACAGCGTGCCCCTGTGCTGAATGCTGTAGGCAGTGGTAACACAATGGTAAAAGTATTTATCTATCTAAACATAGAAAGGTAATACCCTAGTAAAAATAGGATATTTTAGTCTTAGGGGACTACTACCATATATGCATCTATTGAACAAAGCGTTAGTATCAGGCCGGACGTGGTGGCTCACCTGTAATCCCAGCACTTTGGGAGGCTGAGGCAGGCGGATGAGGTCAGGAACTCGAGCCCAGCCTGGCCAACATGGAGAAACCCCGTCTCTATTAAAAATATAAAAATTAGCCGGGCATGGTGGCGGGCACCTGTAATCCCATCTACTCAGGAGGCTGAGACAGGAGAATCACTTGAACCCGGGAGGCGGAGGTTGCGGTGAGCCGAGATGCGCCATTGCACTCCAGCCTGAGAAGCGAGTGAAACTCCGTCTCAAAACAAAACAAAACAAAAGTTATTATCTGGGACATGGCTGTAGTTAATTAGGCTCCCAAGGTAGAAGAAGATGTATTTCCTGGTTTCCAGGATGGGACATTTAGTGACACTTTGGTGTCTATGACCCCTTCTTGAATGCATTCAAATTAAATATGTCTCAGAAATAAGACTTAAAAGATGCTCATAATTTTTAGTTCTTGCAAGCCTATTCAGGTTTGATTTCTTTCCCTCAAATCCAAAAATCGGTTTTTAAAACTAATACATTTTTGTTCTTGTACAACTTAAGTACAGATTGAGTATCTGAAATGATCAGGACTGGAGTGTTTAGATTTTGAATTTTTTCAGATTTTAGAATATTTGCATTATAATTACCAGTTGAGCATGTCTGATTCAAAATTCTGAAATGCTCCAGTGGATATTTTTTGCGTGTCTTATTGGTGCTCAAAAAGTTTAGGATTTCAGATATCTGATTAGGGACATTCAGCTTAGGGATATTTAACTTAGAAAGTGGAAAGCTTTCCAAAATCCCATCCATACGTTAGAAATGCGTGTGTGGGTATATATATTTTGCATAAATGCGATTACGCTACACATACTGTTGTAGCGTCAGCTTTTTTCTTTTTTTTTTTTTTGAGATGGAGTTTCACTCTGTCACAGGCTGGAGTGCAGTGGTGCAATCTCGGCTCACTGCAGCCTCCACCTCCCAAGTTCCAGTGATTCTCCTGCCTCAGCCTCCCGTGTGGCTGGCATTATAGGCACGCACTGCCACACCCAGCTAATTTTTTTGTGTTTTTAGTAGAGACGGGATTTCACCATGTTGGCCAGGCTGGTCTCAGACTCCTGATCTCGGGTGATCCGCCTGCCTCGGCCTCCAAAGTGCTGGGATTACAGGCGTGAGCCATGGCGCCCGGCCAAGCTTTTTACACTTACAGTGTTGTGTGGAGCACTTCACATGTCCCTGCGTCTGCATCCATCTCATCTTCTTGTCATTTTAGGATAGTTTCTTTGTCACTTCCCTTATTGGTGGACATTTATTGTTTTGACTTTTTGTTACTATAAATAACACTGCAGTGACTCTTTCCCAAACTCTGCTTTCATGTCTGTTTTCTTGGGATGATTCTTGGAAGGGAAGCCTGTGTCGGTGTCACTCAGAATGTGCCTATTCCGTTTTTTTTTTCTTTTTTGAGATGGAGTCTCGATCTGTGGCTCAGGCTGGAGTGCAGTTGGTGTGATCTCGGCCCACTGCAACCTCCACCACCCGGATTCAAGCGATTCTTCTGCCTCAGCCTCCTGAGTAACTGGGCTTACAGGTGCATGCCACCACGCCCGGCTCAGGTGGGGTTTCACCATGCTGGCCAGGCTGGACTTGAACTCCTGGCCTCAGGTGATCCACCTGCCTCAGCCTCCCCACGTGCTGGAATTGCAAGCGTGAGCTCCCGCACCCAGCCAGAATGTGCGTCTTTTAGGTCTGCTGCAAGTGGCAGGCAGTCTTCTAGCAGCATGTGGAGAGTGTGCTGTTCTCACTGCAGGGTTGGCAGGTGGTCTTCTAGCAGCATGTAGAAGAGTGTGCCACGTTCTTGGCAGAGGTGGGCTGAAGGGGAGGGTTGCTCAAGCAGAAGGAACCACATGTATGGGAGCCCCCGAGCATGAGCAGGGCCATGTGGTCAGAGCGTGTGGTGAGCAGCAAAGTCGCATGAGGGAGCCTGAGAGCAGTGAGGAGTCATTGAAGGGGTGTAAGCGGAGGAGTGAAATAATCAGATTTTTGTTTGGAAAGAGCAGGAGGATGAGTGATGACTGCAGTCGCCCCTCGGCATCTGGGGGGATTGGTTCCAGCGCCCCTGCATGCACCCAAATCCGTGTGCACTCCAGCCTCGTAACCAGCCCTGCAGAGCATGAGAACACAAAGTCACTCCAGTTCCAGTGCCCCTGATGCACCCAAATCTGTGTGTACTCGCGCCCTGTAGCCAGCCCTACGGAGCACGAGGACACAGAAAGTCAGTCCGGCATGTATGTGGGGTTCACTCCCTCTCATTGAAAAGAACCCGTGTATAAGTGCATCTGCACCTGTCATTGAAAAGAATCCGTGTATAAGTGCACCTGCACAGCTCAAAACCGCATCTTCCAGGGTCAGCTTTGTACTGCAACAGCAGAACTCAGGCACACACAGCCACTGCCTGGTTTTGAAGGTTTTACGGGGAGACGGCCATGGCAGTTCATTTGCTTACTGTCTGCATTTGCTTTCCTGCTACAGACGGCAGAGCTGAGTAGTGGCAGTGGTGACCGGGTGACCAGGTGATGGCAAAACCTACACTGTTGACCCTCTGTTTACAGAATCGTTTGCCACTCCCATACCTCAGCAAACTGTGGTGGTCACTAGGATGTGAATTCTGTCCACTGCTGGGGCCTCGGGAGTGAGGCTGCAGAGCTGAGGCCTGTGTGGTTTGGCTGAAATCCGTCGTTTTGTTCGGTTGCCGTTTTGTGTGTCGGGTATGCTGTGCTCTTGGACCTTCGTCACCTGACCAACAGCTAATTTCCCATCAGGTCTCTGCTCAGAGGTCCCCAGGAGGCACTTCCTGCCCCACCAACTTAGCCTTCTCCTGTCTGTCCCTGGGTCAGCAGCATCTGAATTGGCCTCTCCCAGGGCAGAGCGCCTCGAGGGGTTTGGCAGCCAGACCACAGGCTCTGAGCGCAGGGCCATGTCCTGCAGCTAATGGCCCGGCATTTATTCCACTTCTGCCCAGAGCCAGTCTCTTGGGAGGGATCAGTACTTATTGGAGACATGAGCTCACCGGGGTCATGATGGCTGCAGGGAACGGAACTGTGGATAGTGCAAGTCCAGCTCAGGGGAGGCTGGAAGTGGGAGCACCACACTGCAGATAAGGCCTCCGGGTCCAGTAGGAGGAACCCAGGCCTGCAGCAGCAGAGCTGCCAAGCACGTGAGGAGGTGTGGTGGCGACTGGTTAGGCTGTCAGTGAGGGAGAAGTGGGTGAGCCATTTCTCGAGAGAATGGTGAGGGGTGCATGGATGTGTGCATCGTTACATATTTATGCCGTTCCTATGAGTATTTCCAGAATGGTCATATTGAGCTGCCTTGCTGATGGTGCTAGAAAAAAAATCTCGTAACTCCAAGTTACTTTAAGTAGAATAAATTGTGTTTCTGTTTTTTTACAGCACCAATGGAACAGTGATTAACAAGCTGAAAGTTGTTAAGAAGCAGACGTGCCCTTTACAGAGTGGGGATATCATCTACTTGGTGTACAGGAAGAATGAACCGGAACACAGTAAGAGCGAGGAAGGCTTGCCAGGGTCAGACCCACACAGGGGTGCGCTCGAGGGCGCGCTCTGAATGTTCCTTCTGGCTACACCCCTTCCCGTAGGAATGTTCCTCCCGGCTACACCCCCTTTCTCGCTCACGTGGGTTCCTGTTGTGAATAGTGTCTGTTGAGGAGTGGGAGCGTCCACTTTGCAGCCTGAGTCCAGCCATTCCTCGGGAATACCACCGTGGCCTTGAGCAGCCAGTCCCAACATGGCAGCCACAGAGAAACTCACGGGGATGGCTTAGGTTCTACAGGAGAAGAACTTGAGTTATGGGGATAAAACCTAGGACCAGGGGTCTGGAGGCCACTGATGGTTCTGCTTTTGGAGACCTTACAAGAAACATCAAAGGTTAGACTGGATTCCAGTAAGTTTTTTCAGCTCCAGAAGTCTGCGTTTTTGTTTTGTGGAAGAACGGTGTAGGACGAGGAAAATTATGGGAGTCCTTCCAAGGTCACCCCTGAAATCCTTTTTTTTTTTTTCAGATAGAGTTTTGCTCTCGTTGCCCAGGCTGGAGTGTAATGGCGTGATCTCAGCTCACCGCAATCTCCACCTGCTGGGTTCAAGCGATTCTCCTGCCTCAGCCTCCCAAGTTAGCTGGGATTACAGGTGCCCGCCACCACACCTGGCTCATTTTTGTATTTTTTTTTTTTTTTGAGACGGAGTCTCGCTCTGTCACCCAGGCTGGAGTGCAGTGGCCAGATCTCAGCTCACTGCAAGCTCCGCCTCCCGGGTTTACGCCATTCTCCTGCCTCAGCCTCTCGAGTAGCTGGGACTACAGGCGCCCGCCACCTCGCCTGGCTAGTTTTTTGTATTTTTTTTTTTTTTTTTTGAGGCGGAGTCTCGCTCTGTCCCCCGGACTGGAGTGCAGTGGCCAGATCTCAGCTCACTGCAAGCTCCGCCTCCCGGGTTTACGCCATTCTCCTGCCTCAGCCTCCCGAGTAGCTGGGACTACAGGCGCCCGCCACCTCGCCCGGCTAGTTTTTGTATTTTTAGTAGAGACGGGGTTTCACCGTGTTAGCCAGGATGGTCTCGATCTCCTGACCTCGTGATCCGCCCGTCTCGGCCTCCCAAAGTGCTGGGATTACAGGCTTGAGCCACCGCGCCCGGCCAGTTTTTTGTATTTTTTAGTAGAGACGGGGTTTCACCGAGTTAGCCAGGATGGTCTCGATCTCCTGACCTCGTGATCCACCCGTCTCGGCCTCCCAAAGTGCTGGGATTACAGGCTTGAGCCACCGCGCCTGGCCCCATTTTTGTATTTTTAGTAGAGATGGGGTTTTGCCCTGCTGGACAGGCTGGTCTCAAACTCCTGACCTCAGGTGATCCACCCACCTCAGCCTCCCAAAGTGCTGGGATTACAGGCGTGAGCCACCACACCCGGCCAATACTTATTTAATTTTTTTTTTTGAGACAGAGTCTCACTCTGCTCTGTTGCCCAGGCTGTAGTGCAGCGGCGTGATCTTGGCTCACTGCAGCCTCCGCCTCCTGGGTTCAAGCGATTCTCCTGCCTCAGCCTCCCAGGTAGCTGAGATTACAGGTACATGCCACCACACCTGGCTAATTTTTGTATTTTTAGTAGAGACAGGGTTTCGCCATGTTGGCCAGGCTGGTCTCGAACTCCTGACCTCAGGTGATCTGCCTGCCTTGGCCTCCCAAAGTGCTGGGATTACAGACAAGAGCCACCGCACCTGGCCACCCCTGAAATTCCTAAAGACCACAGTAGTGAGGAAGAATGGGGCAAATATGTCTTAGGCATCTTTAGTATAAACTGGCAGAACCTGGGAGGCAAGCTTGCAGTGAGCTGAGATCCGGCCACTGCACTCCAGCCCCGGAGAAAGAGCGAGACACCGTCTCAGAAAAAAAAAAAAAAAAAAAAAAAAAAAAAAAAAAAAAAAAAAACCTTACCAGGCACTGGCCACACAGAGGCTCTTGTATCTGCTCCTTTGTGTAGTTTGAAATTATAAGTGAGTCATAGATTCTTCACCTTCTGCCTCCTGCGGCCATTTTTCCCCAAGGCTTATTTCTTTTGAGTTGGTAAAGATGTTTTAGATTACTTCTTTTAAAAACTCTTGAACTGATGAATTTGTTATTAACTGATGAGTCAAAATAATCAACAAAACCAAATGGACTGGAGAACAGAAGAGAAAAATGAGTTCTCAATTTGCACAGGGGCCATCACTTTTCTGATTTGATTAATTTTCTTTTAGACGTGGCATACCTCTATGAATCTTTAAATGAAAAGCAAGGCATGACACAAGAATCCTTTGGTAAGTAAGATTATAGCAAAGAAGCGGATGCATATTTGGGGCTGTAGCATTCCTTTTTTTTGAGATGGAATCTCGCTCTGTCACCAGGCTGGAGTGCAGTGGTGCGATCTCAGTTCACTGCAACCTCCGCCTTCTGGGTTCAGCGATTCCCCTGCCTCAGCCTCCCATTTCTTTTTGAGATGAAGTTTTGCTCTTTTTGCCCAGGCTGGAGTGCAGCGGTGCAATCTTGGCTCACTGCAACCTCCACCTGCCGGGTTCAAGAGATTCTCCTGCCTCAACCTCCCGAGTAGCTGGGATTACAGGTTGCACCACCACACCTGGCTAGTTATTTGTATTTTTGGTAGAGATGGGTTTTCACCATGTTGGTCAGGCTGGTCTCGAACTCCTGACCTCAGGTGATCCATCTGCCTTGGCTTCCCAAAGTGCTGGGATTACAGGCCGGAGCCACCGTGCCCGGCCTTGGGGCTGTTGCATTCTTAAGAGCGTTTTGATCCCTAGAGTGTCTCCCTGAGCCCTGGATGTGAGCTCCTTCTGCTCCTTTTGGGTTACAGAAGCTAACAAGGAAAATGTGTTCCATGGGACCAAAGATGCCTCAGGTGTAGGTGCAGGGCCAGGGGCCGATCCCCGGGTCCCTCCGTTGTCGCCCGCCGCTCAGGTGTGCTTTGAGGAACCACAGCCATCGACGTCGACCTCAGACCTCTTCCCCACAGCCTTGGCCTCTTCCACGGAGCCTCCTCCTGCAGGGCGAGAGCATTCCTCCAGTTGCGGTGAGGTCACATCTCATGAGGTCTTGGTGCTGATTGCATAGTTTTTGTTCACTACTCTTTGCCTGTGTTGTTACAGAGACAGGTAAGCGACTGAGGACTGGCATGAGGTTCTCAGTAGTAAGATTTCTGTAGGAGTCAGTATTGACTGTGTTGTTCCCTTTACTTCCCAAGAGAAGTGAAGATCAGGGACTCTAGTACCGTGGTGTATTTTACAGTTTCACTGAGATTATAATTCACATACCATAAAAGTCATCCAGCTGAAGCGCACATTTCAGTGGATTTTAGGGCATCACAAGGTTGTGGGACCGGCACCACTCGTTGACACCAAAAGGAAACCGGTGCCCATCAGCAGTCACTCCGCATGTCCCCTTCGCCTCGGCCCCATCAGCAGTCACTCCGCATGTCCCCTTCCCCTTGGCCCCTGGCAGCTGTGTGTGCTTTTGACCTCTGGATTTTTCTGTTCTAGACACTTCACAGACATGGAATCATGCGTGGTCTATTGTGACTGGGCTCTTTTTTCTGTTGCTGAGACGGAGTCTCGCTCTGTCTCCCAGGCTGGAGTGCAGTGCTGCGATCTCGGCTCACTGCAAGCTCCGCCTCCTGGGTTCACACCATTCTCCTGCCTCAGCCTCCCAAGTAGCTGGGACTACAGGCGCCCGCCACCACACCCGGCTAATTTTTTGTATTTTTAGTAGAGACGGGGTTTCACTGTGTTAGCCAGGATGGTCTTGATCTCCTGACCTCGTGATCCACCCACCTCGGCCTCCCAAAGTGCTGGGATTACAGGCTTGAGCCACTGCACCCAACCGTGACTGGCTCTTTCACTTAGCATGATGTTTTCAGAGTTCATCAAGAAGAGGATGTTATTTAAAACCAGTTTTGGCCGGGTGCGGTGGCTCACGCCTGTAATCCCAGCACTTTGGGAGGCTGAGGCGGGCGGATCATGAGGTAATGAGATAGAGACCATCCTGCGTAACATGGTGAAACCCCGTCTCTATTAAAAATACAACAAGGCTGGGCGCGGTGGCTCAAGCCTGTAATCCCAGCACTTTGGGAGGCCGAGATGGGCGGATCACGAGGTGAGGAGATCGAGACCATCCTGGCTAACATGGTGAAACCCCGTCTCTACTAAAAAAATACAAAAATCTAGCCGGGCGAGGTGGCGGGCGCCTGTAGTTCCAGCTACTCGGGAGGCGGAGGCAGGAGAATGGCGTAAACCCGAGAGGCAGAGCTTGCAGTGAGCTGAGATCCGGCCACTGCACTCCAGCCCGGGCGACAGAGCGAGACTCCGTCTCAAAAAAAAAAAAAAAAATACAACAAATTAGCTGGGCATGGTGGCGGGCGCCTGTAGTCCCAGCTACTCGAGAGGCTGAGGCAGGAGAATGGCATGAACCCAGGAGGCGGAGGTTGCAGTGAGCCAAGATTGCACCACTGCACTCTAGCCTGGGCGACAGAGCAAGACTCCATCTCAAAAAAAAAAAAAAAAAGAAGTCTCACTCTGTTGCCCAGGTTGGGAGAGTGGCGTGATCATAGCTCACTGTAACCTTGACCTCCTGGGCTCAACTGATCCTCCCACCTCAGCCTCCTGAGTAGCTGGGACCATAGGCTCGTACTGTCATGCCTAGTTAATTTTTTCTTTTTTGTATTTTTTGTAGAGATGGGGTCTTGCTTTGTTGCCCAGGCTGGTCTCAAACTCCTAGGATCAAGTGATCCTCCCACCTTGGCCTCCCAAAGTATTGGGATTACAGGCGTGAGCCCATGCCCGGCCTCTGACCTCTATTTTTTATTTTTTATTTTTTTCCCCAGAAGGAGTTTCACTCTTGTTGCTTAGACTGGAGTGCGGTGGCACAATCTCAGCTCACTGCAGCCTCTGCCTCCCGGGTTCAAGCAATTCTCCTGCCTTAGCCTCTTGAGTAGCTGGGATTACAGATGCATGCCACCATGCCTGGCTAATTTTTTATATTTTTAGTAGAGATGGGGTTTCACCATGTTGGCCAGACTGGTCTCGACCTGACCTCAGGTGATCCACTTGCTTCAGCCTCCCAAAGTGCTGGGATTACAAGTGTGAGCCACCACACCCGGCCCAAACCTCTATTTTTTTTTTTTTTTTTTTGAGACGGAGTCTCGCTCTGTCGCCCAAGCTGGAGTATAGTGGCCGGATCTCAGCTCACTGCAAGCTCCGCCTCCCGGGTTCACGCCATTCTCCTGGCACAGCCTCCCGAGTAGCTGGGACTACAGGTGCCCGCCACCTCGCCCGGCTAGTTTTTTTTTTGTACTTTTTAGTAGAGACGGGGTTTCACTGTGTTAGCCAGGATGGTCTCGATCTCCTGACCTTGTGATCCGCCCGCCTCGGCCTCCCAAAGTGCTGGGATTACAGGCTTGAGCCACCGCACCCGGCCCCAAACCTCTATTTTAACACAGTTTATGACACGGTGTGCAGCATATGACCACAAATACGTGGATTTGCCCTGGGTTAGACTTGTCGCCCAAGGGCTAAGCCTGGTCAAAGACATTTCTGCATTTGTTTCTCTACGAATGCACTTCTTGTCCCCAGCTCCACCCTACACAGAGATGGGCACAAATACAGTGAAGATGTGAGTTGAGTGAGCACACACTCCTGGTAAGCCACTTGTCATTCCTGAACTATGACATCTTAGGTTGCCAGCTGCACTGGGTTCCAGTCAGTGACACCCTACAGTCGTGGTTCTCTCCTGAGCTGGGTGGATCAGCACATGTCTTGTTTGATTCCTCTCACAGAGTCTGGGGGTGGTGGCATCTCCCCTAAAGGATGTGGTCCCTCTGTGGCAAGTGATAAAGTCTCCAGCTTTGCCTCAGCTCTCCCAGACAGAAAGCCTGCATCCTTTTCGTCATTGGAACCCCAGGATCAGGAGGATTTGGAGCCCATGAAGAAGAAAATGAAAGGAGGTTAGTATCTGGTTGTGTGTGTCCTCTACCCTATCATGAGCTCCCGGCGCATGCAGGGGCCACTGCCATGCTCTGTGCTGTGGGGCGTTGCTTCCTGCAGGGGCATGTGGACCCTGCCTCAGGTTGATGCCTGTGAACACCTCTGGCATTTTCATTCAGAAAGCCTGGGCCTGTTTTTTGTGGTTTGCATAATCCCGATAGCACTGTGGTTTACTACAGGCTATTCTCTTCGTCTGGAAATAGCCCGTTCTGAATTGCAGCATTAATCTCTAAGTCCTCCTTCCTGGCCAGGTAGAGTAGTTCATACCTGTAATCCTAACACTGGGAGACCAAGGCAGGAGAATCACTTGAGGTCAGGTGATCGAGACCAGCCTGGGTGACAGAGCAAGACTTGGTCTCTAAAAATAAAAATCAAGCCAGATGTTATGGCTCATGCCTGTAATCCCAGCACTTTGGGAGGCCAAGGCGGGCAGATCACCTGAGGTCAGGAGTTCTAGACCAGCCTGGCCAACATGGTGAAACCCCGTCTCTGCTAAAAATGCAAAAATTAGCTGGGTGTGGCAGCTCATGCCTGTAATCCCAGCTACTTGGAAGGCTGAGGCAGGAGAATTGCTTGAACCCAGCAGGTGGAGGTTGCGGTGAGCCAAGACTGTGCCATTGCTCTGCAGCCAGGGCAACGAGCAAAACTCTGTCTCAAAATAAATAAATAAATAAATAAATAAAAATCAAAAAAGAAAGCCCTCTGTCCTGGTAGGACAATGATTTCTAAAAATGTAGCTTAAATCTTCACATTCACAGGTTATCTGACACGTGGAGTTGATCGGTATGGGGAAGGTGTGGAAAGAGTCAGCAACAGTTACATAGGAAAAATAAGCACAGGAGTGAGGAAATTTTAATTCTAGCAAACATGAAAAATTGTGTAAGTCCTACAACAATCTAGTACACTACTTGGCTCAGTAGTGAATACTTGCATAAGCATAATACAAATACAATATCATGAACTAATAGTTGTGTTAACATAATGTTGGCGGGGGGGGTCTCAGTTCAGAGTTTTGCTTTATGTTAATAGATGTCAGGGATGATGTCTGAAATTGATAAATCAACATGTACCATGATAACTTAGAAACACAGAGGTAAATACCAGAAGAAACAGCTCAAAGACATGAAAGTAGTTTTCCTCCAAGGAGGGAAATCAGGTGAGGAGCGGCGGAGGCAGAAGGTGACTGCCTTTGTTTTCTTGTAAATATATTATCTATACATTTTTTTAAAAGACAGGATCTTGCTTTGTCACCCAGGCCAGAGCGCAGTGGCTCAATCTTGGCTCACTGCAGCCTCCGCCTCCTGGGCTCAGACAGTCCTCCCACCTCAGCCTTCCGAGTTGCTGGGACTGCAGGTGCGTGCTACCATACCTGGCTAATTTTTTTTTTGTATTTTTTGTAGAGATGGGGTTTCATTATATTGCCCAGGCTGGTCTTGAACTCCTGGGCTCGAGTGATCTCCCCGCCTCAGCCTCCCAAAGTGCTGGGATTACAGGCGCGAGCCACTGCATCTGGCTTCTTGTAAATATTTGGCTTTTTAAATTGTGTGCAGTTTATTTAATTAAAAATAAGAATTAATTGATGATTACCAACATCTCAGCATTATAGAAAAATAAAAACACACCCAAAGAGGGTCAGGCGCGGTGGCTCATGTCTGTTACCCCAACACTTTGGGAGGCCGAGGCAGGCAGATCACGAGGTCGGGAGATCGAGACCATCCTGGCTAACACAGTGAAACCCCCATCTCTACTAAAATATAAAAAATTAGCCGGGCGTGGCGGCGGGCGCCTGTACTCCCAGCTACTCAGGAGGCTGAGGCAGGAGAATGGTGTGAACCTGGGAGGTGGAGCTTGAAGTGAGCTGAGATCGCGCCACTGCACTCCAGCCTGGGTGACAGTGAGAGACTGTCTTCAAAAAAAAAATGTTAAAGAAAACTCAAGATGTTATCTTCTTCTCAACTCCAATGACATTGGAACTGCTAAGCAATTAAACCACACAAAACTGTTCGTATGCTTGTTTCAAGTAAAGAAATCAACAACACAGTTTTGAGACTCCATCTCAAAAAAAAAGAAGACAAAAAAACACACCAGAAGAAAAAAATATGAGCTACTGTTGACATCTTCAGTCTGTTTTCAGCCTTTTCCTCTGTGACACAAACGAGTCCCAGTTTGTGTTTAAACAAAGTGACATCATACACACTGACAGCTGGCCTTCAACACTAACTCACATCCTGAATGTCTTTTTTAATGTTATTAACCATGTCTCTAAAACAAAACTTAAACCTATTGGAATATGAGATTTATTTTGGACCTTCTGCAAAATACCCTATTTATTTATTTATTTATTATTATTTTTTGAGACAGTGTCTCACTCTGTTGCCCAAGCTGGATTGCAGTGGCACAATCTTGGCTCACTGCAACCTCTGCCTCCCAGGTTCAAGCGATTTCCGGCTAATTTTTGTATTTTCAGTAGAGACGGGGTTTTCCCTGTGTCAGCCAGGCTGGTGTCAGACTGCTAACCTCAAGTTGATCCATCTGCCTCGGCCTCTCAAGGTGCTGGGATTACAGGCGTGAGCCACCTCGCCCAGCCAAAGATGCACTTTAGAAATACAAAGATAAGCCAAGTCCCCTGTGTTTTCTGCTTTTGGTTCTGAACATCTGTGGCCTGGAGGTTTTCTCCTTCTACAGGTGAAGATGTTTGTCAGCTCAAAAGACTGCATGTGCCGGGCGCGGTGGCTCATGCCTGTAATCCCAGCACTTTGGGAGGCCAAGGCGGGTGGATCACGAGGTCAGGAGATCGAGACCATCCTGGCTAACACGGTGAAACCCCGTCTCTACTAAAAATGCAAAAAATTAGCCAGGCGTGGTGGCAGGCACCTGTAGTCCCGGCTACTTGGGAGGCTGTGGCAGGAGAACGGCGTGAACCTGGGAGGCGGAGCTTGTAGTGAGCCAAGATCGCGCCACTGCACTCTAACCTGGGCAACAGAGCAAGACTCTGTTTTCAAAAAAAAAAAAAAAAAAAGACTGCATGTATTTCCTCCTTGGTTACTACAGTCAGAACACATCCCTTTCTCTTATAGATGGGGACCTTGACCTGAACCTGCAGTTGGTCGCACAACCGCGTAGAAACGCCCAAACCGTCCAGGAGGACGTCAGAGCAGCGACTGGGAAGCCAGACAAGATGGAGGAGACGCTGACATGCATCATCTGCCAGGACCTGCTACACGACTGCGTGAGGTGCGACTGCATTCACCCTTGGCTCATGGAACATGGCACTGCAGGTTCCTCGTCCAGTGTGGGGTGGGGCTGGGCATGAAACAAGCCTCCAGGTCCTGTTTGGCCTGGCATCTGCTGAGGTTACCATTTTCTTTTTCTTTTTTAGACAAGGTCTGGCTCTGTCACCCAGGTAAGAGTGGGCGCTATCTCAGCCCACTGCAACCTCTCCCTACCAGGCTCGAGTGGTTCTCCCACCTCAGCCTCCTCAGTAGCTGGGACTACAGGTGCACATCACTGTGCCCGGCTGACTTTTTTTTTAATGTTCTGATTTTATTGTTATTTATGTATTTATTTTTTATTCCTTTTTTTTTTTTAGATGGAGTCTCGCTCTGTCACCAGGCTGAAGTGCAGTGGCACGATCTTGGTTCACTGCAACCTCAGATTCCCAGGTTCAGATGATTCTTCTGCCTCAGCCTCCTGAGCAGCTGGGACTGCAGGCGTGTGCCACCAGGCTAATTTTTTTGTATTTTTTGTATTTTTTAGTAGAGCAGGGTTTCACCATGTTGGCCAGGCTGGTCTTGAACTCCTGACTTTAGGCAATCTGTCCACCTTTGCCTCCCAAAGTGCTGGAATTATAGGCATGAGCCACTGCTCCCTGCCACCCTGCTGATTTTTGTATTTTTGTAGAGGCAGGGTTTCACTATGTAGCCTAGGCTGGTTTTTTGTTTTTGTTTTTGTTTTTGTTTTGGAGTTGGAGTCTCACTGTGTCGCCCAGCCTGGAGTGCAGTGGCATGATCTCAGCTCACTGCAATCTCCACCTCCCGAGTTCAAGTGATTCTCCTGCCTCAGCCTCTCAAGTAGCTGGTATTACACGCGTGCGCCACCATGCCTGGCTAATTTTTTTGTATTTTTAGTACAGACGGGGGTTTCACCATGTTAGCCAGGCTGTTTTCGAACTCCTGAACTCAAGATATTCTGCCCGCCTTGGCCTCCCAAAGTGTTGGGATTACAGACGTGGGCCACCGTGCATGCCCACCACTTTCATTTTAGTTGTGGTGCCAACAAGGAGGAAACCTGGAACCCTGAGCTGGAGGCTGTAGACCCCACAAGTCGGGTGTGTGGGTCGTGTGTGACCCAGTGAACTCTGCAGACAGGTGAAAGGAACTATGCACATTTTAAATGTTCCTTAGCTGGGAAGGTGTATTCAGCATGGAATGAATGCAGGGGCAGCTGAGGAAGGGCCTCCTTTTCTGTGGAAACTCAAGAGTGAGAACCTTCCAGCTTCTGTTCCAGAAACACTTGGTGTCTCGTTGTTTGTGTTCCTGAAGTCATAATCTCACCTCTGTCCCTCCTGAAAACACAGAGGCCATGTGGCCTGTGATTTCTTTACGTTAACGAAGACTGAGTCAAAGGGTTTTTAGGTTGAACGATGGCTGGGCTCCTGTAGGTCCTTCCGTGGTGGGGCTGCTGTGGACCTTGGTCGAGGGTGGTGGTTGCGTCTGTAGGACTGTCTGGACACTGCTCCTCTCGCTTTCAGTTTGCAGCCCTGCATGCACACGTTCTGCGCGGCTTGCTACTCGGGCTGGATGGAGCGCTCGTCCCTGTGCCCCACCTGCCGCTGTCCTGTGGAGCGTATCTGTAAAAACCACATCCTCAACAACCTCGTGGAAGCATACCTCACCCAGCACCCAGGCAAGTGCGGGCGGTCCACCCACTAGCACCCAGGGAAATGAGGGTGGTCCACCCACCGGCACCCAACCAAGCATCCAGGCAAGTGAGGGCGGTCTACCCACCAGCACCCAGGGAAATGAGGGCAGTCCGCCCACCAGCACCCAGGCACGTGAGGGCGGTCCACTCACCAGCACCCAGGCACGTGAGGGCGGTCCACCCAACAGCACCCAGGGAAATGAGGGCAGTCCGCCCACCAGCACCAGGCAAGTGAGGGCGGTCCATCCACCAGCACCCAGGCAGGTGAGGGCAGTCCACCCAGACCCCTCTTCCACAGCACTGTGCACACAAGCTCCCAGCAGTGTGAGCTGTGTCTGCCTGTCATGTCTCACTGCTGGCCAATGGTGCTGTGTTCTTTCAATTCTAGACAAGAGTCGCAGTGAAGAAGATGTGCAAAGTATGGATGCCAGGAATAAAATCACTCAAGACATGCTGCAGCCCAAAGTCAGGCGGTCTTTTTCTGATGAAGAAGGGAGTTCAGAGGACCTGCTGGAGCTGTCAGATGTTGACAGTGAGTCCTCAGACATTAGGTAAATCATGCCCCTGGCTCACAGCAGAGCGTGGGAGCTGGAGGAGCATCGGAACCAGGACCGAGAGCTCACCACCGGGTGGACAGCGTGGGTCCTGAGTTCCGGTTCTGCCCCTGAGCAGCCAAGGTCTTAAATGGCTTCAGCTTGTTTTCTGGTATTGGATAGAATTAGCACCTCCCCTGAGAGGGCGTGGCAGGGACCGGGTGAACACTTACGGGAGTGGTTGGGTAGCCAGCAGAGCGCCAGCCGCAGGCGGCTGCCGGGACATCTGCACCCTTGGCCGACACCCTTCCCTTGGCTTCGACTGGTCATGGTCTGGCATCTCTGGCTGTGACAGGGGACTTCATTCCATATGTTATTTTTTCCCACATAAGCATATGTATTCTTGGTAGCTGATCTAGTGACTGTAAAGTCCTGCAGTATAAATTGCAACGTTTATCATTTGTCAGGATGTTATTACGGAAGAGGCACCATCACCTGGACCAGACAGTCCCGGCCTCAGAGACCTTGTTTATCGGCTACCATGTTGATGTTTCCTAGTGCACAAGTCCAGGGTCTGATGTTTCCTAGTGCACAAGTCCAGGGTCTGAATGTTGGGTCAAGGCCATGATATTTAAAAAGACAATGAACACATAAAAAACCCAAAACTTCTCTTTGTTTGCTTTTGCCAAGTTTAACATGTGACTGTTAAGCAAAAAGAAGGGAACAAAAACCACTTTAGCATTAAGATTTTGCTGCATCTTCCCAGCTATTCGTACATGCGTCCTAATCGTTAACAAAATGAAATGTAATATACTAATAGGTTTTTTTTTTTTTGAGACGGAGTTTCGCTCTTCTTGACCAGGCTGAAGTGCAATAGCATGAATTTTATTTATTTATTTATTTATTTATTTATTTTTGAGACGGTGTCTCGCTCTGTCGCCAGGCTGGAGTGTAGTCGCGCGATGTCGGCTCACTGCAACCTCTGCCTCCTGGATTCAAGTGATTCTCCTGCCTCAGCCTCTTGAGTAGCTGGGACAACAGGCGCCCGCCACCACACCCAACTAATTTTTTTGTATTTTTAGTAGAGACAAGGTTTCACCACGTTGGCCAGGATGGCCTTGATCTCCTGACCTCGTGATCTGCCCACCTCGACCTCCCAAAGTGCTGGGATTACAGGCGTGAGAAACAAATGTTTTTATGAAGCTGGGATTCGGCTGCACATACAGCTCGGTAATGTCCCCAGCATTTGAACTGGGAAGCGCTTGCTGTGCATTTCTTACGTTCGTGTTTGTGCACACGTGCAGTGACGTCAACATTTAGACGTGAAGCGGTCGAGTCACAGAGTGTGACTGGAATTGGGCCTGGACAGACGTTTGATAAGTTTGTTATCCCCACACCAATGGGAAAGGGCGCGGCTAATGCACTCTACAAGGTCTCCCTGAGGGGCTCTTTTTGCTATTTTAGTAGGAGAAATAGGTAATCTCATTTTCATTTACATTTTTTCCTTATGAAAAAATACGTGTCTTTTCACCGTGCTTTGTTTTTTAATCTGGTCAGGTCTTACCCGCTGGCCTTACTGGCCCCTGGCCTTGGTGTCAGGCGCAGAAAAGCCTTTCAGATGGAGAGGAGAGCCCCGTGTATTTTTTCCGACAGGTTCTTTTTTTACAGTTTACATTTTTGTCTGCTCGTTTGTGGACGTACAAGGGAAGTGTAGAAAAGACAAGTGATTCGGGGCCTTGCAGGCTCCTGGTGTGACTTCCAGTACTTTGTCCACCGTGCTCTGCTTTTAACGGGAGGGTAGGTGGCGTCCTGAGGAGCACGAGGTGTGTTCGCACATGCTGGCCTTTGCCCTGCGCTGGCGTCGTCTCCTGGGAGCACACATCAGTGGGGACCGAGTGGCCCCGGGGATGGCGCTCCAAAGCGTGGGGGCTGAGCTGGGGTTGTGGAGCGGCGCATCCTTGCCCTGTGACTCCTGTTCTGGTCCCTCTCCTCTAACACTGCGGTGCTGGGCAGGAAGGGGGCCTGGCCTTTCCCCTCACACCAAGCAGCTGAGCGAGGTTGGAGCTGAGCTGTGACAGCTGTGGACCCGCGTTGCACCGCCCCTGCCTGAGAGAGGCTGAGGGCCTGCACACAGCTCGGCCCTGTGCTTCCTTGCAGCCAGCCGTACGTTGTGTGCCGGCAGTGTCCTGAGTACAGAAGGCAGGTGGCGCAGCCTCCCCACTGCCCAGCACCCGAGGGTGAGCCAGGAGCCCCGCAGGCCCTGGGGGATGTACCCTCCACGTCCGTCAGCCTCACGACAGGTGAGCCACGCCGCCCTTAGGCCTCAGCCTTCCCGCGAGTCACTTTGTGGCTGTGCCCGGTGCTGACGTGCACGTGGCCACACTCTGCCCACCTCCTCTCTGCACCCCTTGCCCCCTTTGGACCCTGGCCTCAGCGGTCTCCCTGCACTCACAGTTCGTTGCTTTTTGTGACTGATTTTGGGTTGGGAAATCAGATAAGTAACTGTTGATTCGTAGCCACTCCTGAACACTCCTGGGAATTAACAATCCTGACCTTAATACTTGGCTCCTCCCCAGCCGCTGCCTCAGGGCAGCTCACATCTCCCAGTGGGTTTGCCAGACCCAAAGTGATGATCGTGTATCTGTCCCTCAAGTAAGAGGCGGGCTTCTCCTCAGCAGTGGCGATGTCTGCAGAGTTGGCTTAATGCGAAATGTTTTCCCGTCAGGTGCCTGTTTCCTGCAAGGGGTGTCAGGTGCCATCCAGGAAAGCAGAGGAAAGCTGGACAGGGGGTGTGGAGGCTGCACTTCTCCGCCCTGCTCACTCCAGACTCATAGAATGGGAAGGTGGCCCTTGGGGTCCTGGCTTCCTGGCCACGGGTCAGGGCTGAGCACATCACGAGGCCACTGGCCTGGGATGGATGCAGAGCCACATCCTTGTGCTGTGTTCTCAGTGGCTTCTTGTAGAACCCGTGGACAGAACAGACAAAGCAGTGTCTACCTGGACGCCTGTCCACCAGCCTGGGTTTGCCTCCGCCACTCAGCAGCTCCATTTGGGTCGCTGGACAGACTCCTTCCTTTGCATGGTGGGACCAGCGCCTCCCTCTGGGGTCCTGGATCCCTCAGTGGGCGCTCGGTGAACCTGGGTGGTGAAATTGCTGTCTTTATGGCCAGCCTGTCGACCTCGCAGGGTCTTTCCTGTGTGGGTGGTGAGTGTCCAGGGAACTTGGCCAGGTGGGCGCAGACTTCTGCTGCTGCATCAGTTGGGCTTGTGCAACTAGCCTGTCCTTTGTTGATTTGAGAGATGGCTGTTCTCTCACCTGAGCGGACACTGAACACAAAACTTGTTTTATTCTATATCATAGGTTCTATGGGGCTATCCTCCCTTTATAGGAAATAGTAGAAAACCTTCAACAGATCGGCCGGGCGCGGTGGCTCACACCTGTAATCCCAGCACTTTGGGAGGCCGAGGCAGGCGGGTCACGAGGTCAGGAGAACGAGACCATCCTGGCTAACACGGTGAAACCCGTCTCTACTAAAAATACAGAAAATTGGCCGGGCGTGGTGGCGGGCGCCTGTAGTCCCAGGTACTCGGGAGGCTGAGGCAGAAGAATGGCGTGAACCTGGGAGGTGGAGCTTGCAGTGAGCCGAGATCACGCCACTGTACTCCAGCCTGAGTGATAGAGCAAGACTCTGTCTAAAAAAAAAAAAAAAGAAAAATCTTCAACAGATCTTTGAAATCTTGCTCCAGTCGCTAAACCAGTCATGATTGTTAATCCGTTTGGACTCCCCGAGTTTGGGTGGCAGAAGGTCCCTGGTGGTTTAGCAGGGTGGGTCTATGTCTTCCCCGGCTGTCTCAGGTGCACCTCCTCACTGTGCTTCCGGGCGGCGTCTCTAACCTGCTGTCTTTCTGCCCTGTGTCCTACGTGCTCCCGCTGAATGTGCGTGTGCTTCAGCAGTCCAGGATTACGTGTGCCCTCTGCAAGGAAGCCACGCCCTGTGCACCTGCTGCTTCCAGCCCATGCCCGACCGGAGAGCGGAGCGCGAGCAGGACCCACGTGTCGCCCCTCAGCAGTGTGAGTGCCCGCGCCACGGAACGCAGGCGGGCTCCCTCTGTCCTTTGGGGCTCAGGTTTCAAAATGGTGTTTGGCCTTAGGGTGCCCCATGAAGTAAGGATGCCATTTCTTTTTTTCCATCTGTATGATCAGTTGTCCCCACGTGACCGTATTGAATAATCCATCTTTTCCCACCAGCTAGTTGCACTGCCCGTTCACAGGCCACATCTCCATCCAACAGGGGCTCGGCCTGGATCTGTGTCTATCTCCTGCCAGCACTGTGGTTGCTTTATAATGTGTCACTGTTAAACCTCCTAGATGAATTTTGGTGCTTTAATATACAACTCTGGCCAGGCACAGTGGCTAACGCCTGTAATGCCAGCACTTTGGGAGGCCAAGGTAGATGGATTTTCTGTGTCCAGGAGTTTCAGAACAGCCTGGGCAACATGGTGAAACCCCATCTCTACAAAAATTACAAAGATTAGCCAGACATGATGGTGTACACCTGTAATCCCAGCTACTTGGGAGACTGAGGCCAGAGGATGGCTTGAGTCCGAGAGGAGGAGGTTGCAGTGAGCTGAGATCGTACCACTGTACTCCAGCCTTGGCGACAGAGGGAAATCCTGTCTCAAAACAAAACAAAACATATATATATATATATATATGCACACACACAGTTCTTACTGTTAAAAATGGAGCCTGTCCTTTATTTCATGGCTGTTTTAATTTATTCCTGCAGAAATGTCTGTTTATGTCCTTTGCCTTTTTTTAAATGACTTCCTAATTTGTCAGAGCTCCTTATACGCTGCTGAGCAGCACAGTTGGCTCCTGCCACACGCACCCGTGCTGCTCTGTGCACCGAAACCTGCGTGAGCAGCACACGGCCACAGCACTGGTTCTGTCTGGAATGACTTAAAATGTTCTGGGCACTCAGGAAACCAAACAGGTTACTTCTGGGGGCTGTACCCTGAGACTGGGCTTGGCAGGGGTGGGACCTGACCTGCAGCGTTGGGACACACCTGGCGAGGTGACCTGGACAGTCACTGCCTCAGGGGTCGTCCACGGCAGGCATTGGCCACTGCTGATGCTGCTCGCGGGAGGGCAGGTGAGAAGCCGCTGAGAATAGCTCGCCCTGTGCCTAACACACATGGTGGTCAGCAGGTGGCAGCTCGGGCCAGCTTTTCCCCAGGAACCCAAGCTCTTGACTCTAATTTCATAGAGAATGCTTCGTATACAGAGGCATTTGTGAAGTGGCCGTAGGCGTTAGAAGACTTAAGGACTCAACCCTGTGAGAATTTTAGCGAGGGTTTAACTAATATTATATTTTAGGGATTTCCATTGTATAGAATATCAGACAATTAAAAATAATTTCCTTTGGGAGGCTGAGGCAGGCGGATCACGAGGTCAGGAGATCAAGACCATCCTGGCTAACGTGGTGAAATCCCATCTCTACTAAAAATACAAAAAATTAGCCGGTTGTGGTGGCGGCGCCTGTAGTCCCAGCTACTCGGGAGGCTGAGGCAGGAGAATGGCGTGAACCCGGGAGGCGGAGCTTGCAGTGAGCCGAGATTGTGCCACTGCACTCCAGCCTGGGCAACAGAGGGAGACTCTGTCTCAAAAAATAAATAACGTCTACAAAACCAAGGTGATGACATGAAAAAATACCTAGGTAGAAAAAGGCCACCTAGACTGGGTGCAGGGGCTCACGCCTGTAATCCCAGCACTTTGGGAGGCCGAGGCAGGTGGATCACCTGAGGTCAGGAGTTTGAGACCAGCCTGACCAACACGGTGAGACCTCGTTTCTACTAAAAATGCAAAAATTAGCCAGTTGTGGTGGGCGCCTGTAATCCTAGCTACTGGGGAGGCTGAGGCAGGAGAATCACTTGAACCTAGGAGGCAGAGGTTGCAGTGAGCCGAGATTGCACCACTGCACTCCAGCCTAGGCCACAGAGCAAGACTCTGTCTCAAAATAAAATAAAATTAAAAAAGCCACCTAAGTATGTGCAGTTGGGGGCAAGCGTGTTGCATGTTCAGAGCTAGAAGGAAACCCATCGAAGCTGTGTTAGGGGGATGGAGGAGGTGAGATTTTTTTCTCTCGTGGCTCTCACTGTTTCCCTGGGATGAGCATGTGGTGTTCAGTGTAAGAAACGATATGGATCTGGGGCCGGGTACAGTGCCTCATGCCCTAATACCAGCACTTTGAGAGGCTGAGGTGGGAGGATCGCTTGAAGCCAAGAGTTTGAAAGCACCCTGGGCAACATGGTGAGACCCTGTCTCTACAAAAATAAAAAACAAATTAGCCAGGTATGGTGGCATGCACCTATAGTCCTAGCTACTTGGGAGACTGAGGTGAGTGGATCCCTTGAGCCCAGGAGGTGGAGGTCGCAGTGAGCTGATTGTGCCACTGTGGTCCAGCCTGGGCAACAGAGTGAGACTCCATCTCTAAAAAATAAAAAACCAGAAAACATGAGCCTGGCCTTTTGTTCAGGGCTACAACTCGTCATCACAGTCCTGGGATGTGGCCCTGCCCTGAGTTCCATGAGACTCCTCCTGAACAATGTTTCCAAAGCGAGTTGAGCTCCTGAGCCTGGTGCTGATGAATTGTGTCATAGACAGGCCTCAGCACTGGGTGTGGGTAACGAGTGTCCTCTCTCCACAGGTGCCGTCTGCCTGCAGCCTTTCTGCCATCTGTACTGGGGCTGTACCCGCACCGGCTGCTTCGGCTGCCTGGCCCCGTTCTGTGGTAATACCGGCTCTTCAGGCCGCAGTGGCTTTGACCTTTGCATGTTCTCTTGGTGAACTTGAGGGCAGGGGATGGTGGGGGCCATAGCCTGATGTTTACAGGGGTGAGGCCACGGTTGGTCATGTCATCAGATGGTGACATTTTCCTGCTGATCTGCAGAGGTGTGTCAGATTCGTGTTGGCTCAAAATCAAGCCTTAATGGAAGGATTAGGGGAAATACTCCCAGGACGGAATCCTTGCTGCAGGGTTCTGGTGTCACGATACCAGACCAGGTGCTGGGGCGACTCGAGAGCTGATCTTTTTAAGGAGGGAGTGGAATGGAAATCATTTCTGCTTGTCCTCTGTTTAAAACCGAGTGTTATCACCGAACTTCTTATTCCTTCTAGAATCTGTAATGAAAAGAAATGTGTTTATCCTCAGTGTGGGGCAGACAGTGCTTTCCTGTGACGTCTTTATAAACAGGTAACATTGCACCTTCATCTCGGCAGAGCTCAACCTGGGTGACAAGTGTCTGGACGGCGTGCTGAACAACAACAGCTACGAGTCAGACATCCTGAAGGTACGGACCCGCCGCGGGCTGGGGAGCCGGGAACTGCGTTTTCTCACTGGTGCAGCCAGCTGGTTCTCTGCGTTCCGTTGGTATTTATCTGTTTTTCCCGCATTCCAAAAATAGGTGTTTCCTTTTTGTGCCTCCTGCCACGAACCCACAGGAGCTGCCTCCCGCAGCTCTCGGGAGGAGCTTGGAAGTGCTGCCCGGGACCAGGGCCTTTTCTCTGGTCTCTTTCTCTTCTGGCCATTTGCCTTCCTGCGTCTAGGAAGCTACCTCGGCTTCTAGGGTTTCTGTGTATGACGTGCGCATCTGCCCTCTTGCCGAGAGCACACACAGTGGTGGGGCCTTGACGCTTGCCACAGACACACCTGGCGGGTGCCCGCCCAGTCCCACACTCTGCTTTGATGCCCACAGAAGGAGCTCAACAGCTCGTGTGTGTTTAAAGGGCACGGAAAACAGATGCCAAGTCCTCAGCTTTTCTTGTCAAACAGACTGGGCTCGTTGTGGGGCTGTGTGCACTGTGGCAGGCTTTTGTGTCTCATTCACACCTGGGCTGTGAGGGTCTTGGCAGAACTTTTGAGAGCCTCTGATAAGTCTTACACTGGAAGGTCAAGAGTGAGCCTTCCTTTTGGGATTTCCAGGAGGCTCTTGGACAAGACTTCTCGTGCCACAGGCTGTGAACGTGCAGCCCTCTGCAAATGCCACTTGTAAGGGGCTGAGCTTTGGCTTTCCGCACCTTCAGGGATCTTTTATGAAATGTTTTCTATCTCGTTATTTCAGTGTTTCTTCCTCTAAATGAATTTCCTCTTTTTTTTTTTTTTTTTGCGTCACAGAATTACCTGGCAACCAGAGGTTTGACATGGAAAAACATGTTGACCGAGAGCCTGGTGGCTCTCCAGCGGGGAGTGTTCCTGCTGTCTGGTGAGTTCTTCTCTTGCCTCCTGCTCTAGGGTGCGTGTGACTTTCCAGGGCTGTACCTGCCTGTCTGCTCTCCCAGTGACAACTCTGACCTTCACCCATCCTGGAAGAGAAGAAAAAAGATCCTGATGCTTTCGGGTTGTTTTTTGTTTGTTTATTTTTGAGATGGAGTTTCGCTCTTGTTGCCCAGGCTGGAGTGCAGGGGCGTGATCTCAGCTCACTGCCACCTGCGCTTCCTGGGTTCAAACGATTCTCCTGCCTCAGCCTCCTGAGTAGCTGGGATTACAGGCGCCCACCACCACACCCGGCTAATTTTTTAAATTTTTTTTAGTAGAGACAGTGTTTCGCCATGTTGGTCAGGCTGGTCTTGAACTCCTGACCTCGTGATCCACCTGCCTTGGCCTCCCAAAGTGCTGGGATTACAGGTGTGAGCCACTGCGCCCAGCCGATATCTTTGTTAATTAAGGGTATAGCACATTTTGATTTGTGTTGCAAATGTTTCCACTGTAGTAGTAGCTCACTTTTGTTGTATTTATTTTCATTTTGAGGTTTGAATTGTTGTCAAGTGTACAAATCCTTCCTCTGTGCAATTTGGTGTTCAAGACATACTTAGAAATAAGTAATTTTCTCATTTTCTTCTTAGTAATTTTTTGGGAGTTTTAATATTTAAATTTTATATCCACGTGGGTCCAGGTGTGGTGGCTCACACCTGTCTGTAATCCCAGCATTTTGGGAGGCCGAGGCGGGCAGATCGCCTGAGGTCAGGAGGTCGAAACCAGCCTGGCCAACGTGGTGAAACCCCAACTCTACTGAAAAAATATAAACATTAGCTGGGCGCAGTGGCGCATGCCTGTAGTCCCAGTTACTCAGGAGGCTGAGGCAGGAGGATCAGTTGAACCCAGGAGGCGAAGGTTGCAGTGAGCCGAGAGTACACCACTGCACTCTAGCCTGGGCAACAGAGCGAGACGTGGTCTCAAAAATAAATAAATAAATAAATAAAGTAAATATTATATCCATGTGGGATTATTTTGCTGTAAGAAAATAAATTGGTAGGACTGGGTGCGGTGGCTCATGCCTATAATCCCAGCACTTTGGGAGGCTGAGGCGGCTGGATCACG
Source organism: Rhinopithecus roxellana (assembly GCF_007565055.1). Taxonomy (NCBI): domain Eukaryota; kingdom Metazoa; phylum Chordata; class Mammalia; order Primates; family Cercopithecidae; genus Rhinopithecus; species Rhinopithecus roxellana. The sequence goes on from NC_044558.1 coordinate 102,361,677, forward strand.
AGGTCAGGAGATGGAGACTATTCTGGCTAACACGGTGAAACCCCGTCTCTACTAAAAATGCAAAAAATTAGCCGGGCGTGTTGGTGGGCGCCTGTAGTCCCAGCTACTCGGGAGGCTGAGGCAGGAGAATGGCGTGAACCCGGGAGGCGGAGCTTGCAGTGAGCCGAGATCGCGCCACTGCCCTCCAGCCTAAGCGACGGAACGAGACTCCATCTCAAAAAAAAGAAAGGAAAGAAATTGTTGTCTAGGTTGACTTTGTTCTTGTTTTCTGATGGTGTAGCCCGTTGTCTTCACCCCATTTATGGTCAGCACGTTCGTTTCCCGCTGCTGTGAGGTCTGTGTGCTGCTGTCCGGAAGGTGGCGTTGCTGGGTAACTGGCTGTGTCTGCATGAGGCTGTGTTTGTTCCAGATTACAGGGTCACGGGGAACACCGTGCTGTGTTACTGCTGTGGCCTGCGCAGCTTCCGTGAGCTCACCTACCAGTATCGGCGGAACATTCCTGCTTCCGAGTTGCCAGGTGAGGACCCCGACCCCGCATGGCTCTTGTTCTATCTGGGTTGGCTTCTACACTCTTTTTTTGTTTTTTTTTTTTTGAGATGGAGTTTCGCTCTGTCGCCCAGACTGGAGTGCAGTGGCACAATCGCGGCTCACCGCAACCTCCGCCTCCTGGGTTCAAGCGACTCTTCTCCCTTAGCCTCCTGAGTACTGGGATTCCAGGCACCTTCCACTATGCCTGGCTAACTTTATTTGTGTTTTTAGTAGAGTTGGCCAGGCTGGTCTCGAACTCTTGACCTTGGCCTCCCAAAGTGCTGGGATTACAGGCATGAGCCACCCCGCTCAGCCAGCACTCTCTTCTTAGCAGACAACCTGTTTGCACTTTGCTCTGTGTTCTAAGCAGAGTTTGGCCTCGGTCAGGAGCCGGCAGGACAGACAAGCAATGCAGGGCCGTGGTTGTCTTAGGCCCTGCGTCTATTTGCAGTTGTTCATGAGTGTAACATGGGTTTCTAAAACTGAGTCATAAAGATATCCAATAGAAAGCTGGGGTAGCCGGGCGCGGTGGCTCAAGCCTGTAATCCCAGCACTTTGGGAGGCCGAGACGGGCGGATCACGAGGTCAGGAGATCGAGACCATCCTGGCGAACACAGTGAAACCCCGTCTCCCCTAAAAAATACAAAAAACTAGCCAGGCAAGGTGGCGGGCTCCTGTAGTCCCAGCCACTCGGGAGGCTGAGGCAGGAGAATGGCGTGAACCCGGGAGGCGGAGCTTGCAGTGAGCTGAGATGGTGCTACTGCACTCCAGCCTGGGCGACAGAGCGAGACTCCGTCTCAAAAAAAAAAAAAAAAAAGCTGGGATAATTTTATTTCCTTAATTGGGTTTTTATTTTTTAATTTTTATTTATTTTATTTATTTATCTTTGAGACAGAGTCTTACTGTGTTGCCCAGGCTGAAGTTCAGTGGCGCAGTCTTGGCTCACTGCAACCTCCCTCTCCCGGGTTCAAGTGATTCTCGTGCCTCAGCCTTCCAAGTAGCTGGGATTACAGGTGCCCACCACCACACCTGGCAAATTTTTTGTGTTTTTAGTAGAGACAGAGTTTCACCATGTTGATCAGGCTGATTTTGAACTCCTGACCTCAGTTGATTCACCCGCCTCTCCTCCCAAAGTGCTGGGATTACGGGCATGAACCACCGCACCTGACCCTCAATTGGGTTTTAGTTAAACATGTGTTTCCTTTCCTGAAATCTCAGAACGGTCCAAGGAAACTAGTTCTGGAGGGACCAGAGGCTGTGCGTGTCCGCCGCAACGTCTGTCTTTGGGTCTCTGCTGAAATTCAGGTAGTTGAGTGGGTGTGTGCAGTACATCTCATAGATGCGTAACCCTTCTGTTTTTCCAGTGGCTGTAACATCCCGTCCTGACTGCTACTGGGGCCGTAACTGCCGCACTCAGGTGAAAGCTCACCACGCCATGTGAGTGCAGCTGGGGGCACAGGCGTCAGCTGCAGGGTGATGAATGAGTTCACCGCCTGCTTACAAATACGCTGATGTGGTCATTATCCTGCTCTCAGGTTGCGTCCTTTAGGAACTGCTTCTTCCTTTCGAAATCCTGCTCTTCCTTTATCCCTTCATTTCATGCAGTCTTATTTCCATCTTCCGCCTCTGTGTCTTCCTGTCTGGAGTTGGTTTATCTGTCGTCTGAGGCACCCGGGGCACACCCCACTGTTTCAGGCCATTTCTAAGTCGGAGGCTGTAGTCACTGAGGGCCTCAGGCCCCCCGGCGTAGCGCTGCGCAGCTGGGTTCTCATCCGTACCGTGAGCAGGCATTTGTGATCGCTGTCACATTGTCACCCTCACGTGGTGTCTTTCCCAGCGTCCTAAAGGAGGTTCACGGCGCCATCTGCGTTGCCCTGGGGAGGTGTAGGTCAGGAAGCATCTCTTAGGTTAGGTGATTGTGTAAATCACTCCTGTGGCCAAGGAGTTCAGGTAGAAGTGATGGAGACAGTGCCGTCAGGACGAGATGCTGCGAGGACTCAGATGAAGGTGCCTTCCTCGCAGGAATTTTGTGGAATACAAACCTTGCTTTGTGTTTGAGCACAAACAGCACGTGGAAGAGACCATGTTGTTACAAAAAAAGATTTCACTGTTGACTGGCAGACAATTTTCAGTAGAAATGTGCATCAGGAGAGCAGAGCCATGCTGGTCCTCCTTGCCCACGGTCTGTGGAGAGGAAAGGTGGCCACAGGCCTTCCAGCTTGGCGTGTCTGCCTCAGCCCTGTCAGCAGATGCCACAGGGATGCCCGAGGAGGTGCAGCTTTTATTCTCTTCTCTTAAAAAATTATCTAAGATGTTTACAGTTCTTTCTTTTTTTTTTTGAAATGGAGTCTCGCTCTGTCTCCCAGGCTGGAGTACAGTGGTGCGATCTCAGCTCACTGCAACCCCGCCTCCCGGGTTCAAGCGATTCTCCTGCCTCAGCCTCCTGAGTAGCTGGGACTACAGGCGCCCGCCTCCACATTAGGCTAAATTTTTTTTGTAGTTTTAGTAGAGACGAGGTTTCACCATGTTGGCCAGGCTGGTCTCGAACTCCTGAACTCAAGTGATCTACCCACCTTGGCCTTCCAAAGTGCTGGGATTACAGACATGAACCACTGTGTGTGGCCAGATGTTTCACTTCTGTTTCAAAATTTTAAAAGGGAAAAAGAAGTTTACCTTCGGGGGTTAGTTGCTTTGATTTTGTGGAAAGCACACACGCTCTTTCTCAGGTAGCTCTTTCTGTGTATGGTTTCAGAATGGGTTTACTTGAACGCCCCTCCAGTGCTCTCTTGTGTAATTTATTGGAACGCCCCTCCAGTGCTCTCTTGTGTAATTTATTGGAATGCTTCTCTGACGCTCTCTTGTGTAATTTGGCCATTTTCTCCCTGCAGGAAATTCAATCATATCTGTGAACAGACAAGGTTTAAAAACTAAGCACCCAGCGGCCCCGAGCAGCCTCAGCACGGAAGGCGCAGAGAGCGCGCTTTTAAATACAGAGACCACGGAAGGCGGAGAGAGCGTTTTTAAATACAGAGACCAACACGCCAGGGCGTTTTCACGGCCCCCTGAGGGACGCAGGGTCTCCGGCAGGTGCTCTGGGGGCCTCTTCTGCGAGCTTCACCCTCTGAGTGAGACCCTCCCCCGAGCCCTGGGGGCCACAGCCCGCCCTCCTGCTCCCTGAGTGCTGGGTGGGGCTTGTGGTGGCGTGAGCAGCAGAGACGAAGCCTTTCCATGGCACGCAGCTGCCCCGCCGAGGGGCAGTTTTGCTCTTTTGTATGTTTTCCGTAACGACAGGTAAAGCAGAAATCTGTTTTCAGGAAGAGTTTCAAGGGAGAAAGGGGAAAGTTTATCAAAAACATTGTTTCAGGAGAAGGGAGCGTAAGTTTACAGCCTACAGGATGTACACAATATTCTGCTGTTGGGAAAACCACAGCATTTTATATATTTTTTATTTTAATAGGTTTGGTGCTTATCTTCTAATAAGATTTAAATATCACAAACTGTAGCACAAATGATATAATTTATAATTTACAAATTGACTAAAATTGGGTATAGTATGGTATTTGAAAGAATAAGCATATGCTTCTGTTTATTGAAAAAAAACTTCCAGTGTCCAAAACTGCTAACCCTCGACGTGGCTGTCAAGTTAGTCGCTCCTTGCTAACCTGTGGGTGACCACGGCCCTGAACCTGGAGCTGGACGCAGGGCCCAGGACGCGCCGCTCCCTTCACGGCCGAGCCGGGGATGACAGGGCGGCGCGATCCGCACGGGCTGACGCGGGCCGGACCGCCGCTCCCTTCACGGCCCCGAGCCCGGGGCTGGACGCGGGGCCCGGAGCGCCCCTCCTTAAGGCCCGAGCCGGGTGGAGCGGCCCGGACGCGCCGCCCTTCAGCCCGGCCGGGCTGGACGCGGGGCCCGGGACGCGCCGCTCCCTTCACGGCCCCGAGCCCGGGGCTGGACGCGGGGCCCGGGACGCGCCGCTTCCTCATGCTGCCTGGGCCCTTCCTCCAAGACCCTACAGAGCCTGAGGGGCACCTTGGCTTCCGCCTGTGCTAGGTTTGCCATGTCAGCTGGAATAATACTTGAAATTTTGATTTTTGGAAAAAAAAGGTTTTTTTATCTTTTGTTGAAATCACCTGTTATCCTTGTTTGCAAACTGGTAACTTTTTTGCTTCTTCTCAGGAATACAGTTTTCAACTGTTGACTTGCTCTTGATAGGAACTGAGAAGCAGCACTCTGTATCTCTGCGTTTGTGGAGGAAAGACCTCTCTTTTGCATATTCTAATAAATGAGCCGCCTTTGCTCCTCCCCTCTCGCGTTGGGCTCGTGTGTGGGGCTGCCTCACTTCTCCATGTGAGGGAGGCAGGCCCTATGCAGAGTGAGCTCCGAGCACCTCACTGCTAGTGATGGTTACTCTGTCGCCTGCTGTCCCTCAGTGTCTCCATGGAGTCACGCCTGACCTGAGGTTGGGGCCTGAAGTCCGAGCATCCTGTGAAACCTGCTCAGGTCTCTTCATTTGGCCAGTGCTGGGAAACCACAACCTGTTCATCCAGTGTAGAGGCTTTGTCTTCAGCTGAGCACCACATAAAGCCGCCATGCAGAGAACCCCAAGTTTGTGCAGGGGCAAGGCCGAGAGGGGAGGTCCCGAGTTTGTGCAGGGGCAGGGCCGAGAGGGGAGGCCCCGAGTTTGTGCAGCTGCGGGGCCGAGAGGGGAGGTCCCGAGTTTGTGCAGGGGCAAGGCTGAGTGGGGAGGTACCTAGTTAGTGCAGGGGTGAGGCCGAGAGGGGAGTGGTTGCGAGTTTGTGCAGGGCTGAGGCTGAGAGGGGAGGTCGTCATACACCCACGAAGTCGGCTGGGGCTGCCCTGTGTCTGTCTTAGATCAGATGGTATTCACTCTACCCCTTCCCATCTCCAAAAAGTAGAAACAAAAACGCTCGCCCTGTAGAGGATGCGGAGCTTTCCTCAGGAAGGGCAGGGCAGCTCAGAGAGCCTCAGGGCTCCAGGTGTCCTAGGGACTCACTCCTGCTTCCTCAGTCCTTCAGAGAAGTCCATTTCCTGGCCCACTGTGAAGGGCGTTTCTTCCTGGAGCAGTCGGAACAGAGCTTGGGTTTGGCTCTGATGTGAGGGAGGAGGCCTTGGGACCGGGGCAGTTGTCCCCCCCCGGTGTGGTAAGGAGTCGTGTTTTATGGAGGCAGGTGGCCGTGAACTCATCCCGTGTTTTCATGAGCTTCTGTACTTCCTTGTCCTCAAGACCCAGCCATCCCACCCAGCAAGACTGACGCACTGTGGTGGTTTTGGAGCCCTGCTGTCCTCGTGGGGTGGCTGCTTGGGTCATCCACAGGCTTTCTGGAGGACAGCCTGGCAGCCGCTGCAGATCCCACTGCTTCTGCCTGGCTCCTTGGCCCAGCCTTGGAACAAACCCAGGGCAGGGCTGCAGCTGCCCGCTGGCCCCACGGACCATCTCCCCTCGTGCTCCTCACCTGCGGCTCCCTCTGTGCTCCCTGGTGCCCCTCAGAAGCAGGGGTCAGCCCTGCCCACCCCTCCGTGTGCTGCCCAGGCTCCAAGCCAGGGAAGGGGGCCTCAGGTTCTAGGTGAGCCCATCCGCCCCAGTGAGACCTCCCTGGGATGGCCTTTGTGAGGGGGCTCGACTGCAGCCAGGAAGTCTGGGCAGATTGGCTTAAAACAGACTGGGGGATTCAGGCCAACCCTCCTCCCTAGGCCAGCTACAAAGGCTGTTTTAAATCTGCTTTAAGTCATCTTAATGATCTCAGGGCCAGCAGGATGGGAGAGATTGGGCCCAGGTGTGAGAGAGCCAGGGGTCCAGGGGCTGCTCCCAGCACAGCGCAGCATTCACCCCAGGTATGTGGCCAAAGCAGAGAGGCAGCTGAGTTTGGAAGGGGCTTCTGCCAGCCAGGGGTTCCTGGTGACAGCCCCCCCCAGCTTCAGGTTGGCAGCCTGGAGAGCGCGGAGCAATGCTGGCCCTGAGGCAGCTGCAGCCGCCTCCCTGAAGAGGCCCCAGTGTCACTGCCAGGGCCACTAGGTCCCCGGGAGCCCTGCACTGGGAAGGGAAGGAAAGCATGAGAACGAGTGGATTTAGGAAGCTGGGAGTAGATCTTCCCTCCAGCCTGGCTTGATGCGGAAACCAGAAGGCTGTCCCCGGGGCGGTCCCTGCCCTCTGCCTCCACGTGGGCTCCCTTTGGGCATGCACGCTAGCTCCTGCGCCTTCTGACGCAGCTGCAGCTGTGTAGAGAGGCCGCGTCTTGCCTCCCTGAGGACGGACGGCCACATGCAGAGTGCAGCCTAGACCTGCAGACGTGCGCGCTGACCGGCAGCAGGACGGAGCCAGGTGATCTTCGGGGGAGCCACCTCCAGGAGTGCCTAGTGCTGGTAACTGGTAGACACCGTTATTCAAGCATCCTCTACACTTAGAATTAAGTTACATTGAAAACAAAGGCAATGAGTGCTCAGGATGCACCACTTTTTTTTTTTTGAGACGGAGTCTCACTCTGTCACCTAGGCTGGAGTGCAGTGGCCGGATCTCAGCTCACTGCAAGCTCCGCCTCCTGGGTTTACGCCATTCTCCTGCCTCAGCCTCCCAAATTGGGACTACAGGCGCCCGCCACCTTGCCCGGCTAATTTTTTGTATTTTTTAGTAGAGATGGGGTTTCACCGGGTTAGCCAGGATGGTCTCGATCTCCTGACCTCGTGATCCGCCCGTCTCGGCCTCCCAAAGTGCTGGGATTACAAGCTTGAGCCACCACGCCTGACCAATGCACCACTTTCTAGTTAGTTCACTGCACCTGCCTGTTACTGCACGCCCAAGGGTGTGTGCTTCTGGGCCGGTGTGGAAGGGCGTCCCTTCCAGCCTTACCCACTTGGCCTGGTGGGAATGGGCCCTGGGAGGAGTGTTTGCACTGTGGAAATTGGTAAATGCTTCAAATCAGGGTGGTTTTTAATTGCTTTTGTTTTCTTCTGGAGGGAAGGTTGTTAGACACCAGCACAGTGCTGCACCAGGCAGCCAGCATATAATCATGAGAGACAAGTAGTTTAAACCACTGCGTTTGGAGTGGTTTGTTACATAGTGTAATGAATAACCATCTCATGGTCCTTGAAGGCCCAGCACATATAACCGCCGACTCCACCCCTCAGAAAAACCTCTTCTCCCTACCTGCTCCTCCTGGAGCCCCTGGGGTGTTCCTCTGCTTCTCCATCCAGCCGGCTACTTCCCACAACCAGCCCCAGGTGCCGGCCCCTCCCCCTCCTGCAGCCTCTCCTCATTCAGGTTCCAGCTCAGCCCGACTCTTGCAGGGCTGCCCCCGACCCCGCCAGCCAGTCTAGTTTCCCCCCAGCACCTGTCACTATCAGAAAGGAAACGAGAATGGCGTGAACCCGGGAGGCGGAGCTTGCAGTGAGCTGAGATCCGGCCACTGCACTCCAGCCTGGGCGACAGAGCGGGACTCCGTCTGAAAAAAAAAAAAAAAGGAAACATCTGTTTACCGTTTGTCTCCCCCCTCGGAAAAATAGAGCAGGGATCTTGCCTGTCTGCCCGCTGTTGTTTATTTTTCTGAAATGTTCGGCCCCAGGGCGGCATCTCCTGATCCCTGGGTGACCAGTTGGCTGCCAAACGGTGAAGGTCTTGATGAGCCATCCCCTGGGCTTGAAATCTTTCCCGCGGCACAAACAGTCGCTCCTTCCTCTGTCACTCACTTTTTGTGGTTGTCTCCTGAGGCGGTGAGTCTAGATGGTGGGGTCTTTTATCTGTGTTCCTCACACAGAGCAGACACTTGGTTGTGCATGTCTGTGGAAGGGATGGACACAGGAGAGAATGTTGAAGGCCATTAGACCAGGAGTGAGGGCTGTGCACTGTGCTGGGAGCCTGGCATTGTGAGTGCCGTGTGCTGTGCTGGGAGCCTGGCATTGTGAGGGCCGTTTGCTGTGCTGGGAGCCTGGCATTGTGAGGGCCGTGTGCTGTGCTGGGAGCCTGCATTTGTGAGCCACGCCTTGCCCAGTGGTGGTCTTGAATGTGGGTCCACTCAGGCTGCTGTATCAAAACGCTGCAGAACAGGCGGCTTAAACAACAGAAAGTATTTTCTCACAGTTCTGGGGCCTGGAACTCTGAGATCTGGGTGTCAGAGGGGCCGGTTCCTCTTTGGTCTGTCTCCTTGGCTTGTGGACAGTATATTCTCCTTGAGTCCTCACATCGTCTTCTCTTCATGCATGTCTGTGCCCTAATCTCTTCCTGCGAGGACACCAGTCCTATTGGATTAGGGCCCGCCCCAGTGGCCTCATTTTATCTTAATCATCCCTTTAAAGACCACACATACTAAAACTGGATACAGAGAAGATTCGCGTGGCCCGTGTGCAGGCATGACACGCAAATTCATGACGTGTTCCATGTCTGCAGATACAGTCGCTTCTGAGGTCCTGGGATTTAGGACTTGAACATATTGTAACACTCTGCCATGAAACCTCGCACGCCACGGGGTTTTGTAAAAATTGGGTGGTTTGGTTTGTTGTTGTTTGGCAAACCCCACATGCTGGATACTGTTGACACCGCATGGTGGGCTGAGCTATGTCCGCCTGTCCCGCCACCACGGATGTCTGTATCTGATCACTTGAGTCTTGCACAGTAAAAGGGGCTTTGCAGATATGGTGGAATCAAGGACCTTGAGATGAGCGGAGGATCCTGGATTATCCTGTGGGCCCCGTGTGCAATTGCAGGAGTCGTCGTAAGGAGGAAGCAAGAGGCCGGGCGCGGCTGCTCACGCCTGGAATCTCAGCACTTTGGGAGGCTGAGGCGGCCAGATCACGAGGTCAGGAGTTCGAGACCATCCTGGCTAACACGGTGAAACCTCATCTCTACTAAAAAAAAACAAAAAAATTAACTGGGCATGGTGGCAGGTGCCTGTAGTCCCAGCTACTCGGGAGGCTGAGGCAGGAGAACGGCGTGAACCTGGGAGGTGGAGCTTGCAGTGAGCCGAGATCGCCCCACTGACTGCACTCCAGCCTGGGAGACAGAGCGAGACTCCATCTCAAAAAAAAAAAAAAAAAGGAAGCAAGAAATCAAAGGCAGGAGGCAGGGAGAGGAGGCTTGGTGACAGCAGAGGCCAGGGGCTTGGCGACAGAGAAGAGACGGGAGGGATGCGCTTTGCAGGGGGAGCAAGGGCCTTCAGCCAAGAGAGGAGGGCAGGATGTCGAGACAGAAGAGAAAACAGATCTCCCTGCAAGGGCCTCCAGAAGGAACCAGCCCTGCCTGCCCCTTCATTTTGGACTTCCGAGCTCCAGAACTGCAAGAGAGTAAGTCTAGTTTAAGCAGCAAAGTTGGTGGTAACTTCTTGGAGCAGCCACAGGAAGCTCACCACCCCCCACATTCTTCCCTTTTGGTTTTTGTTTTCAGGAAGGGTCCAATCTGTTCTCAGAGGTGCTGTGGTTGGAGGTGGCGTGTGGGGCATGGCTGAGCACCCAACACCCTCTTCCCTGCTCCCCAGCATGTTCCTTCACCCTGTAGCTCTAGGTCTCTGTGGCAGACACTTGGCTCTAACTGCTGACTTGACGTCTCCACTTGGTGTACAAACATCCCAGATTCATGGTGTCAAAGAGAGCGGTTTCCAGCGGGGACCCCAGGCCCACCACGTGCACCCCACAGACCTGCCCTCTCCACTGTCAGAAGGTGGCATGGCCTCACTGTGGCTCAGGCCAACCCCTAGGAGTCGTCCCTGCTGGCTCCTCAGTGCCCCAGGCTTCTCTTCAGGGGCTTCTTGTGGCTCTGATTGTTGCCCCCTCACCTCGCTGCTCTTCTCCCAGATCTGTGCGTGCCTGGGTCCTCCTTGTCACGCAAGTTCAGCTCAAATATTACTTCCTCAGAGATGCTTTTGAGGACTCGCTCTCCTTGCCTTTCCCTCTCCTGGGACACTGTTCCCACCAGTACCTGCATGATTCCTTTTCTTTCTTTTACCTTTTTTTTTATTTTTTATTTTTATTTTTTTATTTTTATTTTATTTTATTTTATTTTATTTTATTTTATTTTATTTTATTTTATTTTTTTTGAGACGGAGTCTCACTCTGTCGCCCAGGCTGGAGTGCAGTGGCCGGACCTCAGCTCACTGCAAGCTCCGCCTCCCGGGTTTACGCCATTCTCCTGCCTCAGCCTCCGGAGTAGCTGGGACTACAGGCGCCCGCCACCTCGCCCGGCTAGTTTTTTGTATTTTTTAGTAGAGATGGGGTTTCACCATGTTAGCCAGGATGGTCTCGATCTCCTGACCTCGTGATCCACCCGTCTCGGCCTCCCAAAGTGCTGGGATTACAGGCTTGAGCCACCGTGCCCGGCTATTTTTTATTTTTTTGAGACAGGGTCTTGCTCTGTTGTCCAGGCTGGAGGGCAGTAGCGCAATCTCAGCTCACTGCAGCCTCTGCCTCCTGGGCTCAGATGATCCTCCCACCTCAGCCTCCTGAGTAGCTGGGACTACAGATGCACACCACCACGCCCAGCTAATTTTCCCATTTTTAGTAGAGACGGGGTTTCACCATGTTGGCCAGGCTGGTCTTGAACTCCTCAGTTCAAGCGATCTGCCCGCCTCCACAGCCCACAGTGCTGGGATTCCAGGTGTGAACCGCCGCACCCAGCAACTCTGCTTCTTACTTTGTTGGCTCACATTCTCCTGAGAGGTTCTCCCTCAACCATCGGCCTGAAATAGCAGCGAGCCTCCCCAGGGTTGCCTCTGTCTCTTCTTGACTCTTCCTGTCACCTTCTGCGCTTGTTGTCTGGTCCCCACTAGAATATACGTTCTGTGAGAGCAGGGACTTGGGACAGCGCCTAGAATAGTACCTGCACACAGTAGGCCACAATAAACAGGAACCACGGCCCCATGTAGATGGCAGCCCCTCCGGCTCAAACACTCCACCCAGCTTTATTTTCTTTTCATCAGTTAACGCCCTCTGAAGGTCTCCACACAAACATGAAGCTGGACCAAAGCAGGGACCCCCCGCACGCAGAATAGTGCTGGGCTCGCGTAAGGCACCTCAGTGGGTCCATCGGCTGATGCATGGACAGACAAATGGGTGTATCCGGATGCTGAAGTATCATGCAGCAAGGAAACGTGCTCAGTGCGGACGGACCTTAAACACACCACGCTAAGTGGAAAGGTGTCCCAGAAAGCCACATACGATATGATCCCATTTATATGAAATGTCCAGAAGAGGCACATTCATAAAGACAGAAGGTGGCTGAGTGGTTGTTGGACTAGGTGGAGGGGATGGGGAGTGAATGCAAGAAGGATCCTTCTGAGGTAATGGAAGTATCCGGAAACTGGGTTGGAGTGATGGGTGCACAGCTCTGCACATTTACTACAGTTGCTGAACTGCATACACAACACGGGTATATTTTATTGCATATAAATTGTACCTTAATAAAGCTGTTAAGAATTTTACTTAGATTAGCATTTTTCCCACACTGTGCCATCAATTTAATATATAATTAGATTCATTGTTTCTGCCTGTATTTAAATTGAGCATTTGTCCCATTTTGCTTGCTAATTAAATGTTTAAAATTTTAAATTATTGTGGGTACATAAAAGGTGTATATATTTATGGGGTACATGGATGTTTTAGTACAGACGTACAATGTATAACAATCAACTCCCAGTAACTAGGGTATCCATCACCTCAAGCCTGTATCATTTCTTTGTTAGGAACATTCCAGTTCCATTCTTTTTGTTATTTAAAAATATACAATACACTATTATTAACTATATTCACCCTATTGTGCTATCAAATACTAGATCTTAGGCTAATTATTTTCCCGATTTCTCCCATCGGCTACACCTTAGGATAGTGTAATACAAAAACCAGGAAACTAAGCTTGGTGGAGTGTTTTCTTCATTCTGTCGTTTTATCACACGAGGACACTCAGGTAACCACGGTCACAAAATACAGAATGGTTCCGTCAACACAAAAATCTCCGTCTAACCCTTTATAGTCATCTGACCCCCACAACCACTCTGTGATTCTGTCATTTTGTGATGTAAGTGGACATGTCGCACAGTTCGTGCAGTGTAGACCTTTGGAGATGCTTTCCTCCCTGGGTGTAACGCCTTTGAGCTTCATCTGAGTTACTACGCACATCAGTGGTCAGCTCCTTTTTCTTGCTGAGTGGTGTCTGTGGCATGGGTAGCCATGGTTGGTTTAACCACGTCAGAGGACATTTTGGTTGTTTCCAGTTTGGGGTCAGTAACGTACAGGCCTCTGTGTGGACATAAGTTTATTTCTCTGAATGTCTAGGAACGCAGTTGCTGGGTCATAAAACTGTTTACTTTTTAAAGAAACTGCCCAACTGTATTCCAGAGTGGGTGCACTATTGCTGTTCCTATCAGCAATGTAGGAGAGATTAGTTACCCTAAACTAGATTATTCCCAGCATTTCATATTGCCACTGCTGTGTATTATTTGAGAGATTACTCTGAACTACATTACTCCCAGCATTCCATATTGCCACTGCTGTATATTATTTCAGCTGTTCTAATAGGTGTATACTAATGTCCCAAGGCAGTCTTTTTTTTTTTTTGAGACAGAGTCTTGCTGTTACCCAGGCTGGAGTGCAGTGGTATGATCCTAGCTCACTGCAGCCTCCATCTCCCGGGTTCAAGCGATTCTCCTGCCTCAGCCTCCCACGTAGTTGGTATTACAGGTACCTGCCACCATGCCCAGCTAATTTTTGTATTTTTAGTAGAAATGGGATTTCAACATATTAGTCAGGCTGGTCTCAAACTCCTAACCTCAGGTGATCCATCTGCCTTGGCCTCCCAAAGTGCTGGAATTACAGGCGTGAGATTCCGCACCTGACCTCAACATAATATTAATGTGCATTTCTGTAATGGCTAGTGACACTGAACCTGGTCACAAGCTTATTTACCACTCATATATCCTTTTAGTGAAATGTCTTTTCATGTTTTTTGCTTGTCTTCTGGTGTGTGTGTGTGTATGTGTGTTTTGGAGATGGAGTCTCTTTCTGTCACCCAGGCTGGAGTGCAGTGACATGATTTGATGATCTCAGCTCACTGAAACCTCCACCTCCCAGGTTCAAGCAATTTTTGTGCCTCAGCCACCCAAGTAGCTGGCATTACAGGCGTACACCACCACACCTGGCTAATTTTTATATTTTTAGTAGAGACAGGGTTTCTCCAAGTTGGCCAGGCTGGTCTCAAACTCCTGGCCTCAAGTGATTTGCCCGCCTCGGCCTCCCCAAGTGCTGAGATTACAGGCATGAGCCATTGTGCCCAGAATAATTGTTTATTTATTTATTTATTTATTTTTACTGTCAAGTTTTGAGAGTTCTTTATATATTCTAGCTACTAGTCCTTCAACAAACGTGGTTTGAAAATATTTTCTCACAGTCTGTAACTCATCTTTTCATCCTCTTAATGTGGTCTTTCTCATAAGGTTTGTTTGTTTGTTTTGAGACAGAGTCTTGCTCTGTTACCCAGGCTGGAGTGCAGTGGCACGATCTCAGCTCACTGCAACTTCTGCCTCCTGGGTTCAAGTGATCCTCCTGCCTCGGCCTCCCAAGTAGCTGGGACTACAGGCACGCACCACCACACCCAGCTAATTTTTATGTATTTTTCGTAGAGCTGGGGTTTCACCATGTTGGCCAGGATAGTCTCCATTTGTTGACCTTGTGATCCACCTGCCTCAGTCTCTCAAAGTGCTGGGATTACAAGGCGTGAGGCAGCGCTCCTGGCCTTTTTTTTTTTTTTTGAGACGGAGGCTTGCTCTGTCGCCCAGGCTGGAGTGTTGTGGCACGATCTTGGCTCACTGCAAGCTCCACCCCTGGGGTTCACGCCATTCTTCTGCCTCAGCCTCCCAAGTAGCTGGGATTACAGGTACTCGCCACCAAGCCCAGCTAATTATTTTTAGTAGAGATGGGTTTTACCATTTGGCTTGGCTGGTCTTGAACTCCTGACCTCAGGTGATCCGCCCACCTCGGTCTCCCAAAGTGTTGGGATTACAGGCGTGAGCCACCGCGTCTGGTGAAAAGTTTCTAATTTTTTCATGAAGTTTACACTATCAACTTCTTTTGTGAATTGTGCTTTCTTGTCAGATCTTTAGGAACTCTTCCCCAAGCTCTAGATGTCAGAAATTCTGATTTCTTCTAAAAGTTGTATAGTTTCATTCATACATTTTACGCCTCAGTCTGTGATCATTTTGAGTTAGAATTTGCATTTGCAGATAGTATCATGGCCCATGTAAAAAATACAAGGATTTTACAACAGACAACCGCAAAACGTCAAATAAACCCTCAAACTAATGAGTTCAGCGGGGTCTCAGGATAACAAAATCAAGATAGAATTCATCACGTTTGTGTAGACCAACAGTGAACACGTGGAAAACGACGTCAAAAACGCAGTGTCACAGTAGCTTGACGTGAAATACTATACACTTCAAAGGTGCAGAATGTGTATGCTGAAATTAGGAAATGCTGGTGGAAGAAATCGAAAGACCTAAATAAATGGAGAAGCCACCATGGACGCAGATGAAAGACTGAGTCAGCGATGCCCGTGCTCCCCAAATGATCTGCAGCAGTTCCCATCAAAATCCCAGAAAGGTTCGTAGACAGAAGCGTATTCCAAAATCCACAGAGATGAGCGCAACATCACAGAGGGCCCCGAGGCGGCCTCCAGGCCACCTCCTTCCTCACAGCTGGAAGAGCGGCCTGGCGGACGAGGGAAGGTGGAAAGCCGTTCCCCAGCGCCCCGCGCCGTCCAGCTTTGCCCTTTTTTTTTTTTTTTTTTTTTTGAGACGGAGTCTCGCTCTGTCACCCGGGCTGGAGTGCAGTGGCCGGATCTCAGCTCACTGCAAGCTCCGCCTCCCGGTTTCACGCCATTCTCCTGCCTCAGCCTCCCGGGTAGCTGGGACTACAGGCGCCGCCACCTCGCCCGGCTAGTTTTTTGTAGTTTTTAGTAGAGACGGGGTTTCACCGTGTTAGCCAGGATGGTCTCGATCTCCTGACCTCGTGATCCGCCCGTCTCGGCCTCCCAAAGTGCTGGGATTACAGGCTTGAGCCACCGCGCCCGGCCCAGCTTTGCCTTTTAAAGGGGAAGCAAATAGGGTCGAAAGCAGCGTCGCTTTTGAACTGACACCTGAAGCACGAAGGGCGCCGGCCGGGTGGAGGTGCGGGGTTGGGGCGGGCGGGGAAGTCACGCCCCCGCCGAGGACGGCCGCGCCCCCGCCGAGCCCCGGCCACGCCACTTCCGCCGGAAGCTCAGTTCAGCTTCCTGAAGGAGTTGGGCCTGCAAGTCCGGAAGTTGCGTTTCTACTAGGGAAAGGTCCGCAAACTCCTAAGGTCACTTTCTGAAGCCGGCCTCCGGACATTCGGAGGTGAGATCGATCCGGACCCTGCGGCCAGAGCGTCCCTGGCTCTGGGGTGGCCGCTGGCAGAAGAGGAGGACAGTCTCTGTTCCGGAACGAAGGCAGCGCGTGCAGGCTGTTTCCGGGGAACCCAAGGCCTCTGCACCGCTCGCCCCGCCCCTCGCACGGCCACGTCTCCGCCGGAGCATCCGGGCCGGGCGGTCTCCTTGGCTGCCGCAGCAGCAGGGTGAGAGGCGTGGGGGCCGCGGCGCCTCGGGGCTCTGGTTCCCGCCGTGCATGGACCGGGGAGGCCCGAGGGGCGGCGGCGGAGGCCGGGCGTGGGGCGGCGGGGCCTGAGCCCGTCCCTGCAGCGTTGCGGGACGGCCCCGTTCCAGTCGCCCCCTCCTCGCTGCAGTGGCCTCGGGCCTGGGCGCCCCCCTTCAGCTGCAGCGGAGCGGACTCTGTAAATGCCGGTGCCCGCGGGCCCTCCTGAATGCTTGTCTGCGCCTGACGAGCGCGACATGTCCTGAAGCTGTCCACTGCCACCACTCGGGCAGTGCTTGTGCCTTTAGTCTGGCCCTGTGCAGCTGACAAGCGTGACTTGGTGTCGGGTGGTTCGTGGGAAGCCGGGGTTTCAGGAGTCCGAGTACTTCCTTGTTTGCCTTTGTCGCTGGCGGACTTGTCTCCATTCCAGGTGCCCAGAGCGAGTGGGGCCGGGCGTTGTCACGGGTATGAACTCGACGAATGTCAGTCATGTGGCGGGTCCTGGTCATTGTGGGCCTGGGTCTCTGCCCCCGCCGAGCTCACCTAGCACAGGGACACCCAGGGTCGCCACCGAGAGGGTACCGGGCAGTGGTGGTGTGTGGGAGCCTGGGGGCCGGGCGACTTCTGTGCTAAGGCCTCTATGACGAGAAGCAAGCCAGGCAAAATTGTGAGAAAAACACGTCTCAGGCAGAAAGTTTGAAGATTCTGAGGGCGGAGAATGTGGCTGGAGTGTGATGGCACAGGGGAAAGCGATGGAGGTAAGGATGTTGGTGTAGGCAGGTGCTGGATTGGTAAGAGGTTGGAGTTTGTTATCACTGGGACAGTGTAAGCCGTTTACAGGTGACTCATGGATTTTTTTTTTAAGAGACTGGGTGTGTTGCTGTATTGCCTAGGCTGGTGTGGAACTCCTGGCCTCAAGCGATTCTCCCACCCCAACCTCCCTAAGTGCTGGGGTTACAGGTGTGAGCAGCCACACCCGTCGTGGATTATTTTGAATTGCCTTTTAAATGACATGAACATAGCCCTTTATAATCCTTTAATAGCTTTCCGGGCAGTGTAGAAGGAAATAAATCATCTGACTTTACTCAGATTGAAGAGGAGCTTCCCCCCCATCCCCCCCCCCATTGCCTTAAGAAATAGTAGCATCGCCGGGCGTGGTGGCTCACGCCTGTAATCCCAGCACTTTGGGAGGCCGAGGCGGGCGGATCCCGAGGTCAGGAGATCGAGACCATCCTGGCTAACACGGTGAAACCCCGTCTCTACTAAAAATACAATAAATTACCCGGCCGTGGTGGCGGGTGCCTGTAGTCCCAGCTACTCAGGAGGCTGAGGCAGGAGAATGGGGTGAACCCAGACGGCGGAGCTTGCAGTGAGCCAAGATCGCGCCACTGCTCTCCAACCTAGGTGACAGAGCAAGACTCAGTCTCAAAAAAAAAAAAAAAATAATAATAATAATAGCATACTTTCCCAAGTGAGAATGCCTTAGGCTGGCTTTTACTTAGCGATTTTGACAAGCAACAAAACTAAAGGGAAAATCATAATTACTGCCATTTTATTGAGGACATGGGACAGACTCTGTGCCTTGTTGTATTTAATCCTGGCAAAATTTTGCATTCATTTTCTCGTTGTTTTTACGGGAGGAGACAGGCTAAAAGTGGTTAAATCTCTAGCCCAGGATCTCACAGCTAAGTGGTGGAGGGTTGGGAGCTGAGGCCGGAGTCCCGACTTCCAAGCCTGCCCTTTATGTCTCTGCAGTGACATGAGGCTTGCTTTTGGTTTTCACTTTGTGTATACATCTCTGTTTACTTTTGGATACTAGTGTGGCCTCCACCAGGTACTGTCTTCCTGGGGAAATCGTGTTTGGTCTTTGGCTGTGCTCTGTTGTTTCTCATGCCCGATAGGACAGCTGAAATGAGGTGGAGTAGATGGAGCCGGGAATGTCTGTATACAGAATTCAGGTGTGGGGGAAGCAGAAAGTCCTGTAGGTGCCTGAGGTGGTGGCTTTGCAGTGTGAAGTCCTTTGATGTTACCCAGCTGTGAACCTAGGGTTGTGTGGACCTTTCCGAGTTCTAGGTGACAGCTTTGTTCCATCTCTTCCCTCTAGAGATGTAGGAGTGCAAGTGATCATAAGTGAGACTGATTAGACTGGCCTCTTTATTTAAAAAATAAAATCAAAATGGAGTCATGTTCCTAATAGCAGCTTTCTGTGATGCACTGGCAACTGGCTGCTCCTCCTCCTTGCTGCCCAGAGATTGGCTTTTGTCAGTCTTCTGAAGTAATGAGGCCCTGATGACTGAGTCATTCCAAATTTTAACTAAAAAGCAAGCAAGACTGAGGATCGACCGAGACTGCCAGCTTATTGCCCTACAGGGAGAAGTATCGCTGTCAGCAAACTCCAGGCTGTTAGTGAATTCTCCTCTGGTCCGGCTTCAGGAGGGGCTGCCTACAAACAGGGGTCGTCTTTGTGACTTACAGTCACCATCTCGGGGTCTCCGTTCTGGAGAGGTGGGCTGCTTGGACGCCAGCAGGGGAATTAAGTGAGCAGAATCTGTGATTGCACTGGACTCAGAGAGCTTGGTGCAGTTGGCTGTCACCATGTTGGCATGCCCTCTCGGTGGAACCTGAGCATCTTTGGCTATGTTCCTCCTCCTTGGTCAGTGTAAGGCCCTGGTGTCGTCACTGTGGGCCTCTGCAGCAGTTCTCTTCTGCATGTTCTGCCTGTAATGACTGAGTCGGGTCCTGCTGGTCGTCCCATCCTTTCTGTTCAGGTGGTGGTGCCTGGGCTATGGTCGTGATGCTGCTCTTCCCGTTTCTAACTCCCTGGACTCCCTCATTGGAACTGAAGCTTTCAGATGTTTCAGCTGGAATCGTTTAGAGTTTTCTGTATTTTAAAAGGGAGTATTGATGCTCAAGGATTCAAATACTTGATCACTTTGTTTTGGAACCATTAGCTTTGTGGCTGAGGAGTGTACTCAGCAGAACTAGGTATTTAATTCGGCAAATTAAATCCGCATTAGCACTTTAGGAGTTGGGAGTATTCAAGGTAGTAGGAGGCAGATGGGAAGTGAGTCTTTGCCTTCAAGGCTCTCGCCATATAATGGGCACACACACAGTGGCAGACGTGACGTGCTGTGGGGGAGGCCACGTGAGGTACGGTGATGGCAGAGGGGATGGACAAGACGCTTTACCTGAGGGGCCAGGAGGACTGCATGCGTAGCCACACATGGTCGTTTCCATATCATCACCCCACCCCTGCAAGGCAGAAGCAAAGACTTCACAAAGCAAAACACAAGTTTTCTTTTTTTTTTTTTTTGAGACGGAGTCTCGCTCTGCCGCCCAGGCTGGAGTGCAGTGGCTGGATCTCAGCTCACTGCAAGCCCCGCCTCCTGGGTTTACGCCATTCTCCTGCCTCAGCCTCCCAAGTAGCTGGGACTACAGGCACCCGCCACGTCGCCCGGCTAGTTTTTTGTATTTTTTTTAGTAGAGACGGGGTTTCACCGTGTTAGCCAGGATGGTCTCGATCTCCTGACCTCGTGATCCGCCTGTCTCGGCCTCCCAAAGTGCTGGGATTATAGGCTTGAGCCACCGCGCCCGGCCCACAAGTTTTCTTTTGCTAGGAAATTCTCAGGAGGACCAGATGTACACGTACCAATATTCAGTGGCACAGCAGAGTCCACATTCCACCCGTGGATCCCTCTGTGCCGGTTTGTAATTCGTCTGTGGTCGAAGGGGAAGCCTGTGGTGAGCGGCTGTCATTTTGCTAATGCTCCTCCCCTTGTTTTGGGGTGTCTTCTCCACTCCCGGGGGGTCGTGGCCGACTGACCCCCAGCTCTCCTGGGGCGCGTCTGGGATTGTAGCCGAGGGGCAGGCTTGGTGGAGATCGTCGCAGTGTTTTTCCTGGAAAGTGATTTTCAGAGAGTTCTGTGCTGTGTGTAAGGACAGGTGTGTGGCTCAGATCCCTGCCCAGGCTCTAGGGCCCCTTTATCACCCACCCACCTGGAAAATCCGGGGATGGAAGATGTTACTAGATGGTCGTAGACACAAAAGTGAGATTGAGAATTCGTTGCACACAGGATTAGCTGTTGACCAGTCTCAGTAACTTCCTTCACTTCTGTGATTCAGACATTGCTTTAATCTTTAAATATTTATAGGTGCCAGGCACCCTGAGTCAAGACTCCTAGGATCCTTTGTTTACAGGAGTTTCTTGATTAGCTGTGCTGGATTTATAGTTACTAATGGTGTGACACATTTCTATTCACAGTGCTTTCTGGTTACAAACCCTTACTGCTAGTTTCACGCTGATAGCGTACATAACCTTTTAATGCTCTGAACAACACTCTTATGAACTCATAACTGTCTCTGGCCTGTAGGGTGCAAGACGGCAGAGAGGAATGGCGGATTATTATAGTTAGGAGCAGACACAGGTCTGCACGTCCTTCCGTGAGTTACTGACTGCGTCAGTGGACTGAGTTACACCCACCACCAGTGGGTTTCCTCTTTCATGGGTGACCAGTCTAGATGGCAGATAGAGTGAGAGTAAAAACTCCTAGAAAGACAGGCACATCCTGCTGTGGGGCCAGCGGCACACGTGCTCCCAAGGACCAGCCACGTGGGCTGCTTTTTTTTTCTGAGATGGAGTTTTGCACTTGTCTCCCATGCTGGAGTGCAATGGCACAATTTTGACTCACTGCAACCTTTGTCTCCCAGGTTCAAGCAATTTTCCTGCCTTAGCCTCCTGAGTAGTTGGGATTACAGGCACGTGCCGCTACGCCTGGCTAATTTTTGTATTTTTAGTAAAGATGAGGTTTCACCATGTTAGGCTGGTCTTGAAATTCTGACCTCCAGTGACCCACCCACCTTGGCCTCAAAGTTATGGGATTATGGGCGTGAGTCACTGCGCCTGGCCCTTTTTTTTTTTTTTGAGATGGGGTTTCCACTCTTGTTGCCCAGGCTGGAGTGCAATGGTGTGGTCTTGGTTCACTGCAACCTCTGCCTCCCAGGTTCAAGTGATTCTTCTGCCTCAGGCTCCCAAGTAGCTGGGATTATGGGCACCTGTCACCACACCTGGCTAGTTATTTGTATTTTTAGTAGAGATGGGGTTTCACCATGTTGGCCAGGCTGGTCTCAAACTCCTGACCTCAGGTGATCTGCCCGCCTTGGCCTCCCAAAGTGCTGGGATTACAGGCGTGAACCACCACGCGGAGCCCCACATGGGCTTCTTGTCTATACCTTCTGTGTGGGATTCGTAAGCTAGAGGCGAAGGTTGTGTAATATTTATCATGAAAAATGTTAAACACAGAACATAATGTAGGTTAATATGAAACTGATTTTAAAGAAATAAATGCCAGCATTTCTGCAGAATGAATGGAAGCTCGTGCTAGTGTCTTACCTGTTGATAAGGAAACGAGTTAATAATATCACCAGCACATTTCAAGGTGGAAAATCACTTGTCAAATGTTGGGTAAAGTTTTGCTCACCTGAATGTAGCCCAGCAGGGCTGAGAGAGAGAGAGCGAGCTCTAACCCAGCTACAGGTAAAGACGGGAACAGGCCCTGCTGTGAGATGCCCTCTCTGTGCCCCCACTCCAAGGCAGCTACCTTTCTGGTGTCCTTGTACCCCCTGTATACAGTTACCACATCCATGGCACCTGCTTTTTAAAGTTTTGTTTCTCCAGATTTGAGCTGTCCAACCTGAAGGGGTGGGACTGCCAGCAGGAGCCTTGGCCTTGGGGAGTCACTCCACTGGCTGAGAGGGGAGTGTGCCCTAGCACACCTAGGCCTGCGAGTCTGATATTTTAATTTTTAAATTTTTTTTGAGATGGGGTCTCCCTCTGTCGCCCAGGCTGGAGTGCAGTGGTGCGATCTCGGCTCACCGCAACCTCCGCCTCCCAGGTTCAAGTGACTCTCCTGCCTCAGCCTCCCAACTAGCTGGGATTACAGGTGCCCGCCACCACACCTAGCTATTTTTTGTATTTTTAGCAGAGACAGGGCTTCACCATGTTGGCCAGACTGGTCTGCATTCCTGACCTCAGGTGATCACCCACTTCAGCCTTCCAAAGTGCTGGGATAGTAGGCGTGAGCCACTGCATCTGGCCTAATTTTTTTTTTGAGATGGAGTCTCACTCTGTTGCCCAGACTGGAGTGCAGTGGCATGATCTCAGCTCACTGCAAACTCCACCTCCCAGGTTCAAGCAACTTTCCTGCCTCAGCCTCCCGAGTAGCTGGGATTACAGGTGTGCACCACCACGCCCAGCTAGTTTTTGTATTTTTGGTAGAGATGGGGTTTCACCATGTTGGCCAGGCTGGTCTTGAGCTCCTGATCTCATGTGATCTGCCTGCCTCGGCCTCCCAAATTGCTGGGATTACATGGGTGAGCCACCGCACCTGGCCCAAATTAATTAATTTTTTTTTTTTTTTTTGAGACGGAGTCTCACTATCACCCCGGCTGGAGTGCAGTGGCCGGATCTCAGCTCACCGCAAGCTCCGCCTCCCAGGTTCACGCCATTCTCCTGCCTCAGCCTCCGGAGTAGCTGGGACTACAGGCGCCCACCACGTTGCCCAGCTAGTTTTTTGTATTTTTTAGTAGAGACGGGGTTTCACCGTGTTAGCCAGGATGGTCTCGATCTCTTGACCTGGTGATCCACCTGTCTCGGCCCCCCAAAGTGCTGGGATTACAGGCTGGAGCCACCGCGCCCGGCCCAGATTAACTAATTTTAAATTTAAAACTCAGTTCCTCAGTTGCCCTGTGTGACAGCTACTCCACAATACAAAGCCGCAGTGACCTGGCAGAATGTTCTTTAGTTGGCACCGACACAGACATTAAGCTCCCTCAGGAAAGGGCCCAGTGTGGCTGGGTCAACATTTTAGCCGCAAAACCTAGAACATTGTAGGTGCTCCAGGATTATTTGCTGAATGAAAAAGTCTATTTGTTTCTTGTACGTGTGCAAATTGGGAACCATATGTTAATTTTGTAATCGATACTTGAAATCTGACGAGTAAAAGTTTCATAATACATTTTTTTTCTTTCTCTCCTGTCAGGTATCATGATATTAGCTGGTTTGACCTCAAGCCATTTGAGTCATTAGATCTCCTGAAAATGGGAGACACACTGGGGCCCCTCCCAGGAGCTCTTGGCTGTTGCTGATGGCAGAAACCAAGCTTGTCCAAGGTTCACTTGTAGCCCCACAGCGTCAGTGCAGCTGGTGTCGTCCTGACCATGGACGGCGTGTCGGCTGAGCAGGATGGCCTCCAGGAGGACAGATCCCACGGTGGCCCCTTGGCTCTCCCCGAGGGCCCCCTGAAGCCCCCGGGCCCAGTGGTGCCACCTGACCAGCAGGACAAAGCCCAGCGTAAGTCGTCAGGTTCCTCTGTGTGCTGGTCACAGGAGGACGTGGTGTTGAGGGAGGACGTGGTGTTGAGACCACCGTGAACTTTTCACTTCATTCAAAGTAGTCACCGAATGATGCCACCTTTAGATCAAGCACATTCCTGGTAAACAGAACGCCATTTGACACCTGTGGGGCAGCAGCAGTGTTTCCCTGAAGGGATCTATGGGTCTTTGTCGTGTTCCCTGCCCAGAATTCTACCTTTTTTTTTTTTTTTTTTTTTTAGATGGAGTTTCGCTCTTGTTGCCGAGGCTAGAGTGCAGTGGCGAGATCTCGGCTCACTGCAACCTCCACCTCCTGGGTTCAAGCGATTCTTCTGCCTCAGCCTCCTGAGTAGCTGGGATTACAGGCGTGCGCCACCACCCCTGGCTGTTTTTTGTATTTTTAGTAGAGATAGGGTTTTTCCATGTTGGTCAGGCTGGTCGTGAACTCCCAACCTCAGGTGATCCATCCACCTCAGCCTCCCAGAGTGCTGGGATTACAGGCGTGAGCCACCGCACCCAGCCCCTTTTTTGTGTGTGTGTGACACAGTGTCCTGTTGCCAAGGCTGGAGTGCAGTGGCATAATCTCAGCTCACTGCAACCTCCACCTCCCGGGTTCAAGCAATTCTCCTGCTTCAGCCTCCTGAAGTAGCTGGGACTATAGGCGCCCACCACCACGCCCAGCTGTTTTTTGTATTTTTAGTAGAGATGGGGTTTCACCATGTTGGTCAGGCTGGTCTCGAACTCCTGATCTTAAGTGATCCACCCACTTGAGCCTCCCAAAGTGCTGGGATTACAGGAGTGAGCCACTGTGCCTGGCCAAATTCTGCCTGTTTGGTCAGTGGCCAAATGTTTAATAGCTAGAATTCAGAACTATTTCAGTAGAGATCTAAGGATTACTGAGCACAATTTTATGTTAGCCCCCCGGGGCTATGCACGTGTCAGAGGGAAAGGGTGAGTTAGTTATTCACTCAGTTCTCCTGCCTCTTTCTGGCCAGGAGGTTCAGTGCTTTAAAACGGCAGACTGTGGATGTGCTAATTTACTATCAGAAATCACAGTCTAATTCCTGTAAAATGATACTCAGGCACTTAGGATAGCTTCGCTGGTCCTTGCTACAGAAGCATCAGGTGAGGCAGATAACAGCTTGGAGGCCCAAGGTCAGGGGTTCTGAGACCCACAGCCATGGAACCGGCTCTTAGATCTACCACTCGGGAGCATTGTGCCCTCGAGCAAGATGCTTGATTAATCGCAGCCTCTACCTCTTTATTTTTCTGTTTTAAAAATTTTATTACTGTTTTTAGAGTCAGGGTGTTGCTGCATTGAGCAGGCTGAAGTGCAGTGGTATAATCATAGCTCACTGCAGCCATGAGCTCCTGGGCGTAAGCGATCTTCCTGCCTTGGTCTCCTGGGTGTAAGCGATCCTCCTGCCTTGGTGTCTGGGGTAGCTGTGACTACAGACGCGTGTCAGCACGCCTGGCTGATTTTTCTTTTTTTTTGAGACAGAGTTTTGTTCTTGTCCCCCAGGCTTAGTGCAATGGTGCGACCTCGGCTCATCGCAACCTCTGCCTCCCGGGTTCAAGCGATTCTTCTGTCTCAGCCTCCTGAGTAGTTGGGATTACAGGCATGTGCTACCATGCCGGGCTAATTTTGTATTTTTAATAGAGATGGAGTTTCCATGTTGATCAGGCTGGTCTCGAACTCCCGATCTCTGGTGATCCACCCGCTTTGGCCTCCCAAAGTGCTGGGATTGCAGGTGTGAGCCCCCGTGCCCAGTTGCCTGGCTCATTTTAAAAACTTTTTATAGAGACAGTCTTGCCGTTGCCCAGGCTGGTCTTGAATTCCTGGCCTTAAGTTATCCTCCCACCTCCACCTCCCAAAGTGCTGGGATTACAGGCGAGAGCCACTGCATGTGGCCAACCTCTTATTTTGTTGTTTTTTGTTTTTTTGAGACAGAGTCTTGCTCTGTTGCCAAGGCTGGAGTGCAGTGTCACGGTCTTGGCTCACTGCAACCTCCACCTCCCGAGTTCAAGTGATTCTCCTGCTTTAGCCTCCCAAGTAGCTGGGATTACAGACGCATGCCACCGTGCCTGGCTAATTTTTGTCTTTTTAGTCGAGATGGGGTTTCACCATGTTGGCCAGGCTGGTCTTGAACTCCTGACCTCAAGTGATCCACCTGCATCGGCCTCCAAAGTGTTGGGATTACAGGCGTGAGCCACCGCGCCTGGCCTAACCCATTAACTTTTATCTGAAATGCAAGGTTTCCCTCTCCTAGCAGTGGAGCTCCCCGGTCCTTTGCATGACCGGCGTCTCAGTGTGTTGGCGGGGTCCCCTTGCTCTGGCTTCCTATCTGTGGCACCCCTGCTTTTACTCTGGTTTTTCTTTCAGGAGGCATGACAGTAAGTAGCTGTGTTAGTTTGGACTCACATTTGTAAGTGAAAGAAACCCATTTTTAATTTGCTTGAGCAAAAAGCGAATTTACTGTACTACATGCACATGGGATCCGAGGAATGCTGACCGCTGTGAGAGGTGGGGTGTTGCCAGGCCTTGAGAGCCACTGGAACCAGGGCCAGAACCCCCTGAGGACCCTCCCTTCCCCTCACATGTCTTGGTTCTTTGACTGAACTGACCCACCTGCCAATCAGCAGTTAGGGGGCAGGGAAAAGACTGAAAATCACTTCACTGAAAGAAGTCTTTCTTTATTCCATTTGATGAGGAACTATGTTTTAGTTTGTCTTGTGGGTAATTTATATATAATCTTGTTAGCGGGTGAACTGAGGTAACAGGTGGCTATAGAATTATCACTGGTTCAACCCAGGCCATTACCCAGCAGGCAGTCTTCGAGCAGAAGCGCAGTTCTGGGTTCTGTCTCTGCTTCGCGGGTGCTGTTCTGATGACATAATCCACCTCTTTGCTGTAGGGTCCTCGCCTTGGAGGATAAGCTTAGGCTTTGAAATGACTCCAGAATCAGCGTTTGTAAATGTGAGGCTGTGACTCTGATTAACACTGCTGTTCCCAGTGCCTGCTAGAAAGATTGTCAGCTGTGTTTTAAGCGTTTGTGATTTTTGCTTGTTTTAAATAGTTGACTTTCATAAGATTTCTTATTGGTTTTACTTAAATGGAAAGGAAACATTGGCTGGGTGCAGTGGCTCACGCCTGTAATCCCAGCACTCCGCGAGGCCAAGGCGGGTGAGCGGGTCACTTGAGGCCAGGAGTTTGAGACCAGCCTGGCCAACATGGTGAAACCCCGTCTCTACTAAAAAGACCAAAAATTAGCCGGATGTGGTGGTGGGAGCCTGTAATCCCAGCTCCTCGGGAGGCTGAGGCAGGAGAATCGCTTGAATCTGGTGGGTGGAGCTTGCAGTGAGCTGAGATTGTGCCACTGCACTCCAGCCTGGGCACTAGAGCGAGACTCCATCTCAAAAAAAAAAGTAAAAAGAGGAAATGTTACTGTCGTTACTACATAAATTCTATAGCCAGAGTGGAGGCGTGGAGGGCGAGTTCACTTTACAGGGAGGACATGACAGCAGCCAGGCTGTGGGCCTTATCCTGGCCACCCCGCCTGTGGGACGGGGCCCATGGGCTGCTCTTCTCAGAGTGAACGCCTTTGTGGGGTGAGAAGGTACCGTGCTCATGAGTCTGGATCCTCTTCTTTCCTACTCCAGCTGCGTGTCTCAAAAGCGACATCACTTGTTAAATCCACGGTGGTCCAGCGTACTCTGTCTTTCCAGGTGCTGAGGTAAACAGAGCTTCCACGGAAGGAGAAAGCCCGGATGGACCTGGCCAGGGAGGCCTCTGTCAGAACGGGCCAATGCCACCCTCACCAGACCCTCCATCATCTCTCGACCCCACCACAAGCCCAGTGGGCCCTGATGCCTCTCCAGGTGTGGCTGGTTTCCATGACAACCTAAGGAAGGCTCAGGGAACTAGTGCTGAGGGCAGTGTTAGAAAAGAAGCTTTGCAGTCTCTCAGACTCAGTCTTCCTATGCAAGAAACGCAACTGTGTAAGCATCCGTTCCCGCCGCTTTTCCCACCCTCCACGTTCGTGTCACTCAGCCCCTTGGGAGCAGGTGCCCTGCGCACTTGCTCTCTGAGCCGTTGTGTGCCTGTGCCTGCCGTGTGCCATCCAAGTCCCATGCAGGGCTGTGCGTTTAGCAAAGAGAGCTTCACATTAGAGAGTGAAGATGCAGTTGGAGTACAGGCTCTGCTACGGTCTGACTGGCAGCGGTGCTGACGCTCTTGTGTTAAAGGCCGGCCTGCATGTCCTGTGTCACCCAGGTGCTTGGTAAGCAGACCGTGGGCATCCAGCCTGTTTTGTTTTTTTAATTAGAGTCAGGATCTTGCTCTGTCGCCCAGGCTGGAGTCCAGTGGCACAGTCAGAGCTCACTGTAGCCTCTGCCTCCCAGGCTCGAGGTATCTTCCTGCCTCTGCCGTCAAGTAGCTGGGACAACAGGTGCACGCCACCACACCTGGGTAATTTTAATTATTTTTTATTTTTTATTTTTTTTATAGAAACAGGGTCTCACCATGTTGCCCAGGCTGGTCTTGAACTCCTGGGCTCAAGTGATCGTCATACCTTGGCCTCCCAAAATGCTAGGATTATAGGCGTGAGCCACTGTGCCTGGCCTGCAGTATATTTTTAAAAATTTCTTAAAACTAAATAAAAACAACAAAAACCCCCAAATTATTGAAATCAAACTGCATTTCACATGTGTTTATTTGAAACAATTCTGAAAACTCATTGCCAGCGTTTAAGTTGAGAAGTAGCATGTAAAAAATCTAGATTCCTGATTTTTTTCAACTTAGTTTATTTACTTTTGGGGTCCTGAAGTTACAGATGTGTGAGCTCTGGCCCAGGTGCCTCTGTGACAGCAGTGCTGGGTCTGTGTGCACGCCTTTGCGGGATGCCCCTGGTCATCTGTTCCTGCTGGCGCCTGGCTCTGAGCCTGTCTCCTGCATCAGTGTTTGGTTGAAACCCTGCTCATTTTGCCGACTTGTATAAATATCTGTCTGATGGCCATAGGCCTGCGTTGGCCATTTACAGTCTAGCCATCTGGACCACTTTGCCTTGTGAAAAGGACTAGAGATCTTTTCAGTGATAAAATGTATAAACTAATAATGGTACATTTACAGTGAAATTCTTGGTGACTGCCCCGATTTTAGGGATTATTTAGGACAGTAGCTGCTTATCTCCTCAGCATCCACATATAAGGAGGGTGCCGTGTGTAAAGCGTTGCTGCGTGATTATGCTTCCCTCCTCTGGTCGGCACCCAGGCCATCGGGCCGTGTCTGCTGTTGGCTTAGGAAGGACGAGGGCCACACGCTCCGCCCTGGGAAGTGGAGTCCTGGGTTTGTAACTGTGACACGTTGGCACGCACCATGCAACCCTTTCATCACCAAAATGAAAGGTCTGGGTTTTAGATACTTTAAATTCTGGTTTTGGCTAAAACGTTATAATTTTCCCCTCCTGTCCCGGAGCATGACCTCGGATTGGAATCTCGTCTGTCTGGAGACTGAGGTAACCTGCTTCCAGCCCTGGAGGGCGGAGCATTTACTCTGCAGTGACGCCTGGCCCCAGGCTTCAGCCGTTTGAGTACCAAGAGCCTTTTCGTAACGTGGCTTGTGACTGCAGGAGCTGAGATGAGCTGTGCGTCAAAGCGGACCCCAAATGTAACTGTGCAAGGAAATGCACGCGGGGTCTCGTGACCCCATGGCGGCTGAGCTCCTGTGGCTGGGTACTGCCTGTAACTCACCCGCAGATATAACTGTGCAAGGAAATGCCACTGGGGTCTCATGACCCAGCGGCGGCTGAGCTCCTGTGACTGGGTACTGCCTGTAACTCCACAGTGCCCAGCGGGGTCAGGAGAAGCTGCTGTGAAGCCGGGGAAGTTGCAGCTGGTGAGAGCTAAGCCTGCCTCAGAGTGCTCAGCACGGCTCCAGCTTTGAACCCAGTTCTTTTTGTTGTTAAAAGGCACTTGCTGCCAGGTGTGGCAGCTCACGCCTGTAATCCCAGCACTTTGAGAGGCTGAGGCGGGTGGATCATCTGAGGTCAGGAGTTCGAGACCAGCCTGGCCAACATGGAGAATCCCCATCTCTACTAAAATACAAAATTAGTCAGGCGTGGTGTTGCATGCCTGTAATCCCGTCTACTCGGGAGGCTAAGGCAGGAGAATTGCTTGAACCCAGGAGGCAGAGGTTGCAGTAAACCAAGATCGCACCACTGCACTCCAGCCTGGGCAACAAGAGCAAAACTCCGTCTCAAAAAAAAAAAAAAAAGGCCGTGTGCAGTGGCTCACGCCTGTAATCCCAGCACTCTGGGAGGCTGAGGTGGGCGGATCATGAGGTCAGGAGATCAAGACCATCCTGGCTAACACGGTGAAACCCCATCTCTACTAAAAATACAAAAAATTAGCTGGGCGTGGTGGTGGGCGCCTATAATCCCAGCTTCTTGGGAGGCTGAGGCAGGCGAATTGCTTGAACCCGGGAGGCAGAGCTTGCAGTGAGCCGAGATCGCACCACTGCATTCCAGCCTGGGAGACAGAGCGAGACTGTGTCTCAAAAAAAAAAAAAAAAAAAAAGTCACTTGCTGCGGTTTCCTGTTTTACCAGGGGATGCCCCCAGGCAGGGTGTACTTGTCATGGGATCACAGACCCAGTGCCTGGCCAGTGTGTCTCCTGTGAGGTAGTTCCCGCCTGTGGTCAGTGAAGGGGGCTCACAGTTCTCTCTTGATCTAGAAATTGTTCTTCCAAACAAGATGGCTCTGCATTGTTCAGGTGTAAAATATATGGGTAATTAAGTACAAAATGACCAAGCTCTTGTGCCTGATTGTTCTGCATCCTGGTATTTGATGAGTTTCCAAATGGCCATTTTCCCACTGCAGGCTCTACAGATGCTTCCCTGCCGCTGGAGAAGGAGGAGCAGGTCCGACTTCAGGCTCGGAAGTGGCTGGAAGAGCAGCTCAAACAGTACAGGGTGAAGCGCCAGCAGGAGAGGGTGAGTCCCCTCTCCCGAACAAGCTCATGGAAAGCTTCCTGCCCTAGAGACAGCTGTTGGTCCCACATAACCCTGGGACCTGCCATTGGCTTCTCTGAGCTGCCATGGGCTCAGGGGCCTCTGCAGCGGTTGACTCTGCTCCTGTCGTGTGGGTCCCACCTCTGGGGGACTCCACAGGAGCCTGGCTTGTTCCCCCGCCTGGTCCTGCTTCTTTTGCAACAAGCACATTTTATTTCTAAATCTGCCAATTGAAAAGCAAAGAAAGAAAACACAGGTGACCTCAGAGACACTGTGGGTTCAGTTCCGGACTACCACAAAAATGTAAACATTGCAATAGAGCAAGTCCTACATGGTTTTGGTTTCCTAGAGCATAAAGAAGTTATGTATATACACTACTGTAGTTTACTAAGTGTGCAGTAGCACTGTGTCTAAATAAAACAGATGTATCCACATTAATTTGAAAATGCTTTATTACTAAAAAATGCTAACGATCATCTGAGCCTTCAGCAAGTTGTAATCTCTGTGCTGTTGGAGGATCTTGCGTCAAGTTTGATGGCTCCTGACTGATCAGTGTGGTGGTTGCTGAAGGTTGGGCTGCGGTAATTTCTTCAAACCGCACTAAAGTTTGCCATGGTGATTCACTCTCTTACAAAAGATGTCTCTGTAACATGCAGTGCTGTTTGATAGGATTTTACCGATTCAAGTTGTTTTTTTTTTTTTTTTGAGATGGAGTCTTGCTCTGTCGCCCAGGCTGGAGTGCAGTGGCGCCATCTCGGCTCACTGCAAGCTCCGCCTCCCAGGTTCACGCCATTCTCCTGCCTCAGCCTCCCAAGTAGCTGGGACTACAGGCGCCCACCACGACGCCTGGCTAATTTTTTTTGTATTTTTAGTAGAGACGGGGTTTCACTGTGTTAGCCAGGATGGTCTCGATCTCCTGACCTCATGATCCACCCCCCTTAGCTTCCCAAAGTACTGGGATTACAGGCATGAGCCACCGCGCCCGGCCCTCCCATTCAAGTTTTATCATGAGATTGCAGCAATTCAATCACATCTTCAGGCTCCACTTCTAATTCTAGTTCTCTTGCTATTTCCACCACATCTGCAGTCAGGTTCTCCACAGAAGTGTGGAACCCCTCCAAGTCGTCTGTGAGGGTAGAAATCAGCTTCTTCCACACTCCTGTTAATGTTGGTATTTTGACCCCTCCACCCATGAATCATGAGTGTTCTTAATGGGATCTAGAGTGGTGAATCCTTTCCAGAAGGTTTTCAGTTTACTTTGCCCAGTTCCATGAGAGGAATTACTATGACTGTGGCAGTTGTACCCTTACAAAGGTATTTCTTAAGTAATAAGACTTGAAAGTCAAAACTGGCCGGGCGCGGTGGCTCAAGCCTGTAATCCCAGCACTTTGGGAGGCCGAGACGGGCGGATCACGAGGTCAGGAGATCGAGACCATCCTGGCTAACACAGTGAAACCCCGTCTCTACTAAAAATACAAAAAAAAACTAGCCGGGCGAGGTGGCGGGCGCCTGTAGTCCCAGCTACTCGGGAGGCTGAGGCAGGAGAATGGCGTAAACCCGGGAGGCGGAGCTTGCAGTGAGCTGAGATCCAGCCACTGCACTCCAGCCTGGGCGACAGAGCGAGACTCCGTCTCAACAAAAAAAAAAAAAAAAAAAAGTCAAAACTAGTCCTTGATCCATGGGCCGCACAATGGATGTTGAGTTCGCAGGCATGAAAGCAACATTCACCTCCTTGTACATCTCCCATCAGAGTTTAGGTGACCAGGTGCATTGTCAATGAGCAGTTAAAAAAAAAAAAGAAAAAAATATGTATATGTATTTCGAGACAGAATCTCGCTTTGTCACCCAAGCAGGAGTGTAGTGGTGTACACTGCAACCTCTGCCTCCCGGGTTCAAACGATTCTCCTGCCTCAGCCTCCTGAGTAGCTGGGATTAAAAACATGTGCCACCCTACCCAGCTAATTTTTTTTTTTTTTTTTTTTTTTTTTGAGAGACGGAGTCTCACTCTTGTCTAGGCTGGAGCTATCTTGGTTCGCTGCAACCTCCACCTCCCGGGTTCCAGTGATTCTCCTGTCTCAGCCTCCTGAGTAGCCAAGATTACAGGTGCCCGCCACCATGCCTGGCTCATTTTTTTGTATTTTTAGTAGAGACGGGGGTTTCACCATGTTGGCCAGCCTGGTCTTGAACTCCTGACCTCAAATGATTTGCCCGCCTCAGCCTCCCAGAGTGCTGGGATTACAGGTGTGAGCCACCGCGCCCGGCCTTGAAGAAAGCTTCTATGTTTATTCAAAAAAATAAACTAGAGAGTAGCCGGGAAAGTTTTGTTGAGGAGTCTGATGAGGTTCTTGCTGTTTT
Organism: Rhinopithecus roxellana; assembly: GCF_007565055.1. Taxonomy (NCBI): domain Eukaryota; kingdom Metazoa; phylum Chordata; class Mammalia; order Primates; family Cercopithecidae; genus Rhinopithecus; species Rhinopithecus roxellana. Next base: position 102,394,533 of record NC_044558.1, read on the forward strand.
GTTTTAAAAGTGTTGAAGTCATTCACTGAAGAGTATGCTTTAGACCAGGGGTGGTCATGCTGGTCACTCGAGTGGGGCCTTGCAGCAGTGAGACCAACGAGGATTGGAGGCCTGGCTGCACCCTGTGTGGTGAGGGCCTGGGGAGGTGGTGCTCTCTGATTGTTAGTGGAGGGAGTGTAATCGGTGCCACCGTTCTGAATGGCAATTTTAAGAATGCTGCTTGTGGATTTTAAATGTAATTTTTGTACTTTTGTTTTCTTCTCAGTCCAGTCAACCTGCAACCAAAACGAGACTTTTTAGTACGCTTGATCCTGAGCTCATGTTAAACCCAGAAAACTTACCAAGGGCCAGCACCGTGGCTATGACAAAAGAATATTCCTTCCTGCGCACCAGTGTCCCTCGGGGGCCTAAGGTGGGCAGCCTGGGGCTTCCGGCACACCCTAAGGAGAAAAAAAGTTCCAAATCAAGCAAAATCCGGTCTCTGGCTGATTACAGAACCGAAGATTCAAATGCTGGGAATTCCAGGGGAAACGTTCCGGTTCCCGATTCTACCAAGGGTTCCCTGAAGCAGAACAGAAGCAGCGCAGCGTCCGTTGTGTCTGAGATCAGCCTGTCCCCCGACACTGACGACCGTCTGGAGAACGCCTCCCTGGCTGGAGACAGCGTGTCTGAGGTGGATGGAAATGACAGCGACAGCTCATCATACAGCAGCGCCTCTACCCGAGGGACCTATGGTGTTCTGTCGAAGACAGTGGGCACGCAGGACACCCCCTATATGGTCAACGGCCAGGAGATTCCTGCGGATACGCTGGGCCAGTTCCCCTCCATTAAGGACGTCCTCCAGGCTGCAGCCGCTGAGCACCAAGACCAGGGGAAGGAGGTCAACGGGGAGGTGCGGAGTCGGAGAGACAGCATCTGCAGCAGGTGGGGGCACAGCAGAGGTGGGAGGGGCCACAGAGGGGGCGGGGTGGGCAGGGGTAGGTGGGGCAGGTGGAGGTGGGTGGGGTGATAGCAGAGGTGGGTGGGGTGATAGCAGAGGTGGGTGGGGCAGGCAAAGGGAGGGGCCAGGCAGAGGTGGGTGGGACGATAGCAGAGGTGGGCGGGGCAGGCAGAGGGCCTGACCTTAGATGTTGCTTCCCCCGCCCAGGGCTCTGCACTGGAACAGGTGATACACAGCTTTTCTTCCTGATTCTGACCTTAGTCTTGACATGAACATTTCATTCATAAACAAGTCTGCTGCTTTTTAAGCAGTAGAGTTGGATCTAATCAGCAATCGTCTGTGTTATTAAAATATTCACTCTCCTGTTTACATAGACTTGTCACTAAGCTGCAGGATGCATGTCTCACATTTCCGTAACAGTTCCCACTGTGTGAGGCAGGAATGTTCATCTGTGCATTCGTGCAAGCCTTAGCTCTCTACTTAATTTGAAAAGATTGAGAGAGAGCAGCAGGGGTGCGTGGAATTTGGAGAACATGGAAGAGTATGAAGGAAAATCAGGATGGCTGTGGCTCTCACAGGCCTGACCCGTGCTTTTGTCCCCAGCGTGTCCTTGGAGAGCTCTGCAGCAGAAACGCAGGAGGAGATGCTGCAGGTGCTCAAAGAGAAAATGCGACTCGAAGGACAGCTGGAAGCCTTGTCACTGGAGGCGAGTCAGGTAACGGACACTCTTGACGCCTTAGCGTGCGGCGAAGTCGGAAAGCACATGTGGCTCCTCTGCTGGGTAGGAGGTTTCGCAGATGTGGTTGGGAATCAGCCGCCGCAGCGTGTCTGGCAGCCAAGTGTTCTGCATCTTTACGTTTTTTGTCTATTGTCAGCCTTAGAAAGAGGTGTGAGTTTTCTGCCTCATCGTGCATGGGTCCATTTCTCCCTGCATCTCACCAGAATATTTCCTGGATGTTAGGTGTCTTCACAGGCCTTAAAAGTTAAATTCTCTTGGTGAGTTGCACCTTTTTCTGGCATGGTGAACCTTTTTTCTTTGTAGTGCTTTCTGCTTTTCTTTTTTTTTTTTCTTTTTTTTTTTTTGAGACAGAGTCTCGCTCTATCCCCCAGGCTGGAGTGCAGTGGCGCAATCTCAGCTCACTGCAAGCTCTGCCTCCTGGGTTCATGCCATTCTCCTGCCTTAGCCTCCTGAGTAGCTGGGACTACAGGCGCCTGCCACCGCGCCCGGCTAATTTTTTGTATTTTTAGTAGAGACGGAGTTTCACCGTGGTCTCGATCTCCTGACCTTGTGATCCGCCCGCCTCAGCCTCCCAAAGTGCTGGGATTACAGGCGTGAGCCACCGTGCCCGGCCTCGCTTTCTGCTTTTTCTGATACTTGTTTTGCTATATCAGAAAAAGCCGCACATGCTGGCTTTGGTTAGCATGTGCCAGAAACATCATTTTCCATCCCTTTTTCAGCTCTCCTTTGTCATTTTGTTGTATGCACTTTACCCATAGCAAAGAGCTAGGTATTTACCTTCTGTCGACAGTTGTGTAAATCTGTTCAGTGGGGGTCAGCTGTCTGCTTCTGGCATGGAAGCATGAGAATGCACCCAGGCCCTGAGGTGACGGGGCTGAGGGGCCTCCTGCAGCGAATGGGGCCGCAGAGCAGGGCCGTAGCTGCTCACCACGCCGGAAGCTTGCCTTGCTAAATGCACATCTCATGCTGAAGATGGTTTTCTTGTACAACATGGTCCTTGGACAGAAACCACCTAAAGCTGTGTCGACGGAAAATGTGATTTCGGCTGTTCTGAGGCTAATTCTGGTTGTGCAGTCGTCACTTCTCCAGTGTTACAGCGTGAGCCTCCCGTCATCGGGCGCATTTCCCTTCCTCTGCGTAGCCACTCTCTCGAACGGTGGCTTGCTCTCACTGCACTTTATCTTCTTATCCTCCTGGGGTCACTGATTGGTGCTTCGGTTGCATCCACACCACGATTGTGGGGGTTGTTTCAGGTGTGGTGGCTGCTGGCCCCTTGCTTTAGGGTGTCCTTGAGTTTGTGTTTCCTCCGTTGCTTTGGGTGTTTGTTGTCTTGGCGATGTGTGAACTGGATCCCTCCCTGTAGGCCTTAGTGTGGGGGCAGGTGGGGGCTGGTGGGGGCAGGTGGTGGGGTGATTTCCTCTGGCGATTCTCTGCTGTTCCTGGGGCCACACAGCATTGCCGTGGTCACTCAGGACTGTGCTGTGTCCCGTGGCCCTGGCTGGAGCCCCTAGAGCCACACTTAGGAAGCAGCCACCTTTCCTTGCCTGTGTTTTTTGCCCATTTCCCCCCAGATCCGAATCCGCTGTTAATCTCTCAGGGGTCCCTCTGCACGTCTGGCATTCTGTGTGTGCGTGCCATATCCATGCCATATCTGGCATATCCATGTGCATGTTTGGTGTTTTGAACACGTTTCCCGTGTCCTCGCAGGAGAAGGGTGCTTCCCCAGCCCTGCCCGAGCGCTGCCCTGCGCAGGTGCAGTTGGGCCCAAAACTAGTGCAGCTCCGTGTGCGTCCTGGGCCTGTTTGGAAAGTCACCTTCTTCTGGGCGGCTGTGCTGGGAGAGTGCATGGGGGTGTCGGGGCAGAGTCCCCTGTCAGGCCCTGGGAGAGCGCCTGGGGGTCTCAGGGTCCCCCGTCAGGCCCTGACTGACTCGCCAGTTGTGTTCCTGTTAATACACTGGACGGAAGTGACTCGTTTTCTGAAAGTCATTGTGGTTGTTGGGATCTTTTCAGGCACTTAAAGAGAAGGCTGAGCTACAGGCCCAGCTGGCCGCCCTCAGCACGAAGCTGCAGGCACAGGTGGAGTGCAGCCACAGCAGCCAGCAGCGGCAGGATTCGCTCAGCTCGGAGGTGGACACTTTGAAGCAGTCGTGCTGGGACCTGGAGCGAGCCATGACCGACCTGCAGAACATGCTGGAGGCAAAAAATGCCAGCCTGGCATCGTCCAACAACGACTTGCAGGTGGCCGAGGAGCAGTACCAGAGGCTCGTGGCCAAAGTGGAGGACATGCAGAAGAGCATGCTCAGCAAGGACAACACAGGTGAGGCCAGGCCCGGGCCACGCCCTCCTCCTTCCCTGACTGGTCCCTGCCGCGGCCTCCTCCTTCCCTGACTGGTCCCTGCCGCGCCATCCTCCTTCCTCTACTGGTCCCTGGCCATGTCCTTCTCCTTCCCCGCCCACGCCCTCCTCCTTTCTCAACTGGTCCCCGGCACACCCTCCTCCTCCCCTCGCCGCGCCCTCCTCCCCTGACTGGTCCCTACCACGCTGCCATGTCCTTCTCCCTCCCCAGCCCCCGATCCAGGCAGGTGCCCAGCGAGCTGGGGCTGGTGCCGACAGCTCTGTTGGCATGTGACTATGCTTGTGGGGGTTGCATTGGCTTATAATTTACACATAAGGAGGCCACTTTTCTAAAGGAAATACAATTTTTAGTTGAACTTGTGGAATTGTGTACATTTTTGCATGCACATCCAGGGGAATGAATTAGGTCTTGGAGATTGACCTCGGACCCTGGACTGTCTGCGGTGATTATTTCCACGCATCGTGCCTCAAAAGTCCAGTGGTATTTGGGGGGTGTAGAGCTGCCCACTTATTCCACAGAATTGCAGATTCCATTTAAAATATTCAAGAACAGTTCCTTGACTGTCCATCTGGCAACCTTTTCTCCCTGGATGCAGCGTGTCGGTCCAGCTGCCTCCCTGTAGGGCTCACCCAGCGAGTACAAGTAGGACGGTGGACCATGGGAACTGCGGCCGGCTTCCATGTGGCTTGGCAGCACGCCTTCTGCCCCCTCAGTCCCCGTCTGGGCCAGTCCCAGAGCCCACACTCCAGTGCCCAGCAGGCACGGAGAAGACTCTGGTTTGACCTGCTCAGAGCAAGCGTGAACAGGAGCGAGAAGGAGAGGGCGAAGCAGGGTCAGAAGGTTGAAGACCAAAGCCTGAGGGAGTGTGGAGTGACCTGGATCCAGAGTCCTCCCAGGGAGACTGCTTGGTGGCCTCATCTCTCAGGACTTGGGATCGCCTGAGCGAGGGGGCCCTGGTGCAGCCACCGGGAGGGCTGACTCTACGTCAGCCACTTCGCCCGTGAGGCTGTGAGACTGGGTCTTGGATCTGATGACACAGAGGAAGGTGACAAGCTGGCGTCACAGAGGCTGCGTTCCAATACTAGGAAAGAGAAAGCCAGCTGAGAGGCAGTAGTACTTCTGTAATCGCTTTAATATTTTAGTCGAGCATTTCGTGATACCCAATCCCTTCAGAAAAACTATGAAACCCAAAAAGTTCTCAACACTAAAGTAGTTGGGGCCCTGTGGGTTGCCACACTTCACTTGACCAGTAATCGGGGGGCGGCAGAACCAACCTGAACGGTGGTGAGGCTGCCCAGTCCTGACCGGGGGGCGACACGAATACCCTTGCTGTTTGTTGATGGCTGGTAGACATCGTTGGGTCGAAGACGAGAGCCTCGGCGTCCACGACAGTTTTCACAAATTTCATAAGTGTGAATTTGCCGACTTGATTAAATTTGTTTGAACCCCAAGCTCAGTATTCATGGACACGTGTGGAGCAGCAGAGTATGTGAGTCATCCGAGGCGCCCGCTGAGGAGGAGAGGATGCTCTGCCTGCCTTTGTGCTCAGCCTGGGCCGGAGGAGTTCTTTCCAGGGCCATGTTTGTCTTTCTGTGCTTTTGGGGATAATTTTGCAGTTCACGATGGCCCCAAACGCTGTCTAGTGTTTGTTGTTGTTGTTGTTGTTTTGTTTTGCTTTTGAGACGGAGTTTCACTCTTGTTGCCCAGGCTGGAGTGCAGTGGTGCGATCTCGGCTCACCGCAACCTCCACTTCCCAGGTTTAAGCTGTTCTCCTGCCTTAGCCTCCCTAGTAGCTGGTATTACAGGCATGTGCCACCACGCCCAGCTAATTTTGTATTTTTAGTAGAGACAGGGTTTCTCCATGTTGGGCGGGCTGGTCTCCGAACTCCCAACTTCAGGTGATCCGCCTGCCTCGGCCTCCGAAAGTGCTGGGATTACAGGCGTGAGCCACCATGCCAGGACAACACTGTCTAGTGTTTTTAAACACAGAGAGGATGTGTAGGTGTTCTATGGAGAAGATGTACTTCATTTTTTTCTTTTGATTTATTTTTTTCAATTCATCCTGTTTCTATTTTTTTAAATTTTATTTTTGTTTTTAAAAATTCATTTGTCTTTGAGATGGGTTGCTCTGTTGCCCAGGCTGGAGTGCAGTGGGGCAATTGTGGCTCACTGCAGCCTTGAACTCATGGGCTCATAGGATCTGCCCGCCTCAGCCTCCCAAGTAGCTGGGACCGCAGGTGCATGTCACCGCGCCTGGCTAATTTTTTTTTTGAGGGGGGGGGATCTTGCTGTGTTGCCCAGGCTGGTCTCGATCTCCTGGGCATGCACCCCCATGCCCCCTGCACCCCCAGGCCCCCGATCCCCCGTGCCCCCTGCACCCCCAGGCCCCCGATCCCCCGTGCCCGGCCATCATTATTTCCTAGAGAAGCTTTGCTCAGGCTTGTTGGCCGAGTTGTTGGCTGTGAGCTCAGTGTGAATGAATCGACGCTGTGTATTGAATCGGTGTCTTAAATGGAAACACAGAACAGAGGTTATGTATCGATGAACTGGTGAAGATGCTTGAGCAGAGGCCTGCAGGAACCTCATCCTGCATTTCTCCCAGAAGCAGCATCTGTCAGCGTCCACTAGTGCTGTGTTCACGGCGACTTCATGGAGTCAGCTACGGGGAATAACCGGAACTGACTCTTGGTCTCCGCTGAGAGTCCCGCCTTGTGTCCCGCAGGGGAGCTGCGGACTCCCCTGTTGGCTGTTACTGGCCTGAGCGCTGTGCTTGCCCCATTTCAGTGCACGACCTGCGGCAGCAGATGACAGCTTTGCAGAGCCAGCTTCAGCAGGTGCAGCTGGAGCGGGCGACGCTGACCAGCAAGCTGAAGGCGTCACAGGCAGAGATCTCGTCCCTGCAGAGTGTCCGGCAGTGGTACCAACAGCAGCTCGCCCTGGCCCAGGAGGCCCGCGTCAGGCTGCAGGGTGAGATGGCTCACATCCAGGTACGGCCCCCATCTACCTTCCAGGGCAGGTCACGCTTCTTGTCTTCGTGTAGAACGGTGCTTTTTCCAAAGATTTTTCTGTTTTTAGAGTTCACAGACATGTTTTCGTTTTTTTTTTTTTTTTGAGACGGAGTCTCGCTCTGTCGCCCAGGCTGGAGTGCAGCGGCCAGATCTCAGCTCACTGCAAGCTCGGCCTCCCGGGTTCACGCCATTCTCCTGCCTCAGCCTCCTGAGTAGCTGGGACTACAGGCACCCGCCACCTTGCCCGGCTAGTTTTTTGTATTTTTTTTTAGTAGAGACGGGGTTTCACCGTGTTATCCAGGATGGTGTCGATTTCCTGACCTCGTGATCCGCCCATCTCGGCCTCCCAAAGTGCTGGGATTACAGGCTTGAGCCACTGCGCCCAGCCAATGTTTCCATTTTTAACCTGCTGTCTAGCATACCCTGTGTCCCATGTAGGATGTGTCCCGTGGGCCCCCCCACGACCTTCTGACATGGGAGACCCACAGCAGCCTCTGCCAGCATTTTCAATTCCAAAGCCTGTCTTGCTGGGCACGGTGGTGCATGCCTTTAAATTCTCATCTGCCTGGGTCTCAGGACCCTCCCACCCTGGCCTCCCCATTCTGCTGTGATGTCTCACAGGTGTGTGGCACCAGTGGGGTTCTCTTCCTGGTTGGAGCTTTTCCCTTCTCTGCTGTGTGAGCCCTGAGTGTCACACACGGACCACATCTTTCCCGCGTGCCTCGCATTTCCTGCTACTGTTGGAAACACTTCCTCTCATGTCCACTCGGTAGTGGGCACAGCCCATGTCCAGCATTTCCTGCTGCTGTCGGAAACACTTCCTCTCCCGTCCACTTGGTAGTGGGCACAGCCCATGTCCAGTTTGGTCCCGTGTACGTGGGAGCGTGTGTCTGTCCAGGCCTGCCCCTTGGCCCACATGCTGGAGACACCCGGACCGACAGACAAATGGTTCAAGTGCACCTCGATCTGAGTCTCAGCGCCTAGACTAATTAGGATGATGTCAGAGATGCTGAAGAGCACCTTTGGTCAGCCTTAGTCTTTTTGTTTTTGTTTTTGTTTTTGAGACTGTCTCACTCCATCACCCAGGCTGGAGCAGTGGTGCGATCTCAGCTCACTGCAGCCTCAACCTCTCAGACTCAAGCGATCCTCCTACCTCAGCCTCCTAACTAACTGGGATCACAGGCATGCACCACCATGCCCAGCTAAGTTTTGTATTTTTTGTAGAGACAGGGTTTTGCCATGTTGCCCAGGCTGGCCTCGAACTCCTGGGCTCAAGTGATGCCCGCCTCAGCCTCCCCAAGTGCTGGGATTACAGACGCAAGCCACCGCAGCTGGCCTGTTATTTTTTAATTAGCTGTGGAATTTTTTTTTCCAGATAAAATATTACATATTTATTAAAACTTTATTTCTCAAGAGGGGAATGTGAAATACTAATTCCACCAAATGTTCCTTTTGTATCTAGATTTACAAATATATACAATGGAGGTTTTCTTCAATTTTTGTTACTTTTTTTTTTCTTCTGAAATGGAGTCTTGCTCTGTCTCCCAGGTTGGAGTGCAGTGGTATGATCTCGGCTCACTGCAACCTCTGTCTCCTAGGTTCAAGTGATTTTCCTGCCTTAGCCTCCTGAGTAGCTGGGATTACAGGTGCCCGCCACCATGCCCAGCTAATTTTTGTATTTTTAGTAGAGACGGAGTTTCACCATATTGGCCAAGCTGGTCTCGAACTCCTGACCTTGTGATCCGCCCACCTCAGCCTCCCAAAGTGCTGGGATTACATCACACTCAACCTATTACGTATTTTTTAAGCCAAAGAACCATATGGAAAAGCATTTGTTCTACTTACAACATAACTTGGAAACAAATCAGTGTACAAATTAATACACTTTTTAAAAACTGCAGTGCGTTTATATGAGGTAGGTTTTAAAGAAGTAAGCCAAGCCAGTGTATTTTAGAAGTATAGTTTGGACCAGGTGCAGTAGCTCATGCCTATAGTCCCAGCACTTTGGGAGGCCGAGGTGGGCCAAACACTTGAGGCCAGGAGTTCAAGACCAGCCTGGCTAACATGGCAAAACCCCATCTCTACTAAAAATGCATAAGTTAGTCAGGTGTGGTGGCGAGTGCCTGTAGTCCCAGCTACTTGGGAGGCTGAGGCATGAGATGTGCTTGAATCCAAGAGGCAGAGGTTGTAGTGAGCCGAGATTGAGCCACTGCACTCCACACTCCAGCCTGGGCTTTGTCTTAAATAAAAAACCAACAACAAGGAAGTGTGGTGGTGTAGCCTGGACAACAAAAAGAGAGGAGGCCTCAAAGCGATGGTGGCTCCAGAGCCCTATCTGCTTTATTTTCGGAGACAGGGTCTTGCCCTGTCACCCAGGCTGCTGGAATTCAATGTTACGATCATAGCTCCCTGCGGCCTTGACCTCTTGGGCTCACACAGTCCTCCTGCCTCAGCCCCCCAAGTAGCTGAGACATAGTTGAACACCATCACACCTGGCTAATTGTTTAAACATTTTCTGTAAGGACAGGGTCTTGCTACGTTGCCTAAGCAGGTTTTGAGCTCCTAGGCTCAAGCGATCCTCCTGCCTCAGCCTCCCAGCGTGCTGGGATTACAGGATGAGCCAATGCTGGGCCCTCACTGCTTTTTCCAAATATCTTTGGAATCCAGGTTCAGCATTCCTTAATCAGAGTTTTTAATACATTTTTTTGGTACCCAAATGTATCCCTCCATTCCCATTAACATTCAGAAGGGAGGATTCCAGGCAGGCACTCTGCTTTCATGGTCCCAAAACACACTCCCAGCAAAGGCTATCTTCCCTGGCTCCGTGTACCTTCTCCTGAGGTCCTGGGGCCTGTGGCTTCTGTCACGTCTCGCACTTCGTACTCCAGGAGGCAGCATGGAACAGGCGACGTGGGCAGGTCCAGCCACAGGCCCCAGGCTGTCCTCACATCTCCTTTCATTGCTACTTCCCTTGGCTGACGCCGTCCTCCTCAGGGCCATGGGACTGGGCTTTTTCACGAGACGCTTGGCCAGGGTGGGCCTGAGCACCTGGGGGTCTGGGCCAGGCCGTAGCTGGGCTGTAAAGGCTGCGTCCCGGGAATGGCACCTGTCGGGCAGGCCCTGGTGTGTGTCTGGCTGGATTTGGTCAGTTAAGATAAGGTTCCTCACCCACAGGGGCTCAGAGATGCCTCGTCAGTGGGGACTTTTGGGTAGGTCCTGCTACAAACTGCAGTCTGATGAGCTGCAAACAGCATGATGAGCGCTTGCTGATGGCCTGCCCGCCCTCCCACTCAGGCACACAGAGCCCAGACAGCGCATATTTTGACGTGGGAAGATGGGTGGTGGGGCTTATGTGGGGGACACTGAGGGGCAGCCAGTGACCCTCACCCTGGGGCCTCCAGGGACAGGCTGGTCTGCATTTCTTGCTTGAAATTGGGCAACTTTTTACTTTGTGGGGTTTTTTTTGAAGGTTGGACAGATGACCCAGGCAGGTCTCCTGGAGCACCTGAAACTCGAGAATGTGTCCCTGTCCCAGCAGCTGACGGAAACTCAGCACAGGTCCATGAAGGAAAAGGGACGTATCGCGGCACAGCTGCAGGGTATTGAGGTGAGGCTGCGGCCAGGGCCGTGTAAGGTTGGGAGAACATACACATACACAGACATAGATACCGTGTGTTTTTTCTTACACGTTCTATCTCTCTGTGTGTATCTCTTAAATATTCTCATGGATGGCCTGCAGTGACCGCTCGTTAAGGCTTTGGGACCCCTGCTACTCATCCCTCACCTGTGGGGGCTTAGCGCAGTGTGGCTCTTTTCCTGCAAGCCCCACCTCGGCCTGGGCCCCCGGCCGTCAGTCATTGCCGGTCAGGGATGGCGGTGGGTAGAGTGGGTAAGGAGGAAGGGTCCGGTGAGTTTGTGCCTGACAGCCTGTCGAAGCCTAGCAATGAGAGGATTTTCTTTGCTTTCTAAGCACTCAACCTGCATTACCATTTGACCCTCTAGCAACCACACGCTGTTGAGGTCATGGCCGCTGCCTGCCCAGCCATCTCCAGAGGACAGAAATGCAGCAGGCTTGATAGCTGCTCTTTAGCTGTGGGGCCCTGGACAATTTCTTAGCTCTCTGAGCCTCATCTTTTTTTTTTTTGAGGTGGAATTTCGCTCTTGCCGCCCAGCTGGAGTGCAGTGGTGTGATCTCAGCTCACTGCAACCTCCGCCTCCCAAGTTCAAGCGATTCTCCTGCCTCAGCCTCCCAAGTAGCTGGTATTATAGGCACCCGCCACCACACTCTGCGAATTTTTTGTATTGTTAGTAGAGACGGGGTCTCGCCATATTGGCCAGGCTGGTCTCAAACTCCCGACTTCAGGTGATCCGCCCACCTCGGCCTCCCAAAGTGCTGGGATTACAGGCTTGAGCCTCATCTTTATAAAATGGGGATAGTGTCACCTACTCGATAGCCTTGTGGAAAAATTAAAGAAGAAATGGTGTAAAACCCCAAGGTGGTGTATGGAGGGAGGTTCTGTGCTGGATGATGCTGGGCCGGTCTCGTTGCTGACCTTTCCCATTGTTCAGGGAGCTCTCTGCAGCCTCACATGGTTTCTCGTCTCCTGCGACTGCTCCTACCTCTCTGTGGCATCAGCTGGGCCACCCGGCTGGGATGACGGATAAGAATCGTGTTGCGTCAGCCATAGTTCTTCAAGGGCTTAGTAGAGAAGAACTGAAAAGAATTTCAAGTTAGGAATTTGTGTCTTCCCTAAGAAGTGTACCCCGATTTGAGGGCTCATCCACAGCCAGAATGCAGGCTGTGTTCACTGCAGGGGCCTCTGCTCTCTTACCTGGTGGTACCAAGCACTGCTCTTGTGAGAGCATGTCTGGGTCTCACTCCTGAAAGGAGGCACCTGTCGCCCACCTGTTGCCACACGAGAAAAGCCGGGGAGGTTCTGCTCACCAGTGGATCCCAGTCCTTCACACAGGGTTGTTGGCCTGGGCTGGACCTGGCTTCGGTCTCCTGGTTGGTGCTGGCCCAGCTGCCCACCCAGGGCCCTCAGTCTGCAGTTGGTAGACATGAGGATGGGGACGTGGATGGGGCCCATGCCAGGGTGGTAAGTTTCTCCGCAGAGCACGGGACTTGCTGGCTGCTGTTCACTATTACGGTTTCCTGCCTTTTTAAAAACGTGTTGTTTGCTGGGCCCAGGCTGACATGTTGGATCAGGAAGCAGCCTTCCTGCAGATTCAGGAGGCAAAGACAATGGTGGAGGAGGACCTCCAGAGGAGGCTGGAAGAGTTTGAAGGCGAGAGGGAGCGGCTGCAGAGGATGGCAGACTCGGCGGCATCCCTGGAGCAGCAGCTGGAGCAGGTAGGTCCCTGGAGCCCTTCAGGCTGGACCCAGGCCCCAGGAGATCCCGAGCAGCCAGGACTGCACACAAGGAACCTGGGTGGTCCTCTGCTGTGGGGCCGTGTCTGCTCAGGTGAGAGTTGGGCTGTTGGTCAGATGCTGCTGCTGCTGCAGACCTGACTGTGTTTGCCCTGCTGGTTCTTCTGCACCAGGATTGTGCATGAAAAAAAGACCTTCCATGGTGTCCATCAAAATTACTTGAAACCTGAACAGGAAAAGGGCATACGTTCTCGGAGTAGGGTCGGCGCAGCCACGTGGGCTTCATTCCTTCTCCAGGTGAAGTTGACTTTGCTCCAGCGAGACCAGCAGCTTGAGGCTTTGCAGCAGGAGCACCTGGACCTGATGAAACAGCTCACCTTGACTCAGGAGGCTCTGCAGAGCAGGGAGCAGTCCCTCGATGCCCTGCAGACACACTACGATGAGCTGCAGGCCAGGCTGGGGGAGCTGCAGGGCGAGGCCGCCACCAGGGAGGACACGATCTGCCTCCTGCAGAACGAGAAGATCATCTTGGAGGCGGCTCTGCAGGCGGCCAAGAGTGGCAAGGAGGAGTTTGACAGAGGAGCGAGACGCTTGGAAGAAGGTACCGAGGAAACGTCGGAAACTTTAGAGAAGTTGAGAGAAGAACTGACCATCAAGTCCGGCCAGGTAATGCATTCTGCTGTGTTTTGTTTTGAATCAGAACCCTCCATGCAGGAGTGATGCTGCTTATTTGGTCCTTCCTTCCTGTCTTTCTTTCTTTCTTTTACCTTTCCTTTTCTTTTCTCTTCTTTTCTTTTCTTTTCTTTTTTCTTCTTTTCTTTCTTCCTTTCTTTCCTTTCTCTCTTTCTCGCTTTCTCTTCTTTCCCTTGTTTCTTTTCTTTCCTGCTGTGTCGCCCAGGCTGAAGTGCAGTGGCGCGACCTCAGCTCACTGCAAGCTCCGTCTCCTGGGTTCACGCCATTCTCCTGCTTCAGCCTCCCGAGTAGCTGGGACTACAGGTGCCTGCCACCATGCCTGGCTAATTTTTTTGTATTTTTATTAGAGACGGGGTTTCACCGTGTTAGCCAGGATGGTCTCGATCTCCTGACCTCGTGATCCGCCCGTCTCGGCCTCCCAAAGTGCTGGGATTACAGGTGTGAGCCACCGCCCCCGGCCGTGACTGGCTCTTTCACTTGGCATGATGTTTTCAGAGTTCATCAAGAAGAGAATGTTATTTAAAACCAGTTTTGGCCGGGTACTTTGATCCTTCGCAGGGGGGCTCCTGAGGGACCGCCCTCCATATTGTAGAGAAAAAGGTTCATTCTTCAGTTGTGCTCTAGTGATAACTAGGATTTGCGTGCAGCGTATTCTATATTCAGACAGAAAACCTAGGCCCTCAACACGCTCTTCCCTATTTCTGGAGTCGGCTGCCCCATGTGTGTGTGCTGAGAGCTGTTTGCTGAGGTAGAGAAGTGTTTCCACAAACACACGTATTCCTGAGTCCCCCAGGGCCCTCCGAGTGCAGATCCTGTGGAGAGGGTCTGCGTGGACCCTCTGAGTGCAGTCCTGTGGGGTGGGTCTGTGTGGGGCTCTCTGATCCAAATGCAGTCCTGTGGGGTGGTTCTGCGTGGGGCCCTCTGAGTGCAGTCCTGTGGGGTGGGTCTGCATGGGGCCCTCTGAGTGCTGTCCTGTGGGGTGGGTCTGCATGGGACCTGAGGCTCTGCATTTCTCAAACGCTCCTGGACTAAATGGACTGGGCTCCAACAGACTTTGCAGGACAAGGACCAGAGCCTGGGGTCGGCACCCTCAGCCTGTGGGCGCAGCCCAGCACTGGGTTCTGTAAACTGTCACTGGAACAGCCCTGCTCCACCTGTGCAGAGATTGGAGCTGCATCTGTGCTGCAGGAGCATTGCTGAACAGCTGTGACTGACATGCAGCCTGTGAGCTGTAGTCATTTCCTATCAGGCATCTCTAAGAAAAGCTTGCCAAGTCCTGGGATGGAGTGCGCCCTGGCCTCATCCCCTCTCCCACCTCCCTGCCCCTCACTGTGCCTTCATGCTCTCAGTGGTGAGGAGGGAGAGCCCAGGCCTTATCCCGTCAGGACACAAATGCTTCTTCCTATAACATCTGTGCAGATGTGTGCCCTCCTGGAGCCATCAGTGTAATGTCTGTGTAGATGCATCCCCCTCCTGGAGCCCTCAGTGTAACATCTGTGCAGACACATTCACCTCTTACAGCCCTCAGTGTAACAACTCTGCAGATGTGTCCTTTCCTGGAGTCCTCAGTGTAACATCTCTGCAAACGTGTTCTTTCCTGGAGCCCTCAGTGTAGTATCTGTGAGGATGTGTCCTCTCCTGGAGCTCTCTGTAACATTTGTGCAGATGTGTTCCCCTCCTGGAGCCTTCAGTGTAACATCTGTGCAGACACATTCCCCTCCTGGAGCCCACAGTGTAATGTCTGTGCACATGTTCCCCACAGGTGGAGCACCTGCAGCAGGAGACTGCCACTCTGAAAAAGCAAACGCAAAAAATAAAGGAGCAGTTTCTTCAACAAAAGGTAAAAATGTGTTGTTGATTTCTTCACTTGAAACAAGCGTATGAACAGAGTTTTGTGTGGTTTAATTGCTTAGCAATTCCAGTGTCATAGGAGTTGAGAGGAAGGTAACAGGTAACATCTTGAGTTCTCTTTAACTCTTTTTTTTTTTTTTGAGACAGTCTCTCACTCTGTCGCCCAGACTGGAGTGTAGTGGCACGATCTCAGCTCACTGCAAGCTCCGCCTCCTGGGTTCAAGCCATTCTCCTGCCTCAGCCTCCCAAGCAGCTGGGACTGCGGGCGCCTGCCACCACGCCTGGCTAGTTTTTTTGTATTTTTTTTAGTAGAGACGGTGTTTCACCGTGTTAGCCAGGATGCTCTCCATCTCCTGACCTCGTGATCCACCCGTCTCGGCCTCCCAAAGTGCTGGGATTACAGGCTTGAGCCACCGCACCCGGCCTCTTTAACTTTTTTTAAAGGTACTTAATCTGCAAAGTCAAGACGCACTTCCACAGCGGGGTGGGGGTCTTGGCCCCTCAGATCTCCAGGGGCGGCTGTCACTGGAGCGCCTGTCAGCATACCCTGTTGTGCTCACTCTGGGGAGCTGTGTGTTGTGCAGTGTTGTTACCACACAGGTTGGGTTTGCCATTTAAAATGTCTGAAAAATGCACATGGAGTTCCAGCATTGAAACAAATTATGATTACCCAAAAAGACATGGAGTATGAATTTTGTGTCACTGAAGCCAGTACCTCCTGTTGGATTTTATGGGGTCTGAGCAAGGGTGACCCAGAAGCTGTATTGTCCGTGGTGCTGTGTTTTATTTCTGAGCGAGGACAACTCCTGAAGCAGCGTTGTGAGTGCCGTGTTTTATTTTTTTTGAGACAGAGTCTGGCTCTGTCGCCCAGCCTGGAGTGTAGTAGTGCTGTCTCAGCTCACTGCAGCCTCTGACTGCCAGGTTCAAGTGATTCTCATGCCTCAGCTTCCTGAGCAGCTGGGACTACAAGCATGTGCCACCATACCTGGCTGGTTTTTTGTATTTTTAGTAGAGATGGGGGTTTCACCTTGTTGGCCAGGCTGGTTTTGAACTCCTGACCTCAGGCGATCAGCCAGCTCGGGCTCCCAGAGTGCTGGGATTACAGGCGTGAGCCACCGTGCCCGGCCTGCTGTATTTTATTTCTGAGCAAGGGAAGCCCCTGAAGCAGTGTGGTGAGTCCTGCTTTGTTTTGTTACTGAGCCACAAGCAAGGGGAGTAACCTGTTGGAAGCAAAGCAGTGCAGTTGAAGGCAGGAGAGAGCCAGACTCCTTGGAATTGAAGAGACGTCTAGGAGGCCGGTGTGACTGCCTCGTGCACCACACACAGACTCTTGTTTCAACAGGCCGTGATGTCACCTGTGGGTAAATAATGGTGTGTCTCAGTCGATGAAGGCTTAGATTTGATGAAATGTATTTTTTCCTCAAAAAAGTTATGTCTCTGATAAGTGGTAAACATTTTTGTTGAAGCCAGCTTGACCCCCAGAAGTCCCCGTGCTCACCGCCCGGTGTCGGCTCACAGCTTCTGTCTTTGGCAGGTGATGGTGGAGGCCTACCGGCGCGACGCCACCTCCAAAGACCAGCTCATCAGTGAGCTGAAAGCCACCAGGAAGAGGCTAGACTCGGAGCTGAAGGAGCTGCGGCAGGAGCTGATGCAAGTGCACGGGGAGAAGCGGGCCGCGGAGGCGGAGCTCTCGCGCCTGCAGAGAGAGGCGGCCCAGGTCCGTCAGCAGATGGCCTACCTTGAAGGGCATCTCCAGTCAGCGCAGAAGGAGCGAGACGAGATGGAAACACACTTGCAGGTCTGTCCGTGTCGGACTGACTCACTTGATGAGGAGGATTCGGCCAAAGTGCTTAGGGGCGCGTGTGTCTGGGGCAGGGGCTGAGTCTGGGGCGGGGCCGTGTCTGAGGCAGGGCGGTGGAAAGGTGGGAGAGGCTTTTGGAAGAACAGCTGGGAATATGGCCCACCTGGAGCATAGTTCCCAGAGGGGCAGTCAGGTGAGGCCTGGTAAGTCCAGGTGACGATGTTGCATGAAGGGAGGGAGTGAGAAGGCCCCGTGAGGCACCCAGCTTCTCCCCATTGCCATGGGCTCCCAGGATCCAGTGTGTGAGGACGGCGGCTGTCATGCATAAAGCAAGGGTGAGTGTCTTGTGGAGACCCCACGTCAGGGCAGGGCACTGGGGCCCGGGGACCCTGGGAGTCCCTTGTGGCTGGGTGCGGAGCTGGGACCGGCCAGAGCCAGTCATATTCCTGTGGAAGCTGAGCCTGGGCTGGCTTCTGCACGCAGTGGGTGTCCGGGATGCTGGTGACAGTCTCTCGGCTGCAGGTGGCAGAGCAGGTGAGTGGGAGGTGAGGGATGAGGGGTGCGGGACAGAGGCCACAGTCCAGGATCCTGTCCAGACATCCAGGCCGAGGAACCGGGAGGTGAGACGAGAAATCGGGAGAGCAACAGTAAATTTGGGGAGGGTCGTTTTGCTTATGATGTTTCTGAAGTTGCCGGAGAGGACTGAGGCAAGGTCCCAGCAGGCGGACTGGTCAGCAAGCGAGCATGTCTGGCTCATCAGGAGCCAGGCTGAGGCCGGGAGTAGGCGGTGTGGCCGGCGCCGGTCAGTGTCGGAAAGTAGGGGCCGATGGAGGAGCGCCGGTCAGTGTCAGAAAGTGGAGGCTGATGGATTAACGCTGGTGCCGGGGTGGGGAGGTGGGCCGAGGGGAGCGCCGGCTCCTTGGGCTGCAGGAGGCTTAGAGGACACAGCAGTGGGGGCAGAGCACGTTCAGACCCCACAGCTGCAGGCCTGGGCTGGTTGTGGGGACTCGCCTAGCACACAGGAGCTGGGGAAAGGCTGCGAGGGTAGGAGCAGGTGGGGGACGTGGCTGTCAGTGTTCACAGTGGAGGCTGAGGAGGGCATCCAGGGGGCTCTGGGGAGGGGTCCTGGAGTCTCCAGGGACGAGTCCCAGGGGCCTCTGGGGAGGGGTTCCGGGGGCTCAGGGAGGGGTCCAGGGGCTGCGGGGAGGGAACCCAGGGGCTTGAGGGGAGGGTTCCCGGGGACTCTGGGGACGGGTCCAGGGGTCTCCAGGGAGAGGTCCTGGGGTTTCTGAGGAGGGGTCTGGATCCTTGAGGAGGGGTCCTGGGTCCTAGGGGTTAGGAGGAGAGGTCCTGAGTCCACAGGCTTTCCTGTGAACTAGTCATGTCCTGTTGTGCCTCTGATGCTCTGGACAGTGTTTGGAAACGGTTGTTGGTCTCAATAATGAGTGGTTTGTGGCCGAGCACAGTGGGTCACGCCTGTAATCCCAGCACTTTGGGAGGCCGAGGCGGGTGGATCACGAGGTCAGGAGTTCAAGACTAGCCTGGCCAATGTGGTGAAACCCCGTCTCTACTAAAAATACAAAAATTAGCTGGGTGTGGTGGTGGGCATCTGTAGTCCCAGCCACTCGGGAGGCTGAGGCAGGAGAATCACTTGAACCTGGGAGGCGGAGAGGTTGCATTGAGCTGAGATCACGCCCCTGCACTCCAACCTAGGCGACAGAATGGGACTCCATCTCAAGAAAAAAAAAGAGTGATTTGTAAGAAGGTAGATGTGTCTCAGGATTTTTCTCAAGGCGCAAGTCCTCCAGGGCGAGCCTGTACAGTGCCATTGGTGGGGACGACGGGCTGGAGCCCGGGAGGGGAGACAGGCTGGGGGTTTCAGTGCCGCTCCTCATGCCCTCCTTCCCTTCCGAAGTCGTTGCAGTTCGATAAGGAGCAGATGGTTGCGGTCACAGAGGCCAACGAGGTGCTGAAGAAACAAATTGAAGAGTTGCAGCAAGAAGCCCGAAAGTAAGTCCGTGTGTGTGCCCCGGGGAGGCAGGAGAGCCCCGTGGGCTGCTGCTGTTATGCGGGGACACCCTCCCTGGGAGGTGCTGTGGTGGCCTGGAACATTAAGGTCCAGGTTTGGAGTCCGTGTGGTTTGGTGGCTGCTCATCTGCGAAATGATCCGAGTTGATCGTGGACTTGCTGAAGCTCCTGTAACAGAAGCTCCCAGGTGTTTTTATGTTTGACTTTTTGTGCAGCATCATCCCCTCTCCCAGCTCCTACGCTGGGAGACGCTTCGATGTTCGTCCTCACACCTCACACTCACATAAACATGAACACACCTCGCTGGCACACGCCCGTGCATACGTGTGTGCACAATCAGATGCCGTTAGGGGCTGCCTTACCCCAGTGGTGCACAGACCTTGCCGGCACATGCCCGTCAATATGTGTGTGCACACGCAGATGCTGTCGGGCCTTCTTCCTCTGGCATTGTGCCCTGTGCTGCTTTGCTTTGTTATTTTTGTAGAGATGGGGGTCTCACCATGTTACCCAGGCTGGTCTCGAACCCCAGGGCCAAGCAGTCCTCCTGTCTCAGCCTCCCAAAGTGCTGAGATGACAGACGTGAACTACCATGCCCAGCTAAATGCATAGTTTTGGGATATTTTGTTTGTTTTCGAAATGGTCTCTTTCTGTCGCCCAGGCTGGAATGCAGTGGTGCCATCATAGCTCACTGCAGCCTCAATCTCCTGGGCTCAAGCGATCCTCCCAGCTCAGCCCCTGGAGTAACTGGGACCCCAGGTGTGCACCACCACGCCTGGCTAATTTTTTTTTTTTTTTTTTTTTTTGAGACGGAGTGTCGCTCTGTCGCCCAGGCTGGAGTGCAGTGGCCGGATCTCAGCTCACTGCAAGCTCCGCCTCCCGGGTTCACGCCATTCTCCTGCCTCAGCCTCCCGAGTAGCTGGGATTACAGGCGCCCGCCACCTCGCCCGGCTAGTTTTTTTGTATTTTTTTTTTTTTAGTAGAGACGGGGTTTCACCGTGTTCGCCAGGATGGTCTCGATCTCCTGACCTCGTGATCCGCCCGTCTCGGCCTCCCAAAGTGCTGGGATTACAGGCTTGAGCCACCGCGCCGGCCGCCTGGCTAATTTTTAAATTTTTTTGTAGAGATGGGGTCTCAGTATGTTGCCCAGGCTGGTCTCAAGCTCCTGGACTCAGGCGATGCTCCCGCCTCGGCCCCCCAGGATTCCAGGCGTGAGCGTCTGTGCTGCTTTGCTTTAATCAGCTGGTGATTTGCTCGTGAATCTGATGGTTGAAATTTTTACTGATATTCAAGAACATTTCTGTGTGGTAGGAGCAGACTCTTTCTCTGCATTCACAGGGTCGTTCATAAGCTGCCCTAAGAGGAGGGCAGGTCTGATGCTGGTGGTGGAAATGGTGAAAATTCACTGAGTGCTCCCGCTGGCCTGGCTCTGCGGGAATACCCGATAGGGACTGATCCTTCGCTGTGTGCAGCCCCCACAGGACAGACACACACTTACCCCGCTTTCCTAGGGCAGCTGGGTTCTGGGGAGGGCGAGGATGGGGTGTGAGCGGAGGCAGCCTCCCCGTGGCCCAGGGTCTCGGCCACCGAGCCCGTCCTTCAGGAGGGGCTTCTGAGACGCACTTCCTGTTGCCTGCTGTTGCGAACCAGAATGCCAGACGGTCGCGTCAGAGGATAATTCAGCTTCCTCTTGTGTCTCCCTCGTGACACCCCAGGGCCATCACGGAACAGAAGCAGAAGATGAGGCGGCTGGGCTCAGACTTGACCAGCGCCCAGAAGGAGATGAAGACCAAACACAAGGCCTACGAGAATGCCGTGGGCATCCTCAGCCGCCGCCTGCAGGAGGCCCTTGCGGCCAAGGAGGCTGCGGACGCGGAGCTGGGCCAACTCCGAGCCCAGGGCGGCAGCGGTGACAGCAGCCTGGCTCTACATGTAGGTAACGCCGTGCCATCCCCGGCGAGGGTTGCCAGCCCCTCAGTGCAGGGAAGGGCTCTCCATCAGCAGTTGTCCCCTAAAGCCTCGCGGGGCCGAGCTCACGTGGGAGGTGGCAGCTCTCTAAACTCCGCTCAGCGTCGAGGTTGCCAGGAGCCCGCAGTGACGGAGCATCGCCTCGCAACCCTCGTGAACCCTGCGCGGCCTGCGGCCTTCCCTGATTTTCCTCAAGAAATCTCCTTGGCTCAGAGTTCAGCTGCTCCCTTGGGGCAGAGGGAGGGCCTGCCCTGGTCCACTTGCGTTCCAGCAGCCTCTGCGCTGGGAGGAAAAGCAGCCTCCGCACTTGCTGAGAAGCAGGAGTAGGGGTGTGGGGTCAGCGTTTGGCAGGGTTCGGGGAGCGTTTAGAGGTAGCCACGCGGCAGTGGCCCAGAACAAGCCGGTGCCCTTGCTGGAGGGCTCTGAGCAGGGCCTTCCGTGGAGGCCGCAGTCCTCTGTGCTCTCTTACCTTACGTGGTGGGCATACCATTCTACCTGAGTAAGTTCATCTGCATTGTATTTATTATTCTCCAGTTCGTGTCCTTGCACTGACAACTTAGTATTTCTTCTTACATGTGGTTTGTTTCTATTTCCCGTCCACTTAAGAATTTATGGGTAAGAGGATACTGTATCATAACATGGGGTTTTCTTGTCAAATTAAATAAACTCGGCCAGGCATGGTGGCTCTCACCTGTAATCCCAGCACTTTGGGAGGCCGAGGCGGGAGGATCGCTTGAGCTCAGGAGTTTGAGACCAGCCTGGACAACATGAGACCCTATGTCTACAAATAATACAAAAATATTACCCGGGCATTGTGCACGTGCCTGTGGTCCCAGATGCTTGAGACGCTGAGGTGGGAGGATCACCTCAGCCCAGGAGGGGAGGCTGAAACTGCAGTGAGCCGTGATTTTGCTGCTGCACTCCAGCCCAGGCGACAGAGAGAGACTCTGTGTCTAAAATTAAATGAATAAATCAAGTGCTCCTTCTCACCTGATTGCTTTGTAAACTGTTGGGGAGATTGATTCAGTTGCCATTTTCCTTGGGCTCACTAAGGGCTGGGGTGGGGAGGGCGCAAAGGCCGGGCAGAGCCAGCCCCTCGCCGCATCGTTGCAGCTGAGGAATAGCACGGCCGCAAGCCGATGTCTTGTGTCCGTACGGGCTTCACCCCTCGCAAGTGATGGCTTTTGGCAAATTTCTCACCTTTTTGATCCTCAGTGAAATGAGGTCAGACTGAGGTGAATGAGAACCTCTACTGTGAGGGTTGTTAGGTGGTACTGGACGTGCTTGGCAAGGGCCTGGCACCATCAGCGGCAACAAGTGGGCGGGGTGTGAGAGCACACAGGTGCCTGCATGTATCCGTTCACGTGTGAGGTGTGAGCATATGTGTGCGTGGCGTATGGAGTGTGTGCATGGTGTGTGGGGTGTGAGCACATGTGCGCATATGTGGTATGGGGTGCGAACATGTGGGGTGTGAAGGCGTGTGGGTTGAGCACGTATGCATGTGGGATGTGAACACGTGTGGTACATGAGCATGTGTGTGTGTGGTACATGTGTGTGTATGTGATGTGTGGTGCGTGAGCACATATGTGGTGGTGATTACACCTGGTGCTGCTTGCTTGCCACAGGTGGTGATTTATAGCCATTATCTGCAGGTCAGATTTTCTTCTGTATTTTTGAAGCATTGAACTGAAGAGATGATTTTGTTTGTCCCAGCTGTCCCCGTGTGTCATCGTGTGCCTGCTGTGGTCAGTTAATTCAACTTCTTTAACATAAAGGAAGGTTGTGAGACTGTGTCACACAGCTGGTGTCTCGTGTGTGCAGCCACACAGCCTCCTGCCTGCAGGTGCCACGGGAAGTGAGGGGGGGTCAGGGCCTGTCCCATGACCAAGTGCCCGTTCTGTCTTGGCCCTTAGGAAAGGATCCAGGCCCTGGAGGCGGAGCTGCAGGCTGTCAGTCACAGCAAGACTCTGCTGGAAAAGGAACTGCAGGAGGTCATTGCGCTGACCAGCCAGGAGCTGGAGGAGTCCCGGGAGAAGGTGCTGGAGCTGGAGGACGAGGTGAGGCTTGGCTGTCTGCAGTGGCGGCAGTGTGGGGCAGGTCACGTGATCCCTGGGCATGCTGCCACGCGTGTGGCCCGAAAAACAAAACTTCACCATGCGCCTAGCGTTGCTGCTTTTGGTGTTGCCACCTTCTGACCGTCAGCCTCTGGCTCTGTGGTGGGGCAGGCCCTGACTCTAGCCCTCTGGGGAGGATCACTGTGTTACAGTCTCTTTGGTGGAATGGTTACAGAATTCATAGTGCAACCCTTCTCAGTTCAAATGCTTTGGTTTCATATAAGAAACCCAACTTGGCCGGGCGAGTGGCTCATGCCTGTAATCCCAGGACTTTGGGAGGCTGAGGTGGGCGGATCACAAGGTTAGGAGTTCGAGATCAGCCTGGCCAACATGGTGAAACCCCAGCTCTATTAAAAATACAAAAATTAGCTGGGTGTGGTGGCGGGTGCCTGTAGTCCCAGCTACTCAGGAGGCTGAGGCAGGTGAACTGCTTGAACCAGGAGCAGAGATTGCAGTGAGCCGAGATGGTGCCACTGCAATCCAGGCTGGGCAACAGAGTGAGACTCCGTTTCAAAAAAAAAGAACTCAGATCTGTCTCAGGTTCAGAGACAGTTCTCACTTCAGCGGTGCGGGTGGCAGCTCAGTGTCCCGGCCCCCTCTCCCTCCCCAACCCCTCTCTGTGGAGCTCCGTCACTCTAGGGCGGCCTGTTTCACTCACTATGTCCTGTCCTGAAATGGTTTTGCTCATGCCCACCCTGCCAATGGCCCCAGGAGAAGGCTGGGCTCTTGGCCATGGGGAGGAAGGAGAGGGGCCTGGGGAAGCAACTGACCATGACCACAGCAGCCTTCATATCATGAAGCAAGCATGGTCCTGTAGTGTCCGTTGCTGTTTTTGTTTTTGTTGTTTTGAGACAGTCTCGCTCTGTCACCCAGGCTGGAGTGCACGATCTTGGCTCACCTCAGCCTCCGCTTCCCAGGTTCAAGTGGTTCTCCAGCTTCATTCTCCCGAGTAGCTGGAACTACAGGCACCTGCCACCACACCTGGATAATTTCTGTATTTTTGGTAGAGATAGGGTTTTATCATGTTGGCCAGGCTGGTCTCAAACCCCTGACCTTATGTGACCCCCCCACCTCAACCTCCCCAAGTGCTGGGATTCCAGGCTGAGCCGCCAAGCCTGGCCTGAGTGTCTGCTTTTTCATATTGAAAACACCTGTTTCTGGGGTGTGTGAACTCCACTCACCAGTGCGGGTAATTTCACAGTGACGGTGGTATGTTTCAGCTTCAAGAATCCAGAGGCTTTAGGAAGAAGATAAAACGCCTGGAGGAGTCGAACAAGAAGTTGGCTCTCGAATTAGAGCACGAGAAAGGGAAGCTTACGGGCCTTGGACAGTCCAACGCAGCTCTGCGGGAACACAACAGCATCCTAGAAACAGCTTTGGCCAAGAGGGAGGCAGACCTAGTCCAGTTGAACCTTCAGGTATTCAAACTCGTCAAACTCAGGCCAGTAGTGGCGTGAAAGAGTTGCTGAGGCTGCGTGCACTCCGAGAATCTCACTCAGATTCAGTCACCTGTGCTGACTCCTAGCCCACCCGGCCTGCAGCCGAGAGAACAGGCTCGGGTCGGGGTGACCCACAGGCCTGGGTCCCCGGCTGTTGGTGCAGGACTGGGCTCTCTGAGGTGAGGCTGGAGCCCCTGTGTGTGCTCAGTTCACCTGTTTAGTTGAGGGGCAGACGTGTTTAATTGAGGGGCAGGCCTGTTTAGTTAATTCAGGGACAGACCTGCTCAGTTGAGGGGCAGACCTCCCATGCGGGTGTGGCTGAGTTCCAGTCCCAGGTGGTGACATTGTATGTAGGGGGCACTTAATGAGAGGTTCACACAGTTCAGAACTGGGACTCGAACACTGACCTGGGTCTCACTCAGCTGCTCAGGCTCCACAGTCTCTCTGGATTGAGGACCAGGCGGGGCATTTCAGGGAAATCCTGGGGGCCACATCAAGCTGCTGGTGTTGACTCTCCTGTCTTAGTTCCGTATTTTGCCCTAGTTCCCACCACTTCCGTTCTGTTTGTACCTGGCCGCAACCCCTGATTTATATGTATTTTTTGGGTTCCCAGCCACCACATTCCTTTTTTTTTTTCATTGTTGTTAGTAATACAGAGGGCCACTCTGTCTCTCAGGCTGGAGTGCAGTGGCAGGATCTCGGCTTCCCGCCTCCCGGTTGAAGCGATTCTCCTGCCTCAGCCTCCAGTATAGCTGGGACTACAGGCGTGCGCCACCACGCCCAGCTAATTTTTTATATTTTTAGTAGAGACGAGGTTTCACCATGTTAGCCAGGATGGTCTCGATTTCCTGACCTGGTGATTCACCTGCCTCAGCCTCCCAAAGTGCTGGGATTACAGGCATGAGCCACCATGCCCGGCCCATTCTTTTTTTTTTTTTTTTTTTTTGAGACAGGGTCTGGCTTTTGCCCAGAGTGGAGGGGAGTGCAGTGGCACCATCATAGCTCACTGCAGCCTCGACCTACTGGACTTCAGCAATCCTCTTGCCCCAGCCTCTGGAGCCGTGGGGCCACAGGCGTGCCACGTTCTTGAGTGCGGCTCTGTGGTCGTGCGTCCCGCCACCTAGTATTCTGTTTTTGTCACAGATTCTTCAGAGGTGGAGTTTCCTCTGCCTCCTTGGCGTGTGCCTGCGCCTGTGATGTGACATGTGCAGCCTTGTGTGTTTGCAATTTGACGTCCTTATCTGTCCTCCTGCAATCTGATCTAGGTGCAGGCGGTTTTGCAGCGCAAAGAGGAGGAGGATCGCCAGATGAAGCAGCTTGTCCAGGCCCTGCAGGCCTCACTAGAGAAGGAGAAGGAGAAGGTGAACAGCCTTAAGGAGCAGGTGCGTGCCACTTTCTGGCTCACAGGGCATTCCAGAGGATGCTCCAGTGCCTAGAAATCTATACAGAATCCTTCACACACCAGTCTCCTTCCAGGAGTTACAGAGAGCAAAGGTGCGTTGCAGTTGTTGGTGATGGAGGCTGCAGAGCACCTGGTCTGGTCCTTAGACTGTGGTGTTAGATGCAGCCGTGAGGACCTGGGGCCAGTGAGCTCCACGTGCATGTGTATTTATATTGTGCTAGGAACGGTGTCCTGTGTGTCTTGTTGCATTGCAGAAGCAAACTTGAGAATAGCATAGGATCCCATTTGTGTTCGGCAGACAAGAGGGGTGGTTCTGTGGACCCTTCTCTGTGCAGAGAGCTGTCTTTTCGTGGCTGGCCCCTGCCCTGCTTCACCTGTGTTCACTGACACATTGGTCAAGTTGCCAGCAGAGGCCCATCCTGACCCCCAGGTGCCCTGTCTGGGCCCTGCTCCTCTGTTAGAATGCTGCTTGCTGGCTACCTCTGCCATGCCTGGCACAGAGCAGCTCCTCCTAGCACGCTTGCCCTGTGTGTGCACGTGGGGGGTGTGCGTGCATTCGATGCTCTTGTATAGTAGAAAATTTCTAGGAGGAACACCAGAAATAACTGGTTTTCTCTAGAGAAAGGCAGGAAAGAACACATCACTTTTCCTTTAAATCCTGTTTGAATTGAACTTGTAAAAAATTACAAGTTATAATTGCTTCACAATTCAAACTTTTTGGCCTAACAGTAAAGCTTCTTTCGTGCCTATAACCTGGCTTTGCCACAGCCTTTAAGAACTTTTCTATGATAATGTAATTGATATAAAAATTAAAAGCTTCTTGATTTTTTTTTTTAAAGGGATGAAACAATAAAGTTTCCTTATAAATAGAATTAATTTTAAGATGTAGCAGGTGGCTGGGCACGGTGACTCACGCCTGTAATCCCAGCACTCTGGGAGGCTGAGGTGGGCAGATCACCTGAGGTCGGGAGTTCAAGACCAGGCTGACCAACATGGAGAAACCCTGTCTCTACTATAAATACAAAATGAGACTGGCGTGGTGGCACATGCCTGTAATCTCAGCTACTTGGGAGGCTGAGGCGGGAGAATCGCTTGAACCCAGGAGGCGGAGGTTGCAGTGAGCCGAGATCACGCCATTGCACTCCAGCCTGGGCAACAAGAGTGAAACTGTCTCAAAAAACAAAAAAAATTGTGGCAGGAATATTTTAATAGGAGCAGTTAACAGCTTTCTTTTGGCCTCCCAGCCCTCATCCGCCCAGCCGTTTAACCCTTGCCTGGGGCCTGCTTCTGGGCCGTGGTTCAGGCTGGGCTCACACGGTGCCCCAGCTCTCCAGCTTTCGCTCTGTGCTTAGGTTTCATTTAATGCTTTTCGTTGTTTTTTTGTTTGTTTGTTTTGTTTGTTTGTTTGTTTTTTAAGACAGAGTCTCACTCTGTTGCCAGGCTGGAGTGCAGTGGCACGATCTTGGCTCACTGCAAGCTCCGCCTCCCGGGTTCAGGCCATTCTCCTGCCTCAGCCTCCCGAGCAGCTGGGACTGCAGGCGCCCGCCACCACGCCCAGCTAATTTTTTGTATTTTTAGTAGAGACGGGGTTTCACCGTATTAGCCAGGATGGTCTCGATCTCCTTACTTCGTGATCTGTCTGTCTTGGCCTCCCAAAGTGCTGGGATTACAGGCGTGAGCCAGCGCGCCCGGCCTATTTATTTTATTTTTGAGACCAGGCCTCACTCTGTCACCCCGGCTGGAGTGTAGTGGCGCGATCACACTCCCTGCAGCCTGGAACTCCTGAGCTCAAGCGATCCTTCCACCTCAGCCTCCTGAATACCTGGGACCACTATGCCCTGCTAAGTTTTTTATATTTTGTGGAGACATGGTCTTGCTATGTTGTCCAGGCTGTGAATACACTGGAAGAAGACTATATAAACTATTTTGACCGAAAAATCTTGAATGAATGTTTGTGAATGAATGTTCTCGAATGAATGTTTGTGTTCATTCAACAGACAGCAGCAGCCACATGAGTGTGCTGAGCTCCAGGTCAGGTGGAACTTGACAGGCCTGTGGAGAAGCACACGCCAGCAGCCAAGACGTGCACGGGGCTGGGAGTGGATTCACCTACTGCGTCCGGCGTGTTGTAAAGCTGCAGGTGCCATGCAGGGGGTATGGACAATGTGATTTCCTTCCTCCTAGGTGGCCGCTGCCAAGGTGGAAGCTGGGCACAACCGCCGCCACTTCAAGGCGGCCTCCTTGGAGCTGAGTGAGGTGAAGAAGGAGCTGCAGGCCAAGGAACACCTGGTGCAGAAGCTGCAGGCTGAGGCCGACGACATTCAGTGAGTGCCCGGGCCCTGCACAGTGGGGCCTGGGCCATGCCAGGCCTCGCGGCTGTCCTGGCAATGGGCGGGGTCTAATTCATCACCTTCAGCGCAGCGAGGGTCATCTATTTTTGCAAATTGCCGAGGACTTGAGTGTGAATCATAGGAGAGTAGAGGGCACCCAGTGTCTGTCTCCAGAAGCCTGAGCCTCGCTCACTGCCCCGTGTCCTCCCCCGAGAGAGAGCGCCCAGCACGAGTACTTAGCTTCAGGTCCGAGGCGGGAAGGGGTGGCCCGGCGCAGGGCTGATGCTGTGGCTCTGTGGGCCCCAGGCGCTGTGGTCTCTGGGATCCGTGAGGGGAGCTGGCGAAGGGTGAGTCTCAGATACTTTGTGAGGACTGCCCGAGTGCACATTGGGGCACCAAGCATGGCTGCAGCTCGCAGCGCACAGTAGAGGGCCTGCCGGGATGGATGCCTTCCCCAGGCAGCGTTTCCCAGCAGGAGGGCACGGCATGCTGAAGGAGCACAGCAGTTCCCTGCTTTCTTGTTTTTTTACGCTAGGATTCGGGAGGGGAAACATTCCCAGGAGATAGCACAGTTCCAAGCGGAGCTGGCCGAGGCCCGGGTGCAGCTCCAGCTCCTGCAGAAGCAGCTGGACGAGCAGCTCAGCAAACAGCCTGTGGGAAACCAAGAGGTGATGGTTCGCGGGGGCTGGATTCGCAGGGCTGGACTCACGGGTACCCTGGGTGACTTCACTCCGTCCTACTCGGGGAGGAATAGTGATGGTTTTCTGAATATGGTATTAAAAGATAAACCAGGCCAGGTGCGGTGGCTCATGCCTGTAATCCCAGCACTTTGGGAGGCCGAGGCAGGCGAATCATGAGGTCAGGAGATCGAAAGCATCCTGGCTAACACAGTGAAACCCCGTCCCTACTAAAAACACAAAAAATTAGCCGGGCATGGTGGCGGGCACCTGTAGTCCCAGCTACTCGGAAGGCTGAGGCAGGAGAATGGGGTGAACCCGGGAGGCAGAGCTTGCAGTGAGCCGAGATCACGCCACTGCACTCCAGCCTGGGCGACAGAGCAAAACTCCGTCTCAAAAAAAATAATAAATAAATCAAATGAACCGACACACAGCTAGAGCTGTTTTCCACGGCAGTAAAGCCGCTTCAACATTCTGTTGGCCATGTGACTTTCCCCTCTTTAGATGGAAAATCTCAAATGGGAGGTGGATCAGAAAGAAAGAGAAATCCAGTCCTTGAAGCAGCAGCTGGACTTGACGGAGCAGCAGGGCAGAAAGGAACTGGAAGGGCTACAGCAGCTGCTGCAGGTATCTGTGTGTGAGACGCTGGGCACAGGCGGGAGCAGCACTTCCCGGGGCGGCCCCTGGTTCCCGTGCCGTGTGGCCTGTGGCCAGGCAGTGCTCCCGGGGAGCTGGCACCCTCGTCCAGTGGGGCGCTCGCAAAGTCACCTGGTCCATGTCACACGGCAGGACGGAGGCAGGGCTAAAGCCTGGGCCGGCTCATATCCCTTGGCTGCTCTGTGTGACACTGACCAAGAATGTGATTTCATGGAGTCCAGCAAATGGGAGGGTGCATGGGAAAAATTTGCCAATCTGCAATAAACTTCTCGACAAAGAGCTCAGGGTTCGGTCTTGACTGCTCGGGAAAGGAGTGTAATTGCCGAGTCCCCCTCGTAAATGAGGGGCTTGAGTCACAGTGAGAACTTACAGATACAGGCAGAGGAGCATCCATCAGCCGAAAACCCAGAATCTGGCCAGGCACAGGGGCTCATGCCCGTAGGCCCAGCGCTTTGGGCAGTGAGCTGTGGTTGGGCTGCTGCACTCCAGCCTGAATGTCAGAGACAGACTCTGTCTGGAAAACACAAAACAAAACAAAAACCCACAATTTGAAACTTTGTGAGCGTCAGCATGACAAAGGAGATGCTCATTGGAACATTTCAAATGTCTGGATTATGGATACTCAGCTGGTAGGTGTGATGCAAATATTCAAAATTCCAAAAGTTGACACACTTCTGGTCCTGAGCGTTTTGGACCTGGACTGGGACCATCGAGACGGCGCCGAGGAGGACACACATGTGCTTAACCTATGAAAATACAAACTCGTATCTTGGCAGGATGTTTAAGATCTGTTAACTTAAAAATCTGACTTCATTTTCCACAGAATGTCAAGTCTGAGTTGGAGATGGCCCAGGAAGATCTGTCCATGACCCAGAAAGATAAATTCATGCTCCAGGCAAAAGTGTCGGAGCTGAAGAACAACATGAAGACCCTGCTCCAGCAGAACCAGCAGCTGAAGCTGGACCTGCGCCGCGGTGCGGCCAAGACGGTACTCAGGCCCGCATCCCTCCCGGGGTAGCCAAGCTGTGCTGTAGATGCTCTTGGACAGGAGGCTGGCAGGCGTGTTAGTCATTCAGACATAAACGGATGTCCGTTTATGTTGTTTAGCCCACACTGAGCAGCGGCTGTATAAAGTCAGTGATAATGAGATGTCCTGCTCAGGTGACAGATGAAATCATTTCATTCTGGTTTCACTCATCCAGCAGCGTTTGCCTCATTTCTGAATTCAAATACCACTTTGTTGGCCAGGTGCAGTGGCTCAAGCCTGTAATCCCAGCACTTTGGGAGGCTGAGACGGGCAGATCACAAGGTCAGGAGATCGAGACCATCCTGGCTAACCCGGTGAAACCCCGTCTCTACTAAAAAAAAAATACAAAAACTAGCCGGGCGAGGTGGCAGGCGCCTGTAGTCCCAGCTACTCGGGAGGCTGAGGCAGGAGAATGGCGTAAACCCGGGAGGCGGAGCTTGCAGTGAGCTGAGATCCGGCCACTGCACTCCAGCCTGGGCGACAGAGTGAGACTCCTTTTCAAAAAAAAAAAAAAAAAAAAAAAAGGCAAATACTACTTTGTTACAATGTGCTTTGTAAAGCAGATGAGCAGCTGGTCTGTGACTTGGCAGTCCCTGCTGTGTGCGAAGGGCTGGGGCCCGGGAGCTGCGCCCAGGCGCCCGGCGGTTTTCTGTGCTCAGTCCACATCCATGCTTTCCAGGAGGCAGTTGGGAGGGCAGTGCTCGGATTCAGAGGCCGTTTTGCGTCGTCTGCCTATCTGTGGAAAAAGTCTGAAGTCCTAGAAAAGGGAGCCTAAGTTGGAAAACGTACTTAATTTCTTAGGGTAATTCCACGTAAAGGCCTTGAGTCTCTGATGGGAAAAGCCTCTGGGAGAGCTGTAAGTCTGTGGCTCGGCCCCGTCCTCCTGCGGACCCAGGACTTAGGTTGTCTCTGTGGCTCAGCCCCATCCTCCTGCAGACCCAGGACTTAGGTTGTCTCTGTTTTGCTGTGGTTTTGTGCCTTAGGAATAAAGGTGTTTCCTCAGCCAGCTATTCTGGAGCTCTGGGGACTGCTGTGCTGTCACGGCAGCCGGGACGGTCCCCTTCCCAGAGGCCCCATGTCCATCCGCTGGGGAGGCCCGTCTGCCACATGCTGTGCTAGTGAGACTGACCCGAGGGAGGGGATGGTGGGAAAGCTGATCATGTGCTTTTCAAAACAGAGAAAGGAGCCAAAAGGCGAGGCCAGCTCTTCCAACCCCGCCACGCCCATCAAGATCCCCGACTGTCCGGTTCCTGCCTCGCTGCTGGAGGAGCTGCTGAAGCCACCACCTGCTGTGAGCAAGGAGCCCCTCAAGAACCTGAACAGCTGCCTCCAGCAGCTCAAGTACGACCATCTTCTGTGCTGCACTTCAGCTAGTGTTAAAGATTATGCCCTCTTTAGCTGGAAGGACACTCCTGGTGCCAGCACTCAGTGAGTGCCCGGCAGAGTTTGAGCAGGTTTATATAAAGGTGGGGGGACTCACAGAACCTCTGAGGTTTATATAAAGGTTGGGGAACTCACACACAGCCTCTGAACTCATAGGCGGAAACTGCCGTGATAGGCCCTGAGAAGCTGGAAGGCCACACGCAGTGCACCTGGCAGCCTGAGGCTGAGTGAAATGTGTAGGGTGGGGCCAGGCGGCACCCTGAGGGAAGGTAACGGAATGGAAGTCGCGTGTGCCAGGCCTCAGTGACAGCTTCCACCCTGCCGCCTGGTCAGGACTGGTCCTTGAGCCTGTGTCCTCTTGCGTACGCCCTCTGCTGTCCTCTGCACAGTGTAGAGAACGGTGCCGAGAATAGCTGAGCTTCTGTGGTCTCGGTTGGTTTGCGGGTCCCCGAAGCTGCCCAGCTCCACTCAGGTGCTAGCGACCGAGGCTGCCCACGGGTGGCGTGTTCTGCCTGGCACGTGTGTGATCTGAGCCGCCTTCCTCCTTCTGTCCCAGGCAGGAGATGGACAGCCTGCAGCGCCAGATGGAGGAGCACACCCTCACAGTGCACGAGTCTCTGTCCTCGTGGACTCCGGTGGAACCAGCCACTGCCAGCCCTGCGCCCCCTGGGGGTCATGCCAACCCACGTGGTAATGCCCAGAGACACAGTCAGAGCAGGGCTTCCAAAGAAGGGCCGGGACAGTGACTGCTGCGGACTCGCCTCCGTGTCCCGCTGTCCGGAACGCTGTCTTATCCCTGTTACTTATTCGATTGTGTGGCCGATGTTTTTCTAAGACATGAAATTTAAATTTTGTTTTGCCTTTAACAAGGAGTAAAATATATAACAGAATGAGAGCCAAGGAATAGAAAAACATTCGAAGATTACAATTAGCTTTTCCCATGGAATGACCAAATCTTAAAAGCCTAATAGGCTCTCGGCGAGGAGCTTCGCACGTGTCTGAAGGGTTATTTGTAGGACATGTCTTCTGAGCGGTCACCGATGCTGCTCTCTGCAGGTGACGGGGAGAGGCTGCATGACGGGGTGTGCGGCACCAGCGCCTGGCCAGGCGGGCTGCAGTCTCAATTCCCTGTTCCGTTCAGTAAGAGCTTTACTTTTCTGCAGAAATGAAATTTTATTTGCACCTTTGGCTTTTTGCTTGTTTTTTTGGATAGCCATCCCACCATAGGATGTGGACGTAGACAATGAAGATCATAACCCAACCTTTTTTTTTTTTTTTTTTTGAGATGGAGTCTCGCTCTGTCACCCAGGCTGGAGTGCGGTGGCACCATCTTGGCTCACTGCAAGCTCTGCCTCCCGGGTTCACGCCATCCTCCTGCCTCAGCCTCTCGAGTAGCTGGGACTACAGACGCTCGCCACTATGCCAGGCTAATGTTTGTATTTTTAGTAGAGATGGGGTTTCACCGTGTTGGTCAGGCTGGTTACGAACTCCTGACCTCAAGTGAGCCGCCCACCTCAGCCTCCCAAAGTGCTGGGATTACAGGCGTGAGCCACCGCGCCCAGCCTGTAGCCCAATCTTTAACAAGCGTATGCTCGTATTATTTAAGAAGAACAGATTTGTCTTATTATTGATTGCCTTTTGAAAATTAGTTGGGAATAATTTACCTGTAGGGTTTAGGGATGTCAGAAAATTCTGTTCTAAGAAATATAATTATTTTATTTACCTTCTAAAGCCAAATATTCTTACACAGAAAGGTCCTCTGTTGTTCTGGTTTTACTTTGTTGCTAAGGGTCTTTCCTTCCTGCCGGTCTCTTCCTCTCAGGCCACTGGTCCTGTGTGATTCCACCATGGCTGGCCACCGGGAAGGGGCAGCTTGGACCCTTGGTCAGGCCTGTAGGCCATCAGGAGGCACAAGGACACTGAGGCCCCGTATCTGATCTGACCTTTGTGGGGCACAGGGAAAGGCCAGAGGGAGAGGAAGGAAGGTGGAGGAGGAGGAGGAGGAGAGCAGGCCAGGGGCTCCCTGCAGCGACTCTTGCCGTTTCTCCTGGAGCCACAGCCAGGTGTAGATAGCAGGTGGTAACAAGCCTCACACTTCTATGCCCAAGTGAAAATCTTTACCAGTGTCTGAGGGAGCGCCTGTACTCGTGCAGTCACCAAGAGAAGTCCTGGGTCCTTTGTGCTTACACCAGCATCATGTGGAGAGCAGAGGCGATTTCTGGGAGAGACAGGCCAGCACCGTGAGGAAGGTGGCTGTGCTCTCCCCAGGTGTCTCAGAAACAGATGCCTTATTTAAAATCAGCACTACGTGTGTGAGATCTTCCGTTTCCCACCCCAACTCCTGAAACATTGCAGACACTGACTGGGAGAGTTGGGGTCTGTAAGTTGTCCCCTAGTTTGTTAAGAAAATCTAAAATAATATTTATTGTATGAGGAGAGAGAGAGAATGGGTCTGCGTGGCCTCCTTTGCAGAGGTATGGGTCTGAAACGAGGTTCTGAGTGTCACTGGCCAGGCCAGATGTGCTCATGTCCATATCTTGTGTCTGTTTTGTGGAGAAAAGAGTATGGTATGTTTATGCTATTTGTGTTCTGTTGTAATATACTTTTAGAAGGTTAATTGGTAAGGTTAAGGTAGCATTAACCACAAAGATGTTTGGTATTTAAAAAAAATTCTCTAGCAAGTATTAGAACTTCCAAAATACATATATCATTTGTACAGGGTTAATTTTGAAATAATACTTGAAAATTTCATTATAAATATATCCTTTTTATCTTAAGTTGAAGGTGTTATTTACTAAATTGTTCTTGTACCATTAGAAAAGAAAAATACAGTAATTTACATTCTTATTTATTTGGGCTGCACTACCCCTTTGTTTTAATATTAAAATCAAGAAATCGGGCCGGGCGTGGTGACTCATGCCTGTAATCCCAGTACTTTGGGAGGCTGAGGCAGGTGGATCACCTGAGGTCAAGAGTTCCAGACCAGTCTGGCCAACATGGCAAAACCCTGTCTTTACTAAAAATATAAAACTTAGCTGGGTGTGGTGGTGCACGCCTATAATTCCAGCTACTCAGGAGGCTGAGGCAGCAGAATTGCTTGAACCCGGGAGGTAGAGCTTGCAGTGAGCCAAGATTGCGCCACTGCACTCCACCCTGGGCAACATAGCGAGACTCCCGTCTCAAAAAAATACTAATAAATCAGTAAGAAAATTTTTAAAAATTAAAATCAAGAAATCACACACATTCGGTGGGGAGCGACTTCTCATGGAAAGTCCTCGAGTGAGCGATGTTCACCGTGTGTTTTTTTTTCTCTTAGGACAAACTAATTCTGAAAATACTCAAGGCAGCTCTGCGTTGCTCACCCCGCTTTTCCTGTGTGTGCCCTCGGGCGTGATACCTCCCCGGCGCTCTGTGGCCGCCGGTGCCAGGGCCCCCTCTGGTTGGCAGGGCCTGGCTGCCCTCGCTGTCCGCGGTGAGTCTTGGTGTTTTCATGCACAGCTTGTGCTTCTGGATCTGAGACCTCTTGTGTTCATGCGGACACGGCCTTCAGGCTTCCTCTCTTAAGAAGATGCCTAGAAGAGGAAGTTGGGTTTTTTGTTTTTTGAGACAGTCTCGCTCTGTCGCCCAGGCTGGAGTGCAGTAGCGCGATCTCGGCTCACTGCAAGCTCCGCCTTCCGGGTTCAAGCCATTCTCCTGCCTCATTCTCCCGAGTAGCTGGGACTACAGTGCCCGCCACCACACCGGGCTAATTTTTGTATTTTTATAGGGGTGGAGTTTCACCATTTTGGCCAGGCTGGTCTCGAACTCCTGACCTCAGGTGATCTGCCCGCTTCAGCCTCCCAAAGTGCTGGGTTTACAGGCGTGAACCACCACCCCCGACTGAAGTTTTAAATTGCCAGCTTTTTTTTTTATTGTTGAGGTTTTTTTCTTATCTCCAAGGGACTCTCCCGGCACTTCTACCTCCCAGAGTTACTTCAGTGCGTAAAGTTTGAATTATTTTGTTCTTGTGGGCAGAAGTGGGAATGATGGAATATCCTCATGGAAAAGGCAGTGAAGTCGGGAGTATTGCTTAGAAAACAGGGTCCCCCAGAGCATTATGCGGCGTGTTCGTCCCCACGCTGTGTGTCACAACAGGCTTGGGCACTTCACGACGTCACTGCTTGTTTTTCTGACGCTCCCAAAACAATGTAACTTGGTTTTCATGTGTTTTTCCATGGTGTGTGTGAGATTGATGCTACGGGTCTTACGGACTCACACCCCTGTTCCCAACCTCTGCAATATGGATCAGGCAGTGATTTTGATAGGATGTGAAACGGACTCACCTCAGGTGGGTCCAGCAGGGCCCTGCCCCCGCAGAACACAGTCCGTGCTGCGCTGTGCTGTGCTAGGGAGTTTGCCCTCAACTCTCCTTGGTGTAGGGTTCCCACAACATAGAGTTCTAGTTCCCTGAGGTCTTTAAAAACAAAAACAGAATGTTGTATGTGAAGATTCTCGGAGGGGAGGGGACCAGCAAATCTGAGAGAGAACCGTCCTGGAGCCTCCCTTCGAGGAGCCCTCTGACGTGAGGACTTGAGTGATGCTGTGGTGTGAGGCGTTCTGAGCTCACTGACCGGAAGGTCCAGGCGAATCTCATCATACTGGTGATCTCAGGCTCTCACAGGATCCTGAGGGAAATGCGTTAGAGGGTCTGGAAAATTCAGTGCTTTTGAGTTACTCATTTTATTAAAAATTTCCTCACAAAAGAGAGCCCTCAAGTTGTGGCTGTTCTGGGGAAAGGGGTCACCTTGTCCGACAAAATGTAACTTTAAAAAGCACGTTGATTTTTTACAAATGTAAGTGTGCTTGGGAATTCCTTAAATTTTGTGCAATAAACTATTTTTTGGTAAAGATTTTCATATTCATTGGAAGCTTCATTTTAATATTTATATTTTGTTGTTTGGAGAGTAACTTTTTAATCTCATGTTATTACACACACTGTTCAACACATGCTTTAAAAGAGAATTCTAGTGCCCTGCCAGTTTCAGGCAGGAGTGAAGCTAACTTCTGTGGCTTGTGACAACAGCAGACGCATGGCATCGCCTCCTCCGCGCTTGGCCCACACTTCGCCCGTTGCCATTTGCCAGGAATTCAGGAGGGGGAGCGAGCTTCCCGGTGGACCAGGGGAAGGATGGTGGCCGCTCTGTGCAGCGGCGCCTCAGCTGGGCCTCATCATGCAGGTGCTGCCCTCTGCTGGGCCTCCCTGGTGACGGTGCGGTCATGACTCTCAGACCTCAGCAATGTGACTTCCCAGATTCTGTCTTTTCCATCCATACTTTGATTTTGATCATTAGGAGTTAACCAGGCGTAAACTGCGTGCGGTTGCTCACGCCTGTAATGCCAGCACTTTGGGAGGCTGAGCGGGGGTGGGTCACCTAAGATCAGTAGTTCAAGACCAGCCCTGCCAACATGGTGAAACCTCACCTCTACTAAACCTAAAAATTAGCCTGGTGTGGTGGTGTGTGCCTGTAATCCCCACTAGTCAGGAGGCTGAGGCAGAAGAATTGCTTGAACTTGGGGGGCGGAGGTTGCAGTGAGCCGAGATCGCGCCACTGCACTCCAGCCTGGATGACAGAGTGCGACTCTTATCTCAAAAAAAAAAAAAAGAATGAGTTAACCAGGTATAGAGTTTTCAGTCAGACGTTAGTAGAGGCCACCATGGTTTAAAAAGTACAGAAAAGGGACAGGAAGTGGTAGTCACCGGGCTTGGCCCTGTGGGATTAATGCACTTTTTCCTGTGACTGCTTTACCCGCTTCTGTACCCAGGGAGTTACTACACAGATCAGAGTAAAAATTCCCTGACCACCTTCTGTGGCCTTAACTTTCTGAAATATTAAGGATATAACTTTTTTTGTCTATAGTAACCCTTAAGGGGACATGTTTATATCTGAACTTTTTCCTTTTCTCCATGGAGTTGCTACGTGTTTGCAGGCACTGCACTGACTGGCTGACAGGTGTATCTTCAGCTGTGTCTGTCTCAGCAGCTTGAAGCTCCATGCTGCATCCTGCTACAGAGCTCGGCAGTGGGTGTCAGGAGCGGTTTTGGCAGACACGGATGGGTCACTTCTTCCTGGCTTAGTGTGGCATCAGGTATTGTCAGGAATTTAGGTTATCGCTGATGGGAGGCTGAGGATTTAAAAATCACCAGGTCACTTGGAGATCTGAGACTTCAGGTAGTATTAGGAAGCAGGCCGGGCGCGGTGGCTCATGCCTGTAATCCCAGCGCTTTGGGAGGCCGAGGCGGGTGGATCACTCAAGGTCAGGAGTTTGAAACCAGCCTGACCAACATGGCGAAACCCCATCTCTACTAAAAATACAAAAATTAGCCGGGTATGGTGGCGGGTTCCTGTAACCCCAGCTACTCAGGAGGCTGAGGCAGGAGAATCGCTTGAACCTGGGAGGCGGAGGTTGCAGTGAGTGAAGTTCGTGCCGCTGCCCTCCAGCCTGGGTGACGGAGACTCCAGAAAAAAAAAAAAAAAGGAAGCAGGAAGCAGATGATAGGGGAAGCTAAGCTGGTGATTTACACTCCTGCCGCCTAGCTCGATCCTGCTGCCTAGCTCGATGGATAAACGTGACAGTTGCTGGCAGCATCCCCAAGCCTTTCCTAGATGATGAGAAGAATTCCCAGCCTCGGTGGCGTCTACAGTCAGAAGCATTTGTTGGAACTTGGTGGCCTCTACACATGCTTCCGTCTGAGGGTGAATGTTGCAGGTTACAATAAAAAGTGTACTTGGGCAGTGGCCTTTCTCCTGGACACAGGGCGATGTTAAACTGCTGCTGGGCCGCCTCTGCCGATGTTTGCAACGCCCTCTGCTCGCCTGTGTGTGTGGGGTCCTACAGTCCTCCCCCGGCAGTGCCCTCTGTTCGCCTGTATGTGGGGTCCTACAGCCCTCCCCCCGGCAGTGCCCTCTGTTCGCCTGTATGTGGGGTCCTACAGCCCTCCCCCCGGCAGTGCCCTCTGTTCGCCTGTATGTGGGGTCCTACAGCCCTCCCCCCGGCAGTGCCCTCTGTTCACCTGTGTGTGGGGGCGTCCTACAGTCCTCCCCCGGCAGTGCCCTCTGTTCGCCTGTATGTGGGGGCGTCCTACAGTCCTCCCCCGGCAGTGCCCTCTGTTCGCCTGTATGTGGGGGCGTCCTACAGTCCTCCCCCGGCAGTGCCCTCTGTTCGCCTGTATGTGGGGGCGTCCTACAGCCCTCCCCCCGGCAGTGCCCTCTGCTCGCCTGTGTGTGTGGGGTCCTACAGTCCTCCCCCGGCAGTGCCCTCTGTTCGCCTGTATGTGGGGTCCTACAGCCCTCCCCCCGGCAGTGCCCTCTGTTCGCCTGTATGTGGGGTCCTACAGCCCTCCCCCCGGCAGTGCCCTCTGTTCACCTGTGTGTGGGGGCGTCCTACAGCCCTCCCCCCGGCAGTGCCCTCTGTTCGCCTGTATGTGGGGTCCTACAGCCCTCCCCCCGGCAGTGCCCTCTGTTCACCTGTGTGGGGGCGTCCTAC
The DNA here is from genome assembly GCF_007565055.1 of Rhinopithecus roxellana. Taxonomy (NCBI): domain Eukaryota; kingdom Metazoa; phylum Chordata; class Mammalia; order Primates; family Cercopithecidae; genus Rhinopithecus; species Rhinopithecus roxellana. Next base: position 102,433,839 of record NC_044558.1, read on the forward strand.
AGTCCTCCCCCGGCAGTGCCCTCTGTTCGCCTGTATGTGGGGGCGTCCTACAGTCCTCCCCCGGCAGTGCCCTCTGTTCGCCTGTATGTGGGCGTCCTACAGTCCTCCCCCGGCAGTGCCCTCTGTTCGCCTGTATGTGGGGGCGTCCTACAGCCCTCCCCCCGGCAGTGCCCTCTGTTCACCTGTGTATTGTGGGGTCCTACAGCCCTCCCCCCGGCAGTGCCCTCTGCTCACCTGTGTGTGTGGGGTCCTACAGCCCTCCCCCCGGCAGTGCCCTCTGTTCGCCTGTATGTGGGGGCGTCCTACAGCCCTCCCCCCGGCAGTGCCCTCTGTTCGCCTGTATGTGGGGTCCTACAGCCCTCCCCCGGCAGTGCCCTCTGTTCACCTGTGTGTGGGGGCGTCCTACAGTCCTCCCCCGGCAGTGCCCTCTGTTCACCTGTGTGTGGGGGCGTCCTACAGTCCTCCCCCGGCAGTGCCCTCTGTTCACCTGTGTGTGGGGGCGTCCTACAGCCCTCCCCCCGGCAGTGCCCTCTGTTCGCCTGTATGTGGGGGCGTCCTACAGCCCTCCCCCCGGCAGTGCCCTCTGCTCGCCTGTGTGTGGGGTCCTACAGTCCTCCCCCGGCAGTGCCCTCTGTTCGCCTGTATGTGGGGTCCTACAGCCCTCCCCCGGCAGTGCCCTCTGCTCGCCTGTGTGTGTGGGGTCCTACAGTCCTCCCCCGGCAGTGCCCTCTGTTCGCCTGTATGTGGGGTCCTACAGCCCTCCCCCCGGCAGTGCCCTCTGCTCGCCTGTGTGTGGGGTCCTACAGCCCTCCCCCCGGCAGTGCCCTCTGTTCGTCTGTATGTGGGGTCCTACAGCCCTCCCCCCGGCAGTGCCCTCTGCTCGCCTGTGTGTGTGGGGTACTACAGCCCCCCCCGGCAGTGCCCTCTGTTCGCCTGTATGTGGGGTCCTACAGCCCTCCCCCCGGCAATGCCCTCTGTTCACCTGTGTGTGGGGGCGTCCTACAGTCCTCCCCCGGCAGTGCCCTCTTTCGCCTGTATGTGGGGTCCTACAGCCCTCCCCCCGGCAGTGCCCTCTGTTCACCTGTGTGTGGGGGCGTCCTACAGTCCTCCCCCGGTAGTGCCCTCTGTTCGCCTGTATGTGGGGGCGTCCTACAGCCCTCCCCCCGGCAGTGCCCTCTGCTCGCCTGTGTGTGTGGGGTCCTACAGCCCTCCCCCCGGCAGTGCCCTCTGTTCGCCTGTATGTGGGGTCCTACAGCCCTCCCCCCGGCAGTGCCCTCTGTTCACCTGTGTGTGGGGGCGTCCTACAGTCCTCCCCCGGCAGTGCCCTCTGTTCGCCTGTATGTGGGGTCCTACAGCCCTCCCCCTGGCAGTGCCCTCTGTTCACCTGTGTGTGGGGGCGTCCCACAGTCCTCCCCCGGCAGTGCCCTCTGTTCGCCTGTATGTGGGGTCCTACAGCCCTCCCCCCGGCAGTGCCCTCTGTTCACCTGTGTGTGGGGCGTCCCACAGTCCTCCCCCGGCAAGTGCCCTTCTGTTCGCCTGTGTGTTGGGGGCGTCCTACAGCCCTCCCCCCCGGCAGTGCCCTCTGTTCACCTGGTGTGTGGGGGCGTCCTACAGTCCTCCCCCGGCAAGTGACCTCTGTTCACTGTGTGTGGGGGGTCCTACAGCCCTCCCCCCGGCAGTGCCCTCTGCTCGCCTGTGGTGTGGGGTCCTACAGCCCTCCCCCCGGCAGTGCCCTCTGTTCGCCTGTATGTGGGGTCCTACAGCCCTCCCCCCGGCAGTGCCCTCTGTTCACCTGTGTGTGGGGGCGTCCTACAGTCCTCCCCCGGCAGTGCCCTCTGTTCGCCTGTATGTGGGGTCCTACAGCCCTCCCCCCCGGCAGTGCCCTCTGTTCACCTGTGTGTGGGGGCGTCCTACAGTCCTCCCCCGGCAGTGCCCTCTGTTCACCTGTATGTGGGGTCCTACAGCCCTCCCCCCGGCAGTGCCCTCTGTTCACCTGTGTGTGGGGGCGTCCCACAGTCCTCCCCCGGCAGTGCCCTCTGTTCGCCTGTGTGTGGGGGCGTCCTACAGCCCTACCCCCGGCAGTGCCCTCTGTTCACCTGTGTGTGGGGGCGTCCTACAGCCGTTCCCCTGGCTCCACCACTTGCTGCCAGCGACCTTCGCAGTGTCCACGTCTCTAAGGTCTGGACTCCAGTTGAAGTGAGGGCTGAAGATGGTGGAGCCTCTGGGAGGCGTGAAGGCCGATCGGGGGCTCCCGAGGCAGCTGAGGGCTGGCGATGCCTCCGTTACTGATGAGGTGGGAACCTCCAGCCTCGAAGGCAGCGTGTCCTTGGCATTACCAGGATGCTCCTCTCCATAGCCCTCGGCTCAGGAATTTGTGTAGGAGATTTTTGGGCTTTTCTACACATTGTCGGGGTTGGATTCCACCTTCATATGAAATATTTATATTTTTGAGATGGAGTTTCACTCGTTGCCCAGGCTGGAGTGCAGTGTCTCGATCTCAGCTCACTGCATCCTCTACCTCCTGGGTTCAAGCAACTCTCCTGCCTCAGACTCCCGGGTAGCTGGGATTACAGGCGCCCGCCACCACGCCTGGCTAATTTTTGTGTTTTTGGTAGAGATGGGGTTTCACCATTTTGGTCAGACTGGTCTCGAACCCCTGACCTCAGGTGATTCACCTGCCTCTGCCTCCCAAAGTGCTGGGATTACAGGCGTGAACCACCGCGCCTGGCCCACAGTGAAATATTTTTGAGTGTCACGTCTAAATGTCCTGAAACCCACAGGACAGTCTTATCTCTGCTCACAGAGCCTCCCAACAGCACTTCAATTGTTGCAAGATTTCCTTCTGAGCGTTAAATGTGCATTTCTGGAGACTGGATGGACACGTCAGGTTTATCTTCCCAATGCTTTCAAAATGCCCCATCTTCACCCAGAAAACAGACGCCCCCCCTTCCCCCCACTGCTGCTGCCTGCCTGCATCGGGCAGTCCCTGCGGCTGGACGTCTGATGGTCACGGTCGCAGCTCCCCTGCCGCCCTCATTCCCCGGCATCAGCCCAGGTTCCACCAGGTTCTGGAGTCTGTGCATTTCCACTATAGGCCATTATCTCCACCTGAAGACCTCTGGCGTCCTGCAGTTGCCGTCCCTGCCCCTGCATTTCCTCTGCTGAACCACCTGGCCTGGACTGTTTTCCTGACTAAACCCTACTGTATGTAACATATGGCTAGGTTTCCACAAGTGCTAAATAGCCATTGATAACAAACTTAATGGACACGGCCTTTAAGGAAATCCAATTAATACTGAAAAAGAAGGGAAGGAAAAAATTAGCGACTCCCTGCTCATCTAGGGCTTATCCCAGCCTGTTGGGAGTGAATCCTCGAGCTATGAGACTGCAGCTTCCACTGAGTCCCTGGGGCTCACACGGCCCCTTTGTGATCTGGGATCAGAAACGCAGTAGACGTTAAACTACAACTAGGAATAAAATCAGAATGGCCCTCAGAAAAGGCCGTTGATTCTAGTAAGTTTCATTTTGTTAACTCACGAGAAATCCACTTCTACCTGCAGGAGTTTACATCTCAAATTTTTCCATTTCTACCTAAAGTTAAACAGTGGCTAATATAGGGTTGGCTTCGGAACCGTGGAGTTGTTCTCCATGTTTTCCTGTGATTATTCCGTTCTCATTTAACTGGGAGTGGATGTATTAGATGGGGGTGAGGAAATGGCCCTACCAGGACCCTAGCTGCTTACCTGGATTCCACAGAAGTCCTGGTGTCAAGGATGGTGGAGCTGCTGCACCACAGACACTCAAGCATGGAAACAGGACTGACCAGGACAGCTTCACGGTGCCGAGAACAAAAGTGCCTTCCGTCTCCGCTGATCACAGAGTCCACCAGCCTGAGAACAGCTCTCCCAGTCCCACCTTCCTTCCCCCTCTGAGGTGAGTAGGGAGAGAAAGCACAGGGATGTGCATTGTGGGCACTCGCAGAAGGCCGGCTGCGTGGCTGTGTCCGTCACCGTCCATTCACTCTCCGCTGCCTTTGCTTAGTCACATGGCCGCTGGATGTGTTTAGGAGACGGGAGCGTCTCCACTGCCCACTGGGAGCTTCTGTTGTTAAGGCTGGAGAGTGCGTGCTGGGTGGCAACAGTTGACTACAGCTGACCATTTAACAAATGAGCTCTCAGTTCTCCCAGAGCTGCTTGGGTTTATGATTCAGATGACAAGATCCCTGTGACGGGCGAGAACCCCTATAAACCACCCCTATAAAGCATGCATATACGTCAAACTTAAATTTATAGTTTATAAAAGTGTATAACAACTTGTTACTAAAGTCCTTCATGTATGGAGCCTCCGTAGCAAGGACTTACGTAATTACCTTTTTATGCATGTATGTATGTGTTTATTTTTGAGACAGGGTCTCTCTCTCCCAGGCTGGAGTGCAATGGCACAATCTTGGCTCACTGCAGCCTTGACCTCCCAGGCCTAAGTGATCCTGCCTCCTCAAGGCATGTGCCACGACATCCAGCTAATTTTAAAAAAGTTTTAGTACAGACAGTGTATCGCCATATTGCCCAGGCTGGTCTCCACCTCCTGGGCTCAAGCGATCCTCCTGCCTTGGCCTCCCAAGGTGCTGGGATGATAGGCGTGAGCCACAGGAGGCGGAGGTTGCAGTGAGCAGAAATCGCGCCATTACACTCCAGCCTGGGCGACAGAGCAAGACTCCGCATCAAAAAAAAAATCTAAATTGTATACAGGAAAATCCTCCTCCCTTTTTCGGGACAGGGTCTCCCAATTAGGTTGGTGCAAAAGTAACTGCGGCTTTTACCATGACTTTCAAAATATTTGCCCAGGCTGGTCTCGAACTCCTGGGCCGAGGGGATCCTCCCGCCTCGCCTCCCAAGGCGCTAGGACTCCGGACGCAGCCGCCGCGCCCGGCAAAATCCAAGCTTTCGACTGCGCGTCAGGGTCGCTTGGTGAAGAAGCGGGAAGCTCCGGGGGCCTCCCCAGCGCCGGCCGCCCGTTCTGCGGGTTCGCAGGAAAGTGAGAGGCTCCTCCTCACTCCAGCTCCAGGACGGGGCGGCGGCCGCAAACGGTCCTGGGGCCCAGAGCACACGAACCCAGCGGAGCCCGCTTCGTTCTCGAAGAGGTGCAGCGCCCAGCGGAGGCCAGGCCCGGGCCCGGGAGGCAGTGAACAAGCCCGGCCCCCGGCCCCCGGCCCCACATTACGCTCCCCGCCCCCGCCCCGCCCCCGCCCCCGCCCCCGCCCCCGCATTACGCTCTCCGCGCCGCGCAGGTTCCAGGACCCCGCGCCGGGCTGTCCGCGCCCCGCCTGCCGCGCCCGCCCGTCCGCTCGCCCGTCCCCGCCCGCTTAGGGTCCAGGGCCGGGGCCACCGCGGCGACCTCGCCGAACCTTCGTGAGCGTGGCCGCCGCCCGTGTCCCCCGCGCCACCCCGGCCGCCTCGAGCGTGGCGCCGTCAGGCAGGGCGCGGGCAGCCCGGCGCGGGGTCCTGGAACGGGCGCGGCGCACGGTGCGGGCTCCTCGGCGGCTGCGGCCAGGGCTGCGGCGATGCCGTGGCCGCGGCTGGCGGCGGCCGAGTGGGCGGCGCTGGCCTGGGAGCTGCTGGGCGCCTCGGTGCTGCTGATCGCTGTGCGGTGGCTGGTGCGGCGGCTGGGCCCGCGGCCTGGGCGTCTGGGCCGCAGTGGGACCCCAGTCCCTCCGCCCCCCGCGGCCGCCCCCCCCGCCCCAGGTAAGGCCCAGGCGGTCGCTGGGCCCCCGCACCCCGGTCCCTTCCCCGCCCCGACGCTCTCCCCGGGCCGCGCCCCTCGAGCTCCCGGTGCCGGCAGCAGTTGGGCGAGGCCGGCGGGAGAACCAGGGCCGCTCGAGAAAGGCCATTCCGGCCGCGGAAAGGGCAGTTGCGGGGAACCTGGCTTCCCGGGGCGGGGGCGGCAGGGGCCACGCCGGGTTCGGGGATGAGAGCTTTCTGGGCTCGGGAGCGGCCTCCGGGGAAGGCGGCGGGAGCCTGGCGAGGCGTTAGCGGAGAACCTTGCTGCGGTCGATGGAGACTTGGGGAGGGATGGCCCAAAGGAGGGCGGCGCGGGTAGGAAGCCCTGGGTCCCGGATGTGTTTGGAATGTGAAACCCCTGCGGTTACTGGTCATGGAACATAAGGCAGAGACGGAAAAGGCAAATGTGACTTAGGAGTTTGGGGCTGGAGGAAAGGGGAGAAGGTGTCCATTTATTGCTTTGGGGTAGACTGTCGGGTCTGGGTGATGTGGAGATCAGAGGTGGGTTTTGGTCATTTCAAGTTTGAGGTAACTGATACTGTGAACTGTGTTTCACCTCCATCCGCTTTTCATGGCATACAACTCCTGAAATTCCGGGAACCTCCAACGTCATGTCTTGTAGGCTGAGTGGACTGGTGGCCGGCAGCCCTTAGGGAGCTTCTGGATGGGACTGGTCGCAGGAAAGACCAAGGCTGAGTTAGAGGTTCTGGGGACTTTGAGCCCCACCCGCAGCCTCCGGGGAGGGGAGAGGGGCTGAAGGTTGAGCTGATCACCAGTGCCTGTGAAATGAAGTTTCTGTAAAAACCCAAAGGGGCTGGGTTGAGGGAGCTTCCAGATAGTACGTGGGGGTTCCTGGAGGCGGTGCTCAGAGAGGCCTTGAATTTCCAAGCCTTTCCCCACGGTTTGACCTCACGCATCTCTTCACCTATATTCTTTGTAATCTTTATCCTATGCTGGTAAATGTAAGTAAAACACGTCTCTGAGTTCGGGGGCCACTCTAGCAAATTAACACAACCTGAGGAGGTTACCCCGTTACACCCAGTAGGTCCGAAGCGCAGGGCAAACAACCTGGGCCCTGGAAGTGGGGAGGCAGTCTTGTGGGGCTAAGCCCTTAACCTGTGCGGTCTGCTGGTATGTCCAGGAAGAGGCTGTCAGAATAGATGACTGAATTAGGATGGAACTGCACAGAGGACACCCAGCCTGTGTCCACTGCAGAACGGATGGCCTGCGTGATTCGTGGGGAGAAAACCCCCACATATCTGGCGTCTGAAGCATGTTGCCAGAGTCTAGTGGGAGAAACTGAGTTTGTTTTTACTCTAAATTGTCAGACTGTTAGTCACTGAGAAGCGGTGCTTTCTAATGATTGAGTGGGGATTCCTGTCGGATTGTGTGAGTTTGTGTCCTGGCCCTACCACTTTCTTTTTTTTTGGAAATGAAGTCTCGCTCTGTCGCCCAGGCTGGAGTGCAGTGGCAGAATCGCGGCTCACTGGAAGCTCCGCCTCTCGGATTCAAGCGATTCTCCTGCCTCAGCCTCCCGAGTACCTGGGATTAAACGCGAATGTCAACAAGCCCGGCTAATTTTTCTATTTTTGTTGTTGTTGTTGTTGTTGTTTGTTTTTTGAGACGGAGTCTCGCTCTGTCACCCAGGCTGGAGTGCAGTGGCGTGATCTGGGCTCACTGCAAGCTCCGTCTCCCGGGTTCAGACCATTCTCCTGCCTCAACCTCCCGAGTAGCTGGGATTACAGGTGTGAGCCATCGCGCCCGGCCCTACCACTTATTGCTGTGGGCTTAACCTGTCTGTTTTCAGCCTGCTCATTTAGGAATAGGGATTATAGTAGTACCTAGTTAAGATTTTTTGGGAGTTGGGTAAGTGCAGCACTTGGTATGTGTTAAGCACCTCTGAGTGCTCTGTTAGCGTCACCACCAGCATCATCCAAGCAGAGCTATGGACAAGGTGGCTGGGGGGAGGCGGGTGTTTTGAGAGGGGCTGAAATAAAAAAAATACTGATATTACCACAAGTCAGCAGAGATTTAGAGAAACTGGGTCTCGTGCATTGCGAGTGGGGATGGTAAGTGGTGCAGCTACTCTAGGAATCAGCCTGGCAGGTTTTTAGGAAGTTAAATCTGCTCTGCATTCCTGAGCTTTTATTAGAGAAATGAAAACGATTTTCACACAAAAACCCGTATTTGATGTTCATAGCAACTTTATTTGTAATTGCCAGAAACTGAAATAACTCAAATGTCCCTCTAGAGGTGAATGGTTAAACATTGATACCCCGGGGTGCCACTCCGCAGCGGTCCACTCTGCCACGTAGGTGGATCTCAAGGGCATTATGCTGACTAGGAAAAGCCAATCTCAAAAGTTGCATACTCGGCCGGGTGCCATGTCTCACGCCTGTAATCCCAGCACTTTGGGAGGCCAAGGCAGGTGGATCACGAGGTCAGGAGTTCAAGATCAGCCTGGCCAATGTGGTGAGGCAGTCTCTACTAAAAATACAAAAAATTAGCTGGGCGTGGTGGCAGGTGCCTGTAGTCGCAGCTACTTGGAAGGCTGAGGCAGGAGAATTGCTTGAACCCAGGAGGTGGACGTTGCAGTGAGCAGAGATCATGCCATTGCACTCCAGCCTGGGTGATGGAGCAAGACTCTACCTCAAAAAAAAAAAAAAAAAAAAAAATTGTTAATGTAACATTACCCAGTCTTCAGACCTAGCTGTTTCTCACATCTTTACCCATCGATAGGTCAGAGACCATGTGATCATACGGATACTTCCAATTTCAATGCAACGTCTGTGGGTTTATTCTTTTTTTTTTTTTTTTAAGATGGAGTCTCACTCTGTTGTCCAGGCCAAGGCTCACTGCAACCTCTGCCTGCCCAGTTCAAGCGATTCTCCTGCTTGGCCTTCTGAGTAGCTGGGATGACAGGTGCACGCTACCACACCTAGCTAATTTTTGTATTTTTAGTAGAGACGGGGTTTCACCATGTTGGCCAGGCTGGTCTCAAACTCCTGACCTCAAATGATCCACCCACCTTGGCCTCCCAAAGTGCTGGGATTACCGGCATGAGCCACCATGCCCGGGCCCCTGGGTTTATTCTAATGCAAGAGTCAGCAAACTGTGATCCAAACTGGCCCCCATCTCTTTTCCTAAGTATAGTAAAGTTTTATTGGAATACAACCATACTCTTTATGTATATCTGTGGCTATTCTTTTTTTTTTTTTAGAGACAGGGTCTTGCTCTGTTGCCCAGGTTGGAGTGCAGTGTCACAAACAGGGCTCACTGCATCCTCAAACTCTTGGGCTTAATTTATCCTCCTGCCTCAGTCCCCCAAGTAGTTGGAAGCACAGCTGCACATCACTACACTCAGCTAATTTTTAAAGTTTTTGTAGAGAGGGTCTCGCCGCGTTGCCCGGGCTGGTCTTGAATGCCTGGACTCAAGTGATCTTCCCGCCTCGGCCTCCCCAAGCGCTGGGATGACAGGTGTGAGCTGTCACGCCCTGCCTGTGGCTGTTCTTGAGCACTTACACGGCCTTTGGCTCAGAGTCTGAGATGGTTACTCTCTTGCCCTTTACAGGAATCATTTGATGAAACCCTGTTCTCACTCCCACTTTCCTTTCTGTCATTGAGAGTCCTGGCTCTCATCAGCCACCATGTGTTCAAATTATTTGCTTTGCCCTAGAGTCCACAGAAAATAGCTGTAGGTGTGCTAACTTACAGCATTGTGAAAACACCTACTGCTTAGAGGCTGTTCACACTGTAATGGCCACAGTTCTTTTTGTCTTTCTCCTTAGAGCACTTTAGTCACTCACTGTTTTCCAAAGTTACATGGGTTAGCTTCCCGTGTGTTACTCACTTGTAAACCAGTTAGGTTCGTTTCTTCTGGCTGGTATTCCATTTGAGTGTCCCTCATCTTTTTGTTTATTTACTTATTTGTTTCTTTCTTTTTTTTTTTTTTTTTTTGAGACGGAGTCTTGCTCTGTCGCCCAGGCTGGGGTGCAGTGGGGTGATCTCTGCTCACTGCAACCTCTGCCTCCTGGATTCCAGCGATTCTCCTGCCTCAGGCTCCCAAGTAGCTGGGATTACAGGCGCCTCCCACCGCGCCTGGCTAATTTTTGTATTTTTTTTAGTAGAGACAGGGTTTCACCATCTTGGCCAGGCTAGTCTCGAACTGCTGACCTCGTGATCCACCCATCTCGGTCTCCCAAAGTGCTGCGATTACAGGTGTGAGCCACCTTGCCCGGCTTTACTTATTTCTTGGGTATGTCAATCACGAACATGTTTTTAAAAGTCAGAACCCTATAGAAACTTAAATTTAGAAATATTACTCCCCCCCATCCTTTTATTTGTCGTTGAGACAGGGTCTGATCCTGTCGCCCAGGCTGGAGTGCAGGGGTGCCATCTTGGCTCACGGTGGCCCCCACCTCCCAGGCTCAAGGGATCCTCCTGCCTCAGCCCCCTGAGTAGCTGGGGCCGTAGTCATGCACCACTATGCTTGGGTAATTTTTTTTTGAGATGAGGTCTCGCTCTTGTCCCCTATGCTGGAGTACAGTGGTGCGATCTTGGCTCACTGCAACCTCTACCTCCCGAGTTCAAGTAATTCTCTTACCTCAGCCTCCCAAGTAGCTGGGATTACAGGCATGTGCCACCATGCCCGGCTAATTTTTGTTTTTAGTAGAGACAGGGTTTCACTATGTTGGCCAGGCTGGTCTTGAATTCCTGAGGTGATCGGCCCGCCTTGGCCTCCCAAAATGCTGGGATTACAGGCATGAGCCCCCGTGCCTGGACTTTTTTTTTTTTTTTTTTTTTTTTTAAGAATATAATGGGCTGGGCACGGTGGCTCATGCCTGTAATCCCAGCACTTTGGGAGGCCGAGGCAGGCGGATCACCTGAGGTTGGGAGTTCGAGACCAGCCTGACCAACATGGAGAAACCCTGTCTCTGCTAAAAATACAAAATTAACTGGGCATGGTGGCACATGCCTGTAATCCTAGCTACTCAGGAGGCTGAGGCAGGAGAATCGCTTGAACCCAGGAGGTGGAGGTTGCAGTGAGCCGAGATTGCGCCATTGCACTCTAGCCTGCCTGGAGACATAGTGAGACTCTGTCTCAAAAAAAAAAAAAAAAAAAGGCTCACACCTGTAGTCTCAACACTTTGGGAGGCCAAGGCAGGCAGATCACCTGAGGTCAGGAGTGCAAGACCAACCTGGCCAACATGGTGAAACCCCATCTCTACTAAAAATACAAAAATTAGCTCGGCGTGATGCCGGGAGCCTGTAATCCCAGCTATTTGGGAGGCTGGGGCAGGAGAATTGCTTGAACCCAAGAGGCGGAAGTTGCAGTGAGCTGAGATCGTGCCACTGCACTCCAGGCTGGGTGACAGAGCAAGACTCTGCCTCCAAAAAAAAAAAAAAAAAAAAAAATGGTGGCATTATAGTAAGGAGAGAGTTTGTATGAAAAGTGGAATCCTGCTGCCTGGGAAAAAATAAAGACTTTTTTTTTTTTTTTGGTCTGGAGTCTCGCTCTTGTCTAAGCTGGAGTGCAATCTCGGCTCACTGCAGCCTCCGCCTCCTGGGTTCATGCCATTCTCCTGCCTCAACCTCCCAAGTAGCTGGGATTACAGGTGTCTGCCACTGCACCCGGCTAATTTTTTGTATTTTTAGTAGAAATGGGGTTCCACCATGTTGGCCAGGCTGGTTTCGAACTCCTGACCTCAGGTGATCCGCCCACCTCGGCCTCCCAAAGTGCTGGGATTATAGGCATGAGCCACTGTGCCCAGCCAAGAAAAAAGTTTTTAATGAAATAAGCTGATGCCATTATGTAATGAACCCTGGTACCTGCCACCCAGCTTCAGCAGGTGTTAGTGTTTTGTGACTCTATTTGATTTTTTTGTCTTGGGCCTAGGTGAGATGACAATGGATGCTGTGTTGGCTCGATTGAAACTTCTGAATCCAGATGACCTTAGAGAAGAAATCGTCAAAGCTGGATTGAAATGTGGACCCATTACGTCAACGACAAGGTTCATTTTTGAGAAAAAATTGGCTCAGGCTTTACTGGAGCAAGGAGGAAGGCTGCCTTCTTTCGACCACCATGAGGCAGGTGCCACAGCTCTCAGCCAAGACACACAAAGGATTTTGAAGTCAACTGAAGGGAACCCAATTGATCAGGCTGGTTTTTCAGAAGACAGAGATTTTGGTTACAGTGTGGGCCTGAATCCTCCAGAAGAGGAAGCTGTGACATCTAAGACCTGCTCGGTGCCCCCCAGTGCCGTCGACACCTACAGAACTGGAGTGACTGCGTCTAAGGAACCGCCCTTGTACTATGGGGTGTGCCCAGTATATGAGGACGTCCCGGCGAGAAATGGTAATGGGGACGTGTGTAGGATTTCCTCACACAGATAACATATATGCAGAGGGCGGGATGACATTTGAAAAAGGAAAAGTACAGATAAAAAAAGAAAACATCCAGTCACCACCATCTCATCACCCCAGTTAACCATTGTTAATATTCTTATGTAGAACTTTCCTGAAATATTTGTGAGTCTGCGTGAGAACTGTTAAAATTGGTTAGGTAAATTGGATTCTATGAGATATGCTGGACTGAGATATTAATATTAGCTGGCTGCTGCTGTTGGTTAGGAGCTTCGTTGATTAGTCGCCTCCCCCCTTTTTAAAATGCATTGTAACCTGCACACCTTTTATGTTAATGAATGCAAATGGCCAATGAATGCATAAATTTTCAGCATCAAAGTTTTGTAATTTTATTTTATTATTTGTTTAGTTATTTATTGTTTGAGACAGAGTCTTACTCTGTTGCCCAGGCTGGAGTGCAGTGGCGCAATCTCGGCTCACTGCAACCTCCGCCCTCTGAGTTCAAGTGATTCTCCTGCCTCAGCCTCCTGAGTAACTGGAATTACAGGCACCTGCCACCGCGCCTGGCTAATTTTTTGTGTTTTTAGTAGGGATGGGGTTTCACCATCTTGGCCAGGCTGGTCTTGAACTCCTGACTTCGTGATCCACCTGCCTCGTCCTCCCAAAGTGCTGAGATTACAGGCGTGAGCCTCTGCCCCCGGCCATTTTATTGTTTTAATTTATTCATCTGAGACAGGGTCTTACTCCACCCCCTAGGCTGCATTGCAGTGGTGCAGTGACAGCTCGCTGCAGCCTCAACCTTTCTAGCTCAGGTGATCCTCCTACCTCAGCCACTTGAGTAGCTGGGACCCAGGCATGAGCCACCACACCCAGCTATTTTTGTATATTTTTTGAGACAGAGTCTCGCGCTGTTGCCTGGGCTGGAGTGCAATAGCACGATCACAGCTAACTGTAACCTCTGCATCCCGGGTTCAAGTGATTCTCCTCCCTCAGCCTCCTGAGTGGCTGGGAACTACAGGCACCTGCCATCACACCCAGCTAATTTTTGTATTTTTGGTAGAGACAGGGTTTCACCATTTTGGCCAAGCTGGTCTCAAACCCCTGACCTCGGGATCCGCCCGCCTCAGCCTCTCAAAGTTCTGGGATTACAGGTGTGAGCCATCATGCCCGGCCGATTTTTGTATTTTTTATAGAGAGAGGTTTTTGCCATGTTGCCCAGGCTGCTCTCGAATTGCCCTCAAGCGATCCACCCACCTTGGTCTCCCAGCGTGCTGAGGTTACAGGCACACACCAGCACGCCAGCTAATTGGGTTTTTTTTGATGTTTGTTTGTTTGGTTTTTTTTTTTTGAGACTGGGTTCTGTCTCTCACCCAGGTTGGGGTGTAGTGATGTGATCTCAACAACTCACTGCAATGTCTGCCTACCAGGCTCAAGCACTCCTCCCACCTCAGCCTCCTGAGTAGCTTGGGATTGCTGACATCACGGGCATGTGCCAGTGTGCAGTCAGTTTTTTTGTATTTTTGGTAGAGATGAGATTTCCCCACTTTGCCCAGGCTGGTCTCCAACTCCTGGGCTCAAGTGATCCACCAGGCTTGGCCTCCTGAAGTGCTGGGATTACAGGCGTGAGCCACCTCGCCTGGCCACACCTAGGTAATTAAAATTTTTTTTTTAAGAGAGTGGGTCTCGCTTTATTGCCCAGGCTGGTCTTGAACTCCTGGCTTCAAGCAATCCTCCCACCTTAGCCTCCCAAAGTGCTGAGATTACAGGTGTGAGCCACTGTGCCCAGCCCAAGAATTGTAATTTTAAACAAGGTTTAGCATTGGAAGAAAAAAAAAAAGAGAACTCAATATTGACTGGAATGCCAGAAATTGCACACTGTCATTAGTATTGTTACTGTGATATCATTTGTGGTGATGCCTGTGAGTAGATAATTGGTTAAACACCGTGAATAGAATGGAAGATTATTCTTCCATAAGATCTTTTTAGGCCGGGCGCGGTGGCTCAAGCCTGTAATCCCAGCACTTTGGGAGGCCGAGACGGGCGGATCACGAGGTCAGGAGATCAAGACCATCCTGGCTAACAAAACCCCGTCTCTACTAAAAATACAAAAAACTAGCCGGGCGACCTGGCGGGCGCCTGTAGTCCCAGCTACTCGGGAGGCTGAGGCAGGAGAATGGCGTGAACCCGGGAGGCGGAGCTTGCAGTGAGCTGAGATCTGGCCACTGCACTCCAGCCTGGGCGACAGAGTGAGACTCCGTCTCAAAAAAAAAAAAAAAAAAAAAAAAAAGATCTTTTTAAAGAATACTTAGTGGCCAGGCCAGTGGCTCACACCTGTAATCCCAGCACTTTGGGAGGCCGAGGCAGTCAGATTACAAGGTCAGGGGTTCGAGACCAGCGTGACTAACATGGCGAAACCCCGTCTCTACTAAAAATACAAAAAATTAGCCTGGCGTGGTGGCGGCGCCTGTAGTCCCAGCTTCTCGGGAGGCTGAGGTTTCAATGAGCTGAGATTGTCCCACTGCATTCCAGTCTGGGCGACAGAGCTAGATTCCGTCTCAAAAAAAAAGAATAGTAACACTGGGAAATGGTCATAGTGCAGGTTTTATTTTTGTCATTTATTATTTATTTATTTGTTTACTTATTTTTTGGCACAGAGTCTTGGTCTGTCACCAGGCTGGAGTGCAGTGGTGCAATCTTGGCTCACTCCAGCCTCTGCCTTTTGGGTTCTAGTGATTTTCCTGCCTCAGACTCCCAAGTTGCTGGGACTACAGGTGTGTGCCACCATGCCCGGCTAATTCTTGTATTTTTAAAATAGAGACGGGGTTTTACCATGTTGGCCAGGATGGTCTGTATCTGTTGACCTCGTGATTCACTTGCCTCGGCCTCCCAAAGTTCTGGGATTACAGGTGTGAGCCACCGTGTCCGGCCTTATTTTTTTTTTTTTTTTTGAGACGGAGTCTCGCTCTGTCACCCAGGCTGGAGTGCAGTGGCCGGATCTCAGCTCACTGCAAGCTCCGCCTCCCGGGTTTACGCCATTCTCCTGCCTCAGCCTCCCGAGTAGCTGGGACTACAGGCGCCCGCCACCTCGCCCAGCTAGTTTTTTGTATTTTTTAGTAGAGACGGGGTTTCACCGTGTTAGCCAGGATGATCTCGATCTCTTGACCTCGTGATCCGCCCGTCTCGGCCTCCCAAATTGCTGGGATTACAGGCTTGAGCCACCGCGCCCGGCCTCGGCCTTATTTTTAATCTTTATTATTGTAAAGGTAGTCCCAGCACTTTGGGAGGCTGAGGTGGGCGGATCACCTGAGGTTGGGAGTTCAACACCAGCCTGACCAACATGGAGAAACCCCGTCTCTACTAAAAATACAAAGTTAGCCGGGCGTGGTGGCGGGTGCATTGTAATCCCAGCTACTTGGGAGGCTGAGGCAGGAGAATCGCTTGAACCCGGGAGGCGGAGGTTGCAGAGAGCCAAGATCGCACCACTGCATTTGAGCTTGGGCAACAGAGCGAGACTCCGTCTCCAAAAAAAATATAAGAAAAAGCTGGGCGCGGTGGCTCAAGCCTGTAATCCCGGCACTTTGGGAGGCCGAGACGGGCGGATCACGAGGTCAGGAGATCAAGACCATCCTGGCTAACACGGTGAAACCCCGTCTCTACTAAAAATACAAAAAACTACCCGGGCGAGGTGGCAGGCGCCAGCTACTCGGGAGGCTGAGGCGGGAGAATGGCGTAAAACCTGGGAGGCAGAGCTTGCAGTGAGCTGAGATCCGGCCACTGCACTCCAGCCCGGGCAACAGAACAAGACTCCGTCTCAAAAAAAAATAAAATAAAATAAGAAAAAAAGTAAATAGGCGTTTCCTGTTCAAAATTGTGTTTAATTACTCTTTTGTTCTTGGCTGACATCATTATAGTTTTTTTTAATTTGCCTTTTAATCATTTTTATTTAGATCTTTATATGAAATTTAGTTTTTAGGATAGAATCTTGCCATATAGAATTACATATATGAACATAATATGTATCATGTTACTCCCATGCATATACGCACACAATTGAGCTTGTTAACTGTGTTATTTTGGCTAGCTAAGGCCCTTTTTCTTGAAGATTAAAGATCTGAACTAAGCTGGGCGACTGGGTAGCAGACGTGGAAGCTGATGATGAAGCCCAGGGTGTGACCAGGTAACAGCTGCTCCAGTCACTCATCTCTGATTTTCGTTTTTTACTTTTCCTACCCAGATAGGATCCATGTTTATGAAAATAAAAAGGAAGCATTGCAAGCTGTCAAGATGATCAAAGGGTCCCGATTTAAAGCTTTTTCTACCAGAGAAGATGCTGAGAAATTTGCTAGAGGAATTTGTGATTATTTCCCTTCTCCAAGCAGAACGTCCTTACCACTTTCTCCTGTGAAAACAGCGCCGCTCTTTAGCAATGACGGGTTGAAAGGTAAATCATGCGGCAGTTCACATCTTGATGTTCCTTCCTGTCCCATAGATCCCACCCTGTTTTGTGCCTTCCTTCCTCATATGTGGTAACTTGTTTTCTCCATGGGGGTAGAGTCAATGGCGTCTCAGTGGACCCAGAAGCCACGCTAGCTCTGATGCTGACATGGCAGTAATCAGCATCTTGACTGGAGAAGCTGAAAAGAACGCTGTGGCTGCCTCCATCTGTCCCCACGTCTCTCCCTGCTGCCTGTTGGATTTTTTCTTCTCTTTTTGTAAAGAGACAGGGTCTTGTTCTTTATGCCAGCCTGGAGTACGGTATGGTGCTATCATGGCCCACTGCAGCCTCAAACTCCTGGGCTCGAGCAATCCACCTGCTTTACCCTCCCAAATAGGGAGAGAAGTAGGCGTGCGGCGGCACCACACCCAGCTAATTTAAACTTTTTTTTTTTTTTTTTTGAGACGGAGTCTCGCTCTGTTGCCGAGGCTGGCGTGCAGTGGCGCCATCTCGGCTCACTGCAACCTCTGCCTCCTGGGTTCAAGTGATTCTCCTGCCTCAGCCTCCCGAGTAGCTGGGATTACAGGTGCCCACCACCGTGCCTGGCTAATGTTTGTATTTTTAGTCACCACGTTGGCCAGGCTGGAATTTAAATTTTTTTATGGAGATGGGGTCTTGCCATGTTGCCGAGGCTGGTCAAATTGCTGGCATCAAGTGATCCTCCCGTCTGAGCCTCCCAAAGTGCTGGGCTGACAGAGGTGAGCCACTGTGTCTTTTTGGATCCTGAGAGCAGTCTCCTTCCCCACCTGAAGCTATACCTACTTCTAGGACTAGGGCATCTGCAGAAGTCGGGCTCATCTGTAGGAGCTGTCCAGCCCGAAGTCTGCCTCCTATCCACCTTCTAGCTCAGAACCAGGGTTTTGTGTGAAGAGGCTCTTCACAGGCAGTGTGGGGTAGAGCCTCTGCCTTTACCTTTCGTCTGGCCTCAGCTCCTGCTCCCTCTCCCAGCTCACAGTTGTCTGGGCTTCCCTGGCGGGTTGGTACTCCAGAGGAATGGCGCCCTCTCCCTCCAGTCATCCGCCTGTCCTCAGTCAGCCTTATACAGGTGCTTCCTGGATGGAAACCAGAGTGGCTTCTAACAGGTACAGATTTCCTTCTTTGCAATTTATGAGAATTCCTTAGAAGGAAATCACTTTAAGACAAAAATCATGCCGGGCACGGTGGCTCATGCCTGTAATTCCAGCACTTTGGGAGGCTGAGGTGGGTGGATCACTTGAGGTCAGGAGTTGGAGACCAGCGTAGCCTACATGGTGAAACCCTGCTTCTACCAAAAATGTAAAAAATTGGCCAATCTGTACCTGTTAGAAGCCACTCTGGTTAGAAGCCACTCACACCTGTAATTCCAGCATTTGGGGAGGCTGAGGTGGGTGGATAATCTCGGGTCAGGAGTTTTAGACTAGCCTGGCCAACGTGGTGAAACTCTGTCTCTACTAAAAATACAAAAATTAGCTGGCCGTGGTGGCAGGTGCCTGTAATCCCAGCTACTTGGGCCGCTGAGGCAGGAGAATTGCTTGAAACCGGAAGGCGGAGGTTGCCGTGAGCCACGATCACACCACTGTGCTCCAGCCTGGGCGACAGAGCAAAACTCCGTCCCCACAAAACGTCAGCAGGGCGCCGTGGCTTCTTAACCCTGTGGTCCTTCGCAGCCACACTGCACGCCGAAGGTCTTGTGTGATTGCTGGGACTGTTCCCTTGCCCACAGCTGCCGTTGTTCCTCCTCCACCTACTGACCAAGCTTTCCAAGTTTACTGGCCGGGTGTGGTGACTCACGCTTGTAATTCCAACATTTTTGGGGGCTGAGGCAGAAGGAACCCTTCAAGCCAGGAGTTGGAGACCAGCCTGGGCAACATAGTGAGACCCCATCTTTAAAAATACATTTATATATACGGATATAAGCCAGGCGTGGTGGCACACAACTGTAGTCCCAGCTACTTGGGGGGCTGAGATCACTTGAGCCCAGGAGGTCGAGGCTGCAATGAGCTGTGATCGTGCCACTGCACTCCAGCCTGAGTGACAGAGCCAGACCCCGTCTCTGAAAAAACACAAAGTTCACCAAACTTTGCCGCATTCACAGAGCCTTTCCCAGCAAGCTTGCGGCAGGGTCTGGCTGCTTTCGCCCACTTGCTCTGCTGACAGGCGCGCTGGCTGCCGTTCCATGCTGGGCTGGTGGCCGCAGGCCCATCTCGTCATTTCTCACCTGTGCCTCCCAGTTGGCCCAGAAGCCTGTGTGGAAAGCTCCTCCTCATCCCTCATCATAGGGTGCATGAGTGACTTGGTGAAACTAATCTTTCTTAAATTCTGTCTCTTAGTGACAGATGGTTTGTGCTTGTCTGAATCAGAAACAGTCAACAAAGAGCGAGCGAACAGCTATAAAAATCCCCGCACGCAGGACCTCACCGCCAAGCTTCGGAAAGCTGTGGAGAAGGGAGAGGAAGACACCTTTTCTGACCTTATCTGGAGCAACCCCCGGTATCTGATTGGCTCAGGGGACAACCCAACTATTGTGCAGGTAGGTGTGCAGCCTCGCTGGTTCCGTCGGGTAGGTGCGGTTCCATCGGGTAGGTGCACGGCCTGGCCGGTTGTATCAGGTAGGTGCACGGCCTCGCCGGTTCCATCGGGTAGGTGTGCGGCCTGGCTGGTTTCCATCGCAGCACTCGCGACAGGCGTGTCCGCACGTCACAGGAAGCTCAGAGCATGCGGTTCTCTTTCAGGAAGGGTGCAGGTATAACGTGATGCATGTTGCTGCCAAAGAGAACCAGGCTTCCATCTGCCAGCTGACTCTGGACGTCCTGGAGAACCCCGACTTCATGAGGCTGATGTACCCCGATGACGATGAGGCCATGCTGCAGAAGCGCATCCGCTACGTGGTTGACCTGTATCTGAACACCCCCGACAAGATGGTGCGTGCCCACCCTCCACTTACGCTTTCTTTAATTGTTTAAAATTTTTTCCCCAGAAGAATGCTTTATTGACAAGTTACTCATTGGTATAATAACTTTGGGGAAAAGACACATCAGTTACACCCCTGCAACCTGCCTTCTACCACATCCCACTGGACAAAGGGCACCGAGTGTGGGGTTCCCTGGCCCCTGCATCTTTGTCGTGTGTGCAGTGCTGTCCCCAAGGGTGTCTGAACTGTCTGGGGACATGGTTGTCAGAGGACATTTGCTCTGCTGAACAGGACACTTTGAGCTGAGCAGCCCTTCTCCTCCTGGGAGTGGCAGAGCTGGGCACACCACAGGCAGGCCCTCAGTGTCCTGCCAAGAGCCACTGAGGCACAGAGCTGCCCCTGCAGACCACACCGCCTGACATGCAGGACTGTGTGAGAAAGAGACTGCTGGGGTGTGACTGCTTAGAAATAGGAACGATCTTCCTCGCTCTTGAGAAAAGGCGACAGCAGTCCTGGCCGATGCCCACGCCCCACCCTCCACCTGACCTGTGGGATCGTTTCATCCCAAGTGCAGCAAGCAGGCGAGTTGGAGTCACTGATAAGTGCCCCGCCGGGCTAGGCCCATGCAAGGCAGTACTGTGAAGCGGGCACAGCTGTTCTAAAGGGTGCTAAAGACAGGCTTTTCCTTCTCTTGGCCCCTCCCACCCCCGGGAGCCCAAGAGTCCTTCAGGGCAGAGTAGGGAGCCAGGGGAGCTGCTCTGCTTGAGAAGAGAAGCAAGTTTTATACACTGGGATGGAGCGTATTAGTCAAATCGACACCCCAACTGGAACAGGCGGTCACGCAGGCCAGGTGTAAAATCCCACACAGTGCTCACAGCTGTTAAGCAACCCTCATTTATATATTTATCATAAACAAAGCATAAGGCAATGTGAGGCTTGAATTTCAGCTTGAGTCTGAACAAACAATATTCTCTCATTAGGAGGCTTAAGCTGCTTTGCCTAATTTCAATTTTTGAAAAGTTCATTGCTTAAAAAAAATAACGAATTTGCTTTTTGTTAAAGCTAGATTAGTGCGGCCAGGCGTGGTGGCTCAAGCCTGTAATCCCAGCACTTTGGGAGGCCAAGACGGGCGGATCATGAGGTCAGGAGATCGAGACCATCCTGGCTAACATGGTGAAACCCCGTCTCTACTAAAAAAAATACAAAAAACTAGCCGGGCGAGGTGGCGGGCGCCTGTAGTCCCAGCTACTCGGGAGGCTGAGGCAGGAGAATGGCGTGAACCCGGGAGGCGGAGGTTGCAGTGAGCTGAGATCCGGCCACTGCACTCCAGCCTGGGCGACAGAGCGAGACTCCATCTCAAAAAAAAAAAAAAAAAAGCTAGATTAGTGCAACAATTCAGCAGTTGTTGATAATCAGTTTACTTTCTGGGGGGGTCTCAGAAAATGGACAGTTTTCTTGTTCAACATTTCAAGATAAGAAACTTGTGGAACAGTTTCTTATCTGTTTCTGGGGGCTTTCTGGTGATTGCACTCCCTCTGCGAGTTAGGGAAGGAGGAGGTCAGAAACGCCACTTACGCGTGCGGCTCTTCAATCCTTCAACATTCTGACGGGCTAACCTGATTTTCTTTTTTCTTTTTTCTTGAGATGGAGTCTTGCTCTGTCTCCCAGGCTGGAGTGCAGTGGCGCAATCTCGGCTCACTGCAAGCTCCTCCTCCCGGGTTCAACTGATTCTTCTGCCTCAGCCTCCTGAGTAGTTGGGACTACAGGCGCCACCACCATGCCTGGCAAATTTGTTTTGTATTTTTAGTAGAGATGGGGTTTCACCATGTTAGCCAGGATGGTCTCGATCTCCTGACCTCATGATCCGCCCGCCTCGGGCTCCCAAAGTGCTGGGATTACAGGCATGAGCCACTGCGCCCGGCCACTAACATGATTCTTAAAGGGAGCCTGGGCTTTGGCTCAGTGTTTCAAATTCTCCGCCCTGTCCACTTCCTGTACCCTTAGGAAGGACAGCACAGTTATCTGTTTCAACTACAAACTTGAATGTAAAACTGTGTACACGACTGTTTAAATTCATGTGAATGGCCTCCCAGCACTTAGGGAGGCTGAGGTGGGCAGATCGCTTGAGCCCAGGAGTTTGAGAACAGCCTGGGCAACATGGCAAAACCCTGTTTTTTAAAAGACAAATTAGCCAGGGGTGGTGGCACATGCCTGTAGCCCCAGCTACTCAGGAGGCTGAGGTGAGAGGATCACCTGAGCCCAGGACGCAGAGGCTGCAATGAGCCGAGATGGCACTACTGTACTGCAGTCTGGATGACAGAGCAAGACCCTGTCCCCACCACCGAAAGAGGCATGGTTTTCAGTGGTTGAACAATGCATAAGTAAGAATTCTTAAAGAATTGATGTATTTTTGTAAGGGAAAGCCCAGTGACAGCTTAGAGCCAGGAATTATAAACTCTTAGTAAAACCCAGGAGTTTGGAACATTGTGTTGTGGTGGGTAGAAGAGAGTGTCAAAGAAGGATATTGTGGGGAGGCATAATTTTGTTAATTGGATAACACAGTGAATATGATATATTGAGCTGCAAAAAAAAAATTTTTTTTTTGAGACGGCATCTTGCTCTGTGCCCCAGGCTGGAGTGCAGTGGCACAATCTCAGCTCACTGCAGCGTCTGCCTCCCAGGCTCAAGCGATGCTCCTGTCTCAGCCTCCTGAGTAGTGGGACTACTGGCACGCAGTACCACAGCCGGCTGATTTTCGTACTTTTTGTAGAGACAGGGTTTCACCATATTTGCCCAGCTGGTCTTGAGCTCCTGACCTCAAGTGATCCGTCCGCGTTGGCCTCCCAAAGTGTTGGGATTACAGGCGTAAGCCACTGCGCCGGGCTGAGCTGCAAAATTGAAAAGCAAGAATAATTTTTAAATCAACAAGAGAGAAAAGGGGGAGTGTTGACATTTTGTCAAGCCAGCAAAATTATAGAAAGGGGTGAAAGTGAAAACAGTGGTTACCAAAAAAGCAATAGTGTACATGAACTAGGAAAGGGGGAGTAACATCACAGTACGTCAGTTATGCCGAGTGTGAGCAAACTGAGTAAGGAAATGAGGTTTGACTAGGACAGTCAGCAAGCGAGGGTTTGTAGCGATAATACAGCACTCTGTGCCCTGCAGAAAATACATGTTCTCACGTCTGTAATCACAGCACTTTGGGAGGCCGAGGTGGGTGGATCACCTGAGGTCAAGAGTTTGAGACGAGCCTGGCCAACATGGCAGAACCCTGTCTCTATTAAAAATACTAAAATTGGGGCTGGGCACGGTGGCTCACACCTGTAATCCCAGCACTTTGGAAGGCCGAGACGGGCGGATCACGAGGTCAGGGGATCGAGACCATCCTGGCTAACACAGTGAAACCCCGTCTCTACTAAAAATACAAAAAATTAGCCGGGTGTGGTGGCGGGCGCCTGTAGTCCCAGCTACACGGTTAGGCTGAGGCAGGAGAATGGCATGAACCTGGGAGGCGGAGCTTGCAGTGAGCCAAGATCGTGCCACCACACTCCAGCCTGGGTAACAGAGCTAGACTCCGTCTCAAAATAAAAAAAAAAAAAATACTAAAATTATCCTCACCTGTAATCCCAGCTACTAGGGAGGCTGAGGCAGGAGAATCACTTGAACCAGGGAGGTGAAGGTTGCAATGAGCCGAGATTGTGCCCCTGCACTCCAACCTGGGCGACAAAGTAAGATTTCTTTATCTCCAAAAAAAAAAAAAAAAAAAAGGGCCTGAGGGTTGGAGAACACAGAGCAATCATTGCACTCGAGGAGGGGCCAGCAAACTGCAGCCCAGGAGCCAGCTCCGCCACCATCTGTGTGTGTAAATAAGGCTTTATTGGAACACAGCCATACTCATTTGTGGATTTGTCTGTGGCTGCTTTCCTGCTACATGAGTGGAGTTGGGTAGCTGTGGCAGAGACAGGATGGCCTCAAAAGTCTATAATGCTTACTGTCTGGTCCTTGTCCAAGAAAGCTTACCAGCCCCTGGACAGAAGGATGGGGTGCAGGCAGCGTGGTGGTATATTCAAACATCCAGACCTTTTTGGGGTCGTGTGGGAGAGTCGTAAGGGTTATCACCTCTAGTGGGTGATGGCGGGAGGGAGCTGGAGAAGGACATTTGCGGGTGACCTAGGCTGTGTTGCCAAGGAGTGGAGGCGGGGGTGTCAGTGCAGGCCGCAGGGTCCATGATGAGTTTTTGTTCCCTGTGCAGAAGCTTAGGGGTGGCTGCCATGGCATACGATGCCACCGGACACTTTACAGCCAGAATCTTGGTCATCAGAGGTGACGTGAGGAGGTGTTTCTGGCTGTGCTAAGTGTAAATGAATTCTGTTTTCTACACGGTGCAGTGGAGCTGCCTGTGGGATGTCCAAGTGAGGTGCCTGGGAGGGAATTGGCCCTTCAGGTCTTGGGCTCAGGGGCACTGTTGACCATGAGGCCTGCTGGTCTATAGGCCACAGCTGAAGGTGACATTGAGACTGCCCAGAGCATCAGGAAGAATCAGAGGTGCAGCCGTGGAAGCTCCAGGCAGATGGCGTGGAGACCTGCGACCCCATGGGGGAGGGAGGGCATCATGCAGTGTCATGGACAGAGACCTGGGTTCCCAGTCAGGGCATGATGCAGCATCGTCAGCAGTGAAGAGAATTTTGTTTACTGTAGTGTCACATGCCACAGAGACTTTCCTTTGAGTACAGGCCAAATTCGTGGGCTTTGCTTTATTCTGACTGTGGCCCTCATCTGCGTATTTCATTTCTGGGCATGTTTTGCATGACATTGTACTGGGCCCTATACTGGTTAAAGCTACTGTTCACTGTTTATGGAGAATTGAAGCTCCTCCAGGGCCTGGGCACCCAGGTCAGTGTGCTGAGCTCAAGCCTTGGCATGAAGTGGGTATGTGCTAGAATGCCAGTTATTTTTCCGTTATAAAAGTAGCGTCTTATATGGCCTTTTTGTTTGTGAGTCTTTTTTTAAAAAAAGTAGAAGCCGGGCGGGGTGACTCACGCCTGTAATCCCAGCACTTTGGGAGGCCAAGGCAGGTGGATCACCTGAGGTCATGAGTTTGAGATCAGTCTGACCAACATGGTGAAACCCTGTCTCTACTAAAAATAAAAAAATAAAAAAAATTGATGTGGTGGCGGTTGCCTGTAGTCCCAGCTACTGGGGAGCCTGAGGCAGGAGAATCGCTTAAACCCGGGAGGCAGAGATTGCAGTGAGCCGAGATCACGCCACTGCACTCCAGCCTGGGCAACAGAGTGAGACTCTGTCTCAAAAAATAAAATAAGGCCGGGTGCGGTGGCTCAAGCCTG
Source organism: Rhinopithecus roxellana (assembly GCF_007565055.1). Classification (NCBI taxonomy): domain Eukaryota; kingdom Metazoa; phylum Chordata; class Mammalia; order Primates; family Cercopithecidae; genus Rhinopithecus; species Rhinopithecus roxellana. The sequence goes on from NC_044558.1 coordinate 102,458,709, forward strand.
TAATCCCAGCACTTTGGGAGGCCAAGACGGGTGGATCACGAGGTCAGGAGATCGAGACCATCCTGGCTAACACGGTGAAACCCCGTCTCTACTAAAAAATACAAAAAACTAGCCGGGCGAGGTGGCGGGCGCCTGTAGTCCCAGCTACTCGGGAGGCTGAGGCAGGAGAATGGCGTGAACCAGGGAGGCGGAGCTTGCAGTGAGCTGAGATCCAGCCACTGCACTCCAGCCTGGGTGGCAGAGCGAGACTCCATCTCAAAAAAAAAATAAATAAATAAAATAAAATAAAATAAAATAAAATAAATAAATGTATAAATATCTATTTTCATCTTAGAGCAACCTTATGAGACACGTGTGAATAATTGTGCTTCCTCTGCACCTTTTTTCAGGGCTATGACACACCGTTGCATTTTGCTTGTAAGTTTGGAAATGCAGATGTAGTCAACGTGCTTTCGTCACACCATTTGATTGTAAAAAACCCAAGGAATAAATATGATAAAACACCTGAAGATGTAAGTACTTATTAAAATGCAGTTACTATCTGGAGTTAGAAATGAAAATACATAAATTGACAGTCTATTATCACAGGCACAGGGAAGCCACAAGGAGCTCTGTATGAGTGTGTTTGCCTTATGGGACATGTTAGAACCCTGGCTGTTGGGTAAGATGCACTTTGTGAACATGATGTATCTGTAGAACCAGGAGGGAAGGAACTGACCCGCTGTGCTAATTTTATTTTCCTAAAACTGGCAGTCAGTTGCTTTGAACAGCTCACAGTCTTTTATCAAGTTCCCTTTCTGAACGCGTCAGTTGACCAGAGTCAGAGAGAACAGAGGTAATGATGGTGGTGGTGATGGTGATAGTGATGATGGTGATTATGAGAATGATGGTGGGGATGGTGATTATGGTGGTGGTGATGGTGGTGATGGTGATGACGGTGCTAGTGAGAATGATGGTGATGGTGGTGGTGATGGGGATGGCAGTGAGGATGTGATGGTGATGATTATGGTGGTGATGGTGCTGGTGAGAATGATGGTGGTGGTGATGGTCATGGTGATATGATGGTGGTATTGAGAATGATGGTGGTGATGGTGAAGATGGTAATGGTGGTGATGATGGTAGTGGTGAGGATTGTGGTAATGGTGATGGTGAGGATGATGGTGGTGATGGTAGTGAGGATGATGATGGTTTTGATGATGATGATGATGATTATGGTGTGATGGTGATTATGGTGATGGTGGTAGTGAGAATGGTGGTGGTGATGGTGATGCTGATGATGGTGCTGAAGGTGGTGATGGTGGTAGTGGTGAGGATTGTGGGAATAGTGACAGTGAGGATGATGATGGTGGTGATGAGGTGATGGTGATGGTTGTGATGAGGATGATGATGGTGGTGAGGATGGTGATGAAGATAGTGATAGTGATGATGTGGTGGTGAGGATGTTGGTGAGGATGAAGATCGCAAGTGATGATGGTGGTGTTGGCAGTGGTGGTGGTGGTGGTGATGGTGACGGTGGTGAGGATGACGATGCTGAAAGCAGCTAAATTGTATTCAGCTCAGTGTGCACCAGGCGCTGTGCTAAGCTTCTCACACATACGTACTCATCTGACCCAGAAAAGCCTCGTCAGTCAGGGCTCATCACGACCCTGAGCAGCTGAGCAAAGTGTACCTTACAGAGGGCAGAAGTATGTTCTGTGCCCGCAAAGTGCAAGATGTATCTGGACCTTCTGAGAACTGAAAGATGAGTTTGAGCTGTCCACGGTCTAGCAGCCCTTTAGAAATAAAAGCTGTAAGAATCTTCTGGTGGCAGTGGCCTCTCCCATACCCCCTCTATAACTGCTGTTATTGCATAAGCAGTACATCCACTTGCCATAGAAAATTTAAAATACTGCTTGACCAAAAAGAATAAAATTCACCAGAAAATTCTACAACTGAGAAATTGCCATTATTTTGCATATATATGATTCAATTTGTGTGAGTGTGTGTGTGTGTGTGTGTGAATATCTGTACTTATTCAGCATAAGAATGGCATTTGGTAACTAAAAACTCCTGGCATTTTATTTTACTTTTTTATTTTTATTTTTTTATTTATTTTTTGAGACGGAGTCTCACTCTGTCGCCCAGGCTGGAGTGCAGTAGCACAATCTCGGTTCACTGCAAGCTCTGCCTCCCAGGTTCACACATCCTGCCTCAGCCTCCCGAGTAGCTGGGACTACAGGCGCCTGCCAACACGCCTGACTAATTTTTTGTATTTTTAGTAGAGACGGGGTTTCACCATGTTGACCAGGATGGTCTTGATCTCCTGACCTCGTGATCCGTCCGCCTCTGCCTCCCAAAGTGCTGGGATTACAGGCGTGAGGCCCCACGCCTGGCCTAACTCCTGGCATTTTAAAAAGCATTTGACTTTTTAAAGCTTACAATCAGGTACAGACTCAAAAATGTGGTTGTTTTCCTAGTTTTAGTCAGTTTCTCTCACAGGCTGGCTCCTTTCCTTCCTTTTATTTGAAGGTTGTTGGTTTTTCTGTAGTTTCTAGCACAAGTTTGTATTTTGCTGCAGTTCTCCAAGGCTGAGAAATTTGATTTCTGTAGTGGCAAAAATAGAACATTCATGTTCCGTGTTAGTTAGGAGCTCCACCTTGACCCAGCCTCACAACAAAAAGCTTATGTATGACGAGGCTTCTTGTGAGTGAAACTCAGACACCCGAGAAAGTTAGAAACATGTTCAGGTGCTCCTGCTTTTACTTGACGGTGTGCTTGTATGTTTTCCTCTCCTTGCAGACAGTTAGAAAATGTAGAATAGCACGAAGAAAAAGTAAATTTACCCATAATCCCAGAGGGTGTTCTCTTAGCTGTCCCCTTAGACTTTTAGAAAGACCACACTCTTCACACATTTTTTGAGTGTGAGCTTTATTAAATCTTTAGCACTAAGATACTATTCTACTTTACTGACTTTAAAACTCACTTTTCTAAAATTGTAATGATAAGGAAATATTGCAATCAAATAAGATTTAGACACACTTTTTATTCAATAGGTGATTTGTGAAAGAAGCAAAAATAAATCTGTGGAACTGAAGGAGCGGATCAGAGAGTATTTAAAGGGTAAGATGGGGAGTTGGTGCCTGGATCATGGGGTCCGTGGTGGGAAGGGCCTTGGAGTGTTGGGGGAACAGAGCAGAGCTTTGCTTTTCTGAGCTCCCTGCGCGTGTGCCAGCTCCCCTCGGAAGCCTCTTCTCGGGATCATCCTTTCTTCTGAGCTCTCCCAGCTCACTTGCCCCCTCTTTTCCTATTATCCCTTCTCTGAAGTCTTGTATCTGTTCTTTGAGCTTTCTGTGAGAGAACTTTCTGTGAGAGAACTTTCTGTGAGAGAACTTTCTGTGAGAGAACTTTTTTGAGGTTGTGTGTCACTGCCTGTTGCCCGTGGCCTCACCCCTGGATCCATAGGTCTCTCCCACAGCAGCTTCATTGTGATGGCTTCTCTTCAGGTAGAGCCTGCAGTTGACAAAGAACAGCTCAGGAAGAGGCAGGGCCCAGAGCTCCTTGGATGGGTGGCTGGCCTCGCTTTTGTGTGTCTCTGCCTGTGTTGGGGTGGGGGTCGTCCCTGGGGTCGCCCCATCACACTCTGCCTGTGTTGGGGTGGGGGTCGTCCCTGGGGTCGCCCCGTCACCCTCTGCCTGCGTTCGGGTGGGGGTTGTCCCTGGGGTTGCCCTGTCACTCCTTTGATTGCGAAGCCGCGGCTTTCCTCCTCCTGCACCTCCTGGTGCACATCCAGCACGGCTCCTGCCTTGGCTCTGGGATGTTCCCTCCCCACTCGCCTCTGGGAGAGAGGCTTTACTTTCTGGACCGCCCTCCTGTAGTCAGCAGCTTCCAGTTGTTGGCCCTTGTGCCTCACAGTTTGTAGGTACCAGGCGTGTGAAAATGGCTGGTTTCAGAGATGGCTTTTCCCTGCCATCTTCCTCTATTTTCGTGAATTTTGGAAGATGACACATCTAGAAGCACCTCTTCTTTGCTGTCTTAGCTCGAAGTCTGGAGCTTCTGCTTGCTGGTGAGATTGAAGCAGACGCTGAGGTCCTTTTGCCCTCCTGCCTGCTTTTCTCTGTCTCGGATTCCATTCCTATCTAAAACTCTGTCTCCATTTAAAGCAGGGTCCGCAAATGACTGCTTTTAAAAATAAAATTTTATTGGTGGCTGGGCGCGGTGGCTCAAGCCTGTAATCCCAGCACTTTGGGAGACCGAGGCGGGCGGATCATAAGGTCAGGAGATCGAGACCATCCTGGCTAACACGGTGAAACCCCGTTTCTACTAAAAAGTACAAAAAACTAGCTGGGCGAGGTGGCGGGCACCTGTAGTCCCAGCTACTCGGGAGGCTGAGGCAGGAGAATGGCGTGAACCCGGGAGGCGGAGCTTGCAGTGAGCTGAGATCCAGCCACTGCACTCCAGCCTGGGCGACAGAGCGAGACTCCGTCTCAAAAAAAAAAAAAAAAAAAAAAAAAATTTTTATTGGCACAAAGCTATGACCACTGTTTGTACACTGTCCAGGTTCTTTCCCAGCACACAGTGACTTGTGGCTTACTGAGCCTCATTATTTACTGTCTGACCTTGTATGGAAGTTTACCCATCCCACTCTAAGGTATCAAGAGCCTCTGCTTGTCCCCTGATCTCTTCCCATCCTAAGTACAATTTGTTAATTATACTTCTTCAGTGTGTGTATCTGTGCACAGGAGATGAATCCTGCATGCTGCTAGCGGTGAGAGTTCCTCCTCAGGGCCATTGAGGCCTCGCTCCAGAGGCCCAGCTGGAACCTTTGGAGGCCCTTGGAACACACGGCTGTGTTGCCAGAACATCCTGAAGAACTGAGAGTCTGCTCTGGATTTTCAGACCACACTGTCAGAAATGCTTTGCAACCCTGACATTAGGCATTGCTTCACGATGGTATTGAGGAAGCACTTCTGTCCGAGAGGTCCTTGCCTATGTGTGACAGTAAAACACTGTTGCCTCTAAGATCTGCCCCAGCAGCTGTTTGCTGAGGAGAAGGCAGCACTGTGAGATCCATGTTCCTGTGGGTTGAGCTCCACAGCACCTCCAGAGTGCCTGTACCTCCTTCCTGGTCCTTCTCAGAATCGTGAGAAGCCCAGGCATGGTCAGCATCTGTGGTCACGCTGGGGCCTCGGTCACTAGCCTCACATGCCACAGAGCCTGCTGCAGGGCTGGCTGCGTCCTGCATCCCACCCTTCCCGCCACTCAGAGAGACCCACGCTTGTGTGAAGATGAGGAGGGGCTCTAAAGTGTTATGGGGGACAAATAGGATCAGAAAGCCAGGCACAAAACCATCCAGAGACCGTGAGTTCCATCTGTAGATAGAAATTGTTAAAAGGGACTCAAATCAATATGCCAAAAAAGTAAATATTAGTATTTTATGAGTAAATTATAGGTAAATTCTACCGTATACTTACCATGCACCGTATACTGTATATACTGTGTTTTCTTTTCATGTACCACTAAAAGGGGGAAAAAACTGCCATTACCTGTAAAATGCCAGCGTACATCTGATGCATCCAAATATAAGATATTAAAATGTAAGATAGAGTATTTGAGTTACCCTGATTTTCGGTATGGAAAATTAGTACTCTTGAGTGGAAATTCTTCAGTACCTTCAGTACTCTTGAATAGAAATTACCGTATTTTTTCTTAACTTCCATTTTAGGTTCGGGGTACACATGCAGGTTTGTTATAGCGGTAAGCTTGCACGTCACCGGGGTGTAGGGGGCGGATTATTTCACCAGGTGATCAGTGTAGGTTCGATCCTATCCCTCCTCCTCCCTCCCTCCACCCTCAAGCAGGCCCTGCTGACTGTTCCTTCTTTGCGTCCATGTGTGCTCAGCGTTTGGCTTCCTCTCATAAGCGAGAACTGTGTTTGGTTTTGTTGCCTGTATCAGTTCCCTTAGGGTCACGGCTCCAGCTCCATCCATGTGGCTGCAGAGGACATGATCTTGTTCTTAATATCCCATGGTCGATATGTACCACATTTTCTTTATCCAGTCGACCATTGATGGGCATACAGCACTTTTACAATTAGAAAAAAGTTAAAAGCATAAAAACTATGATAAGCGCCGGGCGCAGTGGCTCATGCCTGTAATCCCAGCACTTTGAGAGGCTGAGGCGGGTGGATCACGAGGTCAGGAGATCGAGACCATCCTGGCTAACACGGTGAAACCCCGTCTCTACTAAAAATACAAAAAAATTACCCGGGCGAGGTGGCGGGAGCCTGTAGTCCCAGCTGCTCGGGAGGCTGAGGCAGGAGAATGGCGTGAACCAGCGAGGCGGAGCTTGCAGTGAGCCGAGATCATGCCACTGCACCCCAGCCTGGGTGACAAAGCGAGACTCCATCTCCCAAAAAAAAAAAAAAAAAAAAAAAAACTATAATAAGCCTTTAACATAAGAAATTCCTAGGCGTTCCTTAGCAGCGTGACTGACTGTAAAGGAAGCCTCTTGAGTCTGGGTCTCCAGGGGCTGTGTTTGAAAGCAGGACGAGGTGGTGTGTGGCCTCCATGCAACCTACAGAACCTCATGACACTATCCTGTGTGACTTTACTGCACTGTCCCATGGGACCTGAGGACACTACTTTTCCTTGTGCTTTCCATACTTCACATCCAAGTGCCATGTGATGCCAGATCTGTTGAGAGATGCGTATTCAGTGATGCAAACTGTAAACTAGAACAGAGGCAGGACTGAGAGGCGAGGAGGCCGGGCACGGCGGCCCACACCTGTAATCCCAGAACTTTTGGAGGTGGAGGTGGGATGATTTCTTGCATCCAGGCATTCGAGACCAGCCTGGGCAACAGAGCAAGACCCCATCTCTACAAAAAGTAAAGAATTAGCCAGGTGTGGTGGCGCCTGCGGTCCCAGCCACTCGAGTCTGAGGTGGGAGGATCACTTGAGCCTGGGAGTTGGAGGCTGCATGAGCCATGACCGCACCACAGTACTCCTGCCCAGGTGACAGAGTGAGACTGTCTGAAACTAAGAGGGGAAAAAAGAGAAGGAATAAAATAAAACTTTTTTTTGTTTCTTGAAACAGATTCTCACTCTGTCGCTCAGGCTGGCGTGCAGTGGCATGATCTCGGCTCACTGCAACTTCCACCTCCTGAGTTCAAGTGATTCTCCTGTCTCAGCCTCCTGAGTAGCTGGGATTACAGGCGTGTGTCACCACACCCAGCTAATTTTTGTATTTTTAGTAGAGATGGGGTTTCATCATGTTGGCCAGGCTGGTCTTGAACTCCTGACCTCGAGTGATCCGTGCACCTCAGCCTCCCAAAGTGGTGGGATTACAGGTGTGAACCACCGCACCTGGCTGGAATGAAATACAACTTATTTTTAAAATGTATTAAATGCCTACTGTGTGCTAATCTTATTCACTCAGGTCTGACCCCTCGGTCCTTTAACTACCAGGGGCTTCCTTTTCCTTTCTTTCTTGTAGCAGTGGAGGAAAGTGAGGCTGGTTAAGTGAAGTGAGCTCTGAGACCTCGTGTGACTTTGTTTCCATTGCATCCATTTGCATTAAGTGAAGGGAGCTCTGGCGCAAACCAGCCTCTGCCCTGTCCGTTGGATCCATTTGCAGAGGCCTTGGCAAGGGCTTGTGTGATCCCCATGCTGATCACCCAGACCTGACCTGCGGAGGGGGCGGAAGCCTGCAGCCAGTGCTTGTCTCTTCCCTCAGGTCACTACTACGTGCCTCTCCTGAGAGCAGAAGACACTTCTTCTCCAGTCATTGGGGAGCTGTGGTCCCCAGACCAGACGGCTGAGGCCTCTCACGTCAGCCGCTATGGAGGCAGCCCCAGAGACCCGGTGCTGACCCTGAGGGCCTTCACGGGGCCCCTGAGTCCGGCCAAGGTGAGCTGCTGTAGAAGCTTCTGGAAGTGGTGCCTGGCTGTCCCTATACTGCAGTTCTGAGTGTTCCAGCCTGTTGCCTTGTGCGTAGTCTCAGGGGCCATGTCCTGTGGAGCCCCAGGGTTGTCCTCATCTCAAACCATCCACCAGTGAGTTGGTGATGAGAACATTTGCCAGAGAAATGTGTGTTCTTGGCTCTGTGGCTTGCTCACCAGGGCTGATGTGCTGGGAGCCACACGTCTCGACAAAGCAGACCTTCCCTGGGCCAGCCGCGTCCTGTGCGCGCGTCACCCTGTTCTTTCTGTGTCGACAGCCCATCTCAGGGCACCTTGATGGTGTAGCGAGGCTGCCCATTGTGACTAGGAAAGCTCCATCTGCACGTCCACCTGACCACGTTTCCCCACGGCTGCAGCCCCCACTGGCTTCCTCTCAGACGGAATGCAGGCCAGTCCCTTTCAGAACCCTGGAAGCCTCAGCCCCTGGGTTCTACTCATCCCCGATGTTCAGAGAAATCCTTGATGATGGTGTTGGTGGGCCAAAAGTTGTACACGTTTTTTTATTTATAATTGACAATTCTTTCTGCTATTGAAATATTTCACATACTGACTTGTACATATAATCCTGTGCTGAAAACTTTCTAAATAAGTTATGATGAAAATGGCTCCAGGCCGGGCGCGGTGGCTCACACCTATAATCCCAGCACTTTGGGAGGCTGAGGTGGGCACATCACGAGGTCAGGAGATGGAGACCATCCTGGCTAACACGGTGAAACCCCATTTCTACTAAAAATACAAAACATTAGCCGGGCGTGGTGGCGGCGCCTGTAGTCCCAGCTACTCGGAGGCTGAGGCATGAGAATGGCATGAACCTGGGAGGCAGAGCTTGCAGTGAGCCAAGATCATGCCACTGCCCTCCAGCCTGGGCGACAGAGCGAGACTCTGTCTCAAAAGAAAAAAAAAGAAAATGGCTCCAAAATTAGGTGGTATCAGGTAGGATTAGGTCAGATCCATAAAGCATAAAGCCCTAGGAAGAATGACTAAGAAAGATCAACGCTGGTTTCTTCTCCTGCGATGGGAGCAGTGTTAGATGTATGTTGGTGTGGCAGCTCCAAGCCGTCTAGCCGTCTTCTCACGGTGAGGCCTCATGCTCGGGCCCTCCTGGTTCTGAACCTCACAGCCCAGACTGGGCTGCAAGAAAGGAGATCGCCTCCCCTCCCCCAGGTCAGAGTGCAGCCATGCGGCCACTCAGCCATGCCACAGGTGGGCGTGTGGCCCAGGGATCTGCTAGTGAAGGGGAGAGGAGGAGGGGCGTCAGGAGACAGGCAGCTGCTGCGATTTCCCCAGCTGAGGGGCACGGTGCCTGGCACGGCTCAAATGGTTCTTCAGGTTTCCGCGGCTGAGGGGCGTGGTGCCTGGCACGGCTCAATACATTTTTTTTTCTTCATAGGCAGAAGATTTTCGCAAACTCTGGAAAACTCCACCTCGAGAGAAAGCAGGCTTCCTTCACCACGTCAAGAAGTCGGACCCGGAAAGAGGCTTTGAGAGAGTGGGAAGGTACTGAAAGGCTGGGCCGCGGCACCGTGGGGCACGCAGTTGGTCATGTTTTCATTAATGCCAGAAAATCAAATCACAGCTTCTAAGTACCAATTCCCAGGAAGCCTTTACTGGGAGACTTGGTTCTTTTCATGAAGGTCTAATTCCTTGTGGATGTTGGACACGCTGCAGTTTTTGTTGCAGAATTCTAGCTTAAGCCAGTTCCATCCCACACCTGGGGGATGTCTGCAGTGCCTTCTTTCCTTTTCTATTTGGAATTCTTTATTGATTCTGGGACATGTTTCTAAGGAGCCTTAATATTTTATAGAAGGTACCGCATAATGGTATGGATTCCTTGGGGAAAAGAAGTCCAGAGCCACAAAGCTAAATTATGTTGTAATCAAATAAAGCTTTGTGGTATTGTTTAGAATATTTTTGCAAAATACGTGCCCGTTGTCAGGCGTACAAGTGGAACCCAGAAAGGACCTCTAGGCTTTTGTGTGCCTGGCCATGACTAGAACCATGGGCAAGTTCACAGGGCTGTTCCATGATCATGAACATGTCTGTCTGTGGGAGTTGAACTGCGTGACCTGGGTTGCTGGCGTGAGGGTCTGTCGGGCTGAGGCCTCCTTCCTTCTCGCGGCTGGTTCACAGCTCATGAGAGCTATGCCAGGTCCTGCTTACTCTGTGAGGAGGAGTGCAGTTTCAGAAAATGCAAAGTGTGATTTTAGCCGCCAATTAAGGATAAAGTAAAATTATAGCCATGATTGCAGACATTGCTCTGGTACTTGAAGCTTTAGTGGCTTTTTCTGTGTAGTTCTGAGTATTTTTTCTGGTGTCGTAACTGGTTAATTGTGTTTTATTTCTTACAGAGAGCTAGCTCATGAGCTGGGGTATCCCTGGGTTGAATACTGGGAATTTCTGGGCTGTTTTGTTGATCTGTCTTCCCAGGAAGGCCTGCAAAGACTAGAAGAATATCTCACACAGCAGGAAATAGGCAAAAAGGCTCAACAAGAAACAGGAGAAAGGGAAGCCTCCTGCCGAGATAAAGCCACCATGTCTGGTAAGCACCTGCAGGCGCGGCTGTGGCAGCTGGGATGTGTCCCCCTGTGGCTGGGGTCTAAGCACGTGCAGGCGCGGCCGTGGGAGCTGGGACGGGCCCCACGTGGTCGGGGTCTAAACATGTGCAGGCATGGCCATGGCAGCTGGGACGGGCCCCACGTGGTCGGGGTCTAAGCACCTGCAGGCGCGGCTGTGGCAGCTGGGATGTGTCCCCCTGTGGCTGGGGTCTAAGCACGTGCAGGCGCGGCCGTGGGAGCTGGGACGGGCCCCACGTGGTCGGGGTCTAAACATGTGCAGGCATGGCCATGGCAGCTGGGACGGGCCCCACGTGGTTGGGGTCTAAGCACCTGCAGGCGCGGCTGTGGCAGCTGGGATGTGTCCCCCTGTGGCTGGGGTCTAAGCACGTGCAGGCGTGGCCGTGGGAGCTGGGACGGGCCCCACGTGGTCAGGGTCTAAACATGTGCAGGCATGGCCGTGGCAGCTGGGACGGGCCCCACGTGGTCGGGGTCTAAACACGTGCAGGCATGGCCGTGGCAGCTGGGACGGGCCCCCCGTGGCCGGGGTCTGACAGGATACACACATCTGTTTCTCATTTCTGTTAGTGTTTTTAATGTAGAGGTCTGTCTGGTACTTTCCCTTAGGTTAATGTTTTTTGAGACAGAATCTTGTTTTGTCACCGAGGCTGGAGTGCAGTGGCACAATCTTGGCTTACTGCAAGCTCCACCTCCTGGGTTCAAGCGATTCTTCTGCTTCAGCCTCCTGAGTAGCTGGGACTATAGGCCCCTGCCACCACACCCGGCTAATTTTCATATTATGTTTTAGTAGAGACGGGCTTTCACCATATTGACCAGGCTGGTCTCGAACTCCTGACCTCATGATCCACCCACCTCAGCCTCCCAGAGTGCTGGGAAGGTTAATGTTAAATGGGGTGTGTGTTGGGGAGGATATTTGAAAAATAATGACATCGCTTTGAGCAGTATTGCTATTTCTGCTTGTGTTTTCATTACCCAAAATCTAATATGTTTCATTCTGTGCCATTTTCTCAAAACTCATAATAGCTGAACTCCACTGGCTGAGACTATGATATTTTAGATTTGGTATATTTTCAGGAAAAAGACAAAGAGGAGTGCACACCAGAATACTGGTGCATATCAGACACCGGGACGCTAAGCGCTTCACACGGTGCATTTCAGACACCGGGATGCAAAGTGCTTCCAAAGCACAGATGCAGTGAATGGAAAGATCATGATGGAAGAGGTTAATCTACACAAAATCTAAAAGTGATTCATAAAAACATCAATGATGGCCAGGTGCGGCGGCTCACGCCTGTAATCCCAGCACTTTGGGAGGCCGAGGGGGGTGGATTGCTGAAGCCCAGGAGTTCGAAAGCAGCCTGAGCAACAGAGTGAGACTCCGTCTCTATTTATTTATTTTTTTAAAATAAAGAAATTTGCTAATAACTAGAGATTTGAATCTACTAAAATAAAAATTAAAGCAGATATACAATTTAAACTGTGTGAGTGTAAGGTCAAAATAGAGCCATTAGCCCACAAGACACTTCACTTATAAAACAAACTCCCTGGAATGATAGAAAGAAAATGAAAATGACTGACATACATTAAACTAAGAAACAATGAATCTTAGAAAGTCACCTGTGAGTCTCAACCATAGAACTAGAGAAGTCAGTGCAGTGGTTATACGGGAAACACTGAAATGTGACCTTGCTGTGCTATAGTTGACGGTGGCACAGAACTCACTTCTGTAAAGTGGCCTCACTTCCTGTGTTGTCTTGTGACTATGTACATTTTAATTAATAACTATTACATAAAGTTGACTCATTTCCAAAGTAGCACGAGCCACAGCTCAAGTGTTCTGGACCCCCTTGTGGCCAGGGTCGTCATCATGAACACCAAATGGGACATTTCTGTTGCCTGTCGGACAGGGCTGCACCCAGGAGCTCTTCTGTGTTATCTTCACAGCTAAAGCGCAGCAGTGCTACTTCATGGAGTTGTTCTGGACGATCTTCCGGGATCCCGTGGGGCACAGTGACACTCGGAGCCCCTGGGGTCGCCGTAGATCAGAGCTGGAGTGAGGGCTGGAGGGCAGCTGGGGGTGCAGGGCGGCCATCTCACCCATCACCTGGGCTGCTCTTGGCCTTTCATTTCCCTTCCTTTGAAAGAAAAGTCAGCCTGGCAGCTTTTTTGCTTTCCTCCTTCCCTGAAGTAGGGTCTCACACTGTGGCACAGGCTGGGGGATCACAGCTCACTGCAGCCTCCACCTCCTGGGCTCAAGCGATCCTCCCACTTGAGCCTCCCAAATAGCTGAGACTACAGGTGAGTGCCACCGTGGCAGCTAACTTTTCTATAGAGAGTGGGGTTTTGCTCTGTTGCCCAGGCAGTCTTGAACTCCTGGGGTCCAGCGACCCCCCTGCCGTGGCCTCCCAGAGTCCTGGGGTTGCAGGTGTGAGCTTCCACGCCTGGCCCCAGCAGCCTGATGCATCTGCAGGGCCCTGTTTGCCCTTTGCCAGGGAGTCGTGTGGGTGGTTTTCCATTCTGAAATCTGATGAGTAGGTTTTGAACGTAAGAGTTGCTGTTGCTGGGGTCGTGGCGGTTGGTCACGGACGGAGCGGAGCAGCTCCATGGCTTCCTGTCATTCCTATCACTGAAGTGCTCCTTGTCCTCCTCACAGGCAGCAATTCCATTTCCGTGAGGGCGTTTCTAGATGAAGATGACATGAGCTTGGAAGAAATAAAAAATCGGCAAAATGTAGCTCGAAATCACAGCCCGCCCACAGCTGGTGCTTTTGGATACGCGAGGTGCAGCATCTTCCCCTTGGAGCAGGAGGCAGACCTCATAGAAGCCGCTGAGCCAGGCGGTCCACACAGCAGCAGCAATGGGCTCTGCCATCCTCTGAGTCACAGCAGGACCCTGGTGGGCAAAAGACCAAAGGCCCCCTGTGGGGAGGAAGCCCATCTGCCACCTGTCTCCGATTTGACTGTTGAGTTTGATAAACTGAATTTGCAAAATGTAGGAAGTAGCGTTTCTAAGACACCAGATGAAAATATGAAAACTAAAGATAAGAGCCTGACTTCAAGAATCGATGCAGTAGAAAGAGACTTGTTAGAGCCTCCTTCTCCTGCAGACCAACTCGGGACTGGCCGCAGGAGGACGGAAAGTGAAATGTCAGCCAGGATTGCTAAAATGTCCTTCAGTCCCAGCAGTCCCGGGCATGAGGGTCAGCTGGAGGTCACGAGGGAACCGGCCAGGCGGCTTTTCCTTTTTGGGTAGGCCTGTGTTGCCCTGTGCACGCCTGCGGTGCTGTTTCCGAACCTGCTCCTTTCCCGCTCACGCTTGCTTGCTTGCTTTTTTTGAGATGGAGTCTCGCTGTGTCGCCCAGGCTGGAATGCAGTGGCGTGATCTCGGTTCACTGTAACCTCCACCTCCCGGGTTCAAGTGATTCTCCTGCCTCAGCCTCCCGAGTAGCTGGGACTACAGGTGCCTGCCACCGCGCCTGGCTGATTTTTCCATTTTTAGTAGAGACGGGGTTTCGCCACGTTGGCCAGGCTGGTCTCGAACTCCTGACCCCGCGATCCACCTGCCTCGGCTTCCCAAAGTGCTGGGATTACAGGCGGGAGCCACCGCGCCGACCCCCACACAAGCTTTCGTGTGGACTCGCCGTGTGCTTTCAGTTCCTGTCTCTGAGTCTAGCTTCTAGACGTTCTTTCTGGGTCTTCTGGTTAGACTGTGGGTGATCCTAGTGTTTGCTGTTATTTGCTAGGGATGTGCCTGCCACTGGTGTGAATGATCTCTTCTAAGAATTAAATTCTTTTAGGAAGAAAAGCCATCTTGGGGTCAGTCTCAGTCTAACGGGATAAATGTCCCTAACCTTCTAGTACTGAGCACTCTCTGAGGGTGCAAATATGCAAAATTGCATTTTAACAGTGGGTGGAGGCTGGGCGCGGTGGCTGAAGCCTGTAATCCCAGCACTTTAGGAGGCCGAAGTGGGTGGATCACGAGGTCAGGAGTTCAAGACCAGCCTGGCCAAGATGGCGAAACTCCATCTCTACTAAAAATACAAAAAATTAGCCGGGTGTGGTGGTGGGCGCCTGTAATCACAACTACTTGGGAGGCTGAGGCAGAGAATGGTGTAAACCCGGGAAGTGGAGCTTGCAGTGAGCCGAGATGGTGCCACTGCACTCCAGCCTGGGCAACAGAGCGAGATTCCGTCTCAAAATTTAAAAAAAGGTAGTGCTATTTTAGAAGTCTTCATGTTTTTACCAAAGATGTTTTTGCTTCTTGTATTGTGGTTTCTAGAGAGGAGCCGTCAAAACTCGATCAGGATGTTTTGGCCGCTCTTGAGTGTGCAGATGTCAACCCCCATCAGTTCCCGGCCGTGCACAGATGGAAGACTGCCGTCCTGTGCTACTCACCCTCGGACAGACAGAGGTACATGGGGCCCGGACAGCCTGTCATCCGCAGGGCAGCTGTTGGAAGCTGGCTTCTGCAGGGTCCAGTTCCAGTTCGTGCGGAAGTATCAGGACTCTTCCTAACGCGGGCAGGCCCGTCAGCCAGGCTGTGGGTTTGGGTGTTGTGGCTCTCTGCACACAGGACAGATCTCCAGTTGGGTGGAAAAGCCGAATGGGTCAGCTGCTGACAAGCTGAGGGCTAGAGGGGTGGAAGCAGCAGGGTTTCTACTCAGACCACACAGGATTCTCCTGGAAACCCCCATGAGCTTGACTCTCCCAGTCGGTGCCAGGGTTTAGCAGTGTCTCTTCTCCGCCTGGGTGCATGTGCCCACGGTGCCAGGGTTCAGCAGTGCCTCTCCCATCCCTGAGCGTGTGTGCCTGCCGTGCCAGGGTTCAGCAGTGCCTCTCCGCCCGGGCACGTGCCCACGGTGCCAGGGTTCAGCAGTGCCCCTCCTCTGCCCGGGCACGTGTGCCTGAGTCCTGGGCCATTATTTTCCGACTCTTTCGCTGTTCATCTCCAGGCCTGCCCGTCTGCTAACAGTTCTTTCTTGCTTTCCGCAGTTGGCCCAGTCCTGCGGTGAAAGGAAAGTTCAAGTCTCGGCTGCCAGATCTCAGTGGCCCTCACAGCTACAGTCTGGGGAGAAACAGTGCAGCTGGGAGCAACCCCGGAAAGCCGGGCCCAGGCAGTCCTGGGCGCTACAGCCCCGCGCACGGGAACCAGCTCCGCAGGATGGCGCGCCTGCCTGAGCTTGCCGCCCTGTAGGCTCAGCACTGGGCTCTCGGTTGGTTCTTCAAAGACGGAAGGGTCATATGTTTGCTTCTAAAGTGTCACAAAGGAATATATTCTGATTAAATTATTATTAATCCTCACTTTGAGGGTGTGAGAATTTTAGAAGATTTAAATGTTTTATATAAAACTTAGATTTCTGATATTTTGGAAGTTAGAGGTTAATGAAAGCAAACTCAGATACCAATTTTCTGGAAGATGTCCATGTGGTAATGGTAGACTTTTTAGGTGGCAATTTCTAGGTCTGAAATGTAGCAGAGGAAAGGGTGCTGAGGCAGTTGCAGGCAGGCAGCCACGTACGCACCACAGCATCCAGCAAACGCTGTGGACAAGGAGGGGCTTGGCGGAGGCGTGAGCACTGATGTCCCCGCGCTGCCTGCGCTCACCAAGATGAACTGTTTGCCGCCTTGTCTTTTCCTGGGCCGGGGCAGGGGGTGGCATCTGATGCTGGCAGAGTCCCTGTTGGTTCGCCCGTGGGTCTCATGGTTCAGACAGAGTGAGGTGGACAGCTGGGATCAGGGAGCCCGGAGTGCGCCTCAGACTCGCAGCAACCATTATAATTTGGGTTGTTGGG
Source organism: Rhinopithecus roxellana (assembly GCF_007565055.1). Taxonomy (NCBI): domain Eukaryota; kingdom Metazoa; phylum Chordata; class Mammalia; order Primates; family Cercopithecidae; genus Rhinopithecus; species Rhinopithecus roxellana. Next base: position 102,475,011 of record NC_044558.1, read on the forward strand.
AATATTTAAATTACTGACTGGGAGATAAAAGTAGCTTTTCTCTTTGGGAAGTCTTGCAGCCCGTAGGAGCGACGCCAGGAGCCACACAGAGCTCAGCACCGGAGCCAAGGTGTTCCCTGTTTCCTCAGCACGCGAGCCTTCACTGCCTACTTCGTTCAGGTGCCAGTGTAGCAGTAATACAATCTGTAAATTGTTCTGTTTTGAAGTTTATTCTGAGGCTTTTTTGAGCATAAATGATTATACGATAAAGTTATCCTTTATTCTGGAACTCATTTCAGTTGGGATCTCCTTTATAAAGAGTGTTGCGTTCAGAGGTTTGAGTCCCATTTGGGTTCCTTGTCTTGTTGATTGTAGCGTTCACCTTGGCTTGAATGAAGGTCTGTGGTCAGAATGTGTGAGGAGCTGCCTAGGTGCTCAGGAGGTAGTAACTGGAGGTTGGTTTCTTCCTGGGTGTTACGGGCACCTGCTCACACAATTGTTACTCTGTGAACATTTCCAGTGTTTCATCCAAAATGAAAACCCACCAATGCTTTTGCTAACGTCAGTGCCTTTTATAAATCATTTTTAAATTTCCTGAACTTGCTTTTTGAGAATATAGTGATATTAAGTAGATGCAAGATTGTTTTTGTTTGTAAAAATTCTGAATTGAAACTTTGTTTAAAAAAAAGGCTTATTTCTTTCACATGACAAGAGATAGGTCAGGAATATTGGCATCAAGATTTAAATGTTAAAATTTGATTTTGTTACACAGGGTATCTTCATTTGTTTTGTAGCAGACAAGACCTAGACACCAGACAGACAACACATGCTCTTCTAAGCAGCAGCATTTTAAAAGGCATCTTGGTTCTCAAAAGAAATCAGAATATGGATATTCATAGTGATGATCTGTTTTCTCTAAAATCTTACCATATTGTCTGTATATGGTTGTAAATTCAAATAGAAAGTAAAAGGTTTTGGCCCTGATTTTGTATGTAGACCACTGCTCCTGATTTCCCAGGTCTTAGGCCGCCTTTGACTGTTTCTCCATTTGTTTGTTGGAGGCGATTCCAGACCCAACGAAGGCATTCTCGTGTGTCCCAGGGGGCTTTATGTCCTTCACAAAACACTTAATGAAATGCATTACTTCAAAACCACGTGGTAATAATTCTAAGCTTCTGGAAAGATCCCTCACCTGTGCCCGGGCACACAGCACTGTTTTGGTGGCACGGCTGTCAGCCTGGGCGCCCTCAGATTCACTTGCTGGTTTTAGGCCCCTTTCTGGACTAACTCAGTTGTGAAAGACTTTCTGGCATCCATTAAAGGAGCACAGATTTGCCGGGCGCAGTGGCTCACGCCTGTAATCCCAGCACGTTGGGAGGCCGAGACGGGCGGATCACGAGGTCAGGAGATCGAGACCATCCTGGCTAACACGGTGAAACCCCTGTCTCTACTTAAAATACAAAAAACTAGCCGGGCGAGGTGGTGGGCGCCTGTAGTCTCGGCTACTCGGGAGGCTGAGGCAGGAGAATGGCATAAACCCGGGAGGCGGAGCTTGCAGTGAGCTGAGATCTGGCCACTGCACTCCAGCCTGGGCGGCAGAGCGAGACTCCGTCTCAAAAAAAAAAAAAAAAAAAAAAAAAAAACATTTTCTCTTTGCTCTTGGCAGTGGGAACCTTGGTGACATTAACAGTTGCTGTGGTGGCTTCGGTTGGAAAGTGCCCTGCTTCAGTGTGGTGGCAGCTGTGAGGAAGGCGCCCGGGGAGTCTGCTGCTCATTTCTGGGGTAAAAGCAGCCATGGTGCTGCATACCAGCCATGGGCGTGCCAGCGGTGCCATGGCAGGGACCACAGCTGGGTCCTCTAGAGTCGTCTGGATGTTTCCAGAAGCCTGCAGGGCTTTCCCAGGAAGGGCTGACGGCGGAACCCTTGTTGGGGCCGGGCTGTGCATGCAGGGCGCGGGCGTCTGCTTGTCGTGGTTGGAAACCCTGTGACTGCTCCAGCTGCAGACTGCCCTGCCAATGCTCCTTCCTCAGCTGTCTCAAGAAAAGGCTTTGGGATCAACGTTGGCATGATGGCCCCTGGCAGCTGGCTGCCAGTTGGTGGCATGCCATTCCCACCAGTCTCACTGAGCTTCTTGTGTGCAGTTTTCACTTTGGCCAGAGTGAGGGTATCGTTACTAACATGTGAGAAGTCTTCAGTCTGTCTTCAGCCTGTCCCAAACCAGGGGACGGTTTCCATAATTGACGTCACTGGGCCCCTGTAACTGGCCCAGTCCAAATGCCCCCCTCACACGGCTCCCTCCGTGCGGGCGTTCACAACACGCACACTCGTGCGCTGAAGGTCCCTGGGGTTCGCCCTGGCATGGGCCAGCTCCCTCCACTCCCATCTCCTGCCTGCCCCTCCCTGCCTTCTCCCCAGCCATGCCTGCCCTGAGTCCAGCATTCAGAAATGAGACCCCCACCAGCAACCAGCCAAACCAGGAGCCATCCTCACTTTGCTAATCTACGTCTGTCCCAAATGCAGAAGACTGGAAAAGGCCAAGTAAGAACCACTTAAACAGCAGGTATTCTAGAAGGGAAAAGTCTACCAGGCACAGTGGCTCATGCACTTTGGGAGGCCGAGGTGGGCGGATCACTGAGGACAGGGAGCTCCAGACCAGTCTAGCCAGCATAGTGAAACCCATCTCTACTAAAAATGCGCAAATGAGCCAGGTGCAGTGATGCACGCCTGTAGAACGAGCCTCTTGGGAGGCTGAGACATGAGAATCAGCCTCCCAAGTGGCTTGAGCCTGGAAAGCGGAAGTTGTAGTGAGCCGAGATCATGGCACTGCACTCCAGCCTGGGTGACAGAGCAAGACTATGTCTCAAAAAAAAGTTTGCTGGGAATTTACTCTAGAAAGAAGTTATTTAAAGTTTCATATTCAAGAAACTTAGGTAATCATCTACGGCCACACTACCCTGAACACATCCCGAGTCTCTGATCTGGGCAGACAAGCAGGGCCTGGGTAGGACTTGGATTGGAGGCTGCCTGGGAATACCAAGGGCTGTAGACTTGAAAAACAAGAATACAGGTTGTCATTGCCGTGTGCTCTTAAAGAATGAGTCACACACTGAGTTTGTGGCTTAACTTTTCAAAATCCTTGACTTCAAATCTGACTTAAGCAGCATCATCAGGTTTTCTTTTTGGTTTTTTTTTTTTTTTTTTTGCATAAGCATTTGAAGACTTCTGGGTCACTGGTTTCTTGTGATGCATTGAGAACTGCTCACGGTCTCCCTTCCCCTTCCCCCTTTAGACCTGGCAGTCTGTCCAGATCTTCATGTGAGTGGGACTCAGGTCTAGGACGTGAGCGACGGGAGTAGCCGTGGGCTGGGTGGGGGTCAGGGCCAGCTGATATGGGGTCATTCCACATTGTGATGAGCTTTGCCGCCCAGCAACCCTGTGCCTGCTCTGAGCACTGCCTTGGTGCCAGGCGTGCTGGCCCCGCTCCCACCTCCAAGCTTTCCCACTTTACAGAGGAGCCGGGGCCCCAAGCAAAACAAAGGCTCAGCCCTGCAGCGCCGCCCCGCCCCGAAAGGCCCCACGTGGGACTGTGGCGTGGGCGCCCCGTGCAGCTGACTTAAGAGCATCCCGGACTCCCTCCTCGAGAGCCTTGCTCCTGTCTGAGGTCAAGCGTGAGCGTGCCTGGTATTTGTTTTTGAAGTTGGCGCAGCCCTGGCTTATCAAACTGTTCCTAGACAATGGCGTTTGGTTGCTGTGGCTGTTGTCTCCACAGCCATTGGTCAGTCTTGCCGTCCTGGTCAGGGATTCGGAGAGGGCCCAGGCTGCTGGCGGAAGTCCTCTGAGCAGGCAGCTGGTGCGACGCAGGCAGAGGTGTCAACCATGGGGAGACAGGACCCTGTGCAAAGGGTTCTGGTGGCACCATCGTTGCTCACACTGCACAAGTTTCCTTTTTTTTTCTTTTTAGATGATGTCTCGCTCTGTTGCCCAGGCTGGAGTGCAGTGGCGTGATCTCGGCTCCCTGCAAGTTCTGCCTCCCAGGTTCAAGCGATTCTCCTGCCTCAGCCTCCCGAGTAGCTGCGATTACAGGCGCCCGCCACGCCTGGCTAATTTTTGTATTTTTAGTAGAGACGGGGTTTCACCGTGTTGGTCCGGCTGGTCTTGAACTTCCGACCTCGTGATCTGCCCACTTTGGCCTCCCAAAGTGCTGGGATTACAGGTTTGAACCACCTGTGCCCGGCCGAAGTTTCCTGTTTTTAACACAGTCACTAGTCCTTTTAAGAAAAACAGTAAAATTTTATTATGCAATCATTTCCAAAGTAGACAGAGAAATAGATCAGATATCCCAATTGTATCAACTACAGAAAATAGTCACAACCACTTCATAGAAATTGTAGTTTTTCCTAAATTAACATAATATCTGGGTACACACAACATGTTTAAATATTTTAATCCCCGGCCGGGTGTGGTAGCTCACGCCTGTAATCCCAGCACTTTGGGAGGCCAAGGCAGGCAGATCACGAGGTCAGGAGTTCGAGACCAGCCTGGCCAACGTGGTGAAACCCCCGTCTCTACTAAAAATACAAAAATTAGCCGGGTGTGGTGGTGGGCGCCTGTAATCCCAGCTACTTGGGAGGCTGAGACAGGAGAATCACTTGAACCCAGGAGGCCAGAGGTTGCAGTGAGCCAGGATCCCGCCACTGCACTCCAGCTTGGACAACAAGAGTGAAACTCCATTTCAAAAAAAAAAAAAAATTGCTTTGTCTCCCTTGGTTGCCCAGGCTGGAGGGTAGTGACACAAATCACAGCTCACCGCAGCTTCCAACTCCTGGGCCCAAGTGATCCACCCACCTCAGCCTCCCAAGTAGCTGGGACTATAGATGCCCACCACCACGCCCAGCTAACTTTTTTATTTTTAGTAGAGACAGGGTCTCGCTATGTTGCCTTGTCCAGGCTGGTCTTAAAACTCCTGGGCTCAAGAGATCCTCCCACCTTGGCCTCCTGAGTAGCTGGGAATACAGGTGTGAGCCACTGTGCCCATCCAGAAAATCTTTAATTGACAAATATTTAAATGACAAGAGGGTTTTAAGAAATTAAAAGGATGTATGAGGTGAAGTGAGTTGTGAACAGAACCTGGGTGCCCTCCTCATCCGTGTGCCTCAGTCACCCTCATGCCTGACTGGTTTTGCCAACGGAGCATGGACCCTTGGTACAGGTCAGCCGCGGCTGCGCACGTGGTGGTCTGCGTCAGGCCTCGTTCAGGTCCCCACAACAGGCCTGACTTCTGCATGAAAGGTCTTCGCCTTAAACCCCACGCCATCCTGGGGGTTCCTGGTCAGGTATGAAACCCTGCAGAGAAGTCAGGCTGTCTGATCCCAACTCTCCCCTTCTCAGCCTGGCCACAAGTCACTCCCCAGAGGCAGCATTGTTTCTACTTTTCCACCTGTCTCCTCGGGAACAAAACGTAAGTGCGTCCGGCCTGTGCAGGGAGGACAGAGGGAAGGAGAGGCCGGAGCCCTGCGGTGCCCTCACGACCGGGTGATCTTGTCGGGAGGCATGAACCCCGTGTCCCCGAGGGTCCTGAGCGCAACTCGGCCATTGGGTCGGATCACCAGGTGGGTGATGCTGCCGTTGTTAAGGGACAGCCGGAGCCAGCCTTCGGGAGGGAACTGCAGCGCTCTGGGGAGAGAGGGGGAGAAAAAGAGAGAGAGAGCAAGTTAGAGCCGGGGGCTCTGTCCTTAAAACAGGCTGGGCTGGGCTAGGCCGGGCGCGGTGGCTCACACCTGTAACCTCAGCATTTTGGGAGGCTGAGACGGGCAGATCAGGAGGTCAGGAGATCGAGACCATACTGGCCAACACAGTGAAACCCCGTCTCTACTAAAAACACAAAACATTGGCCATCCGTGGTGGTGGACGCCTGTAGTAGTCCCAGCTACTCAGGAGGCTGAGGAAGAAGGAGAATGGCATGAACCCAGGAGACAGAGCTTGCAGTGAGCCAAGATCACGCCATTGCACTCCAGCTTGGGCAACACAGCGAGACTCTGTCTCAATCAATCAATCAATCAATCAATCAATCAATAAATGGGCTGGGCCAGAGCCAGGGGACTATGTTCTTAAAACGGGCTGGGGCGGGGGGGGGGTCTGTCCTTAAAAGAGGCTGGGCCAGGGGGCTCTGTTTTACAGACGGGGGCTGAGCCCCTCAGAGGTCTCAGAGCAGCCTCAGGGCTGGGTACACATAAGCCGAGCTGCTCCTATCTTCAATCGGGGCTTCTCGGGGAGGATCTGGCTGGGATCGACGTGAATCGAGCCATCACACTTGGGGACCTGCCCTCTTTAGGACAGGGGCCCAACCCCAACTCAAGATTTGCACAAATCAGAAAAACGCTGACTTCTTACGAGTAAACACAATTTAATTTCTGCTTTTCCCGTATAAAAAAAACACAGGGAGCAGCCAGTTAGTGGAACAGGTCCCTTTCTGGAAATGCGAAGAACGGAGATGAGATCCATCCGCCGTGGCATCTTCATGCACTTCTTAGGCACAATTCGCATTTGCGGAAAAGCCTGGTGTTGCCATCACCGCCTCTGAGCCACCCACGCGGGTGGCATGGCCACCCTCAGGCTGCTTCCCAAGCCTCCTCAGGGCTGCCCTGCGGCGCCGGCCGGAACAGCACCATGCTTTTCTCTAGGTGTGAAATTATTTTGGCCACAACCAGCACGGTGGCTGCCTACCTGCACACGATGTAGCGGATGACGTTGGCGTGACAAATAAAGATCTCATAACTGTCCTCCTCCTGCCTGGCATCTGCGCGATGTATGTAGTTCCGGAAGGCGGCCTCGATCCGGGCTCCGTCTTCGTAATACTGCTGGGGGCAGAGTGAGGAACAGTCAGTGTGGAAGTCCACGGGCAAGGTGGGCATCAGGAGGACAGACCCTATCGCTGCCTGGGGAAGCCCGTGGGACGGCTGGACATGTGGTGGACGGTGAGCCCCGCAGGGCTGCTTTGCCCAGGGAAGGCAGGGGGTGACACAGCTGCTCCCTGGGGGGGGTTTTACCACAGCTTCTGGTTTCCAGTGAGACACAGGCGGGTCTGGCTCGATGGGGGCGCCTTCCCGCAGCAGGTCTGTGCTGACTTTGCAGACGCCTGGGGAGAAGCACAGTGAAGCCCTGGGTGCGGCGGCCCTGCCGGCGGAGATGCTGTGACCTCCCAGTGGCCAGGAGCTCAGGCCGGGGCCCTGCCACGAGCCGTCCACTGCTGCAAGCATGGAGGCCCCGTGCCCAGCACTTACCTGGCAGGTGCCGGCTGATGATATCAGTGGTCTCTATGGCGCGGGTCATAGAGGAATGGACGATTTTATTAAACTTCAACCCCAAGCTTGCGAGGCGGAGCCCAGTGAGTTCAGCCTGCTCCCGACCTGGAGGGTGACACACACAGTGCCGCACCCGCATCCCCTCCTCCGCCCGCAAACGCGCCCTCCTCCACCCACAAGCACGAGCCCGCATCAGTCAGCAAGTGCATCCCATGGCTCCTGCCCTCCCTAGGCTTGGGCCTGAGGGGCTGGCACTCAACTGTCTTCACCCCCATACAGGAAAAAAAAAAAGCATCCGATTCCATCAATGGCAGGAAAACGGACAGTGGCTGGTGGTTTCTGAGTCCTCTCCTCACCCTCACTTAACTATGCCCAAAACCTGAGCCTCAGGGTCCACCAGGCACACGCCATGACGGAGGCCAACAGAGCAGGACCTGAACATCCCGAGCTGCTACATGGGGGCCGGACACCAGTGCAGGCACCTTTTCTCTTGTGAGCTTTGGCATCCAGGTGAAAAGGCCCTCGGGAAGGCCGAGTCCACTGGATGCAGCCACAGCTGCGTCTGTCACTCCACTTTCTATACAAGCAGCCGCGACAGTTCTGGGGGCTGAGGGAGCATCTGTGGAGGACAGCCCTGCACATTTTTACCATCTGAACTTTTAATATGTGCATGAACAGACACTATCCCATTTAAAGAACTTTTCAAAGTGTAAACTCTACCTTAGCCTATCCCACATTTCCTTCTCTAGGCATCTCTCCTGCAGATCCACCTGCACAGGAACACAAGGACAGGGTGGAAGGACCCTTCTGGGCGCTGTCTATGCAGCGTCTGCCAGTGGGGACAGGCGGGATCGTGTCCTGCCTGTTGACCAGGGCATTGAGAGACAGATGCCAGGCTGAGCGCAGTGGCTCACACCTGTCATCCCAGCACTTTGGGAGGCCAAGGCGGGCGGATCACAAGGTCAGGAGTTTGAGACCAGCCTGGCCAATATGGTGAAACCCTGTCTCTACTAAAAATACAAAAAAAAAAAAAAAAAAAAAAAAAAAAAGGCCACCTGTGGTGGTGGGCACCTGTAATCCCAGCTACTTGGGAGGCTGAGGCAGGAGAATCGCTTGAACCCATGCAGTGGGCCATGATCACATCTGCACTCCAGCCTGGGCAACAAAGCAGGACTCTCTCTGAAGAAGAAGAAAAAAAAAAAAAAAAAAGCAGACGCCAGGCAGCAGGCCTGTGAGTGCAGAAGAGAAGGGTCTTTGGCAGCAGGTCCAGGTGAGCAGCTGAGGGCACAAGCTATGCGGCTTTCCAAGGCGTCGAGCAGGCACAAAACCCCTGCTAGAATATGCACCGAATTTGGTCTCATGCAAACAAGATAGGTCCAACATTTGCTAAAAGGTAAGGACTTTTTTTTTTTTTTTTGAGATGGAATCTTGCTCCGTCACCTAGGCTAGAGTGCAGTGGTGCAATCTTGGCTCACTGGAACCTCCACCTCCCAGGGTCAAGCAATTCTGCCTCAGCCTCCTGAGTAGCTGGGATTACGGCTGCCTGCCACCACACCTGGCTAATTTTTGTATGTTTACAGGAGACGAGGTTTCGCCGTGTTGGCCAGGCTGGTCTCGAACTCCTGACCTCGGGTGATCCGCCTGCCTTGGCCTCCCAAAGTGTTGGGATTACAGGTGTGAGCCACCACGCCTGGCCAAGGTAAAGACGTTTTTAAAAGCTTGTCTTCTTCCCAAGTTCAGCAGACAGTTACTGGTAATGTCAATGTGTGATTCAGGGGTGATGGCCTCAGACATGGGCCCCAGGAGACCCAGTGCCCCAAACACTTTCAAGAAAGCTGACTGAAGGGGTCTGCAGAGGAGCTGCATCCAGTCACGTAACCAAGGCACCAGCAGAGGATATGCACCTGTCACATCCCCAAGGGCGTCCCCGGAGGGTCTGACCCCGTCACACACCCAGGGGGTCGCAGAGGGTCTGACTTGCCACATACCCAGCGGGGTCAGAGTGCGGTCCTTCTCCAGGGAGCCATCCACATGGTACTGGGAGTGCCTGATGAGGAAGATGTGCCGTGTGGCCTTGGCTTTGTAGTGGTCCAGCTTGGACGCCAGCTCTTCTTCCCCAGATTCCACATTCCTCTTCCGCAGGTTGATCAGAGACAGCGGTTCTCGCCTGATGTTGAAATACAAGATAGGTCCTGGTGACCTCTGTTCCCAAGTTTGAGTTTTTCTGACAAGATGTTCTTTCCAGATTGTCAGACTATTTGGGAAGAGCATGGAGAGAAGACAAGGACCTCGGCAGAGCCTGGGGAGGCCTCTCTGAGCATACCGCTACTCTCCCTCCCACAAAGCTAGTTCCAGGCCTGTTCTGCGTTATGTGCTGAAAAGCACAACAGATAAGCAAAGCCCTGTGCATCTAATAAGGAGAGGCAGAAGACAGACCACCCAGAATGCACCTGTGGGTACGGAAAACGCCAGGCTAGGAAGGAGGACATTGGCTATGCGTGGGCAGGTGGGAAGTGTCCGCGGGACCAGGACAGCCTCCCTGACCATGATGCTTCAGCAGAGCCTAGAACTGCAATGCCCAACAGCAGCCACCAGCTATGAGGATGTTTCAATTAAAAATTTAAGCAAAATTAAATAAAATGAAAACATCATGTCCTCAGTCATACTAAGCACATTTTAGACCCTCAGGACCGGGTGCAGTGGCTCACACCTGTAATCCCAGCATTTGGGAGGCTGAGGCGGGCAGATCAACTGAGGTCAGGAGTTCGAGACTAGCCTGGCCTACATGGCAAAATCCCATCTCTACTAAAAATGGAAAAAATCAGCCGGGCTTGGTGGCACAGACCTGAAATCCCAGCTACTTGGGAGGCTGAGGCAGGAGAATCGCTTGAACCCGGGAGGCGGAGGGTGCAAAGAGCTGAGATTGCACCACTGCATTCCAGCCTGGGCGACGCAGCCAGACTCCACGTCAGAAAATAAACAAACACTCAGCAGCCACATGGGATAGTGACTGTCACATCAGATAGCGAGGAAGAAACCATTCCCATTATGAAGTCCTGTTCCAGAGCTGCTGGAATCTGAAAAAGAGCAGATCCCAGCATTTTGGGAGGTCAGATCACTGAAGCCCAGGAGTTCAAGACCAGCCTGGGCAACATAGGGGTGCCCTGTCTCTACAAAAATATTAAATTAAAAAGTTAGCTGGGCAAGGTGGTCCGCAGCTGTAGTCCCAGCTGCTCAGGAGGCTGAGGTGGGAGGATCACTTGAGCCTGGGAGGGAGCCATGATCTTGCCACTGCAGTGCACTGTGCTCCAGCCTGGGCAACAGAGCGAGACCCTGTCTGAAGAGCAACAAAAAAAGTTCAACAGGGCAGAGCTGGGAATAGCAAAAGTGGAACCTGCTGGTATTTACTCAGAGACAGTGGCAGAAAAGGAAGTTGTGGAAGGGCACCGTCGTGACTCAAGGGCTCTGTTCAGGCTGCGCTGACCTGGGGGCCTGTCATAAACCAGGCCAAGACTCAAATTGGCAGGTATGGGGGAGTCAGGGTGAGCCAGAGAAAATATTTGGGAGCCATAGGCACAGAGACAGGAAGCCATGCACTGCATGAGACCTCCAGGAAGAAGCTGGAGATTTCACCAGATGAGGCTCTGGAACTTTACAGCATGGACACATGAGACTCAAGAGGAAACATGCTGTCTTCTAGCACCTTCCTGCAGTTGCTCATGCCTTCTGTCTGTATGAGCCTTTCCCAGCCCACAAGGCCCAATTCACTTCTCCCCAGACATGGCAAGCAAATACAGAACACCTGCTTAAAAGAGAAAGGCTGGGCTCAGTTCCCGGTTCTACTTCAAGTTTTTTTGTTTTTTTTTTGTTTTTTTTTTTGTTTTTTTTTTTTTTTGAGGCGGAGTCTCGCTCTGTCGCCCGGACTGGAGTGCAGTGGCCAGATCTCAGCTCACTGCAAGCTCCGCCTCCCGGGTTTACGCCATGCTCCTGCCTCAGCCTCCTGAGTAGCTGGGACTACAGGCGCCCGCCACCTCGCCCGGCTAGTTTTTGTATTTTTTTTTTTTTTAGTAGAGACGGGGTTTCACCGTGTTAGCCAGGATGGTCTCGATCTCCTGACCTCGTGATCCGCCCGTCTCGGCCTCCCAAAGTGCTGGGATTACAGGCTGTTTTTTTTTTTGAGACAGAGTCTCACTCTGTCGCCCAGGCTGGAGTGCAGTGGCACAATCTGGGCTCACTGCAGCCTCCACCTCCTGGATTCAAGTGATTCTCCTGCCTCAGCCTCCTGAGCAGCTGGGACTACAGGTGTGTGCCACCATGCCTGGTTAATTTTTTTGTATTTTTAGTAAAGACAGACTTTACTAAAAGACTTTCACCATGTTGGCCAGGGTGGTCTTGAACTCCTGACCTCAAGTGATCCGCCTACCTCAGCCTCTCAAAGTGCTGGGATTACAGGTGTGAGCCACTGCACCCAACCTATTTCAAGTTCTTTAACCTTAGATTAATCTCTTTCCTTAAAAAGGCCTAAGAAATTCAGAATATTTTACTGATTTTTAAAAAAGAATTTAATGGGCTGGGCATGGTGGCTCATGCCTGTAATCCCAGCACTTTCAGAGGCCGAGGTGGGTGGATCCCCTGAGGTCGGGATTTCAAGACCAACCTGACCGACATGGAGAAACCCCGTCTCTACTAAAAACACAAAATTAGCTGGCGTGGTGGTGCATGCCTGTAATCCCAGCTACTCGGGAGGCTGAGCCAGGAGAATCGCTTGAACCCGGGAGGTGGAGGTTGCAGTGAGCCGAGATTGCGCCATTGCACTCTAGCCTGGGAAACAAGAGCGAAAATCCATCTCAAACAGAAAAGAAGAAAAGACAGAAAAGAATACAACTCCCATCTAATCATGAGAAAATCTTCAGACAAATCTCAGTTGAGGAACCTTCTATAAAACCCCTGACCAGGACGCCTCAAACAGTGATGATCATCGAAACAAGTCTGAGAAATTGTCACCGCCAAAACGTGCCTGAGGAGGCATGAAGACTGCTTGTCGTGTGGGATCCTAGAACAGAACAGCAGGTAAAAGCTGAGGAAATCTCAGTGAAGCATGAACCTTAGTAATAATGTATGGGTTACGACTCGTTAATTTTGATATATACACCACGCTTAGTGTATGATGCTAATAATAGAGGAAATAAGGTTAACAAAAGAAAAAAATTAATATAAAGTACTTAACACAACCACAGTAGTATAATTCTGTGCCCTCTTCTCAGAGTACTGAGTATAAGGAGCAGTTAGGACTGGGCAAACCATCCTTGCCTCGAGAGCAGTCCTGGCCGACAGAAACAGAATGCCAGCAACATGTGAAAATTATACATTTTCTAACAGCAACATTAAAAAGAAACAGGTGAATTTCGATCATACTTTTAATTCAATATGCTAAAAATACTATTTCAACACATAACCAATGTTAAAAACCTGCACTATTTTTTTTTTTCCTTTGAGACAGGCTCTGTTGCTTAGGCTGGAGTGAAGTGGCGGGATCTCGGCTCACACTGCAGCCTGGGACCCCTGGACTCAAGGGATCCTCCTGCCTCAGCCTCCCGAGTAGCTGGGACCACAGGCGCGCGCCACCTCGCTCGGCTAACTTATTTTGTATTTTTTGTAGAGATGGGGGTCTCCCTATGTTGCCCAGGCCGGTTTCAACTTCCTGGGCTCAAGCGATGCTCCGGCCTCGGCCTCCCAAACGCCCGGATTACAAGCGTGAGCTACCGCACCCGGCCCTGCTTAAGTTTAAATTGACGTAAACTAAGCATTCCCTTCAGGAATCACAAGGGCCATATTTCAAACGCTCATTAACCGCACGCGGCTCACGGGCGCGCTCCTGCAAACGCCCCTGGAGGATGCCCGGCTTCCACCCCAGCCTCGCCCCGGCCCGCGCTCCGGCGACGGCACCCACGGCGGACTCGCAGGGGCGGAGAGAAGGGCAACGAGTAGGCGGAGCTCGGCCCACAGAAGCCGGCGGGAAGGGCGCGCCGCCCCCAGAGCCCTCAGCGCAGAGCGGCCCCGGAAGGCGGTTCCTTCGCCGGGGGAAGCGGACGGCGACCCCAGATGCCGACTCGATTGCAACCTTGAACCTGGTCCCGATCCCGACCCTGGTCCTGGTCCCGATCCCGATCCCAACGGCAACACCAGCCCTGACCCCCATCCCGACCCCAGCCCCGAGCGCACCTGTCCCAGTTGGGGTCCCAGACGCCAGGGCCCGGCCGCGCGCCCCCCGCCCAGGCCGGCGGCTCAGCCGGGCGTGGCTCCGCGTCCCCGCCCGCGCGCGGCTTCCCTACAGCCACGGCCGAGAAGAGCACGGCGGCCGAGCCCCCGGCCAGCCCGCAGGCCGCCAGCTGCAGCGCCTGCCGGAACGCCATGCCGCCCGCTCCCGCGCCGGCCCGCGCAGGCGCCCACGGCCCCGACGGCGCTCCGCGAGGGACACACTTCCCCGGGCAGCCGCTTCCGGGAGGCGGGGGCGGAAGTCCCGCCTCCTGGGGCGCGGCGGGGCGCGGGGCAGCCTTCAGCTAAGGGGTGTTTTCGCGGAGCCGCCCGCCCCGTCACTCTTCCGTCCCGTCACTGGTGCTCGCGAACGCCGGTTCGCGCAGGTGCGGGCGGGGCTGTAGGGACGCTGGGAGGGCGGCGCGGTGCTTTCCAGAAGGTTCCGCACCGGAAGCGCCTGCCCAGGCCCAGGGCTGGGTGAGGGGCGGAGACGCGGAGGAGAACTTAGGGCCCTGGGTTACGGGAGCTGGGGAACCGCGGCGGATTTGTTTAAATGATATGTTTTTGGTGGCAGAACCCGAAATAAATTTTTCCGTCGGCGCCGTTCCTGCGTGTGCGGTTGAAGCGGCATGAAGTGCGTTCAGGTTCGGCCGGGCTGTTACTTCTGGTCCCGGCCTCTCCTGCGGGGCAGTCCCTCTGTGGCCGGCGCGTTTCGCTTAGCAGGGTCCTCAGAGGGACCGCGTTAGAGCCTGGGTTTCCTTCCAGGGGGACGAGCGCTCCCTGTGTCGACCGACCCCACCGCTTACCCATTGCTGGACGCTTGCCCTGTCTCAAAAAAAAATAAATAATATAAAAAAAGGAAAATTGGGCCAGGCGCAGTGGCTCACGCCTGTAATCCCAGCACTTTGGGAGGCCAAGGTGGGTGGATCACCTGAGGTCAGGAGTTCGAGACCAGCCTGACCAACATGGTGAAACTCCCTCACTACTGAAAATACAAAAAAATTAGCCTGGCATGGTGGTGTGCGCCTGTATTCCCCGCTACTCAGGAGCCTGAGGTAGGATAATCGCTTGAACCCGGGAGGCAGAGGTTGCAGTGAGCCAGGATCGTGCCTCTGTACTCCAGTCTGGGTGACAGAGCGAGACTCTGTCTGAAAAAAAACAAAAAAATTGGCCAGGTTCAGTGGTTCATGTCTGTAATCCCAGCACTTTGGGAAGCCGAGGCGGGTGGATCACCCGAGGTCAGGAATTTGAAACCAGCCTGGCCAACATGGTGAAACCCCGTCTCTACTAAAAATACAAAAATTAGCCAGGCGTGGTGGTACACGCCTGTAATCCCAACTACCCAGGAGGCTGAGGCAGGAGAATCTCTGGAACTGGAGAGGCAGAGGCTGCAGTGAGCTGAGATCGCACCACTTGCACTCCAGCTAAAAAATAAAAAACAAAATGGAAAATCCACAAGGACATAGTTGAGTCCATAAGAAGAAACGACAGGGCCAGGCGCGGTGGCTCACGCCTGTAATCTCCGCACTTTGGGAGGCCGAGGCGGGTGGATCACGAGGTCAGGAGATCGAGACCATCCTGGCTAACGGTGAAACCCCGTCTCTACTAAAAATACAAAAAAATTAGCCAGGAGAGGTGGCGGGCGCCTGTAGTCCCAGCTACCGGGAGGCTGAGGCAGGAGAATGGCGTGAACCTGAGAGGCGGAGCTTGCAGTGAGCCAAGATCAGACCACTGCACTCCAGCCTGGGCGACAGAGCAAGGCTCCGTCTCAAAAATAAATAAAATAAATAAATAATTTTTAAAAAAAGGGCCGGGCGCGGTGGCTCAAGCCTGTAATCCCAGCACTTTGGGAGGCCGAGACGGGTGGATCACGAGGTCAGGAGATCGAGACCACCCTGGCTAACTCGGTGAAACCCCGTCTCTACTAAAAAATACAAAAAACTAGCTGGGCGAGGTGGCGGGCGCCTGTAGTCCCAGCTACTTGGGAGGCTGACGCAGGAGAATGGCGTAAACCTGGGAGGCGGAGGTTGCAGTGAGCTGAGATCCGGCCACTGCACTCCAGCCTGGGCGACAGAGTGAGACTCCGTCTCAAAAAAAAAAAAAAAAAAGAAATGACAGCAGATAAATCAGTTAACAAAAGTTTGAAAACTGGAAATCAGATCTTTATCAACCTGAGAAAATGGAACACCAGTGCCTATTTAGAAGGAAACCAAGAAGCAAGTTCATTTAATCCAGTGAGTCTGGAAGAGTCTGGGAGTTGGCAGCGCTAGCCTCCTGTCTGAGAGCTGTGGGACTGAAAGCAGGAGCATTTAGAGGAAAAGGTTGCCTTCCACATTTCCTTTCTCACGCATATGTTCAGGGGATTAGCTCACTTTCATCACCGTGGAGCACTAAGAGAAAGGCCATTCCAGGGGACTTGAACAGGAGGATTCTGGATTTGAGGACACCAAGCATAGCTCGGATCGGGATGCAGTAATAAAGACGGGATTATACGGAGTTCACATAAGGAAGAGTAGGACCTCTAATCCCTTTCATCCGGTTAGTCACAAGAATGTTGGCCACTAGGCTCATTCCATGCTCAGCTACCACCACCACCCTTCCTCCAATGCCCCGACAAGAACTAAAGGATTCCTGTGTGAAAACTGACCAGCCCAAGAAAAAAAATTTTTTTTTTTAATGTATTTTTTTACGCCAGGAGCAGTGGCTCATGCCTGTTATCCCAGCACTTTGAGAGGCTGAGGCAGGCTGATCACTTGAGGTCAGGAGTTGGAGACCAGCCTGGCCAACACAGTGAAACCCCATCTCTACTAAAAATACAAAAAATTAGGGTATAGTGGCGCACACTGGTAATCCCAGCTACTCAGGAGGCTGAGCCAGGAGAATCGCTTGAAAACGGGATGCTGCAGTAAGCCGAGATTGTGCCACTGCACTCCAGCCTGGGCAACAGAGTGAGACTCTGTCTCAAAAAAAAAAAAAAAAAAAAAAATGGGCTGGGCCACAGTGGCTCACGCCTGTAATCCCAGCACTTTGGAAGGCCGAGGTGGGCAAATCACGAGGTCAGGAGTTCGAGACCAGCCTGGCCAACATGGTGAAACCCCATCTCTACTAAAAATAGAAAAAATGAGCTGGGTGTGATGGTGGGTGCCTGTAATCCCACACTTGGGAGGCTGAGGCAGGAGAATCACTTAAACCCAGGAGGCGGAGGTTGCAGTGAGCTGAGATTGTGTCACTGCACTCTAGCCCAGGCAACAGTGCGAGACTCTGTCTGGAAAAAAAAAAAAAAAGTTTTTTTTACTGTTTTTTTTTTTTTTTCTTAAGAGACAGGGTCTCACTCTGCTGCCCAGGCTGGAGTGCAATGGTGCAATCACAGCTCACTGCAGCCTCCAACTCCTGGGCTCAAGTGATTCCCCTGCCTCAGCCTCCAGAGTAACTGGAACTACAGGCATGTGCCACCATACTCCACTAATTTCTGTATTTTCTGTAGAGACATGGGTTTGTGTTGCCCAGTAAAAAAGAGAGACCTTGAACTCCTGGGCTCAAGTGATCCTCCCACCTTGGCCTCCCAAAGTGCTGGGATTACAGGCATGAGCCACTGCACCCGGCCTTACACCCCACTTTTTGATAACGTGCAATCCGCAACAAAAGTGGGTCTCTGCTTGCTTGGCCTACAGTGAAGGCACCATTTAACATGTGCAGCCCACACTAAGCTTCCAAAGAATGTCTTAGTAGCACAGATTCTTAAAAATTAATGAACCACCAAGGATCAACAGACATTTGAGGAAATCCTAGTCAAGAAAGATAGAGCCGGGCATAGTGGTACACCCGCGTAGTCCCAGCTGCTGGGGAGGCTGAGGTGAGAGAATTGCTTGAGCCCAGGAGTTCGGGGCTGTAGTGTGCTTTGCTAGTTGGATATCCACGCTTAATGCACCACTGTGGTGATGTCCTGGGAGAAGCAGAGCACTAGGTTGCCTAAGGAGGAGTGAATCAGCCCAGGTGGAAATGGAGCAGGTCAGAACTCCCATGCTGATGAGTGAGATCTGTGAATAGCTACTGCAGTTCAGCCTGGGTAACAGGGCAAGACCCTGTCTCTAAAAAGAAAAAAAGACCAAGGCCGGGTGCGGTGGCTCACGCCTGTAATCTCAGCACTTTGGGCGGCCAAGGCGGGCGGATCACGAGGTCAGGAGATCGAGACCACGGTGAAACCCCGTCTCTACTAAAAATACAAAAAATTAGCTGGGTGTGGTGGTGGGCGCCTGTAGTCCCAGCTACTCAGGAGGCTGAGGCAGGAGAATGGTGTGAGTGAACCCGGGAGGCGGAGCTTGCAGTGAGTCGAGATCACGCCACTGCACTCCAGCCTGGGTGACAGAGCAAGACTCCGTCTCAAAACAAAAAAGAAAAGAAAAAAGAAAGAAAAAGGAGACCAAAACAAATGAATAAACAGAAAAAAACTAACTCAGAAACAGCATATGAGATACAAGATTTCCAAATTTAGGTAGCTAAGATCTTAAAGGATATTATGCTTATGAAACAATGGAATACTACCAAGGAGGAGTG
Organism: Rhinopithecus roxellana; assembly: GCF_007565055.1. Classification (NCBI taxonomy): domain Eukaryota; kingdom Metazoa; phylum Chordata; class Mammalia; order Primates; family Cercopithecidae; genus Rhinopithecus; species Rhinopithecus roxellana. The sequence continues at coordinate 102,493,101 of NC_044558.1, forward strand.
GTCTCAGAATGAGAAAAACAGCTGGGAAGGGATGCTTGGAAATGAAGAATAGAGGAACACAGAAGGCCGGGCACGGTGGCTCACACCTGTAATCCCAGCACTTTGAGAGGCCAAGGCAGGCCATCACCTGAGGTGAGTAGTTCGAGACCAGGCTGGCCAACATGGTGAAACCCCATCTCTACTAAAAAAAAATACAAAAATTCACTGGGTGTGGTGGCGGGCACCTGTAATCCCAGCTACTCAGGAGGCTGAGGCAGGAGAATCAGTTGAACCTGGGAACGGGGGGTTGCAGTGAGCTGAGATCGTGCCACTGCACTCCAGCAAAAGAAGAACACAGAAAAAAAATCAGCTGAAAGGTTGGGATATAAAACTGAGGTGATTAGGCTGGGCGCAGTGGCTCACGCCTGTAATCCCAGCACTTTGAGGGGCCAAGGCTGGCAGATCACCTGAGGTCAGGAGTTCAAGACCAGCCTGGCCACTGGCCAACATGGTGAAACCCCATCTATACTAAAAATACAAAACTCAGCCGGGCGGAGTAGTGCATGCCTGTAATCACAGCTACTTGGGTGAACCTGGGAGGCAGAGGCTGCAGTGAGTAGAAATAGCACCACTGCACTCCCGCCTGGGCGACAGAGCAAGACTGTCTCAAAAAAAAAAAAAAAAAAAAAAAGATTGTCCAGAAAATAAAAGGGAAAAAATCTAAATTGGAAAGGAAAAATAAAATTAGAACACCAATCCAGGAGACTTATGAAGATAATGAGAAAATTATCAAAGAAATGATGCAAGAAAGTTTCCAGGAATTTAAGGAAATATGTTTCCAGGTTGAAGAAACTTATCAAGTGTCTAATCTATCTAATGAATAAAAAGAACCAAGTGGAGACACATTATCCTGAAATTGCAGAACCCTGATGATACAGATGATCTTTTTTTTTTTTTTTAGGATACGGTCTCACCCATCCAAGCTGCAGTGCGGTGGTGCGATCACAGCTCACTGCAGTCTTGAATTCCTGGGCCCAAGGGATCTTGCCTCAGCCTCTTGAATAGCTGGGACACAGGTACACATCACCAAGTTCAGCAAATATTTTAAGTTTTTGTAGAGATGGGGTCTTGCTATGTTGCCCAGGCTGGTCTTGAAATCCTAGGCTCAAATGATCCTTTCGTCTTGACCTCCCAAAACGCCAGGATTACAGGCATGAGCCACCATGCTTCACAAGGGAGGGTGAGGCTGGTCTTGAGCTGTGATTTCATCACTGCACTCCAGCCTGTGTGACAGAGCAAGACCCTATCTCTAAAAAAAAAAAAAAAAAAAAAAAAAAGTTAAGCATAGGTCTTTAAAACTTGTAAGTGAAAAATGATATAGAACAGGTACGCTTGACTGAAAATTTAGGAGACAGTTTTAAATAATTGTGATTTAAACAATTAAAATTTTACAAACTTGGCTTTCATATATACATTCTGCCCTAATCCTCAACCAGCTTCAATTCAATTCAATTCACACCTGAGTGCCTATAGGAAGCCATACTTTGGACATGCACAGTAAGGGTCTTGCCTTCAAAGAGCACTCCTTACTGAGGGAGGTGACTGCTTTGGTTCCTGCAAGGACACACGTGTATACAAGGGAAGGCTCAGTGCTGCCTGGGAGAGCCATGCCAAACACATGCTGGGCCCCCAGCCGCTCTGAGCCCGTTGGTTTCTCACCGCAGACGATGCTGCCTTCCTCACTCCTGCCCACTGCTTTAGATACTGCGTGGGTGCTGGGGAAACATAAATGCAGGAGAGGCTGCTCTCAAGATGCCCACGCAGGCTGGCTGCAGCAACGGCCAAGGCAACAGGCCCAGAACATTCTTCCCACATGGCTGCCGGCTGCCTGAAGCCTGAGTGGAGGTTGCTGCACGCTGTGGACAGTGAGTGAGCAACTGTATCGTTTTGTCGGCTGCTTTTTCTACAAGTTACGTTAGACCTTTGGGAGAATCCTCCTCGAGACACCAGGGCCGGGCGTGGTGCGCTAAATGATGCGCCCACTGTGTGCTAACCGCTGGAATCCGTGGATCTGCTTCCTTACATGGCAAAAGGGACTTTGCAGACGTGATTAAGGACCTGGAGATGGGAGGAGTATTCAGGATTATCCAGGGGTTCCCAGAGTACTTGCAGCAGGCCTTAGGGAGGGAGGAGATGAGGGGGTGGAAGTGGAGGCTGGAGTGCTACTGGGCCATGAGACAAGGAATGCTGGGCCTCTAGAAGCTGGAAAGGGAAGGACATGGATTCTCCCCAGAGCCGGCTGTGGGAACACTGCGGCTGCGGGAACACTGCGGCTGCGGGAACACTGTGGCTGCGGGAACACTGTGGCTGCGGGAACACTGTGGCTGCGGGAACACTGTGGCTGCGGGAACACTGTGGCTGCGGGAACACTGTGGCTGCGGGAACACTGTGGCTGCGGGAACACTGTGGCTGCGGGAACACTGTGGCTGCCATCTCACTTTTTTAATTTAATTTTTTTTGAGATGGAGTCTTGCTCTGTTGCCCAGTGGCGTGATTTCAGCTCAATGTAACCTCCGCCTCCTGGATTCAAGCGATTCTCCTGCCTCAGCCTCCCCAGTAGCTGGGATTGCAGGCACCTGCTACCACGCCTGGCCAATTTTTTTTGTATTTTTAGTACAGACAGGGTTTCGCCATGTGGGCCAGGCTGGTCTCGAACTCCTGACCTCAAGTGATCTGCCAGCCTCGGCTTCCCAAAGTGCTGGGATTATAGGCCTGAACCACTGTGCCCAGCCTTTTTTTTTTTTTTTTTAAATAGAGACAGGGCTTCACTCTGTCACCCTAACTGGAGTGCAGTGACACAATCACAGCTCACTGCAGCCTCGACCTCCTGAACTCGAGCGATCCTCCTGCCTCAGCCTTTGAGTACACAGGTGCATGGCACCATGTCCAGCTAGTTATTTTTTAATTTTTTGTAGAAATGGGACCTCTCTGTGTTATCCAGGCTGGTCTCAAACTCCTCAAGTGATCCTCCTGCCTTGGCCTCCCAAAGTGCTGGGATTAGAGGTGTGAGCCACCGTGCCCAGCTGCCCTGATTTTAGCCCCAGGAAACCCGTCTTGGACTTCTGACCACCAGAACCAAAGCTCTAAGCCTGTTTTAAGCTGTTGAGTTTGTGGGAATTTGAGAGCAAAGTAGGGAATGAATATGCTGGGTGACAGCATGGCTAACATTCCCATCTCATAGACTGATCACTGTTGTGCCAGAGAGTAAGAGATGCCCACTGCTCTGCCCATTTCAAAGGAAAGACAGGCTGTTCCTCAGCACAGGGAAGAATGTGAATCCCTTGCCCCGGCCCCTTGCTTAGAAATCATGCTTACTTGCCTTGTGTTTCTCCAAGAAACCCGATCCTTGGTATCCCAGACAAGGTGAGATCTGTCATTGTCACAGCTGGCATTTATTTTCTGCCCTGAGGAAGTCAGATGAAGAGGTCACTCTGCCACACCCACTTCCCCACACACTTGGGGCAGGGCTCTGCTGTGCCGTGAGGCTTTGGTGGAAGCAGCTGCATCGGCTCCTCCACTCTCGGCTGAGCTGAGCTGGACCTGGGGCTCTGGACCATCTGAACTTGTACACGGCTTCTTTTCTATGCAAAGGGCAATGCTGTACGAGTCATATCTGGGCGTTGCAGGCGCTACATTCCTTAGGAAGTAAAGAAACCCTTTTCTCTGTCTCAAGAGACTGTTTTTGCTTCTTGAAGTCCTTCCATTACCATCTCATTTCAATAAAAAGGGTCAAGGGACAGCGTGCTTGGAGGGAAAGAAGTCCTAGGGTGACACGTGACGAATTCTGGTACTTGAACTCAGTGTAGTTTTATAGGCTTTCTTATGGATTCATTTTGTTCAAATATAATTAAAATATGATTTGTTGAAGGCACTCAGACCTACGTATAGGAAGAAGTGCTTTTCTTCCTCGAACTATTGCCAGATCATTTAACCACTCACAAATGCCTGTTTTCTGTGGGGCGCGGTGGTTCACGTCTGTAATCCCAGCACTTTGGGAGGCCGAGGCAGGCGGATCCCCAGGTCAGGAGGTTGAGACCATCCTGGCTAACACAATGAAACCCCGTCTCTACTAAAAATACAAAAAATTAGCCGGGCGTGGTGGCGGGCGCCTGTAGTCCCAGCTACTTGGGAGGCTGAGGCAGGAGAATGGCGTGAACATGGCAGGCGGAGCTTGCAGTGAGCCGAGATCATGCCACTGCACTCCAGCCTGGGCGACAGCGCGAGACTCCACCTCAAAAAAAAAAAGTCTGTTTTCTGATGACTGTTCAAGAGGGTGAAACTAAAAGCTGCCCGTCTCTGCTCTCCCCTGTGTGCCTGACAATACTTAGTAAAGAGGTGTTCAGCAAACTGACCAGATGCGGGCTGTGGTAAGCCATATAACATCATGTGATATCTTCTCCAGTGAATTCTCTTGACCTTGCCTTGCCGTGACACTCTGATGCCCTGTGATGAGGTGGTAAAGATGGTGGCTGAGGACCTGGCTGACTGCCTCTGAATCAGAACTCGTCTCTTGCTAGCTGAGGGGTCTTGCATTCCCCACATGTGGAGCAGAGAAAACAATGGCACCTCCCTCAGGGCTGCTGCAGGATGCATAATACCAACCCCGCACAGCTCTCAGAAGAGTTCTGGCACAAAGCAACCCCGAGCGGTGTCAGTACTGTGATCTCTGGATTCTAATCCAGAATCTGCTCTGAGATCCAGGTTCTTTATCCTCCGTCATGGCAGCGGGGTGGGACTCACTGGGAAGTGGCAAGTTAGAGGGACAGTCAGAATTGTCACCTTCTGCATCAATTGCAAGAGCATCTGTTACTTTTGCAAATGCCCTAAGCTTCCTTTGGGAACGGCCCCACCTTAAATATTCTGAACTGAAAGAGCAGTTCTTTGAAAACCCGTGGCAAGCAGGACATAAGCAGGCATTAGTGCTGCCGTCTTCACCGCCACATCCTTCACGGCACCCAGGAGCTGGAAACAGTCTAGCCACTGACGGACAGACGGACAGGCAAAATGCAGTCCACGCACACGGGAATGTTTCAGCCTTTTAAGTTTTACTCCTGACCTCATGTAATCTGCCTGCCTCGGCCTTGAAAAGTGCTGAGATTACAGGTGTGAGCCACTGTACCCAGCCCTATGTTTATTTTTTATTTTATTTATTTATTTTTTTGAGACAGTCTCACTCTGTCGCCCAGGCTGGGGTGCAGTGGCATGATCTTGGCTCACTGCAACCTCTGCCTTCCCAGTTCAAGTGATTCTTCCGCCTCGGCCTCCTCCCAAGTAGCTGGGATTACAGGCGTGCACTATCACACCCAGTTAATTTTTTTTTTTTTAAGACGGAGTCTCGCTCTGTCACCAGGCTGGAGCACAGTGGAGTGATCTTGGCTCACTGCAACCTCTGCCTCCCAGGTTCAAGCTGTTCTCCTGCCTCAGCCTCCCAAGTAGCTGTGATTAGAGGCACCCGCCACCCCGCCTGGCTAATTTTTTTATTTTTAGTAGAGACAAGGTTTCACCATGTTAGCCAGGATGGCCTCGATTTCTTGACCTCGTGATCTGCCTGCCTTGGCCTCCCAAAGTGCTGGGATTACAGGCGTGAGCCTCTGCGCCTGGCCGCTAATTTTTTATATTTTTGGTTGGTCTTGAACTCCTGACCTCAAGTGATCCGTCTGCCTCAGCCTTCCAAAGTGCTGGGATTACAGGGGTAAGCCACCGAGCCTGGCCTATTTTTATTTTTATTTTTTAAAGAATCTTAAGGACAATCAAAAGTCAGCCTTTTTTAAAAGGAAAGAGGGCCGGGTATGGTGGTTCATGACTGTAATTCCAGCACTTCAGGAGGCCAAGGCAGGCAAATCATGAGGTCAGGAGTTTGAGACCAGACTGGCCAACATGGCAAAACCCCTTCTCTACTAAAGACACAAAAAATTAGCCAGGCATGGTGGTGCACACCTGTAATCCTAGCTACTCGGGAGGCTGAGACAGGAGAAATCTCTTGAACCCAGGAGGCAGAGGTTGCAGTGAGCTGAGATTGCGCCATTGCACTCCAGCCTGGGTGACAGGGCGAGACTCCGTCTCAAAAAAAAAAAAAAAGGAAAGAGCCCCAGTGCAGGTGCTCCCACCTGTAATCCCAGGAGTTCAAAGACCAGCCTGGGCAATACAGGAAGACCCCATCTCTAAAAAAAAAAAAAAAAAAAAAAAAAACAGCCAGGTGTGGCTGGGTGTGATGGTGGGAACTTATAATCCTAGCTACTTGGGAGGCTGTAGCAGGAAGATGTCCCAGGGGTGTGTGTGTGTGTATTTTTTTTTTCTTGTAGAAATGAGGTCTCACTGTGTTCCCCAGGCTGGTCTCAAATTCCTGGCCTCAAGCAATCTTCCTGCCTCTGCCTCCCAAAGTACTGGGATGACAGGCATGAGCCCCCACGACCAGCTACATGGTAAATATTGTGTTTTATGTGTCGTACCACACACACGAAAATTAAAAAAAATCTGGCTATGCATTTCTTTTTTTTTTTTTTTGAGATGGAGTCTAGCTCTGTCGCCCAGGCTGGAGTGCAGTGGCGTGATCTCGGCTCACTGCAAGCTCTGCCTCCCGGGTTCAAGCCATTCTCCTGCCTCAGCCTGCGGAGCAGCTGGGACTACAGGCGCCCACCACCGCGCCCAGCTAATTTTTTGCATCTTTAGTAGAGACGGGGTTTCACTGTGGTCTTGATCTCCTGACCTCGTGATCCGCCCGCCTCGGCCTCCCAAAGTGCTGGGATTACAGGCGTGAGCCACCGCGCCCGGCCCTGGCTATGCATTTCTTTCAAAGCAACAGCAATTGTTCTGAGAGATGAAAGTCACCATTGAAGAACCTACATTATTGTTTATTGTGATCCTAATTCGGTCCACAGTAACAGTTGAAATTGCCTCTACTAAATGTTAAGTTTCTGGGGCAGCACCAGCTGAAGTCAGCGACTGCCTTTTAAACACAAGGTTCTGACATTGAGAGTCTGACACTGAGAGTCTGACATTGAGAGTCTGACATTGAGAGATCTGCTTCTCTATCCATCATTTTCGGGCGTCTTGAATCACCTGATTTAGAGGCAGTGACATCCTGACTGGGTTGGTTCTGCTCTCGCTGGGCGCGTGAGACCCCCAGACCCATGTCCACAGTGCATCTGATGTTCTTCCAGCGGTTGTCACTTCCCCAGGGAGGCCAGGTAGGCATACCAGAACAGAGCTGCCAGGTTGGCGAAGAGCACCCGGAACTGCCAAAAAGAACAGTCCGATAGACCACGGTCAGTGGGAGGCCGTGGCCAGTTATCCAGCCTCAGTCACCCAGTTCATTCGTTAACCCGTTTGAACGGGTTGTCGGCTGGTCCAACTACCCATCCATTACTGCATTTACTGAGCCTCTGTTGGTACCAAACGCTGTGCTAGGCCCCTAGCAGAGAGGAGTGGAGAAGAAAAATGGTCCCCTAGTTACAGTGTTCACAGGCGACAGCTGCCCAGGAATCCCAAAGCCAAGTCACGCTCCTTTTTTCCACTTCACTGCAGACCTTAGCTCCTGGTTCGGCCTCTCTCACTCCAGGACCAGCCATCACGCAGGTGGCTGCACGCTCCTCGGGGGACACAGCTGACGAACAGGGGAGGGGCCCCAGACCTTCCCTCCTCTCTAACCATCGCCATCCCACTGCCCTGCTTTGGTGACTCAGCAGCTTCACCCTTCCCCAGAATTCCCTGGCCTGGTGCTGAGTCTCTCCCTGGCATGTGGTGCTATGAAAGTAGCAGCCTGTCTGTCTGGTTCATCACCACGTCCCCGAGTCTCGCAGCACGGCACACAGCCACTGCTCAGGAAATGCTTGCTAAATGAATGCCGCTTCCTCACCCACCTGCACACACCTAGGATGGTGACTCTGCCCCCACGCTGCTCAGAGGCGTGGCTTCCTGGCTCTCCCCTCTTCCATCCCAGATCCTCCATGTTCCTGGCCAGTCTGTCTTCTCACCTGTCTCTACTTCCTTCTCTAAATTCCCGAGAACCGGTGGCCTATGGCTGTAGCTTTCTTAGCCTACTGTTCTCCAGTCACACTCCCTGGAAAATTCTTTATCCTTCCTGCCTTCTCACCTTCCCAGATGCTGACCACAGCTGGACAAGCCCCAGCCCCCTCTGCCCAGAAGTCTTTGTTTCTGCAGTCAGCATGCTCTCCCATCCTCCATGTGGCCAAACCTGGCCCTTCTGTATCCCCACAGTGCCCACCTAGCTTCCTCTCCCCTCAGTCCCAGCCCCTGGCCCTCCAGAGGAGAGGCACGTAGGGGCTTGAGGCAGGATGTCCCACTCTCCTCTCCGCTCAGCGTCCCTTTCTCTCTCCTCTCTCATCAGAGGGTGGGGCCTCTGTCCCAAGCACCACGGTGAGTGTGCGGGGGGCTCGCATCCACCTGTCTCCTTAGGGGACCCCACAGAGCCGCTCTTTCTGGACATGGGTGTTTGCCCATCCCACAAGCAGCTTCACGTCTGCACCCACCATGTCCGCATCTTTTTAGTGTCAGAACCCCCTCTGCCACCCAGCCTTCTTCCATCGCTTCACCTCACCTCCTCTCAAACTCTTTAAAATTCATTTTTATAAAATAGAGATGGGGTCTCACTATGTTGCCCAGACTGGTCTCAAACTCCTGGCTTCGAGTGATCCTTCTGCCTCGGCCTCTCAAAGTTCTGGGATTACAGGCATGAGCCACCATGCCTGGTCTCCACAAACTTTGAGATCATGTTCTAGACTTGTGATTTTTAAAATAATTCCCACCCACTCTTCAAAGCAATCTGGCTTCAGCCCCATGGAGCTGAAATTGCTCTGGGAAGGGCCACTGTTAAAGCCAAAGGAAAGTTTGTTTTTATTTTGCTTTAACTCCTGGCAACGTTGGCTAAGGGTGAACCGCCTCTTTGTCCTGTCTATGTGCCCCTGTTTTCCTGCTGCCTTCCTGATGTGTGTGTTTGTGGTGTGTGCAGCATGTGTGCACACTGGGCCGCCTCCCTCCTCTCCCTCAGGGGTCACCCTGGTCCTCTCCTCCCTCCTGGGCAGGGCTCAGAGCCGGTGCTAATGCAGGAAGGCTCTCTGCAGCTGAGATCCAGCCACTGCAGGCCTGTCCAGGTCCTCCCTAGCGGCAGCCTGGGCTGGGATGGTACCCACCTTTCCCAGAAGGGCCCTGCGTCTGGACTGTTTGCACCAACATCGCGGGCTCCACACAGCTGCTGTCTTTCTAGGGGTCTGGAGCTTTGGGGCAGCAGGCAGGGATGCCCGCCCACGAGTGCCAGGAAAACCCTGATGGGCGGCACACCTTGTGGGGGAGGGAAGCACGTGGCTGCTGCAGACTCTGCCAGGCCTCCTCCTGCAGCATCCTGGGGTGTCCTGCCATGCTGCAGGGGCTGCTGCACCCCATCCTCCCAGTGTGGGAGTGGTCCTGGGGACCCCGGCTGTGTATAAAGACACTTGATCCCCGTGGCAGAGCCTGGGGCTCCAGTCTCCGCTCCACCAGCCCAGCCCCAATCTGACACCTTTGACTCAGTCCCTACAGCAGCTCCTTCATGCACAGGATAGCGGAAAGGCTGTTTCCCCAGAAGGTCTTCACTCTGCACCTGGACAGGCCCACCCCTCATCCAGGTGAGGCAGCCCTTCCAGGTCAGCGGCAGGACCCATGGCCACACAGTGCCTGCCTTCAGGCTCAGCTGTAATTCCTGAGCCCAGGGACCACGAATGCTTTGTTTCTTTTTAACGTTTTATTTATTTTTTGAGACAGGGTCTTACTCTGTTGCCCAGGCTAGAGTGCAGTGGCGCAATCTCAGCTCACTCCAACCTCCGCCTCCCGGGTTCAAGCGATTCTTGTGCCTCAGCCACCTGAGTAGCTGGGACTACAGGCACCTGCCACCACGCCCAGCTAACTTTTGTTATTTTTAGTAGAGATGGGGTTTTTGCTATGTTGGCCAGGCTCGTCTCGAACTCCCGGCTTCAAGTGATTTGGCCGCCTCAGCCTCCCATAGTTTTGGGATTACAGGCGTGAGCTACCATGACGGTCTTTTTTTTCTAAGTATAACTAGAGTTTATTTGGGTTGAGTTTGAGGACTGCAACCCAGGAGCATAGATTCAAGTTGCCTGAATGTACACTCCTGGAACTGGGAATGTTTCAAAGGCTAGGAAACTCAAGGGCATCCCTGGCATGGGGGCTTTTAATGAGAATTTGCTGAACAAACGGAAGAGGCAACGACACCCACTCTGGACACCCTTGTGTGTTGCTTCCTGAATCCAGAACTAGCAATGATTCAGGGTCATGGGCAAAATCCAAGGCTGGCTGAGGAGTCTAGACATGGGGAAACCAAGTCCAGTGGAAACTACAGCAGAAAGAGGAGAAAAGAAAAAGAAAAAGAAAAAAAAGAGAGGGGAAGGGGAAAGAAGGAAGGCAGGCAGGAAGGCAGGAAGGAAGGAAGGAAGGAAGGAAGGAAGGAAGGAAGGAAGGAAGGAAGGAAGGAAGGAAGGAAGGGAAAGGCTGACAGAAAGTAATGTTGGCAGAGGCTGAGCCCCGTGGCCCTCACCTTCAGAGGGATGTAATTGATGTTGATGAACTGTACTGGCGTCCACACCCTCCAGTTCATCCTTAGCGCTGGCCAGAAGCCCCCCCTCATCTTGGTAGCAAAGGCTGAGGCGTCTTTCCCCTGCAAAGGAGGGAAGGCAGGTGGTGAACAATCTCACTGCCCATCAGAACTGAATTCCGGGCACCCAAACCTAACGTGATGGTTTTTAAACTGCTATTGGATTTTGTTCTGTGTGTATGCAGACAGCACACACGTGTACTCAGCACTGCGGCTCTAAGGAGCCAACCAGTGAGATGGAAAATGATCAGTGAGATGCCAGACAGCAGCCTGCTCACGCTGGTGGTGATGTGTGTCCCGGCCCATCACTCCTTGAGGACAACCAGAGGAGGTGACTCCCAAGGCTGGCCCTGGGCACCAGAACTGCTACTCAGAGCTATGCTGTCAGTTCCTCCCAAATAACCTCCAAAGTCGATGTCTTTCCAATCAAACTTGTTAGGAGTTACAAAAAAAAAAAAAAAAAGGACCCCAGTAAGTTGATTCTAAATGTCAGCTGGTGGATTCAAGACCTGCACCCAAGTCCCGAAACCATGAAGATCCTGGGAGCAACTCCTCTGGACGTCAGCCAGAGACAAAGAATTTGTGACTAAGTCCTCAAAAACAAATACAGCAAAACCAAAAACAGACAAACAGGACTTCATTAAACAAAAAAGCTTCTGCACAGCAAAAGAAACAATCAACAGACAATCTACAGCATGGGAAAAAATATATGCATATTATGCATCCTACAAAGGGCTGTTATCCAGAATCTACGAGGAACTCACACAACTCAACAAGAAAGAAATGAATAACCTCATTAAAAAACTGGGCAAAGGACATGAACATTTTTCAAAAGAAGAAAAACAAGTGGCCAAGAAACATATGAAAAAATATTCAACATCACTAATCATCAGAGAAATGCAAATTAAAACCACAAAAAGATACCACCTCACGCCAGTCAGAATGGCTATTATTAAAAAGTCAAGCGGCCGGGCACGGCGGCTCATGCCTGTAATCCCAGCACTTTGGGAGGCTGAGGCGGGCGGATCACGAGGTCAGGAGTTCGAGACCAGCCTGACCAACACGGTGAAACCCCATTTCTACTAAAAAGAATACAAAAATTAGTCGAGCATGGTGGCATGTGCCTGTAATCCCAGCTACTCAGGAGGCTGAGGCAGGAGAATCACTTGAACCTGGGAGGCGGAGGTTGTGGTGAGCCGAGATCACGCCACTGCACTCCACCCTGGCTAACTCAGTGAAACTCTGTCTCAAAAAAAACCAAAAAAGGTCAAAAAACAATAGATGCTGGCAAGAATGTGGAGAAAAGTGAACACTTACATACTGCTGGTGGGAATGCAAATTAGTACAGCCTTTCTGGAAAACAGTATATGGAGATTTCTCAAAGAACTAAAAATAGAACCACCATTCAATCCAGCAATCCCACTACTGGGTGTCTACCCAAAGGAAGAGGAATCATATCAAAAAATCCCTGCCCTCGTATGTTTATCACAGGGCTATCCACAACAGCAAACACATGGAATCAACCTAAATGTCCACCAACAGAGGACTGGATAAAGAAAAAGTGCCATAAATATACCACGGAACACTACTCTGCTATAAAAAAAGAATGAACTCGGCCGGGCATGGTGGCTCACGCCTGTAATCCCAGCACTTTGGGAGGCTGAGGCAGGAAAATTGTTGAACCTAGGGGGCGGAGGTTGCAGTGAGATGAGATTGCGCCACTACACTCCAGCCTGGACAAAACAGCAAGACTCTGTGTCAAAAAAAAAAAAAGAGCATGTCTTTTGCAGTGACACAGACTGAACCAGGGGCCATTATCCCAAATGAAACAACTCACCAATGGAAAGTCAAATACTGCTTGTTCCCACTTTTTTTTTTCCAGATAGGGTCTCGCCGTCTCCACTCTGTTGCCCACGCTGGTTGGAGTGCAGCGGGTGCGATCACGGCTCACTCAGCCTAAACCTCCTGGCATCAAGCCTCAGTCTCAGCCTCCCGAGTAGCTGGGACTACAGGCATGTGCCAACACAACACTTTGATTTTTAATTTTTTTGTAGAGAAGGGGTCTCACTATGTTGCCCAGGCTGGTCTTGACATCCTGGGCTCAAGTGACCTTCCTGCCTCAGCAGATGTTCTCACTCATAAGTGGGGGCTAAACAGTGGGTACACATGGACCAACAGAGGGAAATAACAGACACCAGAGACTTGAAAAGGTGGCAGGGAGAGGAGGGTTGGAAATCACCACTGACTACTTGGGTGATGGGAACTGAAAGCTCAGATGTCACCACAGCACAGTCACATAAGAAATTTGCACTCGTACCCTCTAAGTATATACAAACTAAAAAAAAATTTTAAAGAAATGCTTAAATATTTTCTTGTTTAAAGTAAGGGGGAAAGCTGGGTGCGGTGGCTCACACCTGTAATGCCAAGGTGGGCATATCACTTGAGGTCGAGACCAGCCTGGCCAACACAGAGGAACCCCATTGCTACTAAAAATACAAACATTAGTCGGGCATGGTGGTGGGCACCTGTTGTCCCAGCTACTCTGGAGGCTGAGGCATAAAAATCACTTGAACCCGAGAGGTGGAGGTTGCAGTGAGCCGGGATTGCACCACTGCACTCCAGCCTCGGCAACAGAGCGAGACTCCATCTCAAAAAAAAGAAAATAATCCAGCAAAAGAACAAAGAGTCCAGATAATTGCCTGTACAGCTGGAAATGAGAATATTTCAAAATACTGGGGATTGCCCAATAAATGGTAATGAGAAAATTTGCTATGTAAGTAGAAAAATCCATACAGATGTCTGTCTCCTACCGTACACAAGTAAAACTATAAGGATACCAGAGGAAAGTATAGGAGAATATTTCTATTATCTTCCTGTAAGGAAAGGCATGAAGGAAAATAATGTCATATTTGAATACATGAACCTTTAGAACTTCTGTATGGAGAAGTGATTGGTTAAAACAAATTACTTTCAGGACAGAAGGTGACACTGGGCGCAGTGGCACACCTGTAATCCCAGCACTTTGGGAGGCCGAGGCAGGTGGATCACGAGGTCAGGAGTTCAATACCAACCTGGCCAAGGTGGTGAAACCCCGCCTCTACTAAAAATACAAAAAAATTAGCTGGGCGTAGTGGCGGGCACCTGCAATCCCTGCTATTCCGGAGGCTGAGGCAGAGAATTGCTTGAACCCAAGAGGCGGAGGTTGCAGTGAGCTGAGATTACGTCACTGTACTCCAGCCTGGGCGACAGAGTGAGACTCCGTCTCAAAAAAAAAAAAGAAGGTGACACGTCTCAAACACACAGCACAACCCGGCTAGTGCTCCTAGAGACGGTGAGGATTTGAAGGTGCTCGTCAACGGGGAAGGTGGGACAGTCAGAACAGACACATCTGCTGAGTGCAGGTGAACATGCCTCCCACGTGTTGGATTCCAACTGGGATTATGCCGGTAGGTGAACCTCCAGGCCCAGAACTTGCACAGGCTTCTGTGTCATCATCAGGGGTCTCAAACTTCTTGTGCCACAGATCTCTTTGGCAGTTTAGTGAAGCCTGTGGACCCCCTTCTCAGAATCATGTTTTATAATGTATAAAATAAAATATGGCCAGGCGCAGTGGCTCACACCTATAATCCCAGCACTCTGGGAGGCCGAGGCAGGTGGATCATCAGGTCAGGAGTTCAAGACAAGCCTGGCCAACGTGATGAAACCGCATCTCTACTAAAAATACAAAAATTAGCTGGGTGTGGTGGCGGGCTCCCGTAATCCCAGCTACTCAGGAGGCTGAGGCAGGAGAGTCATTTGCACCAGGGAGGTGGAGGTTGCAGTGAGCCGAGATCGCGCCACTGCACTCCAGCCTGGGCAACAGGGTGAGACTCTGTCTCAAAAAAATAATAATTAAAAATAAATAAATAAATAAATAATATAGGACTACAAAGGAACCAGTAATACTGAAACACAGTTATCAAAATATTCAGAAAAAATTTTGACAGACTAATGTGTTTATCTCTATTTTTTTATTTTGTCTTTTGAACCAGGGTCTTGCTCTGTTACCCAAGCTGGAGTGCAGTGATGCGATCTCTGCTTACTGCAGCCTCCACATCTTGGGCTCAAGGGATTCTCTCACTTTAGCCTCCCGAATAGCTGGAACTACAGGTGCACATCACCCCACTGGCTCATTTTTTAATTTTTGGAGAGATTGGTTTTCGCCATGTTGCCCAGGCTGGTCCCGAACTCCTGGCCCCAAGCTATCTACTGGCCTTGGCCTCACAAAGTGCTGGGATTACAGGCATGCACCACCACACCCGGCCCTGTTTCTTTCTTTCTTTTTTTTTTTTGAGATAGAGTCTTGCTCTGTCACCTAGGCTGGAGTGCAATGGCGCAATCTCAGCTCACTTGCAACCTCCGCCTCCCGGCTTCAAGCGATTCTCCTGCCTCAGCCTCCGAAGTAGCTGGGATTACAGGCGCCCACCACCAGGCCTGGCTAATTTTTGTAGTTTTTAGTAGAGACAAGGTTTCGCCATGTTGGCCAGGCTGGTCTCAAACTCCTGACCTCAGGTGATCCACCGGCCTCAGTCTCCCAAAGTGCTGGGATTACAGGCATGAGCCACTGCACCTGGCCTATTTCTTTCTTTACACAGTGACAAGACCTCTAATGGCGGGTCCAAGTAGTAATGAGCATAAATGATATTTCAAGATATCTGTAACAACTAATATGTGATATAAAAATATCTGATTAGCTGGGTGTGGTGGCACACACATGTAGTCTCAGCTACTTGGGAGGCTGAGGCAAGAGGATTGCTTGAACCCAGGAGTTTGAGGCTGCGGTGGGCTGTGATTGTGCTACTGCACTGCAGCCTGGGTGACAGAGTGAAACCCTGCCTTTAAATAAATAAATAAACAAAGTGACTGTACTGGGTACAAACAGGTCCTGCCAATACTAGACGTTTGCTTCCTGTATTCATAAAGGAAAAGGCAAAATTTCAATTTGAGTGAAAAGTTTGCAGACCCTCTGAACTCTGCCAGGAATGTCAGGTGAAGAATCCCTGTGCTAAACGAAGAGCTGCAGTAAGTGCTGCGGCAGACACCCACCTCCAGAAAGTTCATGATGAGGAAGAACAACATGAGGAAGGCCGGTGCAAAGACGAGGCGGTCCAGGAGGAGCCTCCTGAGCCCTGCCAGGGGGACCTCCGGAGGGATCCATTGTTCCATGAAGAGGTAGAAGAAGTGACTCAGCGGCCCTGTGAAGAAGAACCTGAGGCCCCCGGGGGGTGTGAGCCAGGCTGTGGTTCTCTGGATGTGCTCTTCTCTGGTCTAGCTTCACCCCCAAATCCCAGGTCCTAAGCCCTGCTTCCTGATATCCCTCAGTATTGGCCACACAGGTCTGTACAGACAAGTCAGCTTCAGGGGCGCTCTGTTGTTCTAACAGACCAGACTTGCTCCTGCTGTGGACTCTCTGCGACCAGCGCTTCCCCGCCTAGCCATGGTGGCTCGCTCCTCCTGCTGTGGACTCTGCGCCCAGCACTTCCCCGCCTAGCCATGGTGGCTCGCTCCCCTCATACTGTCAACTTCCGGGTTGTCCCAGCACGCATGCACGCCTGTGCTAACACGCTTTATTCCAAGCCCTAGTTCCTTTTCTGCCTAGCACTGTCCTTATCTCATCTGTTAGGTTAGTCTGTGCCTCTCTTCACCCCTAGAAGGCAGGCTCCCCAAGGCAGGCTACATCTTCTGTCCACTGCAGTGCCCAGAACAGGGCCTGGCTTTGAGAAGGTGCTCAATAATGAATCATCAGACATGTCCCTGGTTGTAGAGCTTTTCATCAAACTTGCTAGGCTAACTGGCAAGGGCGGGACCTGGTGCTGCACTCTGGCTTGCGTGCATTGCTACTAATCATTCCCCTGTGTGCTTGGGAGAGAATGGAACCAGCTGTCACATCTACTGGGACAAGAGGCCTTGCAGTTCCATAAAATTTGGCAATAAAAAGTGGGGTCTTTCAACTTGTGACGTTGACAGTCTTTAAATAAGTGGTTCTCAGTGTGTTTTCCCACTCGGTCACAGGGTGTTATGTGGCCTCTGCAGGGATTCTCAGTGGGGAAGGGGACTGAAGTCCTGGGGATGGGAAAACTGTACTTGGATGAGGCCTGCTAGGTGATCTTGTCACCCGCCCCTCTTGGGGGGATTACTGCTTTAAATACATTATGGAAAAATCCATGATGATTCAAGTTAGCAAGCCTGTAAGCATAAAAATGATCTTCGGCCGGGCGCGGTGGCTCAAGCCTGTAATCCCAGCACTTTGGGAGGCCGAGGCGGGTGGATCACGAGGTCAAGAGATCAAGACCATCCTGGCTAACACGGTGAAACCCCGTCTCTACTAAAAATACAAAAAAAACTAGCCGGGCCTGGCGGCGGCGCCTGTAGTCCCAGCTACTCGGAGGCTGAGGCGGGAGAATGGCGGGAACCCGGGGGGCGGAGCTTGCAGTGAGCTGAGATCGCGCCACTACACTCCAACTTGGGCCACAGAGCGAGACTCCGTCTCAAAAAAAACAAAACAAAACAAAACAAAAAAACAAAAAAAAAAAAAAAAAAAAATGATCTTCATGAATTCTGGATTTAAAAAAAAAAATCACTGTAGTTGGAAAATACTTCAAATAATCCATCTGTAACATTATTGTTGGCCAAGAGCTCAGGGTGGATTAAATTGGTAAAACTCTTGAATCACTGTGCTTTTGCAATTCAGAAAGTGGTTCAGAACCTGGACATTTTTCAGGGTACCTAAGCATTTCTTTTCTGGATATTTACACTATGAAAATAACAATAGAAACTAATTGGTCATATTGGAGTCAGTTTTCCTCTTCCATGAGCCCAGTCGAGGACGCTTTCAGGGTTTTTGAATCCTGAAGTCTGACTTTAGGTTGAGTTACTTGCCCTCAAGTTTGCCTCTCAGCCCAATTAAGACAGTCACCCCCACCCATCCAATCAAAAAGAAACATGATAAAACCACAAATATGAGGCTGTAATCCCAGCACTTTGGGAGGGCGAGGTGGGTGGATCACTTGAGGTCAGGAGTTCAAGACCAGCCTGGCCAACATGGTGAAACCCCATCTCTACTAAAAATACAAAAATTAGCTGGGCATGGTAGTGCATGGCTATAATCCCAGCTATTCCAGAGGCTGAGGCAGGAGAATCACTTGAACTGGTGAGGCAGAGGTTGCAGTAAGCCTGGGTGACAGAGGGAGACTGTCTCCAAAAAAAAAAAAACCACATACATGTACATATGCCATACAAACTATATGAACCATTCGAGTTTTTTCCCATGATGATTACTACAATGTTTTTTAAAAAATCATATTTATAAATGAGAGTACTCCAACTACGTCATTTTGGTGCCCAGCTTGGTTGCACTCAGTGGCTACAGGGTAAACCCACCCCTTGTATGGCACTCACCCATAAACAGCGTATCTCAGAGGCCCACCGACATCTAGACTTCCAGAGTTTTCTTTTTTCCGCTTCTTCTCAATCATCTGGGCCAGGAAGTTCCCAAGTGCTGACAAAACGCCACTGTGGAGAAGGAGGTCATCAGAAAACAGAAGTGACCAGCAGGAGGGTGCCCCTTCCCACAAGTGAATGAGAGGGCCGTTCTGAGGCCATGCAGCAGATGCGGTGGCGGGGGGGGGGGGGGGGGAGGTTGGAATTATTGTTAAAGGGGCTCAATGTATAGTTCTTGTATCAAAAGGTGGAGACAGCCGGGCACGGCGGCTCACGCCTGTAATCCCAGCACTGTGGGAGGCCAAGGCGGACGGATCACGAGGTCAGGAGATCGAGACCATCCTGGCTAACACGGGGAAACCCCGTCTCTACTAAAAATACAAAAATTAGCCTGGCAGGGTGGTGGATGCCTGTAGTCCCAGCTACTTGGGAGGCTGAGGCAGGAGAATGTTGTGAACCTGGGAGGCGGAGCTTGCAGTGAGTGGAGATCCTGTCACTGCACTCCAGCCTGGGCGACAGAGCGAGACTCTGTCTCAAAAAAAAAAAAAAGGTGGAGACAGTGGACTTAAATACATAGATAAGGACAAGCGGCTTTCCAGTATCAATGTCAACCTCCTGGCTGTGATGTTATACTGTAACTTTTGCAGTTTGGGAGTAAGGAAGCTGTGTGGTTATGAAAGAGCAACCGGACGGCCCTATCATGACACTGTTCTGCATTTTGACTGTGGTAGTGAACACGTGAACGTACAGATGTGATAAAACTGTACAGAACAGATACAACTACAAGAAAAATGGAGAAATCTGAATAGGATCTGTGGACTGTGTCCACGCCATGCCCTGGTTGATACTGCACTGCAGTTTCACAGAATGTAACCAATGGGGGACACTGGGAAAGTGTACAAGGGATCTCTCCATATTAGTCTTGTAACTGTTTGTGAATCTACAATTAGCACAATAAAAATTTCCATAAAAATGTGGAACACGCCCAGTGGCTCCCTCCAGGCCTTGGTTTGTATTTGCCTTCTGAGAAGCTCTCTGAACTATAAAATCCAAAATTCCTAGCACGGACCTAGACACCTTCTGGATCAGATCCCTGGCGATTCCCTTCACATCTCCTGCCTCTTGCTCAGGGTTCACGTTCTCCACACACAGATCTTCCCTCCCTCCGGACTGAGTCCAAGCTGCACCTCTCTCAGCCTTTCTTTAACGCCGGCCTTCCCTTCAAAACCTAACAGGGACCTTTGCCCTGCTGTTCCCTGTGCCAGGAGAGCCTCTGCTCCACTTCTTTACACAGCCTGTTCAATGTCACCTTCTCAAAAAATACCTTCCCTGGCCGTGTCTCCACCCGCGCCGTGCGGACCCGAGTCCCCCAGACCCGCTCCCTCGGCCCTGTCTCCACCCCCGCCGTGAGGACCCGCTCCCCTGGCCCTGTCTTCACCCGCGCCACGCGGACCTGCTCCCCTGGCCGTGGCTTCCCCGGGTGCGCGGGGCCCCTGTCGGGTCCTTGGGTGAAACCTCAGCGCCGAGCCCCCGGGGTCCGGGCGGGCCCTCCACGCGCTGGGAGGGCGGGATCCGCTAGGCGCCTCACAATCGCTGACTGGGGACGCGGGTGTCGCCACAAGAAGTTCAGCGCCGGGTCGGAGGGCGCCCGCTGCGGGGGCTCTGACCCGGGCGCGCCCCCAGACTGGTCCCGACCCCGCACTCCTGTCTAGGCCCCGCGCCACTGCGGCCGACCTGGGGCCGCGCCCCCGCTCACCTGGTGGCCGCCTTGGTGAGCACCGGGTAGAGCCGCAGGAGAAGCAGGTACTGGGCGAGCGCCCGTTGCGGGAGCGCCCAGAGCCCGGCTTCGGCCCGCAGCCTGGACACGGCCGGCGCCATCGCCTCCCCAGCGCCGCGCCGCCGGGGGCATCGACCCCACCTCGGGCGGGCCGGGCGCGGAGCCCGAGGCGCGGAGCGTGGAGTGGGGAAGGCCTGATATTTCCGGCCGCACGGCGGCCCGCAGCGCAGCCTGGTCCCAACCCCACGGTGCGCCGCGCACGCCTCCGCACACTTTTCCCCGGTCCCTGCCGGCCACCTCCCCCGCCGGGCGCCGGCGCCTATTGGAGCGTCTCGGGGGGCGGGGCGCGCCTCTTGATGGACGGCGGCCCTTCCGGCTCTCGCGAGACTGGGTGGGAGCGCGCCAAATTTCTCCCGCGAAATAGAGGGTGTAGCCAGCGGCTCCATGGCTCTTAGGAGCGGCGGGCGGCGGCGCGGGGACCCGGGCGCGGACGCCGAAGCCAGCAGGTGAGGGGCGCACTCCTGAGGCCCTCGGGCCGGCCCTTCGGAGGATACCATGGGGCCGGGCTTGGGTGGCGCCGCCGAGGCGGGAGGGGGACCCGGGTCCCGCAGCCTCCTGCACTCGCCGCGCCTGACGGGTAGGGCCGCGCGCCCCGACCGCCGACCGAGGGGCCCGGGGCGGGCGGAGGCGCTACGGGCGCGGCTTCCCGCGGGGAAACGAGGCGGGCCGCGCGGCCTTCCCCTGCTCAGCCCTTCCTGAGGTTTTTCGGGCCTCACCTTGCGCGCAGCTGCGTTTGCGACCTGCGGCGCGGCGGGGGCGATGAGAGCGGCGGGACCCGGGCCTGGCCCTGCGGGGTGGACGCGCGGCTGGGGAGGGTGCGGGGAGGGGCCGGGCCAGGAACCATGCCTGGGGCCCTAGCGCTGGGAGAGACCGAGGCGGGCAGATCACTGGAGCCCAGGATCCTGTTCCAGATCAGCCTGGGCCACAGAGCGAGACCCCTTCTCCTCTATTTATTTTATTTTTTTGGACAGGGAGTCCCGCTCTGTCGTCCAGGCTGGAGTGCAGGGGCGCGATCTCGGCTCACTGCAACCTCCGCTTCCCGGGTTCAGGCGATCCCGCTGCCTCACTCAGCCTCCCGAGTAGCTGGGACTGCAGGCGCCCGCCACCGCGCCCGGCTAGTTTTTGTATTTTTGGTAGAGACGGGGTTTCACCATGTTGGCCAGGCTGGTCTCAAACTCCTGACCTCAGGTCATCCGCCCGCCTCGGCCTCCCAAAGTGCTGGGATAACAGGCGTGAGCCTCCGCGCCCGGCCGTTCTCTTGTAAAAACAAGAAAAATTAGCCAGGCTGGTGGTGCTCGCCTGAGGTCCCAGCTATTAATACTCTGGAGTCCGAGGCCGGAGGTTCACCTGAGCCCGGCTGGTCGAGGCTGCTGTGAGCCAGAATCGCGCCACCGCACTCCATCCTGGGCGACGGAGCCAGACACTGTCTCAAAAAAAATAGAACAAGGGTAAGACGCGGCTACTTGGTGGCCACAGCAAACGGTAAACATGACTGACGGTAAACCAGAGACCTGACTTTCTGCCATAAGCAGAAAATGTGTGAGGCCCGGCGCGGTGGCTCACCCCTGTAATCCCAGCACTTTGGGAGGCCGAGGCAGGCGGATCACCTGAGGTCAGGAGTTCGACACCAGCCTGGCCAACATGGAGAAACCCCGGCTCCACTAAAAAAATACAAAATTAGCCGGGTGTGGTGGCGCATGCCTGTAATCACAGCTACTCGGGAGGCTGAGACAGGAGAATCAGTTGAACCCAGTAGGCAGAGGTTGCGGTGAGCCGAGATCGCGCCTTTTTTCTCCAACCTGGGCAACAAAGAACGAAACTCTGTCTCAAAAAAAAGAAAGAAAGAAAAAGAAAACGTGAGAACGCGCAGCTTTTTTTTTTTTTTTTTTTTGAGACGGAGTCTCCTCTGTTGCCCAGGCTGGAGTGCAGTGGCCGGATCTCAGCTCACTGCAAACTCCGCCTCCCGGGTTCACGCCATTCTCCTGCCTCAGCCTCCCGAGTAGCTGGGACCACAGGCGCCCGCCACCTCGCCCGGCTAGTTTTTTATATTTTTTTAGTAGAGACGGGGTTTTACCGGGTTAGCCAGGATGGTCTCGATCTCCTGACCTCGTGATCCGCCCGTCTCGGCCTCCCAAAGTGCTGGGATTACAGGCTTGAGCCACCGCGCCCGGCCAAGAACACGAAGCTTTTTATAGACACTTAGCTGAACAAAATTCTTCCCAGAGGAGAAACCAAGTAGTAAGGATCCCTAACTGCTATTGTGCTAATCGCTGTGTATCCATAGTCCCATTTGGTCCTCAGGCAAGCCCTGGAGAGGGTAGGTACCCTTAGTATCTACCTTGTGTGCTGGAACTTGTTGCTTAGAGACGTTCACTGACTGCCCTGGTTCAGGACCAGGACTGCCCTCCCCTTCTCCACTCCACTGCCCTGCCCCAAGCTCAGTGACAGCCTCCAGGCAGGGGGAAGGCTGCGGCTGGGATAAGTACAAGTGATGGCTTTTACCTTACATGCCGTATGTGGGTTACCTCATCTCATCCTTGAAACAGTCCTGGGACGTGAGTGTGCCCCAGGAGGCAGTGGGTGCTATGTGCCTGCATTTCTTCTGTGAAATGGGGACACTGGTGGCCTCCCTCTTAGGGGCTGTCGTGAAAACTGAATGAGAGCATATGTGGAGTACTAGGACAATGTGATATAGTAACCAGTCAATGGTAGCTCTCTGTGTGACTGTTATCCCCATTTTTCAGATTTGTTACTGTCACTGGATTAAAAGTGAGATACACAGCTCAGAGAAAACAGTTTTCGGAGGAAATATGGTCCCAGTGAGCAGTTTTCTAGTCCACTTAATCCAGCTTACTTGAGGCAAGGATATTTGGAGGACAGTGGCATAGAGGGCCGTGTGTCCCCGTTAAGTGGTGATGCCTCATAAATAGCACTTCATTCACCTTGATTTTGGTAAAGATTTGAGCCTCAGAACTGAGGCTGTTCTCTAGCAAGATTTGGAATATAGTTTTTCTGTTTTTTTGATTACAGATGCATCCAAATATTTAAAAGATTAAACCGTTACTATACAGTATGGTGGCGTATCAGTTTCCTGCTGCTGCAGTAACGCACGATCACTTAGTGACTTATATAAATTTATTCTCTTACAGTTTTAGAAGTTAGAAGTCATAATATGAAAGTGTCTGGTTGGTTATATTTCTTGTGATGGTTCCAGGGGGAGAATCTGTTTCCTTGCTGCTTCTCCATCTTCAGAACCAAAGGTTGCATCTGCCCTCCCCACTACCCTCTCTCTCCCATCCCTTTCTCCTTCCTGACTCTGGCTGTCCTGCCTCACTCTACAAGGATTCTTGCCCACCCAGCTAACCAGAATCTCAAGGCCCTTAATGTAGTCACATCTACAAAGTCCCTTTTGTCTTGTAAAATAACATTCATAGATTTGGGGGATTAGGATGGGGGTCTTTTGTGGGGGGTGTCATCCTGCCTGCCTACAACAAGTGGTTATAATCTTTCATGAGAAGTAAGGATCCCAGTCTTGGAATATGGTCATTCTGCTCTTCAGATGGAGGTGATCCAAGGAATACCTTCACACAAAGGAAGTGTCTTCCTTTCTTTTTTTTATCTTGTTCTAAAAGAAAGTTGACAGGAAGGGTTTTTCTTAAGAAATAGTTCTCTGTCCATTTCTGTTTATAAATTAACAACTGGGGATATGATGTAATTAAAGACATGAATTCTACACAGGCTTGGTTTAAATCCTAAAAAAAATTTTTTAACTGGTCTTATTTTAGA
The DNA here is from genome assembly GCF_007565055.1 of Rhinopithecus roxellana. Taxonomy (NCBI): domain Eukaryota; kingdom Metazoa; phylum Chordata; class Mammalia; order Primates; family Cercopithecidae; genus Rhinopithecus; species Rhinopithecus roxellana. The sequence goes on from NC_044558.1 coordinate 102,516,845, forward strand.
TGGTTTTCTTTCTTCCTCTCTTATAAAAACACCTGTAATGAATTTCTATATGTAAAATAATTACTTTCTGCACATCAGTTTTCTTGGCATAAGTTTTTAGAAGTGGATCTACAGGGTCCATGGTATTTTGCACAATGACACTGATATTTTAGAAACACTCTCACCTTATGGAGAAATCTAATGATGTCAGAAACGGAATGGTCATGTAGTTTAATCAAGAACTGATATTCTAGGAAACATATAATAGCAATGAACTGGATGAGAGGTGGTAGAAGGAAAGGACCGAGTGTCTGTGATTAGTTGGGGAAAGAACACCTTTGATACCTGGATCATTGGAATAACACGTTTTGCCCTGTTTGGAAGACCACATGGACAGCCTTAAGGGTAACACTGCCTAGGAGAGCAGTCTAGCAAAACATGAGACCTAGCATAACTGTATATGCCTGCATGGCCAAGGCCAGAAAGCAGTCGTGGGAATCTGTTGCTTCTGCAACAGTGAATATGTATTTACCACCCCCACTTATTTATTTACGTTAAGACAAAAAGGCACATGAAAAGTTGAGTTTCCCAGTCAGTGAAGATTGTTCCTCTCATACAGAACAATATGACCCATTTTTATCCACATTTGGTTGTGCTAATATCTGGACTATGCACTCCGGAAGGATATGTTAAATTTTTTTTTTTTTTTTTTTAGGCCGAGTCTCACTCTGTCACCCAGGCTGGAGTACAGTGGCGCAATCTCGGCTCACTGCAAGCTCCGCCTCCTGGGTTCACGTCATTCTCCTGCCTCAGCCTCCCGAGTAGCTGGGACTACAGGCACCCGCCACCGCGCCCGGCTAATTTTTTGTATTTTTAGTAGAGACGGGGTTTCACCGCGTTAGCCAGGATGGTCTCGATCTCCTGACCTCGTGATCCACCCGCCTCGGCCTCCCAAAGTGCAGGGATTACAGGCATGAGCCACCACGCCTGGCCAGGATATGTTAAATTTTTAAGATATATTTTGTTGCAGCAGATGTTTCTGTAACCCTGATTAGTTCACATGCAACAGGTAAACAGGAAAATTATGTTAGTAAAATGTGGTAGTTTTCCTAGGCAAGGGGAATCAGAACAGAGGAGTAGAATTAGAATTACATTCTTTCATAGGAAAGGAAAAAGCTCTTAGCTGGAGTGTTGCACAGATATGTGTCCTGTTGGCTCTGTTTTTCAAAATTTCATGAGTTCCTATACTTGGGCTCCCTCTACAGAGAGGCACATCCTTGGCCTAGCACAGTTCACAGCTTGTGGCAAGTTATTCTTTTCTCCTGTACTCAGAGGTCCACTTGGATCTTCATCATCTTAGTGATCATAAGCTAGCATCTCCACTCTCTAGTTTTGGAGCATTTAAGAAAATAAAACAAACTTTTTTTTTTTTTGAGACAGTGTCTTGCCCAGGCTGGAGTACAGTGGCACGATCTTGGCTTCCTACAACCTCTGCCTCCCAGATTCTAGCCATCCTCCTGTCTCAGCCTCCCAAGTAGCTGGGGCGACAGGTGCGTGCCACCATGCCCAGCTAATTTTTGCATTTTTAGTAGAGACGGGGTTTCACTATGTTGGCCAGGCTGGTCTCGAACTCCTGGCCTCAAGTGACCCGCCCTCCTTGGCCTCCCAAAGTGCTGGGATTACAGTTGTGAGCCACTGTGCCCAGTCCTCAACCTTTTTTTGAGGTAATTGTAGATTGATTCTCATGCAGTTGTCAGAAATGATACAAAGATTCCCTTATCCCTTCACCGTAACATCTTGTGTAACTAGAGTACAATTGTCACAGCTAGGAAATTGACGTTGAGACAACCCATCTACTTTATTTTATCTTATTTTATTTTATTTATTTTTTTGAGACAGAGTTTCACTCTTGTCGCCCAGGCTGGAGTGCAGTGGTGCAATCTTGGCTCAGTGCAACCTCCACCTCCAGGGTTCAAGTGATTCTCCTGCCTCAGCCTCCTGAGTATCTGGGATTATAGGCCCACCCCACCATGCCCAGCTAATTTTTTGTTTTGTTTTGTTTTTTAGCTGGAGTCTCGCTCTGCTGCCCAGGCTGGAGTGCAGTGGCTCCACTCTGCCTCCCAGATTCACACCATTCTCTTGCCTCAGCCACTTAAGTAGCTAGGACTACAGGTGCCCACCACCACACCCAGCTAATTTTTTGTATTTTTAGTAGAGACGGGGTTTCACCATATTAGCCAGGATGGTCTTGATCTCCTGACCTCGTGATCCGCCTGCCTCGGCCTCCCAAAGTGCTGGGATTTAATTTTTTGTATTTTTAGTAGAGACGGAGTTTTGCCATGCTGGCCAGGCTGGTCTCGAGCTCCTGACATCAGGTGATCCACCCGCCTTGGCCTCCCAAAGTGCTGGGATTACAGGCGTGAGCCACTGCGCCTGGCCTGACAGTCCATCGTTTTTATTCAAATCATGTCAGTGTTACATGCACTCTTTTGCTTGTATATGTATTTAGTTCTATGCAGTTTTATTATGTGTGGATTTGTGCGACTACCACCAAAATCAGTATACAGAACAGTCTGTTGGAAGGATCTCTCATACTACCCCTTTATAGCCATAACCACCTCCGTTCCTCCCTTCCCCTCATCCCTGGCAACCAGTAATCTGTTCTCTATCTCTGTAATTTTGTTTCAAAAATACTATTCCAAAAATAGTTTATAAATGGAATCATTAAGTGTATAACTTTGGGGCCAGGCGCAGTGGCTCACGCCTGTAATCCCAGCAATTTCGGAGGCCAAGGTGGGCGGATCACTTGAACTCAGACCAGCCTGGCTAACATGGTGAAACCCTGTCTCTACTAAAAATACAAAAATTAACTGGGTGTGATGGTGCGCCTGTAGTTCCAGCTACTTGGGAGGCTGAGGCACGAGAATCAGTTGTACCCAGGAGGCAGAGGTTGCAGTGTGCTGAGATTGCACCACCGCACTCCAGCGTAGGCGATAGAGTGAGACTCTGTCTCAAGGAAAAAAAAAAAAGTGTATAATTTTGGGAGGTTGGCTTTTTTCACTCAGCATAATTCCCTTGAGGTCCATACAAGTTGTACGTATCAATAAGTTTATTTGGCCAAGTGTGGCGGCTCATGCCTGTAATACCAGCACTTTGGGAGGCTGAGGTGGGCAGATCACTTGAGGTCAGGAGTTCAAAACTAGCCTGGCCAACATGGTGAAACCCATCTCTACTAAAAATACAACGATTTACCCAGGCATGGTGGCGCCTGCCTGTAGTCCCAGCTACTCGGAAGGCCGAGGCAGGAGAATCGCTTGAACCTGGGAGGCGGAGGTTGCAGTGAGCTGAGATCGTGGCACTGCACTCTAGCCTCGGTTACAGAGTGAGACTCCTTCTCAAAAAAAAAAAGGGAAATGTTTATTCCTCTTCATTGCTGAGTAGTATTCCATGGTGTGTGTTTTCTAGGTTCACTCTTCGCCTGCTGAGGATCATCTGGGTTGTTTTCAGTTTTTGACTGTTATGAATAAACATGCTATGAACATGAGGTTTCATTTCTCTGGGATAAAATGACCAGGAGTACAATGCTGGGTTTTATGTTTTTTGTTTTTTTTTTCAACTGAGACACAGTCTCACTCTGTTGCCCAGGCTAGAGTGCAGTGGTGCAATCTTAGCTCACTGCAACCTCCACCTCCTGGGTTCAAACAATTCTACCTCAGCCTCCCAAGTAACTGTGATTACAGGTGCACGCTGCCACACCTGGCTAATTTTTGTATTTTTAGTAGAGGCGGGGTTTTGCCATGTTGGCCAGGCTGGTTTCGAACTCCTGACCTCAAGTGATCCACCTGCCTTGGCTTCCCAAAGTACTGCGATTACAGGCGTGAGCCACTGGGCCTGGCCAGTTTTATGCATTTTTAGTGCTCCAAGAGGCAGCAGTGTCTAGCCATGATTGACTGTTTTTGTTAGATTCTGGTTATAAAGTTGAACAGGTCTTGAAGGGCCTGCCCTAATTGTGTTTTTCCAACGAGTCCTTTTATTTATTTATTTTTTTTTTGAGACGGAGTCTCGCTCTGTCACCCAGGCTGGAGTGCAGTGGCCGGATCTCAGCTCACTGCAAGCTCTGCCTCCCAGGTTCTCGCCATTCTCCTGCCTCAGCCTCCCGAGTAGCTGGGACCATAGGCGTCTGCCACCACGCCCGGCTAATTTTTTGTATTTTTTAGTAGAGACGGGGTTTCACCGGGTTAGCCAGGATGGTCTCAATCTCCTGACCTCGTGATCCGCCCGTCTCGGCCTCCCAAAGTGCTGGGATTACAGGCTTGAGCCACCGTGCCCGGCCGAGTCCTTTTATTTTAATGAGCCTTTTTGCCAAGCTCGGGGTTTTTCAGGAATATATCTACCCTGTCATATCTGAAACACACTAGGTGGGATGAGGGTTGCAGAAATAGGTGGCATTACAAACTGTAAGCACTGGGTTCCCTTCTTTCACTCAGAGATGATGGCGCCACTTCCTCAGTCTCGGCATTCAAGCGCCTGGAACGGAGTCAGTGGACGGATAAGATGGATTTGCGGTTTGGTTTTGAGCGGCTGAAGGAGCCTGGTGAGAAGACAGGCTGGCTCATTAACATGCATCCTGTAAGCACTTGGTCCTTCTCCCACCCAGAAGTATGGCTGCACCCCTTGTTGTCATAGCATAGTCTTTGTCTAAAGAGTGAGGGACACGTGGGGGAACTTTGAGTGGATCAGGTGGGAGATGGAAAGGTTCCCAGCTCTCCTTTCCTCTTTAACGTCATTAAGGGCCACACAGAGGCCACTGTGAGAAGCCAGAGGTGATGGGCATCCCTTTTAGCCATCAGAATAAAGCTTTCAAGGATTGTGAGGGAGAAATGGAGAGAAATCCCCGTTTGGAGTCTGTTACGATGTGGTTCTTGTAAATAAGGCTGGTAGTGTAAACGTAGGGGTGGAGTAAAGACCTAGATGAGAGGGACTGTTTCCCAAAAGGTAGGAGGAAAGTTTCTTTAACTGTGTAGAGGATGATCTTGTGCCTATGTTGACTGATTCTCTTGTAGACCGAGATTTTAGATGAAGATAAGCGCTTAGTCAGTGCAGTGGATTACTACTTTATTCAAGATGACGGAAGCAGATTTAAGGTAAGCCCCTGACCCCGAGAAGCTAAAACCCACTTGCAGTGAGCAGCCGGATCGGATCTAAAATGAGGGGTGTTCATCTAGCTCTGTGACTGTCAGGGAGGGCGTGGGAGAGCAGCCCATAGCCCACCAGAACTCGGGCCCCTGGAGGCCCCATCAGTCATCATGTAAGATGTCCTGAGAGAAGCCAGTTCAGGAAGACTGAATGGTGAGCAGTATTGTCTTTCAGGTTCTTGCCCCTGTGATAAGTGCACATTCTGACTTCCTGTTATGCTTTAAGAGCTACCAAGGTCAAGGCTGCCCTGGCCCTAGGCTGTTCATGGGATGTAGGAGCAAGCAGTCTGTTTTCACTTTTCTCTCCCTTTTTTCTTTCTTCGTCGCCCCTGGATGGGTTGGTGACTCTTACAGGTGGCCTTGCCCTATAAACCGTATTTCTACATTGCAACCAGAAAGGTAAGTATGTTTTATAGATTCAGGTCAGACGACCGGTGTGTCATTCTGTGGTGGGCTTTGCAACTGGGAAATAGGCAAGGAAGGAAATGTATTTTACCAACGGAAAGCCTTTTCATTCTGATCCTGATTAGGGTTGTGAGCGAGAAGTTTCATCTTTTCTTTCCAAGAAGTTTCAGGGCAAAATTGCAAAAGTGGAGACTGTCCCCAAAGAGGATCTGGACTTGGTGAGTATCACCCAGACTTTGCAGGGGTAAATGAGGTCGGGATCTACATTGTCCATAGCAGGTGAGATTGGAAGAGGTAGAAATTCAGGTCATCTATTGGGTGATGGGGCGGTGTGGTGACCCTCTATAAAATTCTTTCAGAGACCTCTACTGGTGTTAGTTGGTGCCACATGCAGAGTTGGACAAGGTGCCTTGAAGTCGCCAACTCTTTGACTTACGTATTTACCTTTGAGTGTTGACCCTCTCACCCATAAAGTCCTGTTTCTCTTCAACCAATGAGCGTGATCTCTTCGCATTACAGCCAAATCACTTGGTGGGTTTGAAGCGAAATTACATCAAGCTGTCCTTCCACACCGTGGAGGATCTTGTCAAAGTGAGGAAGGAGATCTTCCCTGCTGTGAAGAAGAACAGGGAGCAGGATCATGCCAGCGACGCGTACACAGCTCTGCTTTCCAGGTAAACTCTGCTCTTGTGAGCAAAGCATCAGCTGGTTCAGAACGACAAGATGGATAGGAGCCAGGAACACGTAGCAATAAAGTTACCTTAATGGCTGGCTCTATTTGATACGGAAAACTTGAGCAATTAGGTAGAGATTTTTGTATATTCCGTGTTAAATAAAAGAGTGGCTTCCCAGGTTACATTTTATGTGTTAGCTCTCTTTTTCTATGGAGGGGTGAGTTTATGGCTCTAAAGTTGAGTGGTTGTAATAGTGAAGTCACCTTAGAGGGAAAAGATCCCTCATCCTGCTGCCCTAACACAATCCATCTGTGAATTTCATTAAGTGCTGAGATTTACACAGCACATCTTCTCCAGAGAACCTTGGGTATCGTCCATGGAAACTGAAGTCTAGAATGCCAAACACTGTTCATCAAATGTTTGAGCCTCAACTATGATAGGATGCAAAGTAACAGATTAGGAAGAGAAAATCTTGAGTAATGAAGTTTGGATGACTTCGGAAGAACCTACCTTATCCTCTGACAAAACAAGATCAGTTTGGGATGCTGAGCATTTCTACAGTCCCTACCCTGCATCCGCCTTCCCTGGCAATGCCATAAGTTACTTTTTGAAATATTGGAAGGTGTAATCAGAGACTGAGTCCTCAGGTTTGAGCTGTATCTGAGACTCGTCTTTTTCCCCCGAATAGCCCATTCATTATTTGAGCTTATGGGTCAATAGTGACCGCAAGGGTGGGCCACATCTTTAGACACGGTAGAGACCCTTGCATAGGCTGTGTGAAGCCCAGGCCTGCTCTTCAGCCTGCATGAGGCAGCCTCCTGAGTATCAGGACCATGGTGGGATCATGCCTGGGTGCTCTCCTGACTGGCAGCGCTTAATTTTTCTTCCTTTTTTCTTCTATTTACTTATTTATTTTCAGACAGGGTCTTGCTCTGTTGCCCAGGCTGGAGTGCAGTGGTGCAGTCATAGCTCACCATGACCTCGAACTCCTGGGCTCAAGCAATCCTTTCACCTCAGCTTCCTGAGTAACTGGGATCACAGGTGTGTACCCCATGCCTGGCTAATTATTATTATTATTGTTTTTTTGTAGAGATGAGTCTCCCTATGTTTCCCAGGCCTGTCTTGAACTCCTGGGCCTAAGCGCTCCTGCTGCCTCCCAGAGTGCTGGGATTAGAGGCATAAGCCAACATGCTTGGCCCTCTTTTTTTTTTTTTTAGTTGGGGTGTAACTCACATCATATAAAATGCATACATCTTACACTGAATTTTTTTCCTGTCTGTAGGGTTATCATCCAAGCAATTCTTTATTTTTTTGAGACGGAGTCTCGTTCTGTTGCCCAGGCTGGAGTGCAATGGCGCAATCTTGGCTCACTGCAGCCTTCGCCTCCCAGGTTCAAGTGATTCTCCTATCTCAGCCTTCCAAGTATCTGGGATTACAGGCGTGCACCACCACGCCTGGCTAATTTTTGTATTTTTAGTAGAGACGGGGTTTCACCGTGTTGGCCACGCTGGTCTCGAAGTCCTGACCTCGGGTGATCCGCCCCCCTTGGCCTCCCAAAGTGCTGGGATTATAGGCATGAGCTGCCATGCCTGGCCCAATCCAAGCCATTCTTAAAGGAAGGACTGCCCTGGTCATTGAAACCACCTCAATTTACCTTTTGTGTTTCCTCAGTTAGAACTCTGGTCTCATCTCTTGCTACTGATTTGGAACTCTGGTCCTACCTCCTCCAGACCCTGGCAGCTGAGTTAGTTGCTCTCTTGTTAATTCCTAGTGTTCTGCAGAGGAGTGGTGTCGTTACTGATGAAGAGGAAACCTCTAAGAAGATAGCCGATCAGTTGGACAACATTGTGGACATGCGCGAGTACGATGTTCCCTACCACATCCGCCTCTCCATTGACCTGAAGATCCATGTGGTGAGTAGGGCAGGGTTGGGTTGCTACTCTCATGAATTTCCTAACAGCCAGGAGATGATCATTATGGGTGAATCCACACAGGAGTAGACTTTCCTGGATGTAGAACTCCAGTTAACACACTGTGTGTTTTGCAGGCTCATTGGTACAACGTCAGATACCGTGGAAATGCTTTTCCAGTGGAAATCACCCGCCGAGATGACCTTGTTGAACGACCTGTAAGTTTTGTTGCTTGTATTACCTTCATCGTAAAATTTCTGGTTTTCTGGAGAGAATATTCTTCAGTGCTGAAGAGTAAATTTGACTCAAAGATATGTTTCCTGCTTTCCCCCCAAATACTTTATTAAAGGAAATATGGAGTTAGAATTTTTCATCAGTTTCTGACAGTATCATTTCCTTTTTTGTTACATATCACTGCATGACATCAGTATTTGAGCTAGGCAGGATGTGGACATTTGAGGGAAAGCTAGGACTTCCATTGGGTAGTTGGTAGTGAAGAGACGTGGTGAAAAATGGATTTGTAACTAGAAGGCCTTGGTTCGAACATGACTTTGTGGTGTTGGGAAAGTCTTTGTATTCAGTTTTCTCTTTTCCGAAACAAAGATATCATCTCTGTGCCACATTTACCTTTCAGGGTTGTCATCACCATCAGAATGAGGTGATGTCTTCTAAAGAGTTTTTCTACTAAAGTTCTGTGACTTTAGGCTTGTCCTGTGATCAGCTGCTCTCTCAGGCGTGTGAGTTTCCACGCCATGGGGAGCCGTGATGCTCTTGACGTAGGTTGGTCAGTCTTAGGGTCCCTCTCCCAGCTCTGGAGCCTTTTCACTCTTAACAACCAGAGGGAGGTAGAGCAGGCCGGGGGCGGGTGTTCAGGGAGGCCTGATGGGGAGTTTAGAGCTTGGCTTTATTCTTATTTTGTCCCCACAGGACCCTGTGGTTTTGGCATTTGACATTGAGACGACCAAACTGCCCCTCAAGTTTCCTGATGCTGAGACAGACCAGATTATGATGATTTCCTACATGATCGACGGCCAGGTGAGCAGGCGGCTTCTGGGAAGAAAGCTCCTGGGATGGAGACCTTGTCTGGTCCCCATACTAGAGCAGCGTCTGCCCCACAGTTAGGATTTGTTGAGTGAATAATGAGTTAGTCCAGGAATGGGAGCAGCTAAGCCGTTCCGACTTCCAACTGTACCCTCCCCTTTCCAGTGGGAATCCAGACATGGAGGGTCTCTTCTCAGGAAGCTTAGGGCACTTTCACGTTGCTGTGGACTTCTTTTAGTGAGAATCTGTAGGCAGAGTGTGTGGGCAGGGTGGGGGCGCCAGGTCTTGGCTTTGTAGCCTCTGACTTGTGCTAATTTCTAATGAACTTCGCTAGGGCTACCTCATCACCAACAGGGAGATTGTTTCAGAAGATATTGAAGATTTTGAGTTCACCCCCAAGCCAGAATATGAAGGGCCGTTTTGTGTTTTCAATGAACCCGATGAGGTAAGGAGGTATCACTTGTGAAACTGCCTGGTATTGTGGGAAGAAGGGGCATCCGGATCTTTCCAAGGCCTCAGGCATTCCGTCAGATCAGAATTGCAGCTCCATCAGCCTCGTTCTTAGGGTATGACCCTCTTTTCTGCCAGAAATGGGCTGGGGGCAGGAATAAGGGCCAGCATGAGGCTGCTGCTTCTGAACTTTGGGGGAGGAATTTGGAGATAGCTTGAAGAAGAGAAAGAGCAGACCTCTGACTGCTGTGACTTGGGTTTAGGCTCATCTGATCCAAAGGTGGTTTGAACACGTCCAGGAGACCAAACCCACCATCATGGTCACCTACAACGGAGACTTTTTTGACTGGTGAGTCTGTGTCTTCTCTGTGAGTAACTGGGCAGCGTTTGAGAGGGAGGGCATTGCATGGTGCGGGGGCGCTTCCCATGTTGACTGAGGAGGTGGCTTCTGGGTTCACTCCGCACCTCCCGTGTCTCAGTTCCTCCCTGGATCTGAGGGAGGAATGGAGAAAGGGGAATTAGAGCCTGATCTTCCCACTTGCTTGTCTGTCCTCTTTCGAACCCAGGCCATTTGTGGAGGCCCGGGCAGCAGTCCATGGTCTGAGCATGCAACAGGAGATAGGCTTCCAGAAGGACAGCCAGGGGGAGTACAAGGCGCCCCAGTGCATCCACATGGACTGCCTCAGGTAGGGGCCGCAGAGCAGCACGGCTCGTCACTGCTGTCTGTGAGCGAGATCTGAAGGCCTCTTGCAGACTGTGCTGTCACCACATCTCATGGGAGGAGGGTGGCCTCTGAGAGGCTGTTTCAGGTCACCCAAGAGGATGGCAGCTGCCACCCTGCCGGGGCCCGGGGTGTGCTGTCTTTGAGTGTTGGCTGACAATTCGTCAGTGACCAGGCACATTGAGCATCAGCCTCTGGGGTGGGGAAGCCACCGGCAAGACACACTCAATGCACAGGCCCCAGAGCTAGGACCTCACGGAGCTGCACTGCCCAGGCCAGACTGGGGCTGCCTCACAGGATGAGCCTCACAGGACGAGCGCAGATTCCACATGAGCTGGGGTGGGAGGCAGCTCAAAGCTGCAGAGAGAAGGAGGCTGGAAGGGAAGGAAGGGGAGGAAGGGAAGGGAAGTTAGGGAAGAAAGGGAAAGGAGGGAAGGAAGGGAAAGGAGGGCTTCCATGACCTCTGTACTCTGCACAGTGCCACTGGAGCGCTTGAAGCCTGAATACGTTTCTGTTTAGCTCTGACGTTCAGCACTTGGCTTGGAGAGGGAGGCCAGGAGGCTGGGTGGGGCTGGTTTAGCATGTGACAGTCCTGATCCAAGGCAGGGAGTGAGGGGCGTGAGGCTGCAGGGTCGGTCATGTGGGGCAGGGGCAGGGGGAGACCCAGGGGTGCTGGTTCTCAGGGAGGGGGTGACACCTGGGGATTTTGTGCCATCCATGGCGACAGGGAATGGGTAAAGAAGGGACTTGAGGTAGGAGGTGACCCCGCTACCGATATGCCAGCCTGGAAGCCCCACCCATATGGGGGCCCTGAAGACCACCATGAGGCTTGGTTTGGGCTCGCGCTGTGGATTGGGACTCACTGGGATGTGAGTGGGTCTTGGTGAAAGCTAGGGTAGTGGTTGAACTGAAGGCAAGAGGTAAAGTGAGAGAAGAGGGCCACAGGGTGGAGGCTGTGGGGGGCGGAGACCGGACATGGCCCCTGGACGGCTGCCTCAGGAAGGCATCTGTAGGGAGGAGGTGGCGATAGGTTTCGGGTAGAGTGTGGGGGCCTTCTTTTCTTAATTTTTATTTAATTTTTATTCTACTTGGCATCCCATCTTGCTTTCTATTAAAGGAGGGTGGGCTTGAGTGTTTCCGTGCTGAAGGGACAGTGTGAGGAGAGAAGCTCAGTGTGGTTGATAGAACTAGGCCCCAGCAGTACAGACCTGAGGTCTGGGGGAAAGGCCCAAGGAGGCGGGGCGCCTGCCAGAGAGGCCACAGGCTCAGCCGAGGGTGGGAGGAAGGCAAGGGCCAGAAGGACCGGTCCTGGTGCTTCCTTGTGTTGTGGATAGGTCTGTGAGATTAACTAGATCCGAATGAAGGGTTTTCATGAGGGGCCTACACCGTTTGGGGCTTTGGTGTGAGGCTCCTGGGTGCCTGTTAGGACCTTGCATCTGTCTATGTGGTGCCCAGTTTTGCCGATTCTCAGGGGTTCCCGGGCTGCATGTTAGAATCGTCCTGGCTTCTGTTTTCATTCTACTTCCAGGTGGGTGAAGAGGGACAGTTACCTTCCCGTGGGCAGCCATAATCTCAAGGCGGCCGCCAAGGCCAAGCTAGGCTATGATCCTGTGGAGCTGGACCCAGAAGACATGTGTCGGATGGCCACGGAGCAGCCCCAGGCACGTAAGCCACATCCTGCCTCCCTCTGCTGCTGTGTGCACACGTGTATGCCAGCCCGCTCCACCCAGCAGGCTGTGTCTTCGGGACAGACATGTTTTGTCCTGTGCCCGTCTCCTTACTGCGTGTGCGGCAGGCTGGTCGGGCCAGGCTTTGCTTTCTATGCTTCACACTTGACCCTGGGCTCTTTTTTTTTTTTTTTTGAGATGGAGTCTTGCTCTGTCGCCCAGGCTGGAGTGCAGTGGCCAGATCTCAGCTCACTGCAAGCTCCGCCTCCTGGGTTTACGCCATTCTCCTGCCTCAGCCTCCCGAGTAGCTGGGACTACAGGCGCCTGCCACGTTGCCCGGCTAGTTTTTTGTATTTTTAGTAGAGACGGGGTTTCACCGGGTTAGCCAGGATGGTCTCGATCTCCTGACCTCGTGATCCGCCCGTTTCGGCCTCCCAAAGTGCTGGGATTACAGGCTTGAGCCACCGCGCCCGGCCGACCCCGGGCTCTTGACTTTGATGGCCCTGCTTCTCTGGCGTTCTCTCCTCAGACACTGGCCACGTATTCCGTGTCAGATGCTGTCGCCACTTACTACCTGTACATGAAGTACGTCCACCCATTTATCTTCGCTCTGTGCACCATCATTCCCATGGAGCCCGATGAGGTGAGTATCTTCTGTCCTCTCAGGACCCTGGCCTCCTCAGCTCTTGCCCCATTCCAAATGCACTGAAGCTGAATTGAGGTGGACATCCCATGAGTACTGGCACCAAAGACGGCAGTAGAATTCTGGTGTGTGATGTTAGGGATGTCCTTTGGGAATTCTCTGGCTCCAATGTGAGGAAGGAACCACAGGAGAATTTGCAGCCATTACCATGAGGTTTTTCTCTCCTTTCACACTGAAGTTCAGTTTAGGTTCCTGGACTTTGCCTGCAAGTCAAGGCCTTTGGTGTCACTTTTGGCTGGAAGCCTTGGTTTCTCTTGCAGGTGCTGCGGAAGGGCTCTGGCACGCTGTGTGAGGCCTTGCTGATGGTGCAGGCCTTCCACGCCAACATCATCTTCCCCAACAAGCAGGAGCAGGAGTTCAATAAGCTGACAGACGACGGACACGTGCTGGACTCTGAGACCTACGTCGGGGGCCACGTGGAGGCCCTCGAGTCTGGGGTCTTCCGCAGCGATATCCCTTGCCGGTTTAGGATGGTGTGCTTCTTCCCTGGGATTCAGTTTCTTCCCACTCTTGTGCTGTGGTAGGACCCAGAAGCTGCAGGGGCTGAAATAAAGCCCCTTTTCCCAATCTTGTCCCATGGCCCCTCACCAGCTTCTCTGGCCCAGCTCCCCCCTGGGGTTTCTTTAGGGCAGTGCACTGCAGGGTGCACACGTGAGTCCTTCCAGAGCTTTCTCGGGCACATCTGGCCACTTGCAGCCATAGCATCAGACCTGAGGCAGGCTAGTGTGGATGTGTTTCCCCTCTGACCCCTGTCGTCTCACTGTCGTTTGTGCCAGAATCCTGCCGCCTTTGACTTTCTGCTGCAGCGGGTGGAGAAGACCTTGCGCCACGCCATTGAGGAAGAGGAGAAGGTTCCTGTGGAGCAAGTCACCAACTTTGAAGAGGTAACCGTCCGGGTGGCAGGAAGAGCTAGTCTGTGTTTGGTGCCTTCTTCACAGACCACATCTTTCAGCAGCACGTTTATTGTGCACCTGCTGCGTGTGATGCTGTGGACAGATGACACAGGGTCTCTGGTGGGACAGGGCAGTCATGGTTGTGACGTGTGATGCTGTCTGCCAAGGTTGGAGAGCTTCATGAGAGGTGGGGTGTGAGCCGCTCCTGAAATGCAGTGACATGGAAGGTGGGTCCTGGTGGGATGTGTCCCGTGTCCCGTTTTAAGGCATTAGGACTTCATTTTATAGGCATTGGGGAGCCATTGGAGGTTTTAAATTTTATTTTTTATTGGTGAGACTTAAAAATGACAGTAAATTCCTACAAATGACTGGATTAGCGACTGTAAAATCTGTTCACAAAATGGTTAGAAAGCACACTTACAAAGTGTGTTATGTGACTGGAGAGAGAGACACCAGTTCTTTTCTGATCCTCGTTCCTCAGGACGTGGCACGTCTCAGGTTTTTTTTTTTTTTTTTTTCTTCTCATTTTTGAGATGGAGTCTCACTGTTGTTGGCCTGGGCTGGAGTGCAATGGCATGATCTTGGCTCGCTGGAACCTCTGCCGCCCAGGTTCCAGCGATTCTCCTGCCTCAGGCTCCCCAGTAGCTGAGATTACAGGCACCCGCCACCATGCCTGGCTAATTTTTGTATTTTTATTAGAGACGGGGTTTCACCATGTTGTCCAGTCTGATCTTGAACTCCTGACCTCGTGATCTGGCTGCCTTGGCCTCCCAAAGTGCCTGGATTACAGGTGTGAGCCCCTGCACCCGGCCTATCTGAGGTCTTCATATCAGGCACTGTGCAGCACTACATCATGTTCAGTGAGGCTGCTGGTTTAGAGTTTTTAACAGTTTTCACACTGATGCCAAGAAGCTTTTTTTTTTTTTTCTGGAGTCTTGCTTTGTCGTCCGCACTGGAGTGCAATGGCACGATCTCAGCTCACGGCAACCTTTGCCTCCCGGGTTCAAGCGATTCTCCTGCCTCAGTCCTCCTGAGTAGCTGGGATTACAGGTGCCCGCCACCATGCCTGGCCAATTTTTGTATTTTTAGTAGAGATGAGGTTTCACCATGTTGGCCAGGCTGGTTTCAAACTCCTGACTGTAACTGATCTGCCCACCTCAGCCTCCCAAAGTGCTGGGATTACAGGTGTGAGCCACTGTGCCTGCCCCCAAGAAACATCTTGTAATAGATTCACAAGCCAAAATTTAAACAAGAATATGTGTACACTCTTTGCAAACTGTGAAGCACTGTTTGGCTTTTGTCGGCCACAGCTATTATTATACTGCAGGGAACTCTCATGAACCGATCAGGAAGAGAGCCTTGTCTGAATAACAAATAGGAGTTAAAGAATGTCAGCCGTGGCCAGGCGCGGTGGCTCACGCCTGAAATCCCAGCACTTTCGGAGGCTGAGGCAGGTAGATCACAAGGTCAGGAGATGGAGACCATCCTGGCTAACACGGTGAAACCCCGTCTCTACTAAAAACATACAAAAAAATTAGCCAGGCGTGGTGGCGGCGCCTGTAGTCCCAGCTACTCAGGAGGCTGAGGCAGGAGAATGGCGGGAACCCGGGAGGCGGAGCTTGCAGTGAGCTGAGATCGCGCCACTGCACTCCAGCCTGGGCCACAGAGCGAGACTCCGTCCCCCCAAAAAAAAAGAAAGAAAAGCCCGGGGTCGTCTTTGTGTCCCTGAGGAGTCACCTGTGGGGTGGAGGGTGGCTGGGGGGATGTCAGCAGGGGCTCACAGCCACGTGGGGCGTGTCCAGGTGGTGGTTCCACGTGGAAACTTGGTCATTCACTTGTCCCAGCGCATCCTCCCCTTCTTGGACTGGACAGCTTTTCAGAACACGCTATTACTGGGTAGGGGAAAGTGCAGTGGAGGCTCTTCCCCAGCTGATTCTTTTACCTATAATTCAAGTAGAAACAATAGGTGGTGGTGTGGTATTTCCTGTTCTATGGGATATATATTATTCTTTGTAATCACTTTTTTCTTAAAATTTTAGGTGTGTTTTCTAGTTTTACTACTTTGGGGGGTTTTAAGGATTTTTCTTTTTCTTTTTGTTTGAGACAGGACCTGGCTCTGTTGCCCAGGCTGGAGTGCAGTGGTGCAATCTGGGCTCACTACAGCCTTGACCTCAGGGGCTCAAGTGATTCTTCCACCCTAGCCTTCCGAGTAGCTGGGACTACAGGTGCCACCGCCACACACAGCTACTTTTTTATTTTTTGTAGAGACGGGGGTCCCATTGTGTTGCTTAGGCTGGTCTTGAACTCCTGGGCTCAAGTGATCCTCTGGCCTTAGTCTCTCAAAGTGCTGGGATTACAAGCGTGAACCATTGCACCTCACCTAAAGGTTGTTTTTTTTTTTTTTTTAATACTAAGGAGAGTTTGGTATTCAAGTAATTTTCTAATAAGACCACCAAATTTAATGTATTTCATAGAAATGATGGCAACCCTTGTTAACTTTTTTCTTCTGACTAGTTTTTGCTCTATTTAGATATTTTTCAGCTTTTTCCTCTCCCGAATGTCTAAAAGGGGTTGGTGAACTACAGCACACAAGGCAGGCTTGGTCACCAGCCTCCACTGAGTTTTGCTTTCTCTGCAGGTGTGTGATGAGATTAAGAGCAAACTCGCCTCCCTGAAGGACTTGCCCAGCCGCATCGAGTGTCCACTCATCTACCACCTGGACGTGGGGGCCATGTACCCCAACATCATCCTGACCAACCGCCTGCAGGTGAGACTTTACTTCCTGCCTCAGAGTCAGAGCTCTTTCTGCCCAGCCCTAAGTGCTTTCTCACCCCTCGCAGCCTTCTGCCATGGTGGACGAAGCCACCTGTGCTGCTTGTGACTTCAATAAGCCTGGAGCGAACTGCCAGCGGAAGATGGCCTGGCAGTGGAGGGGCGAGTTCAGTAAGTGTTGGCTGCCTGGATGAGCACTCAGTGGGAAACGGGTGGGTGAGTGTCGGCCACCTTTCACCATACACACTCGGTGGGAAGCTGGTGCATCTGTGCCTCCTTTTGAACTTGCTCCCATTGCCTTCTTCCCAGTGCCAGCCAGTCGCAGCGAATACCATCGGATCCAGCACCAGCTGGAGTCGGAGAAGTTCCCTGCCTTGTTCCCAGAGGGGCCAGCTCGGGCCTTTCACGAACTGTCCCGCGAGGAGCAGGCGAAATACGAGAAGAGGAGGCTGGCGGGTGAGTGCCTTGGCATGGTCGCGGCTGTAAAGATGTGGCTCCTGCTCCCACTTTCTGTTCTTGCTTGGCTGTGTTGGTCCGTCCCAGCTGGGGTCGCAGAAGTGTTGTCACTGGAAGTGCTCTGGGTCACTAAGCTGTGCTCTCGCTGCAGGATCCTTTATTTGCTTCCCCTTCTGTAGGTGTTAGACACTGCTGTTCTGTGGTCTTGGGGTATCTGGCCTGTTCCTACCCCTGGGCTGTCCTATTTCTTTCTTCCTTTTTTTTTTTTTTTTAAAAAAAAAAACAGGGTCTCACTCTGTCACCCAGGCTGGAGTGCAGTGATGTGATCTTGGCTCACGGCAGCCTCGACCTCCCAGGTGCCGGCAATCCTCCCATCTCAGCCTCCTAAGTAGCTGGGACTACAGGTGTGCGCCACCATGCCTGGCTAATGTTTTGTATTTTTTGTAGAGCTGGGGTCTCGCCATGTTGCCCAGGCTGGTCTCAAACTCCTGGGATCAAGTGATCCGCCTGCCTCGGCCTCTTAAAGTGCTGAGATTACAGGTGTGAGCCACCGTGCCCGGCCTCCTTTATTTTTTATTTTTTTTATTTTTTTATTTTTTTTATTTTTTTTTTTGAGACGGAGTCTTGCTCTGCCGCCCAGGCTGGAGTGCAGTGGCCGGCTCTCAGCTCACTGCAAGCTCCGCCTCCCGGGTTCACGCCATTCTCCTGTCTCAGCCTCCCGAGTAGCTGGGACTACAGGCGCCCGCCTCGTCGCCCGGCTAGTTTTTTGTATTTTTTAGTAGAGACGGGGTTTCATCGTATTAGCCAGGATGGTCTCGATCTCCTGACCTCATGATCCGCCCGTCTCGGCCTCCCAAAGTGCTGGGATTACAGGCTTGAGCCACCGCGCCCGGCCCCGGCCTCCTTTTTCAATATGAGAAACTAGCAGTATATCTGAGCTGTTGCTCCTTTGTGGTGACGTAGAAGCCATGTTCTTCAGCACCCCTGTGCCCTGGCTCCCTCTGCTCTGGGAGATCTCACCCACCTGCTCCGCCCCTCTCCATCATGCTTAGATTACTGCCGGAAAGCCTACAAGAAGATCCACATCACCAAGGTGGAAGAGCGCCTCACCACCATCTGCCAGCGGGAAAACTCCTTCTACGTGGATACCGTGCGTGCCTTCCGGGACAGGCGCTATGAGTTCAAAGGGCTCCACAAGGTGAGTTCTGAGGTGCTGCAAGCTTTGGCCTCTGTAAGGGCAGTTTCGGTTGGCTCATGAAATGGGCACTCTTGGCTCCTTGCCTGGGATCCTCCAAGCAGACACCTGCGCTCGGATGATAACATGCAGTTGTTTTTGACTTGGAAGAGTTGATGGCCACGAAGGACGTAGACCATCATCCATCCTGGTCCAAGGCCTCAGAGGAACCCTAAAGGATGATTTCTGAAGTGATTATTTAGAGCAGGGGTCAGCAAGCTACAGCTGGCTGGCCGTTTGAGTACATCAAGTTTTACAAACCCAGCTGCCTTCACCTATTGCTTGTCTCTTTCCCGCTGTCATGGGAGGTGAGGAGTTCCGAGAAACTCTAAGGTCTTCTCGTCTGTGGTATTCACCATCCAGACCTTCGTGTTTAACTGACGTATTTCATCCAGTAGGAACATGGAAAATGCATAGCAACACCTCTGTTTTGATATCAATGGGTCATTATTTTACATCTAATCAGATTGAGCAATTTTTTTTCTGAGAGACCTTCACTGTAGACTCAGCACGGCCCCTGCTGTGCAGCCTCCTGGCATCCTGCACTGCCCTGCTGAACTCATTGTCATACGTTCTTTTTTATAATGATAAGGCAGACATAATATGATATTTAGTGTTTTTAAGTGCTCAGTTTAGGGGCATGAAACATATACTGTTGTGCAACTATCACCACTATCTACCTCCAGAACTCTTCGCCTTCTCAAATGGAAACTCTTGTCTCCTTTAAACCGTAGCTCCCCACCTCCTCCCCTGGCCCCTAGCGACCCCCATTCCACTTTCTGTCTCTGAATTCCACGACTCTAGGGATGTCATGTAAGTGAACCGTGCAGTATTTGTATATTTGTGACTGACTTTTTCACTTAGCATGATGCTTTCTTTTTTGGAGACGGGATCTCACTCTGTCACCCAGGTTGGGGTACAGTGGTGTGACCTTGGCTCACTGCAGCCTCCACCTCCCAGGCTCAAGTGATCCTCCCACCTCAGCCTCTCCAGTAGTTGGGACCATGCCTGATTTTTGTAGTTTTGGTAGAGACGGGGTTTCACCATGTTACCCAACCTGGTCTCAAGGTCCTGAACTCAGGTCATCTATCCACTCCAGCCTCCCACAGGGCTGGGATTACAGGCATGAGCCACCGCACCCAGCCTTAGCATGATGTTTTCAAGATTTATCAACATACAGCATGTATCCATACTGCATTTTTGTAAATGGCTGAACAACATTTCGTTGTGTGGATTTGTCACATTTTGTTTATCCTTCCTACATGGATGTTCACTTGGCTTGCTTCCACCTTTTGGCTATTGCGAGTAATCCTGGTTTGAACACGGGGTACAAGTATGTCTTCAGGTCTCTGCTTTCGGTTTTTTTGGATATGCACCCAGCAGTATAGTTGTTGGGTCATATGGTAATTCTACACTTACCTTTTAAGGAACTGCCGTACTGTCTCACTTTATTTTAATGAAGCAATTGCTAAATTACTTGTTCATCTGTCTCCCTCGTCAAATAAGCACCGAAAGTGTAGTGACTGCCTCGTGCTTCAGAGTGCAGTGGAGTTCCTGGCACATACTAGGCACTCAGTAATTATCTTAATGAATTTGTTTTTGTTCTTTAAATACCAAGCCTTTAAAAACCTTTTCTCATGTTGGATGGGGAATTGGATGAGACATCTGCGGTCTTAGCTGCGTTTCTGTGTTGATTGGTTTTACCAGGGACCTCCCGAGTAGCTTTTGTTCCCTAGAAAGTGTGCTGAAGAGTTTAGAGATCTCAGGCCATAGAATCTACAATGTTCAAATGATTCTGTCAACACAGAGAGAGACAGAATAAAGGAAGTGTGACAAAATATTGACAATTGGCCAGTCTAGGAGAAGAATGTACAGTCTTCTTTGTACTGGTATTTTAGGTTTTCTATAGATTTGAAAATGTTCAAAATACTAAAAACCTGGGCCATTGACGTTGTAGAATGTGAGACGGAAGAATCTGTGAGGTGCTGCATGTTCATGTGCTTCTCAGGTGTGGAAAAAGAAGCTCTCGGCGGCCTTGGAGGTGGGCGACGCGGCCGAGGTGAAGCGCTGCAAGAACATGGAGGTGCTGTACGACTCACTGCAGCTGGCCCACAAGTGCATCCTGAACTCCTTCTACGGCTACGTCATGCGCAAGGGGTAGGTGGGGCCCAGGCCCAGGAGAGGCCCAGGAGAGGCTTATGGGAGGAATGGAGGAGTCCACGTTTAGGGCGGCTTCAGGTGTAGGTTGCCACGCATGGAGGGCTGTTCATCTGATTCAAGGAATATTGGAGGGAGCAGGCTTTGGGCTGGGGTGGGGCTGGGAGGTTGAGGAGAATGGGGGCCACACTGACTTTGAGGGTCTGGGCATCCATGAGTGATGCGTGCTGTGGGGTGTATGTGTCTCTGCATCGTGGGCTGAAGACACGACTTGCCATTTTCCAGCGTGTTTATGTCTCACAGCGTGGATCCTCACTCAGGGACTGGCAGTCTAGGGCAGTTGCTTCACATCACGTTTGTGTGTCAGGGTGGGGCAGAGAAGCAACTGACAAGGGGCATGGGGCTGGTGCCGGGAGAGGGGAGGGTGGGGCAGCTGACATCAGGGCTGGGACCCAGGCTGGAGGAGGGTCAGGCCTGGTAGGTAGGCCTGGGCTTTCTCTGAGAAGCTGGAGGTGAGAATGGGGCTTGGGAGGAGGTGTGAAGAGAGTAGAGAAGGTGTGAATGGTCCTGGGTGGTATTAAGAGTCCTGCTGAGGCTGGAGTCCTGAACGGATGCAGTGGCACATATTGCACCCTTCCAGATCCTTCCTGAGCCATGCTGGGCACCAAGGTGAGGACAGAGAAGTGTCCTTGGACACAGCCAGATTCTACCTTAGTTCTGTCCTAGTACATGCACATTTGGCTGCCTCCCTTGTCCCTGTCACGTCTCTCCTTGTCCTCCTCCCTGCTCCTTACTGCCTCTGATACCCCCTGGAGGAGCCATGCCAGCCCCACCCACCAGTTTGTGGTGTCCTCTCAGGGCTCGCTGGTACTCCATGGAGATGGCTGGCATCGTCTGCTTCACAGGGGCCAACATCATCACCCAGGCGCGGGAGCTGATCGAGCAAATTGGGTGAGCGCAGAAGGGGAGCCGTGGGGCTGGGAGCAGGTCCTGGGAGCAAGCGTGAGCAGGAAGGAAGGAGGGAAGGCTGGAGGCCACACACTGGGCGGGAAGGAAAGGGGAACTTATGACCTCGCTCCTCTCTTTCTCTGAAGGAGGCCCTTAGAGCTGGACACAGATGGAATATGGTGCGTCCTGCCTAATAGCTTCCCAGAAAATTTTGTCTTCAAGACGACCAATGCGAAGAAGCCCAAGGTGACCATCTCCTACCCAGGCGCCATGTTGAACATCATGGTCAAGGTTAGTCTGGGGCCTCCGGTCCTGAAGCGCTGGCTGGCCTGGTGTCGGTGCCCTGGCGTCACTGGCTCTGCAGCACCTCACAGTGTGCGTGCCTTCCTGGCACCCAGCACCCTCCCAGCACTGCCCACATTGCTTTTCTATAGCCTGAAGACCATGGTCAGAAGGTATCAAGTGATTCCACTCCTTTCTCTTTCAGCATAGCACCCAGACTTTTTTGCTTTTAACTTTTTATTTTGAAATAATTTTAAACTTACAGGAAATTACAAAAATAGTACAGAGAATTTCTGTATCCCCGTCAACCTGCTTCCCCTAACGCTGACCTCGCATAAACCATGGTGCGCTTGTCAAAACTAAGAAACCTATGTCTGTGCCCCTGTAACTGCACCGCAGACCTCACCTGGATTCCCCGTTTTCCCACCACAGCCCCTCCTCTCTCCCAGGATCCCGGCAAGGACCCACGTGGAGATGAGTTGTCCTGTCCTGGTCCTTGTGTCACGACCTCAACCTTTGGTGGTGCCGGCCAGGCAATGGTTGGCTGTCCCTTGATCAGGGGTTGTCTGTTGTTTCTTGTGACTAGACTGAGGTGATTTGGGTTTTTGGAGCAACTCCACAGGGGTGACACCCTCCCCACGTTCTCAGGTGCATCGTGTTGGTTTGTGGTGGTGTGGTAGTGTGGGTGTATTGTGGGGACGGCTTAGTCTCCTGCCTGAGGGGCTTCTGCAGGCCTTACTGTGGCGCTCCTGTGCCCCCTCCTATGCGGCTCTTCAGTCATAAATACACACCCAGTGGGGAGGAATAAGCGTCCCTGGAGAAGGGCTATCAGAGTTTCTGGACATGTATTAGAGCCATCACAGCAGCAAATAAATATTGTGGAGCAGGTGCTTTGAGACCGTGCGTCCCCAGCTGCTCCGTAAGCTTCTGTCCACTGTGTTAGCGTTGCTGGTGGGCTGTGTTTGCTGGTGGGCTGCACCTGAAGCAGTTATAGCTGGGGTTTCCTGTGGTGGTTTTTCCCTGTTTCCCCCATTCCTTCTACTGTATTAGTTGGGATCCTGTAGGGAAACGTTGTTATCCTTCTTTCCCATTTGTTCTCACTTATTTGTCTGCTCATTGACATCAGTGTGGATTTGCGGATCCGAGTGGACATCCTGGGGTTATTGTTCTTAGGACCAGAGTGGCTTCCTGCTCCACATGTTCCCCTTGGGCCACTGGGGCCTGCTGGTTTGTGGCGTGTTCTTGGGACGTGCCCTCTTCTTGTCTTTGTTTCTGGAGCACTTTCTTACTTCTTGGTACTGTAAAGTCCACCAGCCTCATCTTGTATTTTCCCTGCTCCAACCTGGAGTCAGCCAGTTCTCCGAGAAGAATGATGTAAAAACCCGAGATGGGGCGCTGGCTGTGCTCACTGTTCCTGGGAGTGTCATAGCTTCCGGTCTCTCACAGTGGAGGCGGCCAGGAAGCATGTCTCTAGTAACGCACGCACACAGAGCTGTTTATTTCTGTGTCTGTCTGCCTGGATGCGTTTAAACACATGAATCTGTCCCTTTCTTATTAGTGGCTTCTTTCTCCTGCAGTGATAAACCTGTTTCTAATTTCTCAATATATGTGTTTGCTCAATCCTAGAGTACATGTAAAGTAGTTTTAGAATTGCTAACAGACTTGTGCCCCATGAGAAGTAATTTCACTGCCACTGTACAGCGTTTGTAGGTAGTTACTTTTGTTTCCAGCCTTACCCTGTCCAGTCAGCAGAGTTCACAGGGCAACTCCTTCCTCCCCACGCCGTCAGCATGTTGTGCTGTACGTCCACAGTGCTGCTGGGCTCCTCCCCACGCCATCAGCATATTGTGCTGTACGTCCACAGTGCTGCTGGGCTCCTCCCCACGCCATCAGCATGTTGTGCTGTACGTCCACAGTGCTGCTGGGCTCCTTCCCACGCCGTCAGCATGTTGTGCTGTACGTCCACAGTGCTGCTGGGCTCATTTGGTGCAGTCTGCACCCCTCTTGGGATCCCAGCACCATGACTGGATGGTTTGTAATTTGCACACAGTGACGTTCACTCTGTAGCATACAGCGCTGTGGGTTTGGACAGGTGCATAGTGTGTGTGTCCAGCACCACAAAGCAACACAGAACAGCTGCAACCGCTTTGTCAGCAAATCCTCACCCTACCCCGAAACCCTGGCAACCCCCCGTGTGTTTTTTGTACTATAATTTTGCTTTGTTGAAAATGTCATGTAAATGGAAGCATATGGCCTGTAGCCTTTTCGATCTGGCTTCTTGGACCTAACAGATACACCTGAGTTTCACCACTTGGTTGTGTGCGTCAGAACTTCCTTCTTTCATGCTGCCAAGTCTTGTCGGTTATGTGGAAAAGCCTCAGTTTGCCAATCCATCCGCTCCTGGAGGGGCATCAGGTGGTTTCCAGGTTTGGGCCGTCAGAAGTGAAGCTGCTCCCTCTTCACTCTCGTTTCTCAGGAAGGCTTCACCAATGACCAGTACCAGGAGCTGGCCGAGCCGTCCTCACTCACCTATGTCACCCGCTCAGAGAACAGCATCTTTTTTGAGGTTGATGGGCCCTACCTTGCCATGATTCTTCCAGCCTCCAAGGAGGAAGGCAAGAAACTGAAGAAGAGGTGGGACTCTCATGGCTTTTGTGCTTTAGAAAGTACATGGATTGAGATAGATTAAATTTAACCCAGAAAGGAGGTTGGATCAGGAGCCAGGATAGAAACAGACCTGGGTTCTTGCGGTCTTACTGATTCCATTTGCACCAGCTCTGTCTGCCCGCTGCTGTATTCTGGCTCTGTGGCTACAGGCCCTTCAGTCATTTTCCTTTTAGAGAAGCAGTGGCCTGAGGGAGAGAGATGTTTGCTGCCTGGTGGATGACAAGTGGAGGGTTGGAAAGGGAAGAGGCAGGCAGAGAGGATGAGGCACACAGCTGGTGGCTCCCCAGTGCTCCTTGCTACTGCTGTGCTTGCCTTTTTTTTTTTTTTCAGGTATGCTGTGTTCAATGAAGACGGTTCTCTGGCTGAGCTCAAGGGCTTTGAGGTCAAACGCCGCGGGGAACTGCAGCTGATTAAGATCTTCCAGTCCTCGGTGTTTGAGGCCTTCCTCAAGGGCAGCACGCTGGAAGAGGTGTATGGCTCTGTAGCCAAGGTGGCTGACTACTGGCTGGACGTGCTGTACAGCAAGGTAAGGGCTGTACCCTCCATCCTCACCTGCTCTGAAGGACAAAGGACCCTGCAAGAAGGGGACCCCGTGCTTCTTGGGCTCCTGGAGACCAAGGTGACTAAAGAACTCGGGGCTAATCCTGATGAAATCCCAAGACCTTCTGAGCACAATTATCCCTTGGAGTTCCCCCCAGCTTCTGCATCCAGGGACACAACTCTGTGAAGGAAACGTTTTTCCCAATAGCGTGATAAGCCCGGCATGGTGATGCGTGCTTGTGGTCCCAGCTACTTGGGAGGATCACTTGAGACCAGGAAGTAGAGGCTCCAGTGAGCTGTGATTGCAGCACTGCACTCCAGCCTGAGATATTTGCTTATTTCTATGTTACTTTGTATTTTTTATGTTTTTTAGGCTACATAACATTTTATCAGTTTACATACCTTAATTTACATAACTAGTCCACGATTATTTACTACCAGTTAGGTTTCACATTTCCGTTGTTATACATGGTGTTGCCTTGAACATCTCGGTGCATGTTTCCCAGGCACAGGCGTCTTGGGTGGAAGGAATACTAGAACACTACAGGGTTTTCCTGACTTGCTTTGCTGTGTGGGCTTCTGTTTCTTGTCATATTGTCTTGTATAGAGCGACACACATGTGCAAGGGAACACTGGGGGTTTCACACAGAATATTCATGAGCCCAGCACCCCTTACAGGATGTGGGGGGGGCCTGTGGTCAGGAACATGTGTGCAAAGCAGCAGCTCCAGCTGGATGTGGACGCCACACTGGAACTGCTCAGGCCTGCACTGCTCAGGCCACTCTCCAGCAGGCTGGAGTTTCTCTTTCCTCTCTTCTGGCTCTTCCTGCCCCTTCTTTCTCTTCCTTTCAAGGAGAAAAATTTCCTGTCTTAGGCGGAGCAACATCCTTTTCTGCAGCCTTGGTGCTCTTCAGTAAATTCTTCTTGATATTCTGTGCACAGTTTAATAAAACAAGCCAAGCCAGGCGTGGTGGCTCACGCCTGTAATCCCAGCACTTGGGGAGACCTAGGCGGGCAGATCACTTGAGGTCAGGAGCTGGAGACCAGTGTGGCCAACATGGCAAAACCCTTTCTCTACTAAAAATACAAAAATTAGCTGGATGTGGTGGTGTGTGCCTGTAATCTTAGCTACTTGGGAGGCTGAGGCACGAGAATCGCTCGAACCCTGGAGGGGAGGTTTTAGTGAGCTGAGATTGCACCACAGCACTCCAGCCCGGGTGACAGAACGAGACTGTGTCTCAAAAAAATAAAAACTAAAGTTTTATGTGTGTGTGTGTTTTAAAGTATTGCCACACAGGCATATGAGAGAGCTCTTTGAATTTGCAGCCTTCTGCGTCTCAGGCTAGAGAAGGGCATGGCCTAGAGGAGCACAGTCCAGGGTGAGTCCAGACTCTGCCCCTTGATTTCTGCAGTGTTTTACGCGTTGTCTTTCTCT
This sequence comes from Rhinopithecus roxellana, assembly GCF_007565055.1. Taxonomy (NCBI): domain Eukaryota; kingdom Metazoa; phylum Chordata; class Mammalia; order Primates; family Cercopithecidae; genus Rhinopithecus; species Rhinopithecus roxellana. The sequence continues at coordinate 102,542,974 of NC_044558.1, forward strand.
AGGCAGCCAACATGCCTGACTCTGAGCTGTTCGAGCTCATCTCTGAGAACCGTTCCATGTCTCGGAAGCTGGAAGATTACGGGGAGCAGAAGTCTACATCCATCAGCACAGCAAAGCGCCTGGCTGAGTTCCTGGGAGACCAGATGGTCAAGGATGCAGGGCTGAGTTGCCGCTACATCATCTCCCGCAAGCCTGAGGGCTCCCCTGTCACGGAGAGGTGAGGGGTTCCTTACAGATTTGGGCTGTGTTTAATACCAAGTTTGGGGATGGCATACGTGTCCATCAACCAGAAATGGGTAATTGTTATTTAGTAGGGAATGAGATACACTATACCAGAGTTCAAAGGGTTGAATTGCAGCTACAGGTTACAGCACTGACAGTTTGAAACCATGTTGGAGAAAAAAGCAAAAATCAGGTTGAAGGAAGACCCTTATGCCTCTATGTATGTAAAACTTAAAAACATGGAAACTGCTCTTTTTTTTTTTTTTTTGGTGGTTATATACAAATAGGACCAGTACAAATGCCTGCATGGGGTTGATGATAAACACCAGAATAAAGGTTGTCTTTACTTCTGTGTGAGGAGGGGATAGGTTGGGGTCACCCAGGGCTTCACTCTCATCATCTCACACAGGAAGTCGAAGTGGCCAAGTGTTGGAGCTTGATGGAGCCGAGTGGATGCATAGTGTGCGTGTCTTCTTTAAGTCTCCTTATGTTTGCAGTATTCACCACAGATGTTTCCTCCAGTGAAAGAGAAGCACTGACGGCTGCCAGTTGCTTTGCTGATGACGTGAAGACAGGCTCATTCTTTCTAGAAAGCAGCCTGAGTCTTCTGTGTGTTTCCAGCGAGGAACATGTAGACACAGTTATGCACGTGCACCTGTTTGCCTGTGCGCATGCACGTGGTTACTCAGTGAGAAACACAGACATGTTTACACACACATGCACCTGTTTGCCTGTGCGCATGCACGTGGTTACTCAGTGAGAAACACAGACATGTTGACGCACACATGCATTTATGTGTATGCATGCACATGGTTACACCATGAGAAACGTAGACATGGTTATATACACACGTGCATGTGTTTACACATACACATGCACGTGTTACTCACCGAGGAACCTGTAGGCATGTTTGTGCATACATAGGCACGCAGATGTATACACTGATATTTGTGAACAGCTGTTACAAGTCCTTATTTCCATGTCCATTTGATAAGAATTATGATCAGATTTTGGGTGATTTTCATTGTTACTGAGCTATGTGCCTGTCTTCCTCACCCAGGGCCATCCCACTTGCCATTTTCCAAGCAGAACCTATGGTGAGGAAGCACTTTCTCCGGAAATGGCTCAAGAGCTCTTCCCTTCAAGACTTTGATATTCGAGCAGTGAGTGCCAGTTGCATTTTCTACTCTTCAAAGTTTAAAGGAAAGCTAGACAGAGCAGAATATGTCTGAGTTGGATTATGTTTTTTGTCTGGCGTCTTCACTCCTGACTTCCTCCTTTCTGATAAGTAATAGGTGAGCAACTAATAACCCTTTAGGGCAAACTGAAAACATGAAGTGCCTAGGGCCCTTTAGCTATTCTATTGGATGGACTAAGACCCGGGGTGTTGGCTCAGCCACCTACTAGCTCTGTGATCTGGAGGAGTCAGTGAAGCTTCCTGCCTTAGTATCCTCTGCTGTGCAATGGGCACCTTTCATCATAGAGTTTCTGAGAGGATTAAATAAGACACAGTGTTTAGCCCTGTGCTCAGCACGAAGTGAGCCTCACACATGGCTGCTGCCACCTACTATTCTCTGCCTGTTTCCTGCACACACAGATTCTGGATTGGGACTACTACATTGAGCGGCTGGGAAGCGCCATCCAGAAGATCATCACCATCCCCGCAGCCCTGCAGCAGGTAAGGGCAGGGTCAGTGGCATGGGCTGTGGGGCCGAAAACCGGGCAGTTAGACAAGGATCTCTCCCTGATGGGTGTTGGCCTCGCACAGGTAAAGAACCCAGTGCCACGCGTCAAACACCCCGACTGGCTGCACAAAAAACTGCTGGAGAAGAATGATGTCTACAAGCAGAAGAAGATCAGTGAGCTCTTCACCCTGCAGGGCAGGAGACAGGTGATGGTGGGGCCGCCGAGGCCGGGCTGGGCGGGATCCTCGGGACATACAGAACACCAGGCTCCTTGCACTGCTGTGTGTGCTGTAGTGAAGCTTCTGTTCAAGTGTTGAAAGTGGACTTTCTCTGAAAACGTGCCCGTTGGCACTTTACTCTCTAACTCTGCATGTCACTCTTTTGTTAATAGGACACCATTGGGAGCCTCAGGTGAGGGCAAAGAACTGTCTCCTTATATGAAAATATTAGGGTGTGCTAATTAGACTCACTGCCTTGGGCAGATCACTGTCTCTTGAAGCCCCAGTTTTCTGAACGTGAAATGAATATCTTTCCTGTGGAAACACTTGGAAACACAGGACACAGTGTAATAAAAGGTACAGTGAAAGTCAGAAGAGCAAAAGGAAAATTCTTTTTTTTTTTTTTTTTTTTTTTTTGAGGCGGAGTCTCGCTCTGTTGCCCGGACTGGAGTGCAGTGGCCAGATCTCAGCTCACTGCAAGCTCCGCCTCCCGAGTTTACGCCATTCTCCTGCCTCAGCCTCCCGAGTAGCTGGGACTACAGGCGCCCGCCACTTCGCCCGGCTAGTTTTTTTTGTATTTTTAGTAGAGACGGGGTTTCACCGTGTTAGCCAGGATGGTCTCGATCTCCTGACCTCGTGATCTGCCCGTCTCGGCCTCCCAAAGTGCTGGGATTACAGGCTTGAGCCACCGCGCCCGGCCAAAGGAAAATTCTTAAGTGCTGAAAATTAAAATTAAACTATACATTAGAGCAGTATACAAACTCACATGATAAGAAAAGTGTTCTTTGGCAGGGCGCTGGGGCTCACACCGTAATCCCAGCAGTTTGGGAGGCCAAGGTGGGTGGATCACAAGGTCAGGAGATCAAGACCATCCTGGCTAACACGGTGAAACCCCGTCTCTACTAAAAATACAAAAAATTAGCCGGGCATGATGGCAGGCGCCTGTAGTCCCAGCTACTCGGGAGGGTGAGGCAGGAGAATGGCTTGAATCCGGGAGGCAGAGCTTGCAGTGAGCTGAGATCGCGCCACTGCACTCCAGCCTGGGCAACAGAGCGAGACTGTCTCAAAAGAAAGAAAAAGGTTCTGACATGGATTGGATTTTAAAATTTAACTGTCTCGTTTGTAAGAGTTATATATATATATTCTTTACCCCCCTCCCCGAGACGGAGTCTTGCTCTGTCTCCCAGGCAGGAGTGCAGTGGCGCAATCTTGGCTCACTGCAGCTTCCACCTCCCGGGTTTAAACAGTTCTCCTGCCTCGGCCTCCAGTGTAGCTGGGATTATAGGAGCACTACCATTATGCCTAGCTAATTTTAAGTTTTTTAACTTTTTTAAATTTTTAGTAGAGATGGAGTTTCAACATGTTGGGCAGGCTGGTCCCAAACTCCTGACTTTAGGTGAATGCACCTGCCTCGGCCTCCCAAAGTGCTGGAATTACAGGCATAAGTCACTGCACCCAGCCAAGAGTTAAATTGAAGATAGGACATATAAAAAGCAAAAGGACTAAAAAATATGTATACCAGGTAAATGTTAACCAAAAGAAAGCTGATACAGCTGTATTAATACCAGACAAAATACTCTCTAAGCCAAAAGTATTAGGAAACATAAGGACGGTTGTTAAATAATACTGAAAGCCACAATTCTCTGGAAATATATACTAATTGTAACAATGTAGCCTCACATTAAATAATGTAAACATTTACCTAATTAGAAGAAGAATTTACCTCCAATCAGTTTGGGAGATGTTGACATCCCTCCCTCAACTGATAGTTGGCGCAGACCAAAAATCAGCAAAAATATGTTTGGAATGACACAATCAACTAACTAGATTTAGTCACTAGCTGTAATACATTTAGTGAACAAATGTAGTCTTGCACTAAAATTAGAGAATACCTATCCTTTTCAAGAATACATAAATTAATGACCATATATATACCACAGAGTAAGCTGCAACCAGTTATAGATAACTTAAATACAGACCATGTTTGGAAATTGAAGAAAAAAAATCCACATAAATAACTTGTGGATCGAAAAAGTCATAGAACTTAGACAATACTTGGAACTAAATGTAAATACAAACACTATCAAAATTTGTAGTATGCAGTTAAACAGGACTTGTATACGCATTTATATATCTAAATGCATATATTAGTAAAGAAAAACAAATAGAAAATTAAGTTTCTGGTTGGGCGCGGTGGCTCAATCCTGTTATCCCAGCACTTTGGGAGACCGAGAAGGGTGGATCACGAGGTCAGGAGATGGAGACCATCCTGGCTAACACGGTGAAACCCTGTCTCTACTAAAAAAATACAAAAAACTAGCCGGGTGAGGTGGTGGGCGCCTGTAGTTCCAGCTACTCGGGAGGCTGAGGCAGGCGTAAACCCAGGAGGCGGAGCTTGCAGTGAGCTGAGATCTGGCCACTGCACCCCAGCCTGGGCCACAGGGCCAGACTCCGTCTCAAAAAAAAAAAGAAAATTAAGTTTCTAACTGAAGAAGATAGAGTACAACAGATCCATCAGAGAAAGTAGACAGAAGTTATAAAGAGTTATAAAGGTAACCAGGCATGGTGGTACACACCTGGAGTCCTAGCTATTCGGAAGGCTGGGAGGCAGGAGGATTGCTTGAGCCCAGGAATTTGAGGCTGTAGTGGGCAATGATGGCACCTATGAACAGGCACTTCACTCCAGCCTGAGCAACACGGGGAGACCCCAACTCAAGAAAGAAAAGAGGCTGGGCACGATGGCTCATGCCTGTAATCCCAGCACTCTGGGAAGCTGAGGTGGACGGATTGCAAGGTCAGGAGATCGAGACTATCCTGGTTAACACGGTGAAACCCCGTCTCTACTAAAATTACAAAAAATTAGCCAGGCGTGGTGGCGGGTGCCTGTAGTCCCAGCTACTGGGGAGGCTGAGGCAGAAGAATGGCGTGAACCCAGGAGGTGGAACTTGCAGTGAGCCGAGATTGTGCCACCGCTCTCCAGTCTGGGTGACAGAGCGAGACTCCGTCTCAAAAAAAAAAGAAAGAAAAGAAAGAGGTTACAAAATTGAGCCAGAATGAGTGAAGCAAGCAATACAATTAAAATGTTCTTTGAAAAGACTTAGGAAATAGTCACGTCTTTTTCTTTTCTTTTGAGACAGGGTCTCATTGTGTCACCCAGGCTGTAGTACAGTGGCACAGTCATGGCTCACTGCAGCCTTGACCTCCCGGGCTCAATTGATCCACCGGCCTCAGCCTCCTGCATAGCTGGGACTATGAGCGCACACCACCACACCCAGCTAATTTTTGTATATTTTGGAGAGACCAGGTTTTGTCGTGTTGTACTGGCTGGTTACATCTTTTTCAGGATGGAGTTTTTAATTTTTATTTTAATGAAAATAGACATCATTATAGTAAAGCCTTAAAAAATGGAATGATGCCCATTTTCTGCTAAACTGTTGGAAAACATAGATGGAATGGACAGTATCCTCAAGTTATGCACTGACCTAAGAAGTAATGAAAACCTGAATAGAACTTTAACCGTTACAGAAACTGACACTTAAAAAGAAACAGGCCAGGCGTGGTGGCTCATGCCTATAATCCCAGCTCTCAGGGAGGCAGAGGCGGGAGGATAGCTTGAGCCCAGGAGTTCGAGACCTACCTGCGCAATATAGTGAGACCCCATTCTCCACAAAAAGGAAAAAAAAAAAAGATGGAAAAAAAAAAAAGACAAAAAAAAAGTGTAAAAGAAACACCAAACCCAGATGATTTTTAAGAGAAAAAGGAAAAAAAAAAAACCCTTAGCTCATGTGGTAACCTTGGCAATCCTTGTTACTTTGGTAACATAATTGAAAACAGGAAAGGAAAGTTACGGGCCATGAACAATAGATGAAAAAAATACTAACATACATGAACAATAACGATGTGACCAACTAGGACTTATGCCGAAAACAGCAAGTACTGTTTAGTTTTAGAATCTGCCAAGTGAGTTTTTCTTGAGAGAAATCCACTAATTCATCATTAAAGGAGAAAACTCATAGGATCATCTCCAGTAGATGCAGAAACAACATGTGGTAAAACTTTAACATCTGTTCATGATAAAGCTTTGAACAATCAAAATCAGAGTAGATGAGATATTTCTTAACCTGATAAAGTGTTCTCGAAACCTAACAGCAGACCTCACACTTAACCACAAAACACTGGAAGCATTGAAGTAAGGAGTAAGAAAGGGATGCCTTTTAACCACTGCTTCTGTTCAAAACAGTTTGGAGATTCTAGCCAGCATAATTAAACCAGAAAAAGAATTGAATTTTAAGGATTGAAAAGGGAGACATCAGCTTATTTACAGACGACGTAACTTAACAGAAAATGTAAGGAAACCTAGATTTTGTGTTAACTAATATGTATTTCAGCAACAATTAGATACCAAGGTAAGATAAAAATCCATAGCTTTTGACCGAGCGTGGTGGCTCACGCCTGTAATCCCAGCACTTTGGGAGGCCGAGGTGGGCGGATCTCACTGTTGCCCAGACTGATATCAAACTCTTGGGCTCAGGTGATCCTTCTGCCTGGGCCTCCCAAAGCACTGGGATTACAGGTGTGAGCCACCATGCCTGGCCTATACACAACTTTATTGAACATATAAAAATTTACCTAAGTAACAAAACGAAGTGCCATCTTTACAGATGCAAGGACTCGGTATTAAAATATGGCAGTTTGCCCCATATTAATACATAAAATTCAGTGTAATTCCAATAAAAAAATCTGCAAAAAGCTTTTTGGATAGAACTTGACAGATGAATCTTAAAATTCATATAAAGAGTAAGGATAAGACTAACCAAAGAATTTTGAAGAATGAGGAGGGCATGTTAATCTTACTATGTAACGAGACACTCTGTCATGGTGTCTTAACGATGAGAGGAGAGCAGTAGAGCCGATTGGGAGCCTAGAAACAGACTCCCCTGGAAGTTGGAAGTTGGTAGGTCACAGAGGAACCGTTACAGATCGTTAAGGAGAGAGTGGACCGCAGTGAGTGATGCTGGTAAAAATGGTTTTTCATATTTGAAGAAGTAAGTTGCTCTGTCACACTGAGTGTAAAACTAAGGCTAAGTGCAATGGCTCATGGCTGTAATTGCAGTGCTTTGGGAGTCCAAGGAAGAAGGATCAGTTGAGCCCAGAAGATCCAGACCAGCCTGGGCAACATAGGGAGGCCTCATCTCTACAAAAAAAAAATCTACACAACAAAATTAGGAATGGTTGTGCATGCCTGTAGTCCCAGCTACTTGGAAGGCTGAGGTGGGAGGATCACTTGAGCCTGGGAGGTTGAGGCTGCGGTGAGCCAAGATGACACCACTGCACTCCAGCCTGGGTGACAGAGCGAGACCCCTGTGTCTTAAAAAAAGAAGGCCGGGCGCGGTGGCTCAAGCCTGTAATCCCAGCACTTTGGGAGGCCGAGACGGGCGGATCACGAGGTCAGGAGATCGAGACCATCCTGGCTAACACGGTGAAACCCCGTCTCTACTAAAAATACAAAAACTAGCCGGGCGAGGTGGCGGGCGCCTGTAGTCCCAGCTACTCGGGAGGCTGAGACAGGAGAATGGCGTGAACCCGGGAGGCGGAGCTTGCAGTGAGCTGAGATCCGGCCACTGCATTCCAGTCCGGGCGACAGAGCGAGACTCCGCCTCAAAAAAAAAAAAAAAGAAAAAAAAGAAAACTAAAATCTTTGGTAAACAGCTCAGGAGACTATCTTTATGATGCTGGGGTGGGAAGGGCTTTTTTAAGGCACATGTGAAAAACATCACAAAGAGAAAGTGATAATTAATTAAAAGTTAAATCTTCTGTAGTCTGTGACAAGAAAGGCAGAATGTCGATAATTGTTGACACTGGTGATAAGAGCATGGGAGCTCGTTACTGTGCTTTTGTATATGTTTGAAAACTTTCCTGATAGGAAGTCAACACACACAAACTTATGTAGCACAGAAGTCACCATGAAACAAAGGCCTGAGTCACATTTTGAAGATGTTTAGAATGTACAAAAGTTAGAAATCGCTCATAAACGTGTGTTAGCCATCTATTGCTGCCTAACAAATGACCCCAAAACTTAGCAACTTAAATGCACCTGTGTATCCGAGGGCTCCACTGGAGAAGGACCCACTTCCGAGCTCCCTCCCATGGGGATGGCAGGACTTGGTTCCTCCTTGGCCTTTGTCTGGACATTATCCTTAGTCCCCTGCTCCATGCGGCTCTTCACAGGACAGCTCACAGCATGGCGCCGGCTTTTGAGAGAGCGCCAGCCAGGCAGAAGCCACAGTGTTTTCTAGGTGCTCTCAGGAGTGGCGTTCCATGACTTTTGTTGGAATCTGTTCATCGGGGCAGTCACCGGGTCCCACCCCCACTCAGGGAAGGAGTCACACAGGGTGTGAACACCAGGAAGTGGGAGTCATTGGGCCATTTTGGGAGTTGCCTGCACAGGGCCACAAAGATGTTTAGCCTTACTATTGATTAGGTAAATGCAGCATGATGTATTTAGATAGCAGGTCACACTGCAGGCAAGTAAGTGTGGTGGCATCAAGTATCAAGATTGTAGGAAGTAGAAAATCCCTGGTGCTAGAGGTGGAGGTGGTTGTTCTCCGGGACCAGGCAACACATACAGAGATGGTCACTGAGTCGCAGTTTGTAGTTTTGAAAAAGTAGGCACTTGTCATTCTTCATTTGCAAAGTCATGGGTAGGCAGGCTGATGTGTTTGTATGATAGAACATTTCATATCAGTTACAATGAACGAATCATATGTACATGTTTCACCCAGTGTCATCTCAAAAACACACGGCTGAGTAAAGAAACAAGTTGCAGGACCAGGCGTGTGGCTCATGCCTGTAATCCCAGCACTTTGGGAGGCCAAGGTGGGTGGATCACTTGAGGTTGGGAGTTCAAGACCAGCCTGGCCAGGACGGTGAAACCCCATCTTTACTAATAATACAACAAAAAGTAGCCGGGCTTGGTGGCAGGCACCTGTAGTCCCAGCTACTCGGGAGGCTGAGGCAGGAGAATGGCATGAACTCGGGAGGCGGAGCTAGGAGTGAGCTGAGGTTGCGCCACTGCACTCCAGCCTGGGTGACAGAGCGAGACTCTGTCTCAACAAAAAAAAAAAAGAAACAAGTTGCAGTCAGATGTGTCCCACATGTTACTATTTAAGTTAAGACTTAACAGCTGTGGCATGTGTCTGTGGACATGTGGTAAAAATTTAAAGGTGTGTGGGGGCAGACAGAAGAGGGCTATACCCATTATTTGCAACATTTTCTTTCTTATAAAAAGAGCATACTGGAGCAAACATGGCAACATGCAAAGATTTACTTATTGGTAGTCTTGAGTGACATTTTATTTTTCAGTTTGATCTTTTCACCTTTTTTTTTTTTTTTTTTTTGAGACGGAGTCTTGCTCTGTTGCCCAGGCTAGAGTGCAGTGATGCAATCTCGACTCACTGCAAGCTCCGCCTCCCGAGTTCCCGCCATTCTCCTGCCCCAGCCTCCCCAGCAGCTGGTACTACAGGTGCCCGCCACCACGCCCGGCTAATTTTTTGTATTTTTAATAGAGATGGGGTTTCACCATGTTGGCCAGGATGGTCTCAATCTCCTGACCTCGTGATCCGCCCACCTCAACCTCCCAAAGTGCTGGGATTACAGTCATGAGCCACCGCGCCCGGCCTCAGTGCTGGGATTACAGGAGTGAGCCACCGCGCCCGGCCTCAGTGCTGGGATCACAGGCGTGAGCCACCGCGCCCGGCCTCAGTGCTGGGATTACAGGCGTGAGCCACCGCGCCTGGCCTCAGTGCTGGGATTACAGGCGTGAGCCACCGCTCCTGGCCTCACTTTGTTTTTGTTTTTGTTTTGTTTCGTTTTGTTTTGTTTTGTTAAAGAGGGTCTCACCCTGTCGCCCAGGCTGGAATGCAGTGGCGCAACCTTGGCTTACTGCAACCCCCACCTCCTGGGCTCAAGTGATCCTTCCACCTCTGCTTCCCAAGTAGCTGGGACCACAGGTGCATACAACCACACCCAGCTAATTTTTCTGTTTTTTGTAGAGACGGGGTTTCACCATGTTGGCCAGGCTAGTCTCAAACTCCTGGCTCAAGTGATCCGCCCACCTCAGCCTCTCCAAGCGTTGGGATGACAGGCGTGAGCCACCACCCTCGGCCTTCACTATTAAAAGTTCAGTAAATTTGTGTAAACAAACATCCCATTTCAGGTGATACGCTTATGTTAGATTTCGAGAAGTAGAGTTTGTGGGGATGAGATCCTGAGATTCTTGTTTGCTTGTTTTTATGAGGCAAGGTTTCACTCTTGCCCAGGCTGGAGTACAGTGGTGTGATCATGGCTCGCCACAGCCTCCAACTCCTGGGTTCAATTGATCCTCCGGCCTCAGCCTACCAAGTAGCTGGGACTACAGGCACACTACCACGCCTGGCTAATTTGTAATATATTTTGTAGAGACAGGGTCTTGCTGTTACCCAGACTGGTCCCAAACTCCTGGCCCCAAGCAATTCTTCTGACTTGGCCTTCCAAAGTGCTGGGATTCCAGGCGTGAGCCACCCTGCCCAGCCGGAGGTCCTGAGATTAAGGCTTCACTGGGTTTTTGCAGGTCACAATGGCCGAGGCCTCAGAAGACAGTCCGAGGCCAAGTGCTCCCGACATGGAGGACTTCGGCCTCGTGAAGCCGCCTCACCCAGCAGCCCCTGTCGCTGTGAAAAGGAAGCGAGTTCTTTGGGAGAGCCAGGAGGAGTCCCAGGACCTCACGCCGACTGTGCCTTGGCAGGAGATCTTGGGACAGCCTCCCGCCCTAGGAACCACCCAGGTAAGGCACACGGTTGTGACACTATCTCTAAGGGGTCTGCTGCAAAGCCCAGGGAGCCCGAGATGCATCCTGACCCCTAGGGAGGCTGCTGGTGAGGAAGTCGTGGCGGGCATTCCCATCTCACCACTTGCACATGGGCTGTGCTCACCATCCATCCCAGGAGGAGTGGCTTGTCTGGCTCCGGTTCCACAAGAAGAAGTGGCAGCTGCAGGCCCGGCAGCGCCTTGCCCGCAGGAAGAGGCAGCGTCTGGAGTCAGCAGGGGGTGTGCTGAGGCCTGGGGCCATCCGGGATGGTCCTGCCGCGGGGCTGGGGAGCTTCTTGCGAAGAACTGCCCGCAGCATCCTGGACCTTCCGTGGCAGATTGTGCAGGTGTAGACCGTGATCCAAGGGGAGGGCAGTGGGCTCTGCTGATGGCCCAGGGATGGGGTGTCCGGCTGGGCCCTGAGGTCTGGGATGGGAGGGTTAGAGCGGGCCTGGAGTTTTCTGCCCATCGTAGGGAGGCCTAAGGCCCTGTGCTGGGAGCTGGAAGCTACCTGGGAGGTGGCCCTGTGTGTGGGTTCCAGTGTGTCCTGTGACGTGCTGTATGTCCGTGTGGCCTTTCAGATCAGCGAGACCAGCCAGGCCGGCCTATTCAGGCTGTGGGCGCTCGTTGGCAGTGACTTGCACTGCATCAGGCTGAGCATCCCCCGTGTGTTCTACGTGAACCAGCGAGTTGCTAAAGCGGAGGAGGGCGCTTCGTATCGCAAGGTAGGGAGGCAGCTGGTGCTGGCCTCTGCAGTCATCTGCCTGGGCAGCCTCTGAGGTGGCTTTCCCGTGATCTAGCGTGGCCTTGAGCCTCCATCTCCTCAGTACCTTATGGTGATGTTGTAGGAATTCCTCAAAACAATGTGTGTGAACACTGAGCGCAGAGCCTAGGGCAGAGTGCTGGGGATGGAGCTGCTGGTGTCCTTGTCACGATCAGCTTGTCTGCCTGTGAGGTCCATGTCGCAGGGACAAACCAAGTGGCATTTGTTAGAGGTTGTGAAGTCTGTCTCCATCGGATGTTTGGTTGTTAACAGCTTTATTGGGATGTAAAGTTACACGCCATCCAACTCACCCATTCAAAGTGCACAATTCATTGGCTTTTAGTGGCATGACTATTGCCAGTCAATGTTGACATTTTCTTTTTTCTTTTTTTTTTCTAATTTTACTTTGATTTCTGGGATCCATGTGCAGAATGTGCAGGTTTGTTACATAAGTAAGCATGTGCCATGGTTGTTTGCTGCACCCATCACCCCGTCACCTGGGCATTAGGCCCCACATGCATTAGCGGTTTGTCCTGATACTCCCCCTCCCCTCGCCCCCCATTCGGATATTTTCATCACTCCAAAAAGAAACCTTGCATCCCTTACCTGTCACCATCCTCCCCCAGCTGTCAGTAGCCACTTATCAACTTCCTATCTCTGGGTTTGCCTGTTTGGGCATTTGATATCAATGGAACCCTACAGTAGGTGGGTCTTTGTGCTGGGCTCCTCCCACCTGCAGAAAGTCTGAGGGTTTTCATGTGGCCATGAGTGCGCCAAGGCTCTTAGATGGCGTCTCAGCCCAAACCCCCTGTTGTTAATCTGTCAGCTCAGCGCATTTCTTGACTGGATGCTATGAATCACGTAAGAAGTGACATGTAGCTGGGGAGATGAGGTGTGCATATTTGTACCTACACAAGGAGGTTTTCTGGAGAAGGTGAAACTCGATTCCAGCCAGGTGATTCAGTAGAATGTGCATCTAGAAAGTAGACAGACTCAGAGCCAGGTGTGGTGGTTCACACCCGTAATCTCAGCACTTTGGGAGACCAAGGTGGGTGGATAAAAAAGGAAAGCGGACGCAGAGGCATCGAGACCACAGAGAACAGGTGGGAGTGTGGGCTTTCCACACCTTCCTTTAGATGTGTGGTGCTGTGGTGCTGTGGAGCTCTGGCTGTGTAGAAGTGCCCTTACTTTTGGGTTGCTTTTCTTTATGACTGTCAGCTCATCTCTGGAGGGAGGCTCTGGCACTGTGTAAATATCCTGTCCTCGACGTTTGACTGGATGGTGTCAGCATCCATGTCTCATGGGGTCCATGGGGCTCCAGGATAATATCTTCTGATTCTGTCCCTCGTGTATATTAGCTGTTTCCTTTATAACGAAGAGCTTTGTATAGATCAGGTGGAAGTGAACTCTAGGTTATTCCTTAAAAAGCAAGATACGAGAGGTATGATATGCTGAGGGTTTTTTTTTTTTAAGCAAGAGAAATGCTTTTTCCCTTTAAATTTTTAATTTTCAAGGTAGGGCATGGCAAATGGGTTTATTCCTTTTACTTACCCTCTCTTTTTAAAATGTTACTATGGATTTGTGGATTTTTGTTTGACTTTTGTTGTTTTAGTTTTTGAGACGGTCTCACTCCATCACCCAGGCTGGAGTGCAGTGGTATGATCTTGCCTCCCTGCAGCCTTGTACTCTTGGGCCCAAGCGATCCTCCTGCCTCAGTGTTTAATGTTTTAAGATCAGTCGTAGCCAAATCCCGCCCAACACACACGCGTTGGGTATGTGAAGGTGCGCGGCAGGCCGCCACCTTATGTCGTTCATAGGTCCTTAGAAACTGCAATTTTAAGGCCGGGCGCGGTGGCTCAAGCCTGTAATCCCAGCACTTTGGGAGGCCGAGACGGGTGGATCACGAGGTCAGGAGATCGAGACCATCCTGGGTAACAAGGTGAAACCCCGTCTCTACTAAAACTACAAAAAACTAGCCGGGCGAGGTGGTGGGCGCCTGTAGTCCCAGCTACTCCGGAGGCTGAGGCAGGAGAATGGCATAAACCCGGGAGGCGGAGCTTGCAGTGAGCTGAGATCCGGCCACTGCACTCCAGCCTGGGCGACAGAGCGAGACTCCATCTCAAAAAAAAAAAAAAAAAGAAACTGCAATTTTAAGTGAAATGACTTTAAGTAAAATGATGTATTATGAAACAGATTTTTTTTTCTTCCTGGAAACATTGTAATGAAACTGTTGGCCAGGCACAGCAGTGCATGCCTTTAATCCCAGCAATTTGGGAGGCTGAGGCTGGTGGATTGCTTGAGCTCAGGCATTCAAGACCAGCCTGGGCAACATGGCAAAACCCCTTCTCTACAGAGTTTTTTTAAAAATTTATTTATTTTTATGTATTTGTTTGTTTGTTTTGAGATGGAGTTTCTCTCTTGTTGCCCAGGCTGGAATGCAATGGCGCAATCTCAGCTCACCGCAACCTCCGCCTCCCAGATTCAAGAAATTCTCTTGCCTCAGCCTCCTGAGTATCTGGGATTACAGGCATGCACCACCACACTCGGCTAATTTTGTATTTTTTAGTAGAGACGGGGTTTCTCTGTGTTAATTAGGCTGGTCTCGAACTCCCGACCTCAGGTGATCTGCCAGCCTGTCCTAGGATTACAAGCGTGAGCCACAGTGCCTGGCCCCAGAATTTTTTTTTTTGAAGGAAGAAACTGCGTTGAACAAAATGATGTTATTTGAGGACCTGCTATATGTCACTTCACTTAACATCGCAGTTTCCAAGTATCCATTGATGTTGTTAAGTGAGGACTTACTGTAATTTCCATATAGTTAAGTGCAGAGCAGTTTTTTTTTTTTGAGACGGAGTCTCACTCTGTCACCCAGGCTGGAGTGCAGTGGCCGGATCTCAGCTCACTGCAAGCTCCGCCTCCCGGGTTTACGCCATTCTCCTGCCTCAGCCTCCCGAGTAGCTGGGACTACAGGCGTCCGCCACCACGCCCGGCTAGTTTTTTGTCTTTTTTAGTAGAGACGGGGTTTCACTGTGTTAGCCAGGATGGTCTCAATCTCCTGACCTCGTGATCCGCCCGTCTCGGCCTCCCAAAGTGCTGGGATTACAGGCTTGAGCCACCGCGCCCGGCAAGTACAGATTTTTAAATATGCAGTTGATTGGGTTTTTGGACACATGACTATATCTGTGTCACCCACACCGCCACCCAGGTGCAGAACATTTCCATCACCCCGAAGGGTGCTTTTGTCCCCCCGTGCAACCTTCTGCTAGCCTGATTTCTGTATTTCTGTAACTGTGTGTGACTTTCTAGAGCTTCATATTAATGGAGCCAGACAATAGACTCTTTGGTGGTCAGTATCTTTTTGAGACTCAACTTATCCCAAATTGGGCTGGCCGGATCCCTTCAAGCTGGCACTTGAGTCCTTTTGACATGCCCTGTTGGTCTTTGAACACTTCCTTGCTTTCTGGCCACTAAGAGAGGCCAGATTCACCTTGAACTTCTAGACATGAAATTAGCTGTTCCTCTAAAGAGCCTGAGCCTCGCTGAGAGGTTATGTTGAGAAACCAAGTCCTCTCCAGGACTCCCCCAGCTCCCCCAACAGGGAGCTAGGGTACCTCTCTCCAGCTCCCCTCTCCAGGACTCCCCCAGCCCGCCATGCAGGAAGCTAGGGTGCCCCCTCTCCAGCTCTCCCGGACTTCCCCAGTTCCCCATGCACATATTCTGGCTTCCCCAGGGGCTCTCTTTCCATTCTTCTGACTAGGAAAATGTGATCCATCTACATCCTCAGGTTAAACCCATGAGAGAATGGAGGAAGATGAACTGGGAGCCTCCCCAGACCAGTGTTGACTCTGCTATATTCTGAGAGCTCTTGTCTATTCTCAGAGGCTGCAGGTTGCTTTTCAAAATTGCATCCAGAGGCCAGGCATGGTGGCTCACACCTGCAGTTCTAGCGATTCAGGAGGCTGAAGTGGGAGGATTGCTTGAGCCCAGGAGTTTGAGACCAGCCTAGGCCTCATAGTGAAGCCTCCTTTCTACAGAAAAATGAAAAAGCCACCCGTGGTGGTGTGTTCCTTGTCCCAGCTACTCAGGAGGCTGAGACTGGAGGACCGCTTGAGCCCAGGAGTTGGAGGCTGCAGTGAGCTGTGATCACACTGCTGCACTCCAGCCTGGGCAATACAGTGAGACCCTGTCCATGAAAAATAAATAAATAACATAAAAATTACGTCCAGAGTTTTTAGTTGTCATCATTGACAAAGGTGGACTCTGGCATGGTGGGTGTATCCCATCGTTAGGGGCACTGGAAGTCCTAGGACTCGGAACACCCTGTGCATGTATGTGCACCACAGACATTACCACCTACGCCCTGTGACGAGATCATCATTGTATTCTCACCAGGTAAATCGGGTCCTTCCTCGCTCCAATGTGGTCTACAATCTCTATGAGTATTCAGTGCCGGAGGACATGTACCAGGAACACATCAATGAGGTCAACGCTGAGCTGTCAGCGCCAGACATCGAGGGCGTGTATGAGACTCAGGTGACTCCCCAGCCACCCTCGGCTGAACTGGGGGAGGCTCCAGCAGGGTGGAATAGAGGAAAGAAACCCGCCCAGGGTGTGGGCTGGGAAACAGCAGTGATTGTGGACTCATGCCCACAGGTGAGGTGAGTATCAGCAGGGTGTCTGCCAAAGGTGACCTGTGGGCAGTGGGCCGGGCAGCTGCAGGGGCACAGCCACATCCCAGGCAGGAGTCACGTGGGCAGCCAGCCCTTGCTAGCCTGTCTGCCCGCCTCTTCCAGGTTCCGTTACTGTTCCGGGCCCTGGTACACCTGGGCTGTGTGTGTGTGGTCAATAAACAGCTGGTGAGGCACCTTTCGGGCTGGGAAGCAGAGACCTTTGCTCTTGAACACCTGGAGATGCGCTCTCTGGCCCAGTTCAGCTACCTGGAACCAGGTATGGCCTGCACCCGCCGCCCACCGTGTGCCTGCCTCCCAGACATCTGGGGTGACGGTCTTGTTTCCTTCTGCAGGGAGTATCCGCCACATCTACCTGTACCACCATGCACAGGGCCACAAAGCACTCTTCGGGATCTTCATCCCCTCACAGCGCAGGGCATCCGTCTTTGTGCTGGACACTGTGAGTCCTGGGCCCTCCATGGCAGCACATTGGTTGGAGCAGGGTCTGGGGAAGGAGGACTTCTCCCAGGGTGCCCAGGCCCTCCAGGTCTTGTCCTCAAGGGCCTTTGCCCATGAGTGCCTGTCGTGATTGAATTGGCAGTGCCATGGCAGTGGTGGAGTCTGCCCCAGGGCTGCCCCCACTTCCTCCCACACAGGGTGAGGCTGACACGGTCTGCATTTGTCTAGGTGCGCAGCAACCAGATGCCCAACCTTGGCACCCTGTACTCAGCAGAGCACGGCCTCCTCCTGGAGAAGGTAGGCCCTGAGCTCCTGCCGCCCCCCAAACACACCTTTGAAGTTCGGGCAGAAACTGACCTGAAGACCATCTGCAGAGCCATCCAGCGATTCCTGCTCGCCTACAAGGTGAGGGTGGTTGGGATCCTGCTGTGTGAGTCCCCTCTCCTTTGAGGCTGGGTCCACCTGGGTCTTTTCTTCCATTTTGCCTTGACCCAGGAGGAGCGCCGGGGGCCCACGCTCATCGCCGTTCAGTCCAGCTGGGAGCTGAAGAGGCTGGCCAGTGAGATTCCTGTCTTGGAGGAATTCCCGCTGGTGCCTATCTGTGTGGCCGACAAGATCAACTATGGGGTCCTGGACTGGCAGCGTCATGGAGCCCGGCGCATGATCCGGCACTACCTCAACCTGGACACCTGCCTGTCGCAGGCCTTTGAGATGAGCAGGTGAGCGCAGCACTGTCACCGTGGGCCAGTGGTCCCCAGGCAGAGCTGGCCTCGGTCTCTGTGACCCGGAAATGTGCCCTGGCACTGAGCTGTGCCCCGGCGCCAACCTGTGCCTCAGTGCTGACCTGTGCCCCGGTGCAGGTACTTTCACATTCCCATCGGGAACCTGCCAGAGGACATCTCCACGTTCGGCTCCGACCTCTTCTTTGCCCGCCATCTCCATCGCCACAACCATCTGCTCTGGCTGTCCCCTACGGCCCGCCCTGACCTGGGTGGAAAGGAGGCTGATGACAACTGTCTTGTCATGGAGTTTGATGACCAAGCCACTGTTGAGATCAACAGTTCAGGCTGTTACTCCACAGGTAAGTGGGCAGGAGGACGAGGTCCACGAGACCTGACTGGTGTTTCTGCCATTCTGTGACATCTTCTCAAGGCAAGAGTGCCCGAGGATGGGCTCAGAGCTTGACCTCGCAGGTCAGAGCTGAAGCTGCAGGAGACAGTCCTGGGGTCAAGGTCCAGGTGGGGCCTCCTGTGCCCTCGGGAATCTGAATAGCCCGGCAGGTGTGAGGATGGGTGTGGGTAGGTCTGATGCTGGTTCTGGAGGTGGTGGTGGCTGGAGTCAGGCCCAGGGGGCTGGTGGTGCGGGAGCTGGCAGGATGCTGGCTGAGCATGGCGTCTTCCTGTACAGTGTGTGTG